>NC_140950.1:102610436-103810436 GCF_014529385.1 Adiantum capillus-veneris | reverse complement strand
ACAATCCACTTCGCAATCAGATGACATTGTGCCTGTTACAGAGGAGTGCTCTCCACAAAGAGAAGAAGAAGAACAACAACAACATCCTCTGTCAATGGAGGACTTTTTGGAAATGGAGACACGTATGTTTTGAGTTTCTTGTGCATGTTAGTGTTTCTTGTTACTGATTTGATACTCTTAATGTTAGATTTTGCTTTATATAGTATTTATTGAGTTTGTATTTTTTATCTCAAGCATTCAAGGTTTGAATGTAAATAATAAATTACTTGAGTTTTTGAATGGTGGATCTTTAGACTAAAACTATAACATTTAATACTCACAAAGACTTAATTACTTAAGAGCTTGAACTCAATAAGTTTTGGACCTTTTATCAATACCCCCTTGATATGATACATTAGATCGTAGCATGGTTAAATGGTGATGCTTCATAAATTGAACCTAGCTTAGACAGGTTCTAGAGCCTAAATTTAAACTAACCTTGCTAGAAGGGAGCTTATGTTTGGACTTTGAGAACTAGCATAAGTAATCAATTAGAGCATAGATTAGACATGTGGTGGTGGCCTTAGAGACCAAAATCTTAATGAGCTTGGAAAGGTATTTAAGTACTGCAATTTACTTAGTTTTAGTACTCACTAAAGGCAGAGCTTGGCAAAAGGTGGACCTTACATGGATCCTAATTTCAAGAGGTGTGGTAGACCTTCAAACCAAGATCATATAGCTTGGACATGTGGTGGACCTTGCATGGAAACTAGTTTAGACAAGTGTGGTACACCTTGTAACCAACACCCATTTGTTATATTAGCTTGGACAAGTGGTGGACCTTGCTTTTATGTTTCAATGGAGCATATTTTGGACAGGTGGTAGACCTTGTTTCTCTCCATGCTTCAATGGAGAGAAACATTAGCTTGGACAATTGGTGGACCTTGCTTTTATGTTTTAAAGGAGCATATTTCGGACAAGTGGTAGACATTGTTTCTCTCCATGGTTCAATGGAACCCACCTTAGACAAGTGAAGTACCTTGAAACCAAACCCCCATAATACAACCTACTAAATAGGTTGGAAAATTGGTGGTATATGAAACCATCCATGATAGAGCATAGTATAGGTGAAAACGTAGTGGTCCTTATATCAATTACCCATGCATAGCTTGGACAAGTGGTGGACCTTGATTCTCTCTATGTTTCAATGGATCCTATCTTGGACTATAGATATAGCTTACTTATTTCCATGCTTCAATGGATTGTAGCTTGGATAAGGAGTGGACCTTCAAACAAAACTCCACAGCATAGCATATATTAACAATTCATGGGTTTTATAGAGATTTTCTTGCCTATTTTGGAGAGTTGGTACACCTTTATTCTCCATTCTTCAATGGATCTGAGGTTGGACAAGCGAAGCTGGAGAAGTGGTCAACCTTAAAATGAAACCTACCATGCTACAACCCATCATAGATCGTATATGCAGTGGACCTTGAAACTCTTTTATGTCCGTATTTTAGAGAAGCATTGCACTCTTTATTATCTCCATACATGAAGGCAAGGTTGGACAAGTGGTGAACCTTCAAACCAGAATCTCTATGCAATAATAGGCAAGTGGTGGAGCTTGTTTTCTCCATGTTCCAATGGAGCCTAGCTTAGACAAACAATGGAGCTTGCTTCTCTCCATGTTTCAATGGATCCTAGCTTAGAAAAGTGGTGGAGCTTTGATTCTCTCCATGTTCCAATGGACCATAGCTTAGACAAGTGGTAGACCGTGAAAAACCCCCCCGTATACAACATATTATGGGGTTTTCATGTTTCAATGGCACCTAGCTTGGACAAATGGTAGAGCTTGCTTCTCTTTATGTTTCAATGGATCCAATCTTAGCCAAGTGGTGGACCTTGAAACAAGAATCCCCCCCCCCATGTACAACGTATTATGGGTTTTGAAAGCAGTGGGAGAAAATAATAGCTTTGATAAGTGGTGGACCTTGCTTCTCTCCATGCTTCAATGGAGCTGAGGTTGGATACATGTTGGAGAGAATATGGTTGCCCATGAAATAAGACCATGCATGCTATAATCAATCATATGTTGTACACATGGTGGACCTTGCAATTGTTTTATATGCCTAACTTGGACAAGTGGAGGACCCTTGATTACCTCCAGATATCAACAACAAGCCAAGTTTGGACAAGTGTAGTACCACCAAACCAGAATCTCTATGCTACAATAGAGTATAGGTAGGACACGCAGTGAACCTTGATATCAAACCATCCATGCTACTAGAGATGATAGGTTTCACATGTGGTGGAACCTTGTATCAATGTTCTATGTGTAGTTTTTGACTAGTGATAGACCTTGAAACTAATCCCTCTAGGCTACAAGAAAAAAGAGATGGATGAGGAGGCTAGACTACTTTTGTTGCATCAATGCATCCCATGTTACCACATATACTATAGTGTTCTTGGATAAGTGTTGGATCTTGTGTCAATGCTCCATGTCTAGCTTGGACAAGTGGTGGACCTTGGTTCTCTCTATGCTTCAAATGGGCAATAGATTGGAGACACAGTGGCCTTTTTTTCCCAATGATTTTACTTTTTGGAAACCTTGGAGGCACCATGTAAGATACACTCTAAGTCTTCCATACAATGGACCTATTCCACTATAAAATAATGATATCTTTCTTTGATATTGTCATTATTTTTTGCATAATATTTTCTTCTTTTTGCAGACACAAAGGAGTTAAGTGATATAAAAACTAGATGTATTTCACACTATGATTGGCATGAAGATCCTTTTGGGACACCAACTTTTCCTATTCCCAAAGATGTAATTTTCCATATTAACGGTGTGGATTTTGAAGTGCGACTTTCATGTATTGAAGGAGCTGGTTATGGGCTATTTGTGCATACTACCCTGGAAAGTGGTTTGACTATTCTAAACTATGGAGGGCATAAGTATAGATTTCAAGACTGGAAAAAGATATGCAAAATTTTTCCAAGAGCTTATAAATATTCTCTTCTAGAGGATCCAAACATAGAAGAAGAGGAAGATCAATCATACATTATTGGTTGTGTAGAAGAAGGAAACGGGTTGGGCTATATAAATAGTTCTCACAGTACAAATGTTTGTCCCAACGTACGCTATACATTTGATCCAAATTTGCCACCTTGGCATAAATGCACCTCTTCACACATCAAGTCAGAAGAATATGGCCATGTATGCATTGAGACTATTTGTCAAGTTGAAGCAGGAGAAGAGTTGTTTGCTGACTATAACTTTACTTGACATTGTAAAGTATTGTACATGGATGGAAATCTCAAGTACATGCATCATTTTCATTTTTCATGGATGAAATCTCAAGTGAATATAACATTTGATTATTGTTTAGTTTATTCTCAACGAGAATCTAGAGTGCTCTTATGCTTTGTGTGTTGTCTAACTTATTTGACTACCTTGGCCATAGAATCTTGATTCTACTATAGATTTGTGATAAATCTTACCAAAATTTAATCAATGTCTAGGTTGGACAAGTGGTGGGGCTTCAAACATTACTGTCTTAAACAAGTGGAGTTATCTTACTTGAATAAGTGGTGGCCTTTGAATCCAAATCTAAGCCAAATCTCTAATTGTTTGCTTGTAGTCTAGGTTGGACATTTGGTGGACCTTGTATCCATGTATCCTCAACAAGGGTGGCTTTTAGTTTTCACTTTAAGTACTCATCTTTAATAAAGTGTAGGATGGAAAATGTTGAGTTAGTAGATTGTATTTTAGACAAGTGGTGTTTGGTGTACGAATGCTGAAAATGGTTGCAAGGACTCTAACAACGACTTTACCTTAAATAAATTTCTTACTAGGAGTTCTACATATAAATATGGTGAATAAAATTCTAGTGGTTTTGAGATACCATTTGTGTGTGTGTTTTCTTAGATTCACAAACTGGGATGGATAATGCTCCTATGGTTCAGTCAACAACTATAGAATCCATAGATTCTATGGTTTCTAAAGTGCCCAAGATGGATGATATTTCTATACTAGAGTCTAGTGTTTTGCAACTTGAGCAAGCTTCCAATAATGAGAACCAAGAAATCGATGCTTCAAAAATGCAACATACATCAAAAGAGACTGAAAAGTCCACTCACGAGCTATTGCCAATTGGTACTACGTCATGTAGCGTAGATGTTGAGAAATCCATGCTTACAATTATATTGGATTTAAATGGTCTATTGTTGAAACGTTCTCCTCAACCATCCTCACACCACAACTCAGTGCAAATGGATTCAAAAAGATATATTATACTCAGGCCAGGTTGCATCCAATTCTTGAAGACTATTTTATAGAGGTTTAATGTTGCAATTTGGTTGACAGCTACTAGGAATAATGTGTATCAAATCCTTGCAGCACTAAACAACTTAGCTGAGAATACATTGCCTTTCTTTGCAATTTGGTCGCAAGATGTTTGCTACACCGCTCAAACTCAAAAATTGTTTAGACCCGACAATCCAAACGTTGAGGCAATGTTCAAGCCTCTAGCCAAAATTTCCATGGGGTTTGAATGTGATCCACAAAGAACAGTGCTTATTGATGACTCTCCTTACAAGGGATGTATTTCACCAGCAAACAATTGCATTTTTCCACCACAATTTGATGCTGAGAAGATGGTTGAAAATATGCTCTTGGAGGAGCTACTGCCATACTCGATTCAACTTGATGAGAGAAGGGATGTGCATGATTTAATTGCTTCTAATCGTTATGGACAACCTATAGTGAAAAATGATAGTGAATACAAACAAATCATGGAGTATTGGAAGCAGAAAAATGATGTTTGGTTAGCTAAGGTGTTCTTTACAAGAAGAATAACACCTGCAAAAGGTGACAGGGATGAAACTATCATTGAAAATGCAAGTGACACAAGCCACCACAATGAAATGAGAAGAGCCCAAATACAAGAGATCTTAGCAAAGGAGCGTACACCCATTGAAAGCATGAAGACATCACAATTGACCACTTTAGCTAGGCAATTGGGTTGTAACACAAAAGGAGTTTTGAAGGCAACCACAACAAAGGCTTATATAAATAAGGTGAAAGCTGAGAACAATCTTCTAAGGCTGGATAGAAAGCAACCCTAAGGTACTAGTGACATGTCATATATTCTTGATACAGATACTTGAACACTCATGTGCATGGTATCTAACAAATCTTTCTTTTTATTCCTTCCTGCAGGATCTTACAAAGGATACTACTAGATGGAGCTCAATCAATAGAGATTTTGATATGTTTGCTCAAAATAATGAAGCAGTCACCGACATTTTTTTTTAATCAATTTCTTGAGAGACTTTCTTTTAGTTTGTAATCATCAAATGAAATGAAAAGTATCCTTCTTATAAGATTGCTGATCTTTTTCTCGTTCAAAACTTTCAATTGTGATTTATAGTTTTGTTAGCGTGAGATTGTGCTTTTTTAGTTTGAAAAAAACTGTCAAAGATCCAAGTCTTTTTGGCTTTACTTAAGTTATTAATTGTGAAAGATCCAAGTCTTTTTGCTTTACTTAAGTTATTGATGGTCTATGTAATAGACCTTAAAACAATATCGGATGGCTTTCTTGCTCCCATGTCTCACATTGGTCTTTAGGTAAGATAAGTGGTGACCTTGAAAGTATGGTCTCATATCTCGATCAAGTGAAGAGACATGAAGCTTAAATATCACTACTATGTATCTAGTGTTAAACTCCATCAAGACAAAGATACTAGAGTGCCAAATTGCAGTTTAGTTTAAGTGAAAATCCATTTGAGCTAAGGTAAAACTTATAGTGCATCATTTTTCTAGGATTCTACCCCATCAAGGAAGTTAGAATCTAGCACAAACCAATTAAGACTCTTTTGGAGCCTAGATAGGACAATTCGTGGAACTTAAGAGACTTATTATTGAGTTAGAGTCTAGTTTAGATAAGCAAAAGATCTTCAAACCAGCACTTGACTTTCTTACTATTCAATATTCAAAGTCCCTTGAGGCTAACAAATTACATACCTACTTGTAACCTAACTAATGAGTAATTATATAGATCTAAGCAAGTATATATAATGAGTCTTCAAACTAATAAACCAAGGGAAGAGAGTAGCAAGGTCCACTACTTGTCCAAGCTTAGCTCTAGACAACATAGAAAGATGCTAGTTCTACTAATTGTCTAATTATAGGCATGGAGAAATGATAGAAGGTTGACCACTTGTCCAACCTATCATCTCTAGTAAGATGGGAGGTTTGGCCTTAAGATTCACCATGTAACCAACCTATACATCATTGTATTATGAAGAGTAGAAAAGCAAAGCTCCACCACTTGTCCAAGCTAGTTCTAAAATCCACATGGAGATAAGCAAGCTCCACCATTTGTCAAATCTCTCTTCCATTAAAACATGAAAAAACTCAGCTATGTTGTAGGGGGGACTTTTTTCCAAGGTCCACCACTTGTCCAAGCTAGGATCCATTAAAACATGGAAATAAACAAAGCTCCACCACTCGTCCAACCTTTAGAGTTGCAAAGTGTATGGGTTGTCTAAACTAGGTATGGGAAAATAATTGAAGGTCCACCACTTGAAACATGGAGCGAAGCAAGCTCCACCATGTCTCCAATATGCTAGACTCCATTGAAACACCCTAAACCCATGATATTTTGTACATAAGGGATGTACATTCAAGATCCACCACTTGTCCAACCTAGTATCCCTAGTAGCTTGATAGCTTTGGTCTCAAGATTCACCACTTGTCCACTCTATGTCATTGTATTAAAAAGGATTGGGTGTTAAGGTCCACCACTTGTCCAACCTATAAGGTTATATTTTAAATGGTTTTTTTTCTCACAACTTGAACTGCCCATGATATGTTTTACATGGGAGTTTTGTTTCAATGTCCGCCACTTGTCCAAGCTAACTCTATTGAAACATAGAGAGAACCAAAGATCCACCACTTGTCCAAGCTAAGCTATATTGAAACATGGAGAGAAGGATGCTCCACCATTTCTCCAAGATAGGCTTCATTGAAACATGGAGAGAAGAAAGCTCCACCATGTCTTCAAGCTAGGATCCATTTAAATGCCCTAAACCCATTTTATTTTGTACATGGGGGGTTTTATTTCAAGGCCCACCACTTGTCTAACCTATTATCCCTAGTAGCACGAGTGGTTTGGTCTCAAGATACACCACTTGTACACTCTATGTCATTATATTAGGAAGAACTATGTATTAAGGTCCACCACTTGTCCAACCTATAAGGTTATATCTTAAATGGTATCCTTTCTCACCACTTGAAATTCCCATGATATGTTTTACATGGGGGTTTTATTCCAAGGTCCGCCACTTGTCCAAGCTAACTCTATTCAAACATAGAGAGAAGCAAAGGTCCACCACTTGTCCAAGCTAACTCTATTCAAACATAGAGAGAAGCAAAGGTTCACCACTTGTCAAAGCTAGGCTCCATTGAAGCATGGAGAGAAGTAACCTCCATCATTTTTCCAAGATAGGTGCCATTCAAACATGGAAAGAATCAAGATCTACCATGTCTCCAAGATTCTAGGCTCCATTGAAACACCCTAAAACCATGATATTTTGTACATGGGGTGTTTACATTCAAGGTCTACCACTTCTCTAACGTATTATACCTAGTAGCATGAGTGGTTTGGTCTTTAGATTCACCACTTATCCACTCTATGTCATTATATTAAGAATAACTGGGTGTTAAGGTCCACCACTTATAAGGGTATATCTTAAATGGTATCCTTCACCACTTGTCAAGGTCCATCACCACTTTTCCAACCTGTGAGGTTATATCTTGAATGATATTTTTCCTCATCACTTGTAATGTCCATGCTATGTTTTACAAAGGGGTTTTGTTCCAAGACCCACCACTTGTCCAAGCTAACTCTATTGAAACATAGAGAGAAGCAAAGGTCCACCACTTGTCCAAGGTAGGCTCCATTGAAACATGGAGAGAAGGATGATCCACCATTTCTCCAAGATAGGTTCCATTGAAACATTGAGAGAAGCAATCTCCACCATGTCTCCAAGCTAGGCTCCATTGAAATACCCTAAACCCATAATTTTGTACATGAGGGGTTTACATTCAAGGTCCACCACTTGTCCAACCTATTATCCCTAGTAGCACGAGTGGTTTGGTCTCAAGATTCACTACTTGTACACTCTATGTCACTATATTAAGAAGAACTATGTGTTAAGGTCCACCACTTGTCCAACCTATAAGGTTATATTTTAAATGGTATCCTTTCTCACCACTTGAAATGCCCATGATATGTTTTATATGGGGGTTTCATTCCAAGGTCCACCACTTGTCCAAGATAACTCTATTAAAACATATAGAGAAAGAAAGGTCCACCACTTGTCCAAGCTAGGCTCATTGAAACATGGAGAGAAGGAACCTCCACTGTTTCTCCTAGATAGGCTCCATTGAAACATGGAGAGAAATAAGCTCCACCATGTCTCCAAGTTGCTAGGCTCCATTGAAACATGGAGAGAAGCAAGCTTTACCATGTTTCCAAGCTACGCTCCATTGAAACACTCTAGGAGGTTTTATTTCAAGGCCCACCACTTGTTTAACCTATTATCCCTAGTAGCATGAGTGGTTTGGTTTCAAGATTCACCACTTGTACACTCTATGTAATTATATTGTGTTAAGGTCCACCACTTGTCCAACCTATAAGGTTATATCTTAAATGGTTTCCTTTCTCGCCACTTGAAATTCCCATGATATGTTTTACATGGGAGTTTCATTCCAAGATCCACCACTTGTCCAAGCTAACCATATTTAAACATAGAGAGAAACAAAGGTCCACGACTTGTCCAAGCTAGGCTCCATTGAAACATGGAGAGAAGGAACCTCCACCATTTCTCCTAGATAGGCTCCATTAAAACATGGACATAAGTAAGTTCCACCATGTCTCCTAGATGCTAGGCTCCATTGAAATACGCAAAACCCATGATATTTTGTACATGGGTGATTTACTTTCAAGGTCAACCATTTGTCCACCCTATTATCCCTAGTAGGTTTGGTCTCACAATTCACCACTTTTCCACTCTATTTCATTATAATAAGAGGAATTGGGTGCTAAGGTCCACCACTTGTCCAGCCTATAAGGTTATACCTTGAATGATATTTTTTCTCACCACTTGTAATGCCCATGACATGATTTACATGGGGGTTTTTTTCCAAGTTTCACCACTTGTCCAAGCTAATTCTATTGAAACATAGAGAGAAACAAAGGTCCACCACTTTTCCAAGCTAGGCTCCATTGAAACATGGACCTTAATACCAAATTATTCCTAGTAGCATGAGTGATATTTTGTACATGGGAGGTTTGCATTCAAGGTCCACCACTTGTCCAACCTACTTTTCCTAGTAGGTTTGGTCGCAAGATTCACCACTTGTCCACTCTATGTCATTATATTAATAATAATTGGGTGTTAAGGTCCACCACTTGTCCAACCTATAAGGTTATATATTGAATGGTATTTTTTCTCACCACTTGTAATGTCCATGATATGTTTTACATGGGGATTTTGTTCCAAGGTCCACCACTTGTCCAAGCTAAATCTGTTCAAACATAGAGAGAAACAAACGTCCACCACTTGTCCAAGCTAGGCTCCATTGAAACATGGAGAGAATGATGCTCCACCATTTATCCAAGATAGACTCCATTGAAACATGGAGAGAAGTAAGCTCCACCATGTCTCGAAGATGCTAGAGTCAATTGAAATACCCAAAACCCCTGATACTTTTTACATGGGGGGTTTACATTCAAGGTCCACCACTTGTCCAACCTATTATCCCTAGTAGCATGAGTGGTTTGGTCTCAGGATTCACCACTTGTCCACTCTATATCATTATATTAAGAAAAATTGGGTTTCCATACCTAAATGGATCTTTGCTTGGATAAGTGGTAGACTTTGAGACCTAAATACCCATTCTACACTAGAGCATTGGTTAAGCCTTATACACTTCAAGCATACCTTTAACAACAAGTAGTAGTTATTAGTTGACTTAAGTCTAGTTGAACTCCATGGTATTGAGACTAAGAGAGAGTGTAGCATAAAAAAGAGTCAGGATTTTAATTTGACTTTCTTTCTATTAATGAGTAGATCATAGATGGATTTTGGTATCTAATAAAACCTTAGGGTAGAAAATGTAAAACTCATGTCTATTGTTGTGTTTGCATTAAGTGTTCTTGTTCTTTAATTTCAGAACCATTACAGAAAAATGGATTGGCTATATGCTGGCATAAATTGAAGAAAACTATTGAATTACCCATCCAACCTCCTCCAAGACCTTGTCCAAGGAATGAATCACCTCCTTATCACCTACCACTTGCTTTCAAGGACATCAAAAGAGTACTTATCTTGGATCTAGAGGGGTTACTTCTCAAGACAATTGAAATGAAACATGGAGATTCTATGCCATCTTGGGCTCAACACATGCGACTTGTGGAGGATAAAGATGAAGTTTATCATGTGGTGCGACCAGACGCACAAAGTTTTTTGGATTTTTGTATTGAATACTTTGAGCTATGGATATGGAGTTGCTATAACTTAACAAGGGTGCAACGCATCACACAAAAATGTTTTCCTGAGCAGTATACCAAGTTCAAGGTGTTTATGAGTAACAAAAATTTCCAAAATCCAAATATCATGTTAGGATTTACAAGGGTTTATCACAAAAATTTGAGTGATATTTGGAAGATATTTGAGGATTTGGATGCAAACAATACCTTAATTTTTTATGACACTCCATATAGGGTGATGTGGAACATGTCAGGGACATATCTTATATTTCCAAAGATGTGGAGGCAAACTTCCGAGCAACTTCAAAACTTCTTGCAGAGAACCATAATTCCATGGTTGGTAGGATGGTTGTATGCAAGAGATAAGAGAGTCCATACATACAACACAATTGTAAATCAGTATAGTGATTCTGAGACAAATTATGTCCTTGGTGTGTACTTGTCAACACGAAAGCATTGAATAAATATGGCCATAAGATGCTTTTTTTATTCTAGTGTGTATCTTTCAACATTTGTATAATTTGATATAGTCTTTTTTATAAAAAAACAAAGGTGTGTCAATTTTATGAACACTTGAATGGAGTGCACCCTACTCTAAGGGGACTTCAATGTACTATTGGAGTGCATCCTATTGTAAGGGGACTCTGATGTATTGCTAGAGTGCACCCAAATTTTTGGGGACTCATTTTTTATTTGATTGGGGCCTATGTTGGGTCATATAGTAAAAGAAATTCATTTTTTGTCAATTCATATCGAGGTTGCATTTATTTGTAACTATGAGAGAATTGATGTTTGATGTCAAAATAAAACTTGTAAGTATGGATCAGAGAATTCATGGACTTTAAATATGTGAGAGGGATCTTTTTCTTGGGCACAAATGTTTGCTTCAAAAATTTTGTCATTACATACTTTATGTGAAAGAGTTTTAGAACCTAAAAGACTTTGAAAACAAAACTATGGAATCTAAGTGCATGTATTCTTGAATGGCTTGAAAGTTGATGTATGCATGCATGTCGCCTTGATGAAGATTTAGATCTGACAAGATGCAAAGCTAGAATTCTTGGACGTTACCTTTGTCAATTTGGTAATAACATATTTAACTTTCTTTTATTATGGGTGGAAAATATATTATTATGTGCATTTGGAACCTAATTGCTTGACCTTCAAACCAAGATTCCTATGTTATTTTTTCATATACTTTTTTGTAATGAATTAAGATTGTGGATACAAGGTCCACCACTTGTTCAAGCTAGATCTAAGAAAGTATATATACTGAGTCTTCAAACTAGTAAACCAAGGGAAGAGAGAAGAAGGGTCCATCACTTGTCCAAGCTTATCTCTAGACAACATAGAGAGATGTTAGGTCTACTAATTGTCCAATATAGTCATGGAGAAATGATAGAAGGTTGATCCACTTGTCCAACCTATCATCTCTAGTAAAATGGGAGGTTTGGCCTTAAGACTCACCATGTAACCAACCTATACTTCATTGCATTATGAAGAGTAGAAAAGCAAAGCTCCACCACTTGTCTAAGGTAGCTCCAAAATCAACATGGAGAGAAGCAAGCTTCACCATTTGTCCAAGATAGGTTCCATTAAAACATGGAAAACCTCATATATGTTGTACATGGAAGATTTTTTCCAAGGTCCACCACTTGTCCAAGCTAGGATCCATTAAAACATGGATAGAAACAAGGCTCCACAACTCGTTTAACCTTTATATCTGCAAAGTGTACCGGTAGTCTAAACTAGGCATGGGAAAATAATAGAAGGTCCACCACTTATCCAATATATTATCTCTAATAGCATGGGAGGTTTGGTCTCAAGATTTAGGAATTGGCTAACCTGTATTTCATTATATTATGATGAATTTGGTTTTAAAGTCAACTACTTATCCAAGCTATAAGTTTATATCTTGAATGGTATTCCTTCCCATCACTTAGAAAACCAATGATATGTTGTACATGGAGGGGTTTGTTACAAGGTCCACCACTTGTCCAAGCTAGTTTCATTGAAACATGGATGAAGACAAGCTCCACCATTTGTTAAATCTAGACTCCATTGAAATCTAGAAAATCCATTCTATGTTGTACATGGGGTTTTTGTTTTAAGGTCCAACACTTGTCCAAGCTAAGATCCATTGAAACATGGAGTAGAGAAACACTCCACCACTTGTCCAAGCTAGGGAACATTGATAGTAGTTGGCTTAGTTTGAAGATCCACCACGTGTCTAGGCTAACTCTATTGAAACATAGAGAGAAGCAAAGGTCCACCAGCTATTCAAGCTAGGCTCCATTGAAACATGGACAGAAGCAAGCTCCACCATTTCTCCAAGATAGGCTCCATTGAAACATGGAGAGAATCAAAGGTCCACCATTACTCCAAGCCAAGCTCCATTTGTCCAACCTATAAGGTTATATCTTAAATGGTAATCTTTCTAATCACTTGGAATACCCATGATATGTTTTACATGGGGGTTTTGTTCCAAGATCACCACTTGTCCAAGCTAACTCTATTGAAACATAGAGAGAAGCAAAGGTCCACCACTTGTCCAACCTAGTCTTCATTGAAACAAGGAGAGAAGCAAGCTCCATCATTTCTCCAAGATAGGCTAGCATGGATAAGTGCACCTTGAAACCAACCTTCCTATGAGGCAATAGAGCATATGCTACATATTTTATGTATGTCCCATGCCTCAAATTAAGAATTTATAGATTAGAAGTGGACCTTGCTTGAATGTCACATGCAATAAATTAAGGAAAAATAGCCAAGTGGATTGTATTCCTCAATGGATCCTTTCTTTCACAAGTTGTGAACCTTGAGTCACACCAAGCTCTCCATGTTGAGATAAGTTGTAGGTAGGACATTAGAACATAGACAACGATAATGGATGCAATACACTCGTCTCCTAATAATCCAATTGATTGAAACCATGGTATTTCAGTTGTTTTCATTGTGTATTGTATGTGCATAAAGTGGAATGAGACCTTAAGAAAACTCAAATTTTTGACAAAATCTCTATATTTTGTACATGATATATTGAAAGTTGTCCAACCTGGGAATTGGGATTTTCCCACTTTACCTAATATGGTCTTTTTTTGTGGATAGAGAGGATGAGTGGAACTTGTCAAGGGCACTTGAGGTCTCTCTCGGGTTTTTCTTTTGCTCGGTAAAGTTTGCTCGGTGCATGGTAAGACTCTTGTTTTTGCCCATACACATCGAACAAACCTTCATCTGGGGTGACTTGAAATGGGAAGGGAGGAGTAATAGCTGTAGCTACAGTAGTTGCAGCATCATATTGCAAGATGTTAGGCTATAAGATATTGAGATATTATGTGTACATTGTATAAAGTGTGTTTTGTTGCTTAAATTTTTTCTTTTTGTAGACTTTTGGTACAATTTTTCTCCTATCAGTCATAGAACTAACCCATATTGACAAATTTTGATGAGTGAGATGCCTAGAGTGAGAGTATGTACATACGATTGTGAGGAATAATTTTGGCAAAATTTCGGCCGATTGTTGATAATAATTTTCATTAATTTTCTTTCCTTTTTAACCTAATAATGATAGAAAATTAATAAACAGACCCAAGAAATGTGGAATCAAGTTTTGAAATCAAACGCCAAATTTACAAAGCAAGAGCTTCAATAATGTCAAATATGAAAGGATTTGGCACAAGTCAAGTTTTAGGCCAACTTACAATGGACCAGAATTGCAAAATCAAGGGAAATTAATGACCAAGTGTCCAAATGTTGAGCCTGTTGGAATTAGGGTGGTAGGAAAATACACACAGCTTGGAGAAGAAGAAGGAACCTCTAGGCACACAACAGAGAGTGTTTTACTTAGTGTGCAATAGAAAGATAAGATAGCCCTAGAGTGATGGACGTATATACAATGCACGGGGGAAAAAACCTCCTAGTGAGGGAAAAAATGCCAGGGTGGTCTTGTGTGTTCACACACATCACTACCACATGTATATGATAACAAATCCCCCTTGTTGGGAGTGATGCAATGAACGAGAGTTGTCACATAGAGTATAAGAAAGTGCCATGCCTTGAGAATAGGATGAGTCCACAAAGGGGGAGCAAGCCCAAAGCTTTGTGGAAATCTTAAAACATCTCATGAGACAATGCCTTTGTGAAAAAATCTGCAAGGTTGTTCTGCGTTGGCACATAAGCCAAGCCAATCTCTCCTATTGAGATCCTCTTTTCCGTGACATAGTGGCTCAATGTGCTTTGTGCAAGCATGAAAAACTGTGTTCCTTGCAATTGCCAATGCACTCTAACTATCAGTGTAGATAGTGTGAGCAATGTCGTGCCCAACACCCAAATCAGCCCCATAAGGCATTTGAGCCATATACACTCAGTTGTAGTTGTGAAGACTGCTCTATACTCATCCTCAAAACTAGAAGCAGACACAGTAAGTTGCTTCTTGCTCAACCATGATATGCATGAACTATCGAGCATGAAACACAAATCACTCGTGGACATTCGCGTGTCAAAACATTCAGCCCAATCTGAGTTTTAAAAAGCATCTAAATATTGTGGCAATTATCTCCCCTTGGGATAAAACAAGACAAGATGTAAAGTGCCACTCAAGTAGCAAAAAGTCCTCTTGACAGCCTACCAATGCTTAGACCCTGGGCTATGCATAAATGTGCTGACATGTGAGACTGCAAACTAAATATCCAGCCTCGTGTTGCATACATCAATAAGGCATCTAGCAGTTTGGTAAAGAGTGACACCGGCAGGATCACCAGCATCATGAAGACTCAATTTCAAACCAGTTTCCATGGGAGTGGCAACAGGTTTGCAATCCTCAATACATAGCAATGTCTCCTTGTCTCACACAAGGCAATACCACTATCACACTGCTTAAACTGTCCCAAGTAATGATACAACAACATCAAATCTTTAATCTTGAAAGTAGCATTCCAATCATCCTTAAATTTAGAGATATGTCTCTCATTTGGTCTAGTGATCAGCAAATCATCCACATAGAGAACCACAATGAGAAGTACATCACCCTCACGCTTTACATACAATGTGCTTTCTGTTGGATTGTTACAAAAGCCTTGTTTGACCAAATGAGTGCCAGCCTTCTCATACCAAGCACGAGGAGATTACTTCAACCCATAAGAATCTTTCTTACATTTGCATACTTTATCGTCTTGTCGATTCTTGACAAAATCACGAGGCTGCACTACATAAACTCTCTCAAATATGTCACCATTCAAGAAAGGAGTAACAATGTCTGACTGATGCACATCCCAACCAAAATGAGCCACCAATGCACATAGAAAATGCACAATAGTCATAGGACAAGTGGGATCAAAAGTCTCTTTATAATCTATGCCTTTTTTATGTGCATAACCTTTTGCAACAAGTTGATCCTTATAGCGATCAATCTCACCATCTGGCTTGCGTTTCAACTTGTAAACAGACTTCATACCAAATGGTATTTTTTCTAGAAGGAAAATCAAATAAATTCTGTGTTTCTATGAGTGCATCATATTCAAATTGCATGGCAGCCATCCAATTTTTCAAATTATGTGCTTCATCAAAAGACAAAGGTTCATCAACATCATGTACGGTAGACACAACCAAAGCATAGCAATCTTATGCATAAGATGCATGGTGACAACCTGAACGAGTACGACTAGACAAAGGTGCATCCAATTTACTGTCCTGAAAGTATGCACCATCCATTTAGGCATACCTCTAGCGTGCTCATTCTTAGCCCTTTCCTCATCAAGTACATAGTACATCTGCATCAGTAATAGGCTTATCTATTGAGTGGCATAAAATGGTAACCATCTTTTTGCAACATTTTTCAGCCTACTGAACGTCCTCTTCCTCATATGTGTATATATTTTTCTACGCTATTAAGTTATCTAGAGTAAATTCCCCCTCTTTGTTTAACCTTTGTGGCGACACATACATTGTACTCTTCTCAAAAATTTCACCTTAGTCATATATTTATATTACCACCCTTTTCTTTTTTGCTTTGTAAATAAAAGTAAGCATACAATAACCAACTATCTACCCCCAAACTTTCTTACCTCTTGTGAATTAGTAGTAGAAAAATAATATATCCATCTTCCATCCCATATGGATAAATTACCATGGAAAATCAACTCTCCACTTGTCTTTACCAAAGATTATGGTCCATCTCTACAAGTCTTCTATGCCCCCTACATAGGTGGCCCAATATCTCTTAAGAATATACATATAGTTTTTCTCCTTTCAAAAAGACTCAAATTGTATATTCTTTTCACAAGAAAATAATATTGGGCCCTCCTCTATTTGTTTAAGCATCATACCCTTTTGAAAAAGCATGATTTCCCTTGGATGCATACAAGCAAAGGGCCCATACGAGAAGACTTGGAAGCAAAAGGTTCCCTAGCCTAGTGTGGACCTTCCAAACCGAATTCCTTGGTGCATGGACGTGAAGAATAGTCCAAATTCATATCAAACATGTTGAGAATGTCAAATTTTCCTTTTGAAGCATGTCATTTCGAGATACAGGTAAAAAGTTATGGTCAAAATAGTGTAAATCTGTCAGATTCGCAGCAAAAGGGAAATATAAATCAAGTAAATCAAGAGGGTGAGATCTTATTTTTCCCCTAATCATCTTCTAGAAGAGCAATGAGTGTTCAAGGTCACTTGCATGTGATGGGACCAACCTAAACATGCTTTCTAAATGCTGAAGCGGTCCGGGGCGGGCAACAAGAAGAGTGGCCTCTAAGCACCCTTGTAGGCTCCCGTGCTGCTCAATTGGGTAGGGGTTGGAAAAAACAACAAACACACACACAAACCCGCAACCTAACTCTACACAAATTTGGGGCACTACCTAGTTTTGGATGCGAACTAGGACGCGTAGAGAAAGAGAGAGAGAGAGAGAGAGAGAGAGTGCTCGGGCTACTTTGAAATGTATCGGCAATGATCAAGCAAACACAATCATATATGTAAGAAAGAGAGAGAAGAGGGAGGGGATGCTTGTTGCATTAATATCTTCCTACAAATTTGTCATGACCGATCAAAGTGAGATTAGTATTTTTTCAACATAGCTTGAGTAAATTTCACCACGACAAATCACAAGAAAAAGCCACCGCAATCACTGTCTTAAGGCCAGGGGAGTCTTCTCCACCTTGTCGACCTCTTACAATATGTGGGATTTATGGCTAAATTGATGACAACACCCAGACACAAGCTATCAAGAACTAAAAACATCACCAAGACACTTACACATCATTGTTGTCCATTACTTCACGTTGGAAGAGAGACAAAGTATCCAAGCTTAGTCCAAATCCACCCTCCTTGATTCAGCAAATGTTGGGCTTACACTAGTAGGAGGAATGATAGATTTTCCACTCTCAATTGAATGATCGCTCTCTCTCTCTCTTACAATGGCATAGAGTTCCCGTGCTAATCACCCCTATTACAACACATGCACAAGCATACGACAATGAGCTTCCACTCAAGAGCTCCTTCTAGAGAGGTTGAGCTTGGCTTCTCAAGCTATAGCATAGTGCTCTTGCTTATGGCTCTCCCTTTGTGCTAGCTACACCCTCCTTTTATAGCAATTTTGAAGGCTAGGGTTGCTCCTCTAACCATGGTTGGGTTAGATTTTCAGCACTTATCTAATTTCTTTTGCTTGGAATTATCAAGAAGTTGGTGTGGATAGATGAAGAAGAGAGAGAGGAGAGAAGTGGAGGTGATAGGACTTTTCATAGTAGGTTAGTGTTAGTAAATTAGTAGAGTTAGTTATTTTATTGATTTACAAATGGAATTGGATATTTACAATGGGAGTATCCAAGTAGGATACAAATAAGGAAGAAAAAACTCTTAATAGGTAAGAAAACATGGATTTCTTACAATGTTGATGCTCCAAGTGTCTTGAGTAGGGTCAATTTTGACGCTTGTTGACGGTCCACTAGCTTTGACGGTACGTTTTTTTCACTCTTGACCTTCCTTTGGGAGCCAAGGTAATTGAATATGAGTAATCAATCACCATGATGTTGTCTTTCAAGAGAAGAGGCTGAATTTTATGGTTTTTTGATAGATATGGGTAATATGGATGAGGAAAAATGAGACTAGGTGGTCAATTTTGGAATGGAAGTGTGTGTAGGAAACATGAGTTCACCATGGTTTCTCTTATTCTTCAAGGTCTAGAAGAAGGTGAGTAGGGTGCAGAGAGGAGTGGTGAGAGAGGTGGGGATGATGAGTGGAGAGGTGTGTGTGAAAGAGGAAAATGATAAAGTGGAAGAGGGAGTGTGGCTGCATAGTATGGGCAAACTGGGGTCCACAAATAAAATCTTAGCTCACAGCTCGTAGCTCAAAAAAATATGAAAACATTTGAGGTGAAAGTTCAGCTCATTAACTACAACTTTTGTTTGTATCACCTTTTCAAATTCGGGGAGCATGTGATCTTTAAAAATTCAGAAAAACCGACTGTTTTTTCCACTGCACAAGGTCCTTGTGAGGTCCTTCTTTGGATGATTCTTTTGAATACCTCCAAGAGTGAGCTCCCCATGGTGCATGCATGCATTCCACATACCCTTGACCTTATTTGGTAGGTCTATAATTGAAGATATTATTGAGATCATGATATAAGTGAATAATACAACTAAGAAAATCAAATATTGAGGGGTCTAAAAATATGTACATGTCAAATATAAATAATATAGGTGGTAAAAATATAAAGGGGTCAAAATAAATCTCTCTCATTATAATTCTACCATAAAAAGATGAATATTTTTTGTGTTCTAATTTATGAGAGTAAAAGAGAATAGATGTAGGAAGGAAAAATCACAATAGTGAAAAAAATATACACATAAATAAAAGTAGTTTTTTTGGATTTTTGTTGGGATGGAGTTACACCAAAAATAAGATAAGCTTGCATGAAATTATTTTTTATATGGAATAAAGAGTATGAAAATTGGTAAGAAAAAATATGGTAATGGTGAGTCAATGTACATAGCATAAATAACACACCATAGGTAGAAATATTTAAATAAATACCAAAATAATTATGAAAAATCCTTTTATTTAGGCCCTATATACAATGAAATATTTACACACAAATGGGCCATAATATACTTATTATTTTTTATTTTTTTGGCTCAACTAGCCCAGTGACTAGCTAGCTGAGGGTTTTTAAGAAGATATGGGAAAAGTCCCCTAACTCACACACGCCTATGTATAGTGAAATGGTAGGGATAACCACAATGTTTGAGTGATTTGATAGGGTGAGGTAGCTTACTATGGCAATTATGGAAAGCCGAAAAACGGCTATCATTAGCCCCCCCTTAGATAATGGTACATTCATGTACCATTTATCCGATCATACAACATGTAGATTGTGTAACGTGTGTCTTTGTCTGCTCTCATCTTTGAAGAACCTTTGTTGTATGATTAAAAAACCTTGTGTGATATGAAAGGTTCTCAGAGCCAATAGCAGGATGTAAGGAAGTGACGGAGTAAACCTCCTCCATTGAGAAAGTTTCCATAAGCACCCCCCAGGATCAAAGATCTTGAAATATCTTTCCCAAAGAGAGATGTATGGTATGGAATTTTTGTTGTCCATCATTGCATCTATCACTATGAATGTGAAATAAAAGATTGGTTTCTCTTCCTCCTGTGTAAAGTTGATATATCTGCTACGATCTTCAAGAGCTTGTATGAGCAAATTCCTGAACTGTAGCTCATAAAATTCATTCAACCTGGGTAAGCTCATCAAGTCAAAAATTCTATGACCTTCATGATTTAGGAAAGCTTGATCCATGCTTCCAACTGCTATTGGAAGATATTGCAAATAGTTTACCACATAAGTAGATAATAGACGAAGGTTTCTATTGCTTCCAACACATTGGAAGAGAATAGATTTTGGTACTGATTGATGAAATATCCACATGTAGCAATCAACAAGTTTTTCATCTATGATGAAGACCAGAAGCATCACAATGTTCAACCTCCATACACCAAAGAACCAAATGAAGAAGGTTTGGAAACATCCGTTCATCACCAAGTATTCATGTCCTCTTCCACTTAAGAAGGTATCGTGCTCCTGATGAAAGGTATATGTGAAGAGAGGAGAAGTTGACTTTGAAGATGTGAAACCCAATGTGAAGATGATTGGGGCTTCAAAATTTTGGATTTTCTTGCTAAGAGATTGTCCCATGAATGAAGAGCCACCCACTAAAACACAATTGGAGAGAATGATACCCTTCTGACAGTTTCCTTTTATGATTTTACTTTTAACTACTCTCCCATGTTCTTCATCCCCTTCTAAGCCCCCCCTTTGGAAAGGTTGTAACTCCTCACATTGTACCACCCCAAAGGTTAACGGATTACTGTTTGATTTTGTGAAAAATTTGGCTTCTTGCATGATAGGTTCCTGCATGCTTAACATACATGGGTCATACCAATGCTTTTCAACATCCTCAAACACTTCTTGAAGATTATCCTCACATGGATTCAACCCACACTCTTCTTGAAGATTATCCTCACATGGATTCAACTCACACTCTTCTACTTTGTTTTGGAGTTGGTATTCATGTACACAATCATCTCTTTATGATCAATGTGGTCTATGATCTCCCCACCTATGATTTCATCTTCTTCTTCACTCTCTTCTTTTAGACAAGATACACTCTCAGAACATTCCATAAGATCAAGGTTACCTTCAAGGTCTTCATTCTCCATAGAGTCATGTTGCACAAAAGCTTCGTCTGCTCCGACTAGAAATTGATCCTTCGCCAAAAGGTTGGATGTATCCATTATTGAATCATCAATGCCATTTGAAATATCTTGTGTCGATTTTTGCATGCTTGTGATAAAGGTAGAAGAAAGAGATTTCACATTTGAATCTTGGCCATACACTTTAGCACTTGAATAATCAGTTGGCATGTAAGTAACTTCTTCAACATTTGTCGGAGTAGAAGGAGACAAGTATGGCAAAGGAGATGACTCCTTGATAGAAACACTTTCATGATGGTTGGTTCTTCCAGCATGATGGAAACCAGTTTTGATGTAGAAGTACTTGTGAAACTTCCTTCGGGCAATAGTGACCGCTTCTTCAAAGGTAGAGGGTCCACTACAAGTAACCTTAGTCTTTAGGAAAGGAGACAAAGCCGAAATAAATTGCTCCATTTTTACATAATCTGGAAATGTAGAACTAAATCTACATCCTCCCCATTGACGAGAAAAAATATCCTCATAAGCATAGTAGTCTTCATCATGTTGTTGAAGTCTCCCTAATGAAGCCCATGCTTTCTCTGTTGTTGGAAATTTAAAGAATCTGGTCTTCAAAGCTTTGGAAATTTGGGTATATCCATCTTCAATCTGAGAAGACATACTCCGAAACCATTGCTCAGCGTTGCCTCTAAGGCATAGCAATAGAAAATCCCCTTTTTCAATGTCATCCCTTTTACCAAGGATACGACAAACCATTCTAAAATCAGCAATAAAATCATCAATATCTTCTTCTAAATTTCCGAAGAAGATTGGGATATCATCAAAGGTATAGCGTGTCATAGTCTCTCAATGCTAGAACCACACAAAGATTAGTTCCAAACAATCATTTTTCTCTCATGACATCAACTAACTACACAAAGTTTTGAAAGGTCTTTCAACATGAATTCTAGATTCTTATGTGAAAATGTTTTTTCCTTTCTTATGTTATGCTAATCCAAACCATATTCTAGATCAATTTTTGTTGCCTTGAAATTCAACTCAGTCATACAAGTTTTCATGATTCATATAATCTACTTGATTATGCTAAAATTCAAGCATGCATGCAATACAACAACAATAAGCACAAAGTCGTTCCTCAGTGGGGGCACCAATTTGAGGTGGTCCGGGGCGGGAAACAAGAAAAGTGGCCTCTAAGCAACCTTGTAGGCTCCCGTGCTGCTCAATTGGGTTGGGGTTGGAAAAAACAACAAACACACACACAAACCCGCAACCTAACCCTACACAAATTTGGGGCACCACCTAATTTTGGATGCGAACTAGGCCGTGTAGAGAGAGAGAGAGAGAGAGAGAGAGAGAGAGAGAGAGAGAGAGAGAGAGAGAGAGCTCTAGCTCGAGCTCTAGCTCGGGCTGCTTTGAAATGTATCGGCAATGATCAAGCAAACACAATTATATATGTAAGAAAGAGAGAGAAGAGGGAGGGGATGCTTGTTGCATTAATATCTTCTTACAAATTTGTCATGACCGATCAAAGTGAGATTAGTATTTTTTCAACATAGCTTGAGTAAATTTCACCACGACACATCACAAGAAAAAGCCACCCCAATCACTGTCTTAAGGCCAGGGGAGTCCTCTCCACCCTGTCGACCTCTTAAAATATGTGGGATTTATGGCTAAATTGATGACAACACCCAGACACAAGCTATCAAGAACTAAAAATATCACCAAGACACTTACACATCATTGTTGTCCATTACTTCACGTTGGAAGAGAGACAAAGTATCCAAGCTTAGTCCAAATCCACCCTCCTTGATTCAGCAAATGTTGGGCTTACACTAGTAGGAGAAATGATAGATTTTCCACTCTCAATTGAATGATCGCTCTCTCTCTCTCTTACAATGGCATAGAGTTCCCGTGCTAATCACCCCTATTACAACACATGCACAAGCATACGACAATGAGATTCCACTCAAGAGCTCCTTCTAGAGAGGTTGAGCTTGGCTTCTCAAGCTATAGCATAGTGCTCTTGCTTATGGCTCTCCCTTTGTGCTAGCTACACCCTCCTTTTATAGCAATTTTGAAGGCTAGGGTTACTCCTCTAACCATGGTTGGGTTAGATTTTCAGCACTTATCTAATTTCTTTTGCTTGGAATTATCAAGAAGTTGGTGTGGATAGATGAAGAAGAGAGAGAGGAGAGAAGTGGAGGTGATAGGACTTTTCATAGTAGGTTAGTGTTAGTAAATTAGTAGAGTTAGTTATTTTACTGATTTACAAATGGAATTGGATATTTACAATGGGAGTATCCAAGTAGGATACAAATAAAGAAGAAAAAACTCTTAATAGGTAAGAAAACATGGACTTCTTACAATGTTGATGCTCCAACACTACAAGAGGCTATTCATATTAGCGACGCTCACACAGAGACGCTTTATAAAAAAATTCCCGGCGTTGCTATGAGCGTCGCAAATTTCTTTGTAAATTTGCGACACTTATAGCGTCGCTCATAGCGATGCCGGCTGGGCTAAAAAAATAATTGAGCGCGCCCAAAAACTCAGATCTCAGATCTGAGTTTTTCGGCGCCCTCAAGCAAGGAGCAGGTAACGCTCTCTCTCTCTCTCTCTCTCTCTCTCTCTCTCTCTCTCTCTCTCTCTCTCTTTTTCTTCTCCACACACACACACACACACACACGAGGAGAGGAAGGAGAGCCAGGTATGCTCCTTCCCTCTCCTCATTCTCATGTTCCCTTCCCCTCTTTCTCTCTCCCTCTCTCTCTCTCTCTCACACACATACACACACACACATAGTGTTTTTGAGAGAGACAGAGAGAGAGAGAGAGAGTACAAACATAAACAAAAACGCACACACACATACATAAACAAAGAATGCACACACACATTGAGAGAGGAAAAGAGAGAGAGAGCATGCATAAACAAAAAACGCACGCATTGAGAGAGGAAAAGAGAGAGAGAACATGCATAAACAAAAAACGCACACATTGAGAGAGGAAAAGAGAGATAAAACATGCATACGATCCAAAAAAACGCACACACATTGAGAGAGAAAGAGAGAGAAACTAATTTAACGTCGTAGGAAACTAATTAAAATTAAAAGACCTAAAGATCTAGCCGACGAGGAGTTGAACTCAAGACCTATTATTCAAGAGGGAAATGGCATAATCAATCTATCATACTTGGCATGGGTGATAGAAAGGTTATACCATTTATCTCTTTTTATTGGCACACACATCCACACACGCGCGCGCACACAAGAAGAAGAGAGTTATAACGTCGTAGGAAACTATCCTAAAAGACATTAAAGATTAGGTTAGATGTAGACTTACGTTAAATTAGATTTAGGTTTATTTAAGTTAAATTAGATTAGATTTAGGTTTATTTTTAACTAGATTTACGTTTATTTACGCTAGATTTAGATTTACGTTATAGTAGATTAGATTTAGGTCTCCATAGACTGCGATGCCTGCATGAAGCGGGTGAAGAAAGCCCTCAATATTGGAATATAGGGTATTGCTGCCTTGACTCATGGTGGGCTTCGTCGATCCAAAAGTACTGGTGAAATGTCTTCAGAAGATAGGGAAGAAGGTGGATCTTCAGGGCGGTAAGAGTCACTACATCCCCGACACAATGACCATCTAGACAACCTCTAGTCATTCAACAGCAACTTCAAAGTTAGTAACAAGAGCAAGAACGGTCTAAAGGGCCAATTGCTGTCGTCAGATGTGGATGGAGATGAGGCAGCGTCACCGCCGGAAGTTAACTCTCACATCTTTAGTGATGAGAATGCCAACTCTTGCCGAGTTATGTGAAAAATTATGTGTTAAATCAATTTTAAGGTTCTTATAATCCCTGTTAGTTTAGTTCTTTGTTTTTAATATAACATAATTTACGTTAGATTTAGATTTATGTTATATTAGATTAGACTTAGGTTTATTTAGGTTTACCCACACACACACACACACACACACAAGAAGAAGAGAGTTTTAACGTCGTAGGAAACTATCCCAAAAGACGTTAAAGATTAGGTTAGATGTAGACTTACGTTAAATTAGATTTAGGTTTATTTTTAGTTAGATTTACGTTTATTTAGATTTATGCTTATTTACATTAGATCGAGTCCACGCAAGAATTACTTACGGTTTAGGGTTTAGAGTTAGACGAAAAGTGAAAAGATCTACTGTGAAAAGATGTTAAGATGCTGTGAAGTGCTACAGCTAGAGAAGAGGCAAAGGGGTTTTGTCCACTACATGTAGTATCATGTAGACGTGGGTGTGTAGATTTCTTGTACCCACAAATATAGGTATTGACTAACAAAGACGAGATTATAACCCGGTGGTTCTGATCTCCGTGCACCTCTAGACCGAAGTGTGCGGGGATTGGACATGACTAGAGAATGTGAGGTAGAGAGAGAGAGAGAGAGAGAGAGAGAGAGAGAGAGAGAGAGAGAGAGAGAGAGAGAGAGAGAAGACGAAGAATGCCAATAGAATATTAAATTTGTTGTCCAGGTTATAAGATTTTTATCCTCATTATGAGTAGTGACGAGGATGTGGGACCGTCCAACCGAAACACCTATCTCTCAACGAGGGTCTTATGTCCTTGTAATCAATGCAAGCATGCTGTGCGACGGACAAGACGTGTTTCTTTGCAGCACGTTCGCGAATTTGGCGAGTTCGATCCATCTATTATAGATCGAGTTGTTGCCAATTATAACTCGTCGGACTCTGACGCTGGCCAACAAGCAGCAATCTTGCAACCCAATAGACGTGTTCGCAGGCGCTTTGGTCAAGCAGCATATGTGAGGCCACAAGATGTAGCCTCTGACAGCTCGGGGGATGATCATGCAGAGCACATTCCCAACGAGGCAATGTTTGAGCCCGAGATTGATGAAATGATCGAGACGATCATGGATTCAGAAAGTCTTATCTATGATGATATGAAACTTGAAGCCGATACGCCATTGTATAATGGAGCACGTATGGCTAGATTGAAAGCACTCCTGGTTCTTCTCAACATGCAGGCAAAGTTTGGATGGAGTGACACTAGCGTCACAGCGCTTTTCAGGTGATCTATTACAATTAGTTTACTTTAATAAAACTCTAAATGTATAATGATCTGATAGATTTTTACACGACTGTATCGTATTTTTATGTTGTGTAGATTGCTTAAAGAGCACATACTACCAACTGACAATGTGATGCCAGATTCCCGAGATGAAGCAAGAAAGATTTTGCGAAACTTGGGGATGGATTACAATTCTATCCACGCTTGTTCTAATGACTGCATTCTTTTCAGAGGGGAATACATAGACATGGAGAAGTGTCCGAAACGTGATTCTGAAAGATATCGAGTAGATCTCCACGGGACAAAAATTCCACAAAAGGTTTTGCGACATTTTCCTCTGCTTCCTCGCATCAAGCATTTCTTCGAATGTAAGTCCATGGCCGCCCTAGCATCATGGCATGAGGAGAATAAATCTTCGGATGGTGTGCTACGAATTCCTGCAGATTGCGCAGCCTGAAAACATATAGATGGAACATGGTCGGATTTTGCCAGGGAAGCTCGAAATTTGCGCTTAGGCCTGGCTATGGATGGCGTAAATCCATTTGGTCAAAGATCAACATCTTACAGTGTATGGCCCGTTGTCATCGTCAACTACAACATTCCCCCGTGGTTGACTACGAAGAAGGGGCACCTATGGCTAAGCTTGATTGTGCCAGGGCCATATAAAGTGGGGAATATGGATGTGTATCTTCGTCCACTATTGGAAGAGCTACAACAATTGTGGATTGGCATAGAGGTGGTGGATATGAGCCGACACACAGGACGACGGAATGCTTTGATCAGAGGCATTCTAATGTGGACCATGCATGACTATCACGGGCTAACAGAATGCTCAGGTGATCTATTGACACTCCTCACTCAGACACTGTAAATCTTGTTTTTTTCCATAGTTGATCTATTATCATGTGTATACATGCAGGGCTTCAAACAAGCGGATACAGAGCATGTGTCACATGTGGACCTAGACTGAATGCACATAGGGCACCCTCACTGAAGAAGCAAATCTACAAAGGTCATCAAGCGTATCTTCCAGAGAATCATGTGTTACGCGACCGATTTTTGGGAAGAGAGCCACCAAGGATGTCTGCACAAGCATGGTTAGAGCAGAAGGAGATGTGCGATGACGGATTGCCTCCAGGGATGAAGAGACTATCTCTATGGTACGAGTTACCATACTGGCCCCAACTAATGATCAATCACTTGCTCGATCCAATGCACATATTCAAGAATGTGGGCAATCTACTATGGGACCATCTGACCGGCAAGAAAGATACTTTGGGAGCCAGAGTTGACCTTAGAAATGTGGATCGTATGGAGCAATATTGGCCTCAAACAGCGTCTGATGGATCGATAAAACTCCCTAAAGAACCATGGATTTTCACAGGAGCCCAAGAACGCAAAGTAAAAGAGACCATTCGATCTTTGCGGACCCCCACTGGCGTAATGCACTCGCTCCGAACGTGTTTTACTAAAGAAGGAAAGCTTACCGGTTTGAAGTCACACGATTGGCATAAAATGTGTCAGGTACGTTCATAGTGTACTTTAATATCATTGCATAAAATGTGGACTTTAATATCATTGTTGCACATACTTTACAGTTTATTTTACCGGTTGCCATTGAGGGATGTTTGTCTCTCGACATCCGTAACACAATCTACAAACTTGCAAAGCTGGTGCAATGGATCTCACAAAAGGAGATCAACATAGACTCCATACCATTCGCCAAACTAAATGCTGCGGAGCTTGTGTGCATGTTTGAGAAACATTTTCCTACTACCATGCTAACCATTCAGGTGCATCTTCTTGTTCACATAGTTGATGAGGTGGAAATAGCTGGCACAGTTCATTCCAAATGGATGTTCTTCTTAGAACGTTTCATGAAAATGCTTAAGGGATATGTGCGTCAAAAGGAACGTCCGGAGGGTAGCATGGCAGAAGGTTGGTTGGTATCAAAGTCCCTAGTGTACATTGGAGAGTGGCTAGACGGATTTGATAAAGCCCGGGACACGCTATGGCGAACCATAGATGATGAGCGCATATCTGGGATTGTCATGTGCAATCTCGGTGTTGAGAAGAAGATGACAGAAGATCTAGAGGCTAAAATCAACCGATTTTTCATGCTTCACAATCCAGTGATGCAAAAGTGGATTTCACAATATGAGGATGCAAAGCAAGAGCGACAAAGGGCACGAATCGAGTTGAGACCGGGAAGACGACCACCGATGCACTATCCAGCGGTTCTGGAGAGCCTACCAACCTTCATGAGCTTAAGATGGTTGCACAACCAATTGAAAAGCGCACAACAATGCGGTGACGAAGTGACTGAGGAAGAGTGGGAGTACTCTCGGGGTTGCGCGACCAAGGTAAGTTTGCAATGTACGACTAGCAAGTGACTTTATTTATAAACGTTTGAACGGCCACTCATAATCTTTGTTCGTTGTAGTATAAGTCATACACAGCAGCATGGTGTAAAGGTCGACATTTTAGGGTGGAACGAATCGACAAAAAACGTTTTACTCAAGATTGTGGAATCATGGCAAAATTTGAACAGTCTAGTCGACGACGTTCCTCTGATGCAGATCCTGTGGTGGCGGAACTCACTTACTTCGGCACGCTGCAAGAGATTTTGAGGATCGATTACAGAGGATTTTTTGTCGACTTGTTCGACGTGCAATGGTTCAAGATAATCATGGAGGGTCGCAACGCTACTGTGCGTAGAGGAGAGTCTGGTTTTCTTGAGGTGGATTCTACTAAGAAATGGACTGACCTAAGAGACACTTTCGTACTACCCGAGCATTGTGAACAAGTATGTAAATAGTTAACATCCCCCTTTTACAAGTTATGTGCTTGAAAGCTCTCATGTAAGTTATGTGGCTCTAGCAGGTAATATTTCATCCTACAAAGTCTACATCAAACTGGTGGTACGTCATAGAGGTAGCCCCTCGTAGTGCAAGGACGTATGAAGGCTACCATGTGCCAATCACAACGGTATCAATGGAGGAGATCAGAGAAGATGCTCAATCAGAAGCCGCTGCGGTGGTGCCAGACGAGCATCAAGATGCTACTACTCTATATGGGGTGCATGCAGAGGAGCTACAAAATGAAACAGAGGATATGTGTTTAAACGGAGAGCTCTATATAGATATAGGAAGTTACGCTGAGTTATGCGAGGATGAGAGAGAGATCTCTTAAAGCCACAAATATTGTATTTGAACAATTTTGCTCCGTGTTGTAAAAGCTCTGGCTCTCTAAGTACCTTCCATGGTGTATAACGCTCTTTTCTACTCACGCTCACATGTTTTGATTGAAAATTCTGAGTTTTCGACTTGCCTCTTCTATCACTCAATTCATTGCGTCATTGTATTTATATGCGTCATTACGTCATTGTATTTAATGGTCTTTGCGTCATTGTCTACTCTATTCATTCAATATTAAGTTTAAATATTCGTGTGTTTAATGCAGGTATGGATGATGAGGAGTTTCTTTCTTCTTTGTCACCGCAGCAGAGACAGTGGTACGTGGAGCGTCATCGCTCTGGCGCATCATCACGCGTTCCTACTCCATCCGCATCTCCCTCTCTTTCGGAGCATTCGGCGCGCTCGGAAGCTTCGGCGTCGACGAGACGAGCTTCACACTCGTCTAGACACTGGCGCTCTAGTGGTGGCGGTGGCGGTTGTTGTGGGGATTCCGCCACCGATGCCTCCACACCGCCTCGTGTTCGACGAGACTCTTTACCCTAGAAGCTACACACCTCTACCTACTCCGCCAGGAGCCACCCCACTCGACACTCCTCGCTTCGGGGCCCAGACGCCGGTGGAGACACCTGACGTCCGTACCCCCATCGACACGCCGCTAGAGACCCCTGCCGGGACACCCAGGTTCACGCGTCACCAGCCAGAGGGCTTGTCTTACTCCGTCGACTTCAGCGGCGGCATCATCATGGATGATGACGGCAAGAAGGTGATCTCGCGCATGCGTGGTCTTTGCTCTCAGCTGTTTAGACACTACATACTAAACAAATGGAGTGAAGTACCAAGTGATTTAAAAAACAGAGTCATCATCATACTTCATGATGAGTTTCCCGTTCCAACACGGGATCAACGCTTCAATGAAGACCTGATGAAGATTCGAATGCGCGAATATTGCAAACACAAGCGTTCCGAAGTGAAAAAAGCAATCAAGAATGGGTGGAACAGGCCAGATTGGCTGGCCAAATAAGATTGGAAGAATGCGAAGAAAGCAGCACGCGAGAATCCCGACAAGTGGAAGCAACAAAAGGATGCATCCAGAGCGCGAGTAGAGGCAAGGAGCTCTCACCACTTAGGGAGCGGTGGATGGGCATCATTTGAGGCCGATTTTGTACGTGTTTTCGCATTGCTCTTTATGTTCGATAGTTTAGGGTTTATGAGTTTTTTAATTCTAACATAATGAAATCTTTGTATGTTTTGACAGTGGTCGATGACAGGACGTGATCCCACACCGTACGAGCGCGAGTACGCAGGCAGGAAGGGCTTAAACGCCCTGATGGACATTCTCAGTTCTCGCGGCGGCATGGTTAGTATTAGGATTTACTCTTTTCTATTTTTTGTATTGTTTTATAAATGTCGTTATATGTTTATACTTACTGAAAGCTGTCTTATTGTCTTTTTTTGCAGAATCCGAAAGATACGCCGCTTGGACGCGATGAGACGTCTGACTAGACGACGTCAGTTTAGCCGTAGCTAGATAGCATTAGTTTAGGGTTTCTCATAGCTTATGTATCATGAAACGGATTTTATACGTCTTTTTGAACCATGTATATTATTACATTTGTCACCGCAGTTCCTTTTGCCAATCAATTCTTTATGCCTATGATGTTGTACAATTGTCATTATTACATTTGCCAATCAATTCATTTTGCCTATGATCTGTACAATTGTCAATTTTGTAAACAATGCGTCTTGTGGGTGACTATTTTGGGTCTATTATCTACCCTTGCACTTTTTTTAAAAAGTGAATCAAGTACAATATGGTTGATGGGTGGCAGGGCATTCAATGCCCTGCCACCAAAAAAAAATTCTCTCGGGCGTCGCTATAACCGTCCCTATTTATGGCTCTGTAGCATCGCTATGAGCGTCGCTATAGTCTTCTGTATAACCGTCGCTATGACCGTCGCTATGAGCGTCTCTATATAGCGACGCTTATAGCGACGCTCTCGTAGCGACGCTCGTAGCGACGGTTTTAGCGACGCCGGGGGTTATAAAAACCCAGTGTATTTCCGTCGCTAACAGCGTCACAAGAGCACACAACCTCTTGTAGTGCAAGTGTCTTGAGTAGGGTCAATTTTGACGCTTGTTGACGGTCCACTAGCTTTGACGATACGTTTTTTTCACTCTTGACCTTCCTTTGGGAGCCAAGGTAATTGAATATGAGTAATCAATCACCATGATGCTGTCTTTCAAGAGAAGAGGCTGAATTTTATGGTTTTTTGATAGATATGGGTAATATGGATGAGGAAAAATGAGACTAGGTGGTCAATTTTGGAATGGAAGTGTGTGTAGGAAACATGCGTTCACCATGGTTTCTCTTATTCTTCAAGGTTTAGAAGAAGGTGAGTAGGGTGCAGAGAGGAGTGGTGAGAGAGGTGGGGATGATGAGTGGAGAGGTGTGTGTGTGTGAAAGAGGAAAATGATAAAGTCGAAGAGGGAGTGTGGCTGCATAGCATGGGCAAACTGGGGTCCACAAATAAAATCTTAGCTCACAACTCGTAGCTCAAAAAAATATGAAAAAATTTGAGGTGAAAGTTCAGCTCACGAGCTACAACTTTTTTTTGTATCACCTTTTCAAATTCGGGAAGCATGTGATCTTTAAAAATTCAGAAAAACCGACTGTTTTTTCCACTGCACAAGGTCCTTGTGAGGTCCTTCTTTGGATGATTCTTTTGAATACCTCCAAGAGTGAGCTCCCCATGGTGCATGCATGCATTCCACATACCCTTGACCTTATTTGGTAGGTCTATAATTGAAGATATTGTTGAGATCATGATATAAGTGAATAATACAACTAAGAAAATCAAATATTGAGGGGTCTAAAAATATGTACATGTCAAATATAAATAATATAGGTGGTAAAAATATAAAGGGGTCAAAATAAATCTCTCTCATTATAAGTCTACCATAAAAAGATGAATATTTTTTGTGTTCTAATTTATGAGAGTAAAAGAGAATAGATGTAGGAAGGAAAAATCACAATAGTGAAAAACATATACACATAAATAAAACTAGTTTTTTTGGATTTTTGTTGGGATGAAGTTACATCAAAAATAAGAGAAGCTTGCATGAAATTATTTTTTATATGGAATAAAGAGGATGCAAAATGGTAAGAAAAAATATGGTAATGGTGAGTCAATGTACATAGCATAAATAACACACCATAGGTAGAAATATTTAAATAAATACCAAAATAATTATGAAAAATCTTTTTATTTAGGCCCTATATACAATGAAATATTTACACACAAATGGGCCATAATATACTTATATTTTTTTATTTTTTTGGCTCAACTAGCCCAGTGACTAGCTAGCTAAGGGTTTTTAAGAAGATATGGGAAAAGTCCCCTAACTCACACACACCTATGTACAGTGAAATGGTAGGGATAACCAAAATGTTTGAGTGATTTGATAGGGTGAGGTAGCTTACTATGGCAATTATGGAAAGCCGAAAAACGGCTATCAATGCCAAGACAGACAAGTTGAGATACCCCGTAGGAGCCACCCGTAGGGCCTCATGGTGGGGCCCACCTACATTATGCACCCCTATGGAGCCTTCACGGTCTAAAATGATATTTTTGGTGAATAAATAGTCCCTTTTATGTCCAATATTCAATGAGTGGTCAAAGGACACTTAATTAGGGCTAATCACTCACCCTAATTAAGTGTAGCATAATCCCACTCCTACACAACTATAAATAGCCCCCTTTGGAGAGACTCAAGGACACACACCTATATTTTCAACTTCATGTTGTTTCTTGATCAATAGTAGAGAAAACCCCAACTCTCCCCCTTTCACATCCTCCCTCCTAACCCTCCTCTTTGGAGGAAGTGCAACTCTATCCTCCACTCTTTCTATTCTACAATCTCTTACTCCATCAACCCAATAAATCATTTGTAGCACCTCAATAACTTGTAAATACATCATGATCTCTCTCATGGTTATGTAATGATCATTAAATCATCTTCAAAACTTTCAGTGTCGCAATTCGTGATGGTTAGCCAGCATCTATCCTCCCCTTAAAAGATGTGCGAGAAATCAAGTAAGTGTTCTATTCTCCATTTACCATTGGTTTGTTTCTTCACACTTATTCAATTGGTCTAAAGAAATTTCTCACTCCAACTCTCTTTTGCTTCATTACATAGGCATGTGGCTACCTCTCATGGTGATTTTTTATTTGTGTCACGACATTGCATAGATGGAGATGAGCTCTCTATGCAAAGTGTGTTAGTTTGATGTAAGTGATTCTCTTGTGTGTTTGAGAGACAAGTCTTGTGCGCATGATTTTTTGATGAGTGCTTGAGAGAGGAGGAGTTTGGATGTATTATGGGTATTCTTATGGGGAGAAGGTGAATGCTATTCCACAAATTGCATATTTCATTTGATGCATGGCATTGGGTTGCATAATCGTTGATGGTGTTCAAGTGTCCAAAGTGTATATAGAGTAAGGGGGTTTTCAAAGTGTGTTTCTTGAGTGGGTGAGTGCAAGTGTTATTTTGATTGGTTTCCTTCTCCACTCCCAAAAGAAGGTGGTGCCCCAAGTAGTGTACGTACCTCTTTACGAATATTTTGTGAGGGTAGGCCCATTGGTTTGGGTTTAGATGCCCCATTTCAAAAAGCTCGCCCTCATAAAGTGGTGCCCCCACTGAGGACCATATGTCCAAGTTACCTTCAAATTTTTGAGTGATGAACAATGGAGTTCCCATCTATCCATTTCATTTTGCACAACACATTAGAGTAAATGTTCACATAGATAGAAAAGTCTTTTTCCAGCAACACATTGTTTTTATGTTTGGTGCAGAAAGACTTAGAGAAATATTGGTATCACCCAATCGAATTATACTTCCAATCATCAATTATGAAACTTCTTTTGATGTTCACATTTTCATTTTGTTTTAAAGGCAGGAACAAGGAGTGGTGAAGGGGTGCTCAAGGGCCATATGAAGGAACGAGGTCTTCAAACCAACAACGAGGAGTAGCACATGAATCACGATCAAAACAATGAACCTTTTAGGCCTATTGCTCGGCAATCCATTCATATAATCATTGCAACTAAGTTTAGGTTTCAATCTATCATAAGGAGGATATTTGGATCCACTCGCCTCAATGAAATCAATGCTTCAATTAATCCATTTATTCTACCTATGATAAAGTACGAATTAACAATGGATGTGTATATCTTCATTTTAATGTAATCAGATTTATAGTGTCAACGATCTTGTGCGGCCCGTAAGAGAAAAGTTTCTTTTTTTGAAAAAAAAAATCAAAAAGTCTAAACAAAATGTCAAGTTCTTTTCCCACGTTCTATGCAAGAAGTGGGGAAGATGCGCAAGAGTTTCTTGACAACTTGGAGATGTCACATCTCATATCCGGGAGAGATGAAGAGGAAGTAAAGCTATGAGCCTTCCCGTTGGTTCTAAAATCAGAAGCTAAAGCATGGTATGAGACCTTGCAACCCCAAATCAAGTCCAACTGGGAGAGACTGCGAGCAAGCTTCCTCTCCAAGTTCGGGCGAGGTGATACTTCTGAAGGACTATGGAAATGTCTTATTGAACATAAGCAGGTATCACTTGAAGACTATCCCTCTTATGAAGCAACCTTTGTCAATCTATGGGGTAGGTGGGAGGCTACATTAGAAAATCATGGTGGTGCATCTAACTTTCTAAAAAAAGAGAGATTCATGGTTGGCTTGTATCCACTTTTAAAGGCTAAAGTAGAGCTAAAATTCCCATCCACCTTCGAAGAAGCACGTGAGGTAGCCATCATCAAGTTTAGAAAACTACACTTCCAAGCACATAGAGCAAGGGGTTTGAATGAAGTGAGTGAGAGGGAGTCTTCACAAACCATGGAAGCACCAATTAGGTCCCCTCTTGCACAATCTTCACAAATAGGAGATAACTCTCAACAAGAGGTTTTACAAAGGCTAACTCAACAGCTTGAGAACCTCACTCCAAATCTAGTACAGGGCCTACCTCAACAACGACAACCAAGAGAAGGGAATCGCAATCAACGAAGACAAGCTCAAGAGTTGCGATGTTGGAATTTCAATGAAATGGTCCATGGCATGTAAAATTTTCCACATCCAAGGCGACTTCCGGGAGACATATATCCCCCTAGACCGCCTCCACTCACAGTGCAGCAAGAACTAGCTCAAGGCCCACAAATCCTTCGTCGACCACCACCACCACCAGCAAATATACCTCCCGTCCCACATGAGGAGGAAGAAAGAGGAGTCAACATCATCAAGCTAGAAGAGGTAATAGATGAGCATACTCTAAACTTTGATGTTATGCCGGCAGAAAAACGCACAAGAGCACATGATAAGGATGAAGACATGAGAAGTGAAGGAACAAATTCAGCCAGAAGGGACAAGAAGAAGAAGTCAAAGATGGAAGAAGCTGAAAGTAGCAGGAAGAAAAGATCCAGGCGAAGGGAAATTGGTATCAACGACTTCCCATTGGGAAAGGAGCTAGAGCCCTACAACATCCTGGAGGATTTACAAACCCAAAAGCCAAACATTTCATGGCCTCAACTTCTATACCTATCAGCCAAAGTAAGAAGGCAATGGCCAAAGTTGGTAAGTACAAGAATTCCAAAAAATAAAGAAAATCTTTCCATTAAGGTTGTGGCCTCAAAGCTACAAAAAGATGTGGAACCCATTGTGGATGCTTACATAAGGGGTAAAAAGGTGTCTAATGTATATGTTGATGGTGGAGCTCAAATGTGTGTGATCACGGAAAAATCAATGAACAAGTTAGGTCTTGAAATTACAAAGTCCTCTAATTGTCAAGCTAGGCTAGCCAACAACTCAAGTGTGAAGTGTTTGGGGATCATTGAAAATGTAAAAGTCTCTGTATGTAACATAGATGCACGAGTGGATATGTATGTCATGCCAGCTAAGGGGGAGGGCTATCCCATCATCCTAGGGAGGCCTTGGCTCATTGCTGTGAATGCAGATAAAAAATGGGGAAGTGGTCGTTTGATTCTTAAGAAGGGTCAACCGGTGGTGTATGATTGGCGAGAAGGAAAGCAACTAGATATCAACTATGAAACCACGGCAGATGAGAGAGCGAGGAGGAGAGTCCTTACTCAAGTGATGAGGAAGCATCAACCAGTGAAGAGGAGTCTTCTTTGGAGGTAATGGGAATTTTATTCAACGCCAACACCCAAGATGTTTCTGTAGAAGAAAATCCAACAGACAATCACACACGAGGGGATGAAAGATGCCACCACCTTGAAGAAGGATTTGAGAAGATGCTTGCAAAAGATCTTACTTGTGAGGAGAAGAGGTCCTACATCAATATGTTAAGGAGGTATCTCAATTTGTTTATCACTGACTACTCACAAATAAGAGGTGTAGATGTAATAGAGCATCGAATTGAATTGAAACCAGGGACCAAACCCGTGGCTCAAAAGTTAAGGCGACTAGGATCTGTGCAACAAAAGGCTCTCCTACAAGAAGTGAATCGACTCTTGAAGGCTGGCTTCATCTATCCAGTATCCAACTCCAAATGGGTATCACCTATTGTAGTCACTCCCAAGAAGAATGGTAAGTGGAGGGTCTGTGTGGATTACAAATCCCTCAATGCTGCGACAAAGAGGGACCACTTCCCTCTCCCTTTCCAAGATGAAATTTTGAATGAAGTAGCAGGTCACGAATGCTACACTGTGTGTGATGGGTATTCATGATATTTTCAAATTAGAATAGCAGAAGAGGACCAACCAAAAACCACCTTCATCACACCTTGGGGATGTTTTGCATTCAGAGTAATGCCTTTTGGGCTCACCAATGCTCCTAGCACCTTCATGAGATTCACAATATTTGTATTTCATCCATTCTTTGGAAAATCTATAAGAGTCTTTATAGATGATTTCTATATTTATAGTTGTAGATCACTTCACTGCCAAAAGGTTGAAGAGGGGCTTAAGAGGCTCCATCAATTTGGGGGACAACTCAACCCAGAGAAGTGTCATATCGGTGAATCTCAGGTGGTTTTGCTAGGCCATATGGTTTCTTCACAAGGAATTCAAGTGGATCCCTCTAAAGTAGAGGCCTTTTTGTCATTATCTCCACCAACAACAACTAAGGAGCTAATGACTTTCAACCACAAAGTGAGGTACATGTCTCGCTTCATCCATCTCCTAGCAGAAGCCATCGCCCCTTTTCATAGGTTGGCAAGCCAATCTACATTTTAATGGGGGAGGGAACATGCAAAATGTTTTGAGGAAGTGAAGGGCATTCTTAGCTCTCTCCCAATCCTAATGCCACAAGATCCAAAGGAGACCTACTATGTCACTCCAAGTGTAGGTTTCGAAGCAATTGGTGTTGTTTTGATGCAAAAAGATCCTAAAGCATCATACATGAGGCCGATCTATTTTGCAAGCAAGGTGATGACTCCGACCGAGAAGGGAAACACTGAAATGGAGAAAGTGGTCTTTGCAATCTTGTTTGCGGTAAGGAAGTTTCGATCGTATCTTCTCCCTGTGCCATTTGTTTTTCTCACCTTAGAGCACAATCTACCATATGTAGTACAACACATGAGCCTCTCATTTAGAATAGCAAAGTGGGTGCTTGAACTCCAAGAATTTGAATACACTTTCCTTGTAGAAGATAGCACAAGAGTAGGAACTGCAGACATTCTCACCTACAAAGTGAGAGAAAGGGAAGGATCACGACTACAAAGGGGGGAAAGCTCAAAACATTTCAAAGTGAAGGAGATTGATAATGCCCATGCTTTATGCTTTGACGGAGCTTATCAACGCCAACAAGACAAAGCAGCAGGGGGGATCATCATTTTGAATCCACAAAAGGAGGTAATGGTTAGAAAAGGTATCACTCTACCCAATGTTCACTTTAACAATGAGGCTGAGTATGCTGCTCTAACCCTTGGGTTCGAAGAATGCAAAGAATCAGGCATACAAAGACTTATTATAAAAGGTGATTCTTTGCTAGTGGTCAGCCAAATCCAAGGGACTTGGAGGTGCAAGAATCGTACATTGTTTGAGTGTCTTAGTAGTGTAAGAGCTTTGATGAAGGGTTTTAAAGCAACACAGGTACGCCGCATTGTGAGAACTCATAACAAGGAAGCAGACTTACTCGCAAATGAAAAGCTTCAAATGGCGGTAGGAAGGGTGAAACTATATGAACCCAAATATCAAGTTCAAGAGGAGCTAAAAGACATTATCTTCTTTCTACAAGCAGGTGAGTGTCCCAAACACTTAGACAAGGTGCAAAGACATAGACTAGTTAAGAAGGCCACACCTTACCAATTGATCGGGGATGATTTATATCACAAAGGGAAAGATTTGGTCTTGAGGAGAGTACCAGGTGTGCAAGAGATAAAGAAAATTCTTCTTTCATGTCATGATGATGTCTGTGGTGGTCACTTTTCTCAAGATATTACAAGTAGGAAGATTTTACAAGCAGGGTTTATTTGGCCGAGCTTACATCGTGATGTCCAATATTGGTGTAATGCATGTAAGCCATGCCAAATTGTTGGGGATAGACGACTAACATATGAGCCTCGAGTCCCAATAATATCTTATGGCCCTTTTGAAAAGTGGGGTGTGGATGCAATAGGTCCCCTACCTGGTACTTCTACAGGGAAGGTTTTCATCATCATGGGTATTGACTACATGACACGATGGGCAGAAGCAACAAGCTCAACCCGAATCACAGCTGAAGAGGTATCAAAGTTTATTTTTGACCATATTTATAGTAGTTTTGGAACACCCCTAGAAATCTTATCGGATCGAGGCCCGGGTTTTAGGGCTGACCTTCTGAATGATCTCTTGAGGAGGTAAAAAGTGAAACACCTGCATTCCACACCCTACTATCCTCAATGCAATGGATTGGTGGAAAAAGTGAATGGAATGATATGTAAGATCATTTCTAAGCAGGTTGTGGACCAGCCTAATGATTGGGATCGCCATTTGATGGCTGCTCTTTGGGTGTATAGGACATCTTTCAAGGTATCTACCCAATTCACCCCTTTTCATCTAGTTTATGGACAGGAGGCACTTCTCCCCATTGAGGTAGAGCTCTCAAACTTGCGCGTTCTTGCAAGTGTGGCAAAAAAACCAAAAGAGGTTCTACATGAAAGGATCTTAGATCTCCAACGACTTGAGCTAGATAGAGAAGAGTCCATTGATCACTACATCACCAAAGCGACAAGCCAAAGGGACAAAATCAACAAGAAGCTCAAGGGGAAAGGATTGAGAAAGGGTATGTTGGTTCTTCGCTATGATAACCGACTTGATACTCGACTTGACAAAAAGTTTTTGCAAAGATGGGAGGGACCTTTCATGATAAAAACAAAGTTTGGGAATGGTAGTTACAGATTAGCAGATTTATCAGGAAAACTCCACAAGACCAGAGTCAATGGATGGAGATTAAAGCCCTACTTTCAACGTATCAATCCGTTGATAGGAAGTCATCTCCCTTCATCGTCTAAGCTCCAACTTGGCATGGCTCCCTTCGGCTTGGCAAATGCTCCACCTATTTTTAAAGCTTTGATGTGCAAAGAAGAACCAGCCTTGGAATCTGAACATACCCAAGGCAACCCTCCCATCTCCGATTTATGGGATTGAGGTAATGAAAAGCAGGTCTAATGGAGTAAAAGAGTGCATCACACTCCTCCTATTGAAAAAAAAAAAGTGGAAAAGGAAAAATGACAAAAAAAGAGAAAAAAAAAAGAAGAAAAAGAAGCAACACCATCCTCCTAAAGATATGAATATCTCTAGGCTTGGGGGAGGGCTAATATGAGTGGCATAAAATGGTAACCATCTTTTTGCAACATTTTTCAGCCTACTCAACGTCTTCTTTCTCATATGTGTATATATTTTTCTACGCTATTAAGTTATCTAGAGTAAATTCCCCCTCTTCGTTTAACCTTTGTGGCGACACATACATTGTACTCTTCTCAAAAATGTCACCTTAGTCATATATTTATATTACCACCCTTTTTTTTGCTTTGTAAATAAAAGTAAGCATACAATAACCAACTATCTACCCCCAAACTTTCTTACCTCTTGTGAATTAGTAGTAGAAAAATAATATATCCATCTTCCATCCCATATAGATAAATTACCATGGAAAATCAACTCTCCACTTGTCTTTACCAAAGATTATGGTCCATCTCTACAAGTCTTCTATGCCCCCTACATAGGTGGCCCAATATCTCTTAAGAATATACATATAGTTTTTCTCATTTCAAAAAGACTCAAATTGTATATTCTTTTCACAAGAAAATAATATTGGGCCCTCCTCTATTTGTTTAAGCATCATACCCTTTTGAAAAAGCATGATTCCCCTTGGATGCATACAAGCAAAGGGCCCATACAAGAAGACTTGGAAGCAAAAGGTTCCCTAGACTAGTCTGAACCTTCCAAACCGAATTCCTTGGTGCATGGGCATGAATAATAGTCCAAATTCATATCAAACATGTTGAGAAGGTCAAATTTTCCTTTTGAAGCATGTCATTCCGAGCTACAGGTAAAAAGTTATGGTCAAAATAGTGTAAATCTGTCAGATTCGCAGCAAAAGGGAACTGTAAATCAAGTAAATCAAGAGGGTGAGATCTTATTTTTCCCTACTCATCTTCTAGAAGAGCAATGAGTTTTCAAGGTCACTTGCATGTGATGGGACCAACCTAAAGATGCTTTCTAAATGCCAAGACAGATAAGTTGAGATACCCCGCAGGAACCACCCGTAGGGCCTCATGGTGGGGCCCACCTACATTATGCACCCCTATGGATCCTTCACGGTCTAAAATGATATTTTTGGTGAATAAATAGTCCCTTTTATGTCCAATATTCAATGAGTGGTCAAAGGCCACTTAATTAGGGCTAATCACTCACCCTAATTAAGTGTAGCATAATCCCACTCCTACAGAACTATAAATAGTCCCCCTTGGAGAGACTCAAGGACACACACCTATATTTTCAACTTCATGTTGTTTCTTGATCAATAGTAGAGAAAACCCCAACTCTCCCCCTTTCACATCCTCCCTCCTAACCCTCCTCTTTGGAGGAAGTGCAACTCTATCCTCCACTCTTTCTATTCTACAATCTCTTACTCCATCAACCCAATAAATCATTTGTAGCACCTCAATAACTTGTAAATACATCATGATCTCTCTCATGGTTATGTAATTATCATTAAATCATCTTCAAAACTTTCAAGTGTCGCAATTCGTGATGGTTAGCCAGCGTCTGTCCTCCCCTTAAAAGGTGTGCGAGAAATCAAGTAAGTGTTATATTCTCAATTTACCATTGGTTTGTTTCTCCACACTTATTCAGTTGGTCTAAATAAATTTCTCACTCCAACTCTCTTTTGCTTCATTACATATGCATGTGGCTACCTCTCATGGTAATTTTTTATTTGTGTCACGACATTGCATAGATGGAGATGAGCTCTCTATGCAAAGTGTGTTAGTTTGATGTAAGTGATTCTCTTGTGTGTTTGAGAGGCAAGTCTTGTGCGCATGCTTTTTTGATGAGTGCTTGAGAGAGGAGGAGTTTGGATGTATTATGGGTATTCTTATGGGGAGAAGGTGAATGCTATTCCACAAATTGCATATTTCATTTGATGCATGGCATTGGGTTGCATAATCGTTGATGGTGTTCAAGTGTCCAAAGTGTATATAGAGTAAGGGGGTTTTCAAAGTGTGTTGCTTGAGTGGGTGAGTGCAAGTGTTATTTTGATTGGTTTCCTTCTCCACTCCCAAAAGAAGGTGGTGCCCCAAGTAGTGTGCGTACCTCTTTACGAACATTTTGTGAGGGTAGGCCCATTGGTTTGGGTTTAGAGGGCCCATTTCAAAAAGCTCGCCCTCGCTATAACATTTTCAAAAACCCCCATAGGTTGTACATTTGCCTCATTGGACTTATGTTCAAACTTCCACCACTAAAAGCCAACAAAGTGTCATAAATTTCATGTGATCTTACATTATTGTCTCTTATACATGATAGCAAGGGCTGAACAAAATATTCCACCACAAACACAACATCCTCTGAGACCAAGACACACTTTGCTTGTGGATGTTTTTTGTACCCTTTGCTTTCAGCACTATAACCAACAAAATTACATTTGACACTCTTATCATCCAATTTTCTATGCTGCATTTGTGGCACCAAAGCATATACCAAACAACCAAAAACTTGAATGTGCCCAATAGAAGGCATTCTATTATTATATGCTTCATATGGAGTCATAGACTTCAAACCTTTTGTAGGACACTTGTGAAGTACATAAGTGGTACACATGATGGCCTCAAGCCAAAACAAATGAAGGAAAGAGTGACTTTTGACCATACGTCATTCCATTTTTGTAAGTGAGTTGTTTTTCCTCTTAGAAACACCATGTTGTTGAGGCATATAAGGTAGTATACATTGGTGTTTTATCCCACGACTAGCCAAAAATGTGTTAAATTCATATTCCCCCCCTCGATTGGAATGGAGGGTTCCCATAGTACATTTCGAGACATTTTCAGCCATAGCTAGAAATTATTTGAAGCACATAAATACTTTGGACTTTTCTTTAAGTGGATACACCCATGCATGCCTGGAGTAATCTTCAATGAAAGTCACGAAGTAAAGGTAATTGCCCAAGGAAGGAGTTTACATGAGCCCACAAACATCACTATGCACAAGTTGCAACCTGCATGTGGCCCTAACTAAACCATCCTTTGGAAACTTTGAACGCTGCATCTTACCCAAAATACAGCCTTCACAAACATGTTTGACAAATTCTTCAAGAGGTGGCAAAGAAGCAACCATATCAAATGTCATAATAATCAATATCTAATTCTCCTAAATGATTTTCTCATATTAAACTGATCATTTAATGTGGGAAAGTGCCAGGGGAGAAAAAGCTAGAATATTGGTTAAGCTAGCAGACCGGCCACAGTAGGGATCCAAAGCAGGGAAAATAGGGATCCAAAGGGGGGGCCATCTGCAAAAGAGCCATGTGCAACAATGGGCTAAAAAGACCCTAAGGTTCAGCCCATTAAGACTTCCAAAATACTAAGGTTCCAAAATTCAAAGGTTGTGTCCAAAGGTCAAACCTAGGGGAAATTGGATGCTTTGTGTGTGACTAAAAAGTCTTGGCATATCCCTACATGGGAGGGGGCGAGCCTTGAGAGTAGGGGATAAGAGAGAAAGCCACACACACACACAAACACAGGTTCCCTTTACACAAAGGGAATGAGGGACACATGTCAGCTCCCTAGGCCAGATGCCCACAAGGTGTGCCCAATTTCTATTGGATGACCCTTGAAGTGGACCAATGAGAATTAAGCTAGGGTAAATCTAGTTTTATTAATTTAAAAGAATTTAATAAAAGAAACCAATGAGAATTAAGTCTCCTAGAAGACTATTGGGCAGTCTCCCAAGGGGTCCAATGAGCATTCAAGAGCCCAATGGCTTGCTTGATTCCTATTGGCCAGGAGGCAAAGGGGTCCAATGAGAGTTTAGTTTAATTATTTAATTACCTAAAGCTCTCACAAAAGGGGAAAGGGGGACACATGTCAAACGTCTATCACTTATGCTGCTTAATGGTGATTGGCTTGACTTGGGGAGGGCCAATGAGGCTTCAGCAAGAGCAAATAGCAAGAGGGCTCGCCCAAGAGAGAGAGGGGGCTGATTTTTGCAAGGCATTATCACACACACAGTCTATGTGTGAAGCAAAGAAGACTATCTCTTCCCAAGCTTTAATGGAGAGCTCATCACCTACTCCAAGCTTGTGAGATAGAAGCCTACATCAACACACTCTTGGCATGTGGATGAAAATCCAACCAAGAGCCAAGCTTCAATGCATGCTCATCTCCTCTATCAAGCTAATTACTAAGCTAAATCTATGCTTATATGAGTGATTATGTGAGGAGATGTACATCTTTCTCGTAAGATACTCCTTCTTCCTCTCAATCTACTCTCATACCCTGCTAGCTCTCACCATCTTCGAAGGTGTGTGAGCTCTTGGGTCTGAGAACGGGGATAATTAAAGTTGTGTTTGTTAAGTGTTTTTCTTAGTGCATGAAGTTTTCATCTTCATTGCACTAGCTAGTCTTGAAGGAACACAAAGAATTGTATTGTACAATGTCTCTCTTGATGGGAGAAACCATAATACAAATCCTTTTGGAGGGGGGACCGGCTCCATGCAAATCCGGTCCTCAACTGTTGTCATTAGCTTAATTTCTCTCTCTTTTGAAAGTATTGTCGATGCTATCTAACTAGGTGTTATGCTTTTTGTTGCTCTCTCCACCCAAGCACTCTTGTAATTCTCATTAGGAATCTATTCTAATGAAATGCCCACTATGTTCATGCTCATTTCCTCTACACACAAGTTATTAGGCCATTAAATGTTACATTGGTATCAGAGCTCAAGGTTTCTCTTTTCTTGCTCAAGAAGGGAGGTCCTCAAGCTAGCTACAAATGGTTGGTATTATTAATTGCGTGTGAGTAAGTAGAATAGGGATTTTTCATCCTTGCAGTGCGCCTGCCTTCGTGCAGTTAACGGGGCATCACCGTTGAGAGCTATGGTCTTAATAGTGGAGTCCTACGGGGCTTGCCTACGGCTTAACCACTATTGAGCTATTAGAAGTTTGACAGGAGCTGGTGCTGTTTTGGTGTCGAAAGACCCTCTCTTCTATTCCTTGCAATTAATGGTATTCGAGCCGCGGGTATAGTAGCTTGAGTGCTTTTTCTAAAGGGGTAAAGAGGAGTAGCAACTAGGGCTTGAAGTGCCAAAGGACATCTAAAAAGTTTACACCTAAAAGTTGTTAGAATGGCTGACAATAGTAAAGAGAGTGAAATTAATGTTGATAACTTTGATTTTGCTCATGAGCAAGCTACTAATGATGCTTCAATGCTTGTTAACTATCTTGTTTCTAGGCTTCAACAAGCCATGGGCAATCCATCTCTCCAAAGTGAAGTGCAATGGCAGCTTCGTGCTCACGGATTCTCCAAACTCATCACCATGACGAGAGAACACCTAGGAAGCCTCCTTGTGAGACTACCAAAAGAGGTCTCTCTTCGATTCGGGAGAAGAAGAGAATCAATATGAAGGGCTCAAGAATTTACTTCTTGACGATGCATCTCCCTCCCAAAGGAGAACTCAAGAGCCTCCACCAAAGGAACGAGAAAGAAGTGAGTCTCCCGTCACCTCGGCGGAGATGGCTCCACGAAGACGGCGGGCTAAACGCTCTCCAACACCACCAAAGCGGAGAAGACCATCGTATTCTTCTCCTCACCCTACCACAAAGAGGGATGATAAAAAGAAAGAGAAGAAAAAGGCGAGAAAGAGGACACCCTCTTCTCCATCTTCTTCATCCTCTTCCTCTTATGAAAGCGATGGTGAAGACGAAAAAGATCAAGACAAGAAAAAGGTGAGAAAGAGGTCACCCTCTTCTCCACCTTCTTCAAATTCTTCACCTTCTGAAGAAAGTGGTGGTGCAACCTTTGAACCATCAAAAATAAGAGGCCATAGGAAATCCCATGCCGCATGGAAGAGGTCGTCCAAGATGAAGAAATTCAAAGAGGGAGGGAAGAGCATCTCTTTCCTTACCTATGATGGCACCTTTGGTGCTACAGACAAAGTCTTGGCCTTTATCCAGAAATTCGATGCGGCGTTTGGAGATGAGGGCTTCACGGAGTCCTCTAAGCTACGCCATGTAGCTATGCACTTTCAAAATTCCACCAGACAATGGTGGTCTAGCCTACGAGCCAACGGTGAAGCTCCACGAACATGGAAAGCTTTAAGAGCTTCCATTATGAAGCAGTTTTTGGCCACCGATGCCAAAGACAAAGTACTCACCGAATGGCAAAGCTTAAAGCTCTCTCCCAATGAATCCATCCACAAATATGTAGACAAGTTTTGGGACTTACAACTCAAAGCCACTGTCTTCAAAAAGTTGGATTTTGGAGAGCAAAAGCAACAGTTTTGTGAGGGCTTAACCGAAGAAATGGCGGAGTATGTCAACTCCCAAAGGCCACGTACCATATCGGCGGTAATACACCATACTATGGTGGCCTCTCGAATCAATTTCCAAACGGGGGCTAAAAGAAATAATAAGCCCCCGGAAAAAAAGGGTTCCAATGAGCCTAAGGGGAAGGACAATGTACAAAAGTCTCCTAAGGGCAACTCCAACAAAGCTAACGAGAAGGGAGTTTACAAAGGTAATAATAAACTCCCTCCCGAAGAGCTTGAGCGTTATCGTAAGGATAACCGGTGTTTCAAGTGCGGCGAACAAGGGCATGCGTACCGCGCTTATCCCCAAAAGAACAACCGCCAAGATCCTCCTAGAGCTTCCTTGGTTGAAATCCAAGAGGAGGAGACTCACCAAACTCACCACAAAGGATCTCCTCTATGCCATGCTTGGGTAAAGGTAAGAGAACATGATTCTTTTATTCTCTTTGACCCTGGTTCTACTCACAATTTTATATCTATAGAGTTGGCCACCAAGCTAGGCATACAATCCTACGAGATGGGAGATGTCCTACCCGCTGACAGTGCCTTCAAGGGGCAAGAAGCTTCAGTCACTCCCTTAATCGGCAAATTGAGGCTTCATGTCCAAGGCTATGTGGACAAAGAGGACTTCTTTATCTCTCCTCTTAAGCATGAGGATGTAATCCTAGGGGCACCATGGTTTAACCGCCAAGCTATCGATGTTAAATTTCCTGAAAGGAGAATCTCCTTTAAGTTCAGGGAAAAAGACATGTATATAGATGCTAAGGAAATGGGTAACACTATCCCCATTGTACATACACCAGCTTTCAACAAGTCAATAAAGAGCTCTATTTCCGTGTACATGATTTTTGTTAAAGACTCTCAAAATGAACTTAATGCTTTAGCAAAAGAAAATAAAAGTAACCAAAAGGAATTAGAGTTATCCAATTTTCTCAAGGGGTTTCAAGATGTTTTTATTGACAACATCCCTTGTGAGCTACCTCCTAAACGAGGTAATGATGACCATGCAATCGAACTTCTTCCAGGAAGTTCACCGCCTAACAAACCTCCTTATAGAGTTTCTCAAGCTCAACAAGAGGAGATTATGCGGTAAGTACATGAGTTAGTTGAGAAGGGTATGGTTAGGCCAAGATCATCTCCATTTTGCTCACCTATGCTATTAGTGCAAAAGAAAGACGGCACATATCGTATGTGTGTCGACTATAGAGCACTAAATAGGATCACAATCAAAAATAGGTTTCCCGTTCCACGGGTAGAAGACCTATTTGATAAGCTACAAGGATCGACCTACTTTAGTAGGATTGACCTAAAAAGTGGCTATCATCAAATAAGGATAGTTGATCAAGACATTGTAAAGACCGCATTTCGTACCACATTTGGTCTTTACGAATATATTGTCATGCCTTTTGGCTTGACCAATGCACCAGCCACATTCAACCGCTTGATGGAGAAGCTGTTCAGGCCTCATCGAACCTTCAATTGAGTGTTCTTTGATGATATTATCATATACTCTAATTCATTGGAGGAACACAAGCAACACCTCCAGGTAATATTTCAAGTTTTAAGAGAGAATAAACTTTATGTTAATCGAAAGAAAAGTGAATTTTTCTTGCAAGAGATTCAGTATTTAGGTCATATTATCTCTCAAGATGGCATCCAAATGGATCCATCCAAGTTAGAGGTAATAAAAGGATGGCCTAAACCAAGGAATCTTCATGAACTAAGAAGCTTTATAGGTATGTGTGCATACTATTACATGACCTAACAAAGAAAAGCGTTAGGTATACATGGTCTGCTAAGGAGAACAATGCTTTCAAAAAGCTTATCTCTCAACCTGTGATTACATTACCGGACCTCTCAAAACCATTTGAGGTCCAATGTGATGCTTGTGGTGATTGCCTTGGAGCTGTTTTGCTCCAAGAAGGGCATGCCATAGGCTATGAGAGTCGAAGGCTCGACCCTGTTGAGCAAGCTCTAGGCATATATGAAAAGGAACTCCTTGCAGTTCTACATTCCTTAGACTCATGGAAGCACTATTTATTGGGGACTCCTTTCATTCTACAAACGGATCACCAAAGTCTTAAGTACTTCATGACGCAGAGCAAGCTCTCCGACAAACAAATGAGGTGGGCAAATTTCCTTTCTCAATTTCATTTTCATATTGCTCACATTGCTGGCAAGCATAATCAAGTAGCTGATGCACTCTCAAGACGGCCGAGAGTGAATGCGGTTTCCATAGCAACTCACAATGATCTATCTTCAATGATAGATGAGTACGCTATTGATCCCGATTTTAGAGATGTGATTTCAGACCTTGCATTGGGAAAGAAAGAAGAACCATTTACCTTACAAGATGGTTATCTTCTCTATGGCAATAGACTATGTGTTACTTACTCACTACGTGAGAAAGTAATGTATGAATCTCATGCTCCACCTTATGCGGGGCATAGAGGGATTCAGTCTACCATAAAGGGAATTGAAACATATTTCTATTGGCCTACCATGAAAGTGACATACAAGAGTATGTTTCTAAATGTGTGGTATGCCAAAAGACAAAATTTGATAGAGGGAAGCAACTTGGATTGCTTCAACCTTTGCCAATCCCTAATTCACCATGGGAGAGCATATCCATGGATTTTATTTTTGGATTGCCTAAGTCTATCCATGGGAATACGGGAATATGGACGATAGTAGACAGGTTCTGTAAACAAGCTCATTTTATACCTGTCAAAAATACTATCAAAGCCCATCAAATGGCAACCCTCTTCATTTCACAAATTTTCAAGTATCATGGCTTGCCAATGTCCATAGTGTTGGATAGAGATCCTAGAATGACCAGTAATTTCTGGAAGGGTCTCTTTGAGAATCTAGGGACAAGGCTAAACTTCTCTTCGGCCTATCATCCACAAACGGATGGCCAAAGTGAAATAGCTAACCTAACCATTATCGATCTACTAAAAGCCTATGTAACGGAAGTAGATCAAAGATCCCAATGGGAGAAGTACTTACCCTTAGTGGAGTATGCTTACAACAACATTGTACATACTTCCACGGGAAAAGCACCTTTCGAGGTACTTGAGGGAAGATCAAAAAGTCCCTTGCTACTTAAGGTACATGGGAAGATCTTCGTTGCAGATGAGTATAGCCGAGACCTACAAGAATCTTTCCAAAAGATTAAGGATGCTATCTCTATCTCACAGCAAAGGCAAAAGGCTGCTGCTGACAAGCACAGAAGAGCCCAAGCCTTTAAAGAAAACGATTGGGTCTTGTTAAAGTTTTCCAAGACTCGATTAAGGCACACGACGGGCAAGAATCTTACGGGCCACCAAAAGTACTATGCTAAACTAGCAAAAAGGTACTATGGTCCCTTCCAGATTCTTAGGCCAATCAATGAGATGGCCTATCAACTCAAGTTGCCCAATCATTGGCTCATACACAATGCTTTCCATGTCAGCCTATTAAAGCCTTACAAAGGAGAGCCACCTCAAGAACCAACTATTGAAGACCCACCGGAGATCGAGGACCAAGAGGAGGTGCTGCAGCCCAAGTCCATTCTTTGACATGAAGACAAGGTACTAAGAGGCGGTAAGACTATCCGACGATATCTTATTAAGTTTAAGAATTATCCTTTTGAAGATGCTAGATGGATGCAAGGCATACAATTAAAGGATAACCTAAACCTTGTCAATGCTTACAATGCTTCCCAAGAGTAAGCAAATGTACAAAATGAACAAAGTTTTTGTCTTATAAGACTCTCTTTTTCTTTATTGTGCACAAAAATGAAGTAGTATGCATGCTTAGATCAAGTTTGCGGAGACGACCTCTCCCAAACACCAAGTAGAGCTTGTCACTCTACTATGGAAGACTGATAGGACTAATGTGCAGACATGCTTGCGACAGCCTCACGCTCTCAAGCACCAAATGGACTAGTCATCCATTGTGGAATGATGTCTTAGGGTAACATAGGGATCCTCTACACGCTAAGAAAAGGACTCATGAATATGCTTTATCTTCTCTACACCATAGTCAAGGACGACTATGATTTCAAGAGAGAGGTAATGTCATAATAATCAATATCTAATTCTCCTAAATGATTTTCTCATATTAAACTGATCATTTAATGTGGGGAAGTTCCATGGGAGAAAAAGCTAGAATATTGGTTAAGCTAGCAGACCGGCCACAGTAGGGATCCAAAGCAGGGAAAATAGGGATCCAAAGGGGGGGCCATCTGAAAAAGAGCCATGTGCAACAATGGGCTAAAAAGACCCTAAGGTTCAGCCCATTAAGACTTCCAAAATTCAAAGGTTGTGTCCAAAGGTCAAACCTAGGGGAAATTGGATGCTTTGTGTGTGACTAAAAAGTCTTGGCATATCCCTACATGGGAGGGGGCGAGCCTTGAGAGTAGGGGATAAGAGAGAAAGCCACACACACACACAAACACAGATTCCCTTTACACAAAGGGAATGAGGGACACATGTCAGCTCCCTAGGCCAGATGCCCACAAGGTGTGCCCAATTTCTATTGGATGACCCTTGAAGTGGACCAATGAGAATTAAGCTAGAGTAAATCTAGTTTTATTAATTTAAAAGAATTTAATAAAAGAAACCAATGAGAATTAAGTCTCCTAGAAGACTATTGGGCAGTCTCCCAAGGGGTCCAATGAGCATTTAGGAGCCCAATGGATTGCTTGATTCCTATTGGCCAGGAGGCAAAGGGGTCCAATGAGAGTTTAGTTTAATTATTTAATTACCTAAAGCTCTCACAAAAGGGGAAAGGGGGACACATGTCAAAAGGCTATCACTTATGCTGCTTAATGGTGATTGGCTTGACTTGGGGAGGGCCAATGAGGCTTCAGCAAGAGCAAATAGCAAGAGGGCTCGCCCAAGAGAGAGAGGGGGCTGATTTTTGCAAGGCATTATCACACACACAGTCTATGTGTGAAGCAAAGAAGACTATCTCTTCCCAAGCTTTAATGGAGAGCTCATCACCTACTCCAAGCTTATGAGATAGAAGCCTACATCAACACACTCTTGGCATGTGGATGCAAATCCAACCAAGGTCCAAGCTTCAATGCATGCTCATCTCCTCTATCAAGCTAATTACTAAGCTAAAGCTATGCTAATATGAGTGATTATGTGAGGAGATGTACATCTTTCTCGTAAGATACTCCTTCTTCCTCTCAATCTACTCTCATACCCTGCTAGCTCTCACCATCTTCGAAGGTGTGTGAGCTCTTGGGTCTGAGAACGGGGATAATTAAAGTTGTGTTTGTTAAGTGTTTTGCTTAGTGCATGAAGTTTTCATCTTCATTGCACTAGCTAGTCTTGAAGGAACACAAAGAATTGTATTGTACAATGTTTCTCTTGATGGGAGAAACCATAATACAAAGCCTTTTGGAGGGGGGACCGGCTCCATGCAAATTCGGTCCTCAACTGTTGTCATTAGCTTAATTTCTCTCTCTTTTGAAAGTATTGTCGATGCTATCTAACTAGGTGTTATGCTTTTTGTTGCTCTCTCCACCCAAGCACTCTTGTAATTCTCATTAGGAATCTATTCTAATGAAATGCCCACTATGTTCATGCTCATGTCCGCTACACACAAGTTATTAGGCCATTAAATGTTACATCAAATTTCTATAGCGGCACAGTAAATTGGCAAAATTTGGATTCCCAAAATGTGCATGCCAAAGATTTGCATCTCAAATAGCCTTAGAATCCACAACTGCATTTGCAAAATTCTTCCCACACTTGTCATACAAAGTGATCTTATACAGCCCATGACATAAAATGCATGATGCAACAATCTCATCACCAAAACTGAGATCATCAATTGTTTGGCGGACGAAGCTGCGGTTTCTAGAGAAGGAGTCACATTTTAGTGGGAAACCCTTGTAAAATTATTTTGTAAGAGAGCATATCTAAGCCGAGAACTTGTAAAAGAATTTATGATTATTTTTCTGGGAGCAATTGTATAGTGGAGATCCAGTTAGAAGTTTAGGACTTTTTGGCCGGACAAGCCATTTGTAAAGACCTAAACTATAACGGTCAATTTTGTAAGTTTTAACATTATCTTCTTTTATGAGAATTTTAAGAAGACAGTGTACGTTTGAGAGCTCTATCTTGCTCCAACTTATAATCGACTTGCTCTATTTTAAGAAGACAGTGTACGTATGATTTGCTGGCAAAGTTAGTAGTTGCATCTCATCGACTTCACTTCATTAGGAATGAAAACCTAGTGAGTTTCCATGCCTCATCCTGGTCGCTTCCCTTGTATTGATATTTTATGTTGATGCGTGAGAGCTATGCTATGGACGTCCGTCGCGGTGACCCGCAAACATTGGCACCGTTGCCGGGGAATGAACCTTAGGTGATGAGTGAGCGAGTGCGCAGTTAGCTTCCTTAAAAGAAGATCAATCCACAAATCCATTTTACACCTCAATTAGGCTGCTAGACAGGGGTTTAGAGTTTAGTGGAGTCTAGAGTCTGTGGAACGGCCAGATCCTCTCTTAGGAGATTTAGGGAGTTGTGAGTGAGAGTGTTCAAAGCATTTTTGCTCTTCAATTTCTCTAATTTGATTGAGTACTAAAATCTCACCCGAAATCCGTCTTGTTTGTTTTGTTTGATTCATTTCGTTATGTTCTTTCATTTCTGTACTTAGGAGTAGGATAAGTAATTTGCATTCTAGTCAGATTTGGGGCAAAAGTTAGAGTCGAGAAACCAGGAAACCATAAATTTGGCAAAAGGCCATAAGACTCTGAAATTTTGAAAATCTGACCAAACAGGGTTGATATTGATTTAAATCACCAAGTGGTAGCACAAAACACTGTAAAACACTTGTCAGAGGGAGCAGACTAAATTTCATCAGATTTGGCTCTGGTACTACGATCGCGATCGGTGTACCTCCGTGTCAGAATTATACAATTTTTGACATGTGCCTTCCTGATAAGATTCTAAACAAGTTTTTCTAAAGCAACCACACCCAAAAACATCAAAAATCAAGGAAATCAGGCCACTTGGATAAAACTAGCCTGACAGACCCAGAAACTGTAAAATCTTGACTTTTGGTGATCCAAATGCAAAAAAACTTGGAGAATAGACTTAAAACATCAGTGTCTAAAAGCATGCCAAATTTGGTTGAATTTGGGCTCAGAACTACGATCGCGATCGGTGTACCCAAGTGCCAGATTTGACTCATTTTTTACCTGTTCATAAACCTAGACTATTAAAGATATCAGGAGTTGTCAAAACCCAAATTGGACATACTGTCAATAATCTGCACGAAAAATTGTGTTGAAGTCATTGTGAAATTGTTGAATCTGCTGCTGACAGTTGGAATGATACAGTGATCTCATAGCCATCAAGTGTATTCGTTTGCACAGACCGATCAAGTAACAATCCATGCAGTCGTGAGAGTTGGAAGATCACTCCATCTCCAGGTAAGAGGCTTGGATTCAATCGGTAAATTCCACTTTCTTCATGTTTTTGAGATCGGGAAAACAAATCAACAACCAACACCAAAATTTAGCGGATCAAGCAAGTATTTTATCAACGGAGGAGAGTGTAAACCAAGGTGTAGTACGACCGTTAGAGCCGATCCCTGAAGGAAGTATTTCTGATACTTCTTCAGAGAGATCTTACGAGTATTTCACAGAAAACTTGGGACATTTAAACCTAAACGAAAGAGAAAACATGGCAGCAGGACCATCAAACCCTTCGGCCACAATGAAGATATTGTTCATCAAGTATCAGTATGACAACAAGCAAGGTGCCAAGATCTACAAAGATGGTATGGACCGCTCCTGTGTGAAAATAGAAGATAGACCAAGTGACTTCAAGGACTTAGCTCCTGTGAGCTATAGCGGAGATAGGTACCTAGATGACGAAGGTATCATGTACTTGGTAGTCCTGAATGCTAACATTGTAATCAAGTGGGGATTGATGGGCACAAAAGCCAAAGTAGATGAGGAACCTGAGGAGAAAGTACCAACAATGAGCTTCCCTAATGCGAGGTTAAGGCGAGAAAATGGAACTTTGAGAGTCAACATAGACAACGTCTACGTAGGGTTATCCAAGTATAATAATGGAGAGGAAGATCTCTATTATAGATGCGAGGAACCCTACGTCGGAGAGTTGACAGATCGAAAAAGACTTTATGTCTTCACCTACACAGACGGATCAGAAATGAAAATCGTCGCATACGACAAATATGGAAGACGATACACAGCAATCGAGAAAAAATAGTTGGAAGAATATACGTACTTTGGGGGACCACTCCACCAGTATTATGTCACTCCAAGCCCACAGAGACCAGCACCTACAAATTTCATGCCAGACCCGATGGCAACAGGTGGAGAGAGGACTCATGTAGCTGATTCTTTCAATCGACCTCATTATTCTATGCCAAACCCCATGGGAACACTACATCCCAGAGAGTCAATGGCTATGAATCGGGGTAGTGCGGTTTCTATCTCTACACATACCGCAGTAGGTCCGATATTTGCAACCACACCATCACATTTGCCTCCTAGTAGTAGATTCGTGGCAAGGGAACCAACGAGAGCAACCCACGACATCCATGATGTACGAGAACGATTAATTCAAGACACGGGAGCATTGAGATTGGTCGCAAGACCATAGACGGATGAGGCCATCCCAGGTAGCGAAGTGCATGCCAAAGAAGTATAGTGGATCAGGGGATCCTTATGTCCATGTGTCGCTCTTCAAGAAAGTCTTAAGAGCAGAGCAGATCACTGATTTTCATACTCAATATGAGGGATTTGGGCTGACCTTGGAAGGGACGGCCTTAACATGGTTTCAACCTTTGAACCCTGAAACTTGTCCAAATATTGAACATGTATTGCGGGAGTTCGCAGAAGAATTCTCAAAACGGGGTATGAAGCATAATACTGTATCACAGATATATGCTTTTAAACAAAAGGAGAACGAAAAAGTGAAGGAAGCATCCTTGAGATTCAAGCAATGCATTGAGAGGTGCCCAAGGAGAGAATTACCACAGGATGTGAGATTGTATGTGCTCTTCATTGAAGGACTTAGAAACGAAACCTTGCAAAAGGACCTTCACTTGAAAGCCTGTAGCACATTTGAACAGGTTACAAGGGAAGCGTTATATCTTGTTGATAACTACAAAGCATATGGGGAAGTGTCAGAGGATAATGATTCAGTAACCAGTGGCTCTTCATCTATTAAGAGTGAACCCTCTACCAAGAAAGATGCTCAGGATTCTTTGATGCCAACAACTGACCAAATGATAGAGGAAGTAACAAAGAGAATGCAAAAACATATGAGATCAAATCCGGTGATGAGACAGTCTTAGACTAGGAAATGTGACATATGTGGGGGGGATTACCCGACGTCGTGGTGCACACAACAGCCAAAAGCACCAGTTGCGAATGGACGAGTATTGAAATATGTGTTAGGTCGACAACCTCCTTTACCACAGGAAAATAGGGCCATGATTAGGTATGCTCAACCTTACGAAGCATCACTAGGAACAAATAATACACCTCAAATTTCTTATTACGAGGAACCGAATGAGCCTTACGTAACTGAACCTGAACCACAGATGTACGCAGAATAAGCCTATCAACCGTGGGGAAATAACGAGGGTATGGCACCACCAACATATGTAGCACAACCTTTGAGGGATCAATATTTGGTGAGCGAAAGAACGCTAATGTTCATTGTGAACCAGAACTACAAACCAAGAGGATGCCCTAATAGGGCGGGACAACCTATAGGCCCACCTTCTCAAAATCAACCACCAATTGGACCGTGCTATAACTGTGCAAGTACAGATCATTGGGAGCGTAGTTGTCCTTTCAAAGATGAAAGAGTGAAAATTTTTGGGTTTTGTGACAGTTGTGGTGTGAATCACATAATGCCAGATTGCCCAAGGAATCCGGACAACAAGGGAAAATCAATTATGAATATTGTGGGGGTGTTACCAAGTGCAAGCAGTGGATCAGAAATCGAACCCATGATCCAAATCAATGCGGTAACTAGAGCCCAAGCCAAGGACTTGGATAAAAACAAGCCATTGGAAGAAAAGGTCGAGTTGCCAATACCCACAGAAAACGAGAGTTTATCTGTGAAAATACAGCGGAAATCCTGGAAGGCGAAACAAGACAGAATGAAAGCAAGAAGAATTAAAACCCAAATTGCCATGCAAAATGAATTACATGAAACGAAAGAGCAACTGAAACAAGAGAGAGATAGTAAAATTGTTGAGGACAACAACAAGCCGAGGAAAGCATCCTTAGAGGGATCAGTCTTGGTCGAGAAAGTGCTAGAGCCTTTAGATGCTCTATTACAAGCGTATGAAGCAAGGCTAAAAACAAACCAAACTTTAGAGCAGAGATGGTCGACTTATTCTCAACCAAAAGTGGAAACAAAGCGTTTGGAAATGTGTAAACACCTTATTGAAACAACCCAGGCATTGATGGAACCTAATGCGATTAGAACCCCAAAACAAGAAGTCTAATTCACAAAGAGCGAAAAAAACTGAAGATCAATGAATCAGAACAAGTAAATGGACCCAGGCGTGAAACTATATTGTCATTGGATCACCGAGTGGTGACAAACACCACTGATGATGCTAAGTTAATGACTATAATGCCAATTCCAGAAGTGGAAGAACCATGGCCACAACACTTATGGGAAACCATTAGAAATAGAAAGAACGGAAGTGCGACGTTACAGTCTGCACCAATTCCTGAGGTTAACATGGACAACAAATTTTATCCAGGAGATATACAATCGTTGTATGGAGATGCAGGAACGGAGGTTTCAATGGAAAGCAAAGCTCAATCCTTGAAAACCCTGCCTTCATTTATAGGTGAACACGAGACACAATCGGAGATAAGATTAGTTCCATCCCAGATGAGAGCTATTCCACAAATGATTGACTCGAAAAGTCTTCAAGAGATGTTGTTGACACTTGTAACATGCACAATCACACTGTCAGAACTCTTGAGAGTCAGACCACACTTATGGGAAGACATGGGAAAACATTTGGAGAACAAAGGAATAAAGATTCCTCTTCATACAAACCCTACTGTAGAAGAAAACAAACGGGAAGGTCAACCCAAAGCCCAACATGTGCCCATAAACAAGGTCGGAGATTAATGTGAAGGTGAGGAAGGTAATACAAACTTACCTGTCGAATATCAGGATATAAATACGATAGCTATCCTAGACAGTGGAGTGGGAGTTGCGATTGCTACAAAGCAAATCTGGGAGAAATGGGGTCGTCCAGCTCTCAGAAAGACGAGAATGAAATTGTAACTCGCAGATGGGTACGTAGAGAGACCATTGGGAGTCCTGGACCAAATAGTTGTAACTTCGTGTGGAATTAACTATGAGCACACCTTTGCCATGGTGGATTTTGAAAAAACGAACAACTTTGACATTATTTTGGGGCGACCTTTTATGCATCAACTCAAAATGATACAAGATTGGGGGTACGACCAAATTTACCTAAGGCATGAAGAGCTAATAACGAAAATCAACATGAAGGATCACAACTATAGAGACGTTGCAAAAACACCAGTGCAAGAATTTGATTCAACCACAATGAATGAAAAATAAATACCTGCGTGGTTACAAACGAAAGCACATCTCTGGATGTGTGGAGCATCTGATTATGGAGACTTAATCAAAGAGGAATGTGTGTTGGAAAGGTCAATAGAAGGCGAGGCTTATCTCCCAAAACTTTTCCCTGAACATTTATTTGAGCCATTTGGGTGGACTCAAATATTGTCAACCTTGGATGTATGTGTTAATGAATGCACGCCTACAAAATTTTGTGACGATGAGGGATACGACCTAGTAACGTTGCAAATGGCTAGCGTCATCCTTGAGTCAGGATCAGATAGCAAGGAACAAGAAGAACCACTACGTGAGACTGAGTGTAAAAGAATAGTAGATGAGATATCTGTATTGGACGATAGGAATCGAACAGAGGAAGAATTCACAGACTCACTAAGCGATGACCTTCCATCACTAGGTGATGTAATCCAACTAATAGATGCTGATGACGAAAGATCAAGTGGATCAGAGACGAATAGGAAGTATATATCGAGACACGACAAGTTTTACGAGTTTCCTAACCAAAAACCTAGTCGACAAGAGTAGTATAGATCAAAGAGAAACAGGAAATCAAGAGCGAATAAGCATAAACCCATGCCTCTTGTCGATGACAAAACGGGATATCTAAGGCTTGTAAAAGCTGATGATTGTGTCAAACACAAGGTCACTGGCAGGTTTATCAAAACTAAACCATGAAAAAACAACCAGAAGAACAAGCGCGAAAAGCAAACGATTGGGACACATAAGGAGGGGGAAACAGGGTCTAGAATGACCAAAATAGAGAGGAAAACAGCGTACAATAAGCTCAAACGGACCCTCGAAGACATATGGACAACTGAAATGAAAACAGATGAGGACACGAATTCTGACAAGATGGATGTGCCGTCCCATTATAAGAAATATACCATACAAGATAGAAAAATCATAGTGCAACAACCGATGAGAGAATTGAAGGGACCTGGTACATCATACGATGGTCCTACAAAAGCCAAACGAATAGATCTAGCAGATCCAAGAGAAGATCCAAAACCTATATATATTGCCACTGATATTACTGAAGAAGAGGAAAAGCTTTTGATAGCTACTCTAAAACAGTATAGAGATGTGTTTGCATGGTCATACAAAGATCTTAAGGGGGTGGATCCAAGTATCTGTCAACACACAATATCCCTTAAGAATGACGCCAAACCATGCTTTGTGCTCGTTCCATGATTGTTCTATTAATCCTTTCCGAAATTCCATTTTGTTGAGGTGTCCTTGGGGTTGTCCTTTGCCTCCGAATGCCATTGCTAGCACAAAAGCTTTCAAAAGCTTGGCTGCAATATTCACCTCCATCGTCAGATCTGAGGCATTTAACCTTGCTACCGTTTCATTCTCCACAAAGGCTTTCCACCTTTGAAATATGGAAAATACATCGGATTTATTCTTCATGGCATAAACCCATGTTTTTCTAGTCGCATCATCTATGAATGTTACATAGTACAATGAGCCACCAAGTGATAGTGTACTTGCAGGACCCCAAACATCAGAATGAACCAACTCAAGTTTTTTATTTTTTCTTTCATTTCGTGATTTTTGAAATTTTACCCTCTTTTGTTTACCATAAACACAATCTTCACAGAACTCTAAGTCCACTTCTTTCAAACCTGGTAGAAGCTTCTTTGTTTGAAGGATTTGCATTCCTTTGGCACTCATATGCCCAAGTCAGTAGTGCCACACCGCACTGTCAACTTCTGTAGTTGCTGCACAAGCTGAAGGTTGCGTGCTAACAGTACACAAGTAAAGTGTACCGACTTTTTCACCCTTGGCAACCACCAAAGATCCCTTTGAGATCTTCCACCGTTTGTTTCCGAATGCAATGTTGTGACCTTCATCGTCCAATTGTCCTGTAGAGATCAAATTTTTGCGAAGAGAAGGAACATGCCTAACATCTTTAAGCTTCCATTCATTTCCGTTAGCAGTTTTGACAGAAACTGTACCTTTGCCGACAATCTCACAAGCTTCATCATCTCCCAAGTATACATACCCAAAATTACCTTTGGTGTAGTCTTGGAAATGTTGCTTGTGTGGTGTCGCATGGAATGAAGCCCCGGAATCTACTATCCAAGAATTAGACACATTGTCTAATGAGAGAATTAGAGCATCTTGCTCTACTTTACCTGCCACATTGGCCTCCGATGTTGGCTTGTTGTCTTGAGACTCTGTCTCCTTCTTCTTCTTGGACCAGCAATCCTTCTTGACGTGGCCCTTCTTGCCGCAATTCCAACATTCAAGAACAGACTTTGTGCGTGACTTGCTCCGCCTTGAGCGATCATAACCCTTTTGGTTTTTGAACCTCTCCTTAAGCCTTCCTCTTGTTTCCACTGATAGTGCAGCACTTGATGATTCTCCTGTGCTTCTCCTTCGCATTTCCTCGCTTAGGAGAACACCCACAACATCATCAAACTTAAGAGTATTTGTGCCAGAGATAGAATTACTTACAGCCATCACAAGGCTGTCCCAACTATCCGGTAGAGATGATAGTATAAGGAGAGCTCGCACTTCGTCATCGAAATTGATTTTCACTGATCGAAGTTGAATTATGTTTGTGTTAAAGTCATTTAGGTGTTTTACAACTGAACCATTCTCTGCCATCTTTAGATTGAGCAAGCGCTTCATAAGAAATACCTTATTGGATGCCGATGGTTCTCGTAGAAGTCGTCAAGTGACTTCATCAAGTACTCCGTGGTCTTCATCTCCGAAACATTGAAGGCCACCGTTGACGCCAAGCTTAACCGGATTGTTCCCAGTGCCTTTCGATCAAGGACAATCCATGCTTCATCTGCCATTGTTGCGGGCTTCTTCGCAAGACCGCCTAGTGGCAAATAGAGGTCCTTCTGGTAGAGATAGTCTTCAATCTGCATCTTCCAATGTTGGTAGTTTTTGCCGTTGAACTTCTCAATCTTGAGCTTCCCTTCCTCCGCCATAACTCCCACTCAATTCAAGGAATCCTTTCCTTGAGATAATTTAGCTACGAGCAAACCTTGCTCTGATACCAGTTGTTAGGAAATAAGACGTAGCTAAATAGATAATTGAGTAGATTACTTAATGGAGAGAGACAGATTTATATACACGAGATTATAGAGTAGAGAGAGAGAGAGAGAGTACACACGATATACGTGGTTCACCCAATGTGGGCTACGTCCACGGGAAAGCAGCCACTCAATGGCTTTAGTACTTCAAAACAAGAAGTAGTCTACAAAGGGATTATACCCTTAATGGAGCTCCCGCCTTGCTTCACTCTCACCACCTCACACTCATCTTGTTGCATCAACTTCACACTATGAAATGTGTGTAGAAATGGCCTCCTTTTATAGGCCAAAAGGGCTGTCCTCTCTTATCAGAGACAGCCATGTGTAACCGCCCTTGTGTGAATAAGTCCAAATCGGACCCTCCAATCCGTCCATGTGTGGCCGCCCTTGAGAAGACAAGTCCGCTTTTGAATTCGGCCACCGGCCACCGGCCATTGACTTCCGGCCACCGGCCAACCGACCGGTTGTTTTCCGACGATTTTCCGACCGCCGTCCGGCCATAATATTCCGGCGAAAAAGAATATTTCAGCGAAAAAAAAAGTCTCGGGGACGGAGGCCCCCGAGGCCTTTAAAGTTGCCCCTGATTCTTGTCCGTGAAAATTTTGGTTTCCGGTGAGTGATTTTCCTTCACGCACGATGGCTTCTCCTCATAATGGGGGCCTTACAAATGTGCACTTTTACCACAAAAAATTACAAGGATAAATCAGGCTTCATACTTGACACTTTATTGTAGGCAACTCTACTTCCACAGGCAATAGTGCTTCCTTTCCATATACCAAATGAAATGGAGTAAACCCTGTACCTGTCTTCACCGAATTACGGTAAGCCCATAATGCACTAGGCAATTCCAAATCCCAATTCTTTCCTTGGTGCTCTGTCACTTTCGAAAGAATCTGTACCAACTCACCATTGAATCTTTCATTTAAGCCATTACATTGTGGGTAATAAGGAGTGGTATGTTGGTGCCTAATCTTCATCTTTGCGCATAAGAAGTCTAGCAGTTTAGCTCTAAATCCTGGCCCCTTATCTGAAAGTAGCTCTAATGGCACCCCAAACTTGCAACATATTTCATCATACACAAATTTTGCCACATCCTTTGCAGTGATCTGTTTTACTGTTATAGCCTCTGCCCATCTAGAGAGATAGTCCACTGCCGTCAAAATATAGCTTTTGCCCCTGCTTGTGATAGGTAACGGGCCTATTGCATCAATCCCCCACTTTTCAAACACATCAAACGCCATAATGGTTTTTCATAGCTCTGGCTTCAACACTCTCTTCCCAAATGCTTGACACCTATTGCAAGACCTACACCAATGGTGAACATCCTTGTGGAAACTAGGCCATACATACCCCTCTTGCAAAATCTTATGCAAGGTGATCTTTAGAGAAAAATGGCCACCACATGCGCCTTCATGATTCTCTTCCAACACTCTGTAAAGCTCCTCCCGCCAAGGTACACGTCTCAACACGAGATCATCCCCTTTCATGTATAAGACATCACCAATCAATTGGATTTCTTTGTCCATCAAAAGAAATGCAACATTAGCATCCTCATCACTATTGGTAGTGCTATCACTGTCCTCATCTGTCACCGTGGAAGAGTCTTCATCACTAGACTCATCCTCATCTTCATAAAGCTCCTCTAATCATTTCCTTGTGTCCATATTATAAAGCTTCTTGGTACCTGTCTTTCCATAGAGGCTAATGGTACCATGTCGCCAATCTTGAATAGCTCCCACTGCACGTAACCATGGTCTGCCCAGTATAATAGGATATGCTCCCAACCCTGCTGGCATCACATGAAAATCAACCACTGCCTTTGCATCATATGCCTCCACTTCTAAGCTCTTTACAACACCCAAGCATTTTACTTTTTGATGGTTTGCCAATCTAATCTGAAAACCTAACACCCCATCCACTGTGAGACCCATCTTCTCAACGCATGAGTGTGTTATGACGCATATTTGGGCTCCGCCATCCACATAACCTTGTCCCAAATTTTTCCTTTTATGCTACACATCTACTATTGGACAAATGTCTGGTAGCTCATCCATTACCAACACCTTTACTGAACCTCTCTCTAGCTCTTTCTCCATTGGGTTAACCATCCTCTTCCACTGTCGCTTTAGCTTAGGCACCGTCTCTATAAGCTGCCCAAAAGTAACATCTGCCTTCCTGCTTGTCAGATCCTCCTTCAATTCATAGCTTAATTGCCCATCCCCTAGTGGAAAATCTGAAACATGAAACTTTCGACGAGCTCTCCTTTTCCTCTTGGCCTTGACATCCTTGCCTTCATGGCTCTTTCCTTTCTTCTTACTAGGACCTCGGGCACTTCTTCCTTCCTTATCCTTTGTGGTCCTCTTTCCAATAGGCATCACTAATGTATCCTCTAGCTTTGATGCCTTCTCCAAGGTGACTACACTTAGCACTTTTATCTTTCCCTTTTCCTCTTGGGTTAATCCACTGGTTCCTTCATCTCCCTTAATTTCGATGCCATAATCATTTGACCTAGTTAACACCTGTCTTGGCAATGGATACATGTCTCCCCCCATCCTTGGTGGCTTATCACATTGCGGGCTGATGTGACCCAACTCTCCACAATTGTAACATGTGGGCGTCTGCCTCCAAAACCTACCATTGCTTTGTCCAACACCATTTCTAGGTCTTTCTTCACCTCCTGGCTGATTTGTATACCTTCCTCGACCTCGATTATTTCCCACTTGACCTAGCATGTTTAGGCTGAGATTATTCATTAAATCTACCACTTGCCTCATGTCTTGCCTTAGCCCATCATCTTGCACTGTTGTAGTGACCACTGCTGGCATAACCTAAGTAGTAAGAAGCGAGGAAGAAGACACCACCACACCGCTCGGGAGAAAAAGAAGGGAAAGAAGTAGAGTGCCACAATCCCAACTTCAAAAAGTATATGCAGAGGCCCAACAAAGAATTGAGGAAAGAGGACAAAGTTGCGGGCTGATAGAAAAGCAAGGGCTGTTGCAACACAACAAACAGAAAAACGAAGATTCGAGAAGGAAAGACTCGGGGGATGCACTATGTAATCACATTAATGTATAATGTGAGTTCGAAAGGAGGGGTTTTAAAATGCAAAAAATTTAGGCAATTTAACAGAGATACATTAAAATAAGGGGTTTTTATATTCAATTTTGGGAAAAATTACTAAAATGAGGGGTCATTTTATTCATTCACACATGTTAAAAGAGGGATTTTTTTAATACCCCACGAACGCACGTTATATAGTCGGGTACTAAATGGTGAACCCCCCGAGAGGAAAGACAAGCAAGAATAGAAGAGGCAGCTCGAATACAGGCTGAAAAACAAAGGATAGCCGCGGAACAAAAGGCTGCAAAAGTGGACGTATCTTCTCAGTCCACTGAAGGAACAAAGGAGAAAGATGTGGTTGAAGATACGAACCAAGCTGATCAACTAAAGAAAGCTCAAAGAGAGAGGAATGTGGAAGCATGACAGGCGACAGAATTGACTCGTCGAAGAATAATTAAGCTTTTAAACACAGTTTCGATGCTAGCACGTGGTGCTAGAAGAAAAGGAAAGGCCGGTACAGGAGGCTCAACACATGCAAAAATCTGGGCAAGAGGAGTTAGAGAGCCCGCTGGCACAACTGGACCTCACAACGAAGGAAAGAGACATTGAGCGACAGCAGTCTCAGTCTCTGATCAGAGATCTGGTGGATGTCAGGATGGAGTTGAAATTCAAGAAAAAGGAATGCCAGGATTTGACAGCAAGGGTAAAGAAAGCAACGGAGCAGCTTGAGTACGAAGGTGCAAGGTTCCAAAGAGTGACAAGCTCATACAACACAGTAAAAAGCACGCTTACCACATTGCTGAAGAACCAAGAACCTGCTGGAGCATTGGTCTTCACATCAGACAATGCTACAGCAGAGAACACCCTAGCGGTGCTGAAAGAGGAGCTAGATCAAGAAAAACTTCAAGGACAGTTGCTCCTCTCGGGAACGATGGCCCAGACGGCGGAGGCCAACGAGCAAAAAGTAAAAGAGCTGGAACAGCAACTCGCACAAGCAAGGGCCGAGTTAGAGACTCAGAAGCAAATTAATGACACATTGTTGAAAGAAAAAGAAGCATTGAGTTCTCAACCGCAAATCAGAACAGAGGAAGCCCAAGTGCAGCCGCAACTGCTGCCAAGACAAGAAATACCTGACTTGCGTGAAACATCACACCAAGGAGAACAAGAGCAAGGATCAACAGAGGCAAATCTCGAGATAAGAGATGAGCTAACTCAGACCATCAAGGACATGCCAGAGGGACCAGGAAAATATTACATGATATACAAAAAGAAGATAATGGAGTCAGCGGCCCTGGCATTCTTACACCCAGAAGAGCAGGTGGAGGGGTTTGGCCATGAGTACCTACCTTTTCCCTTGATATGCCATGAAGCAATCCTATGGAAGGAGAAGATGCAGCCCACCCTGCTACGAAACAAAGACGGGGATTACGAAGGTGTAGCACTGACAGCTGAAGAAGCACAGGTACTCATAGACGACCACCCAAAGTGGAGGCAAAAGTGGTTGGACAAGCAGCCACAGGATCTAAACAACTACCAATGCTCCTCAACACATTCAAATAGATCCTACTTTCTGCCCAGTCCCTAGAAGACGCACATGGAAGGATTTTGCCACATGGAAAGGCTCAAGGCGGCAAAAGCTCAACTACCCAGTCCTGACAGTGCAAAACCCTCCTACAGTAGCATATGTAGTGAACACTCTCAATTCAACCATCACTTTGCTGCGGGATGTCCCCGACGTAGCCTGTCAGATGCTGGTAAATATAGCCCGGATGATCGTCACCTGCATCCAAATGTTCAAAGACGCTGAAGGCGACGATCATCCGTGGAACGTGCTCCTGGAAGGGCATAGAGGGATCTGCTGGAATCTCCAAGATTCTCCGCCACGACATATTCTGATGGCAATGTACTCAAGACTAATGTACTTGCCTTCACATTACTTGCAAACATTTGAAGAGGCCTTCATCACAAGTTTCTTCAAAATCGACTCAAGGATCTTTCATCCTATGGCGAAGGACCTCAAGGCATGCTACATAGCATACCAGCACACAATAAGTGAAAACCCTTTCAGACAGCACCAAGAAGACTTGGAGGCTGTACTCCGCAATCAAAGCTTTTCAGCAAAACTTGCCTCTTTGGAGCCCCATCAACGACCAAAGCTTTGAACATGCACAAGGACGTGCAAGGATAAGGAAGGGGGGAGTGTTTGGCGGACGAAGATGCAGTTTCCAGAGAAGGAGTCACATTTTAGTGGGAAACCCTTGTAAAATTCTTTTGTAAGAGAGCATCTCTAAGCCGAGAACTTGTAAAAGAATTTATGATTATTTTTCTGGGAGCAATTGTATAGTGGAGATCCAGTTGGAAGTTTAAGACTTTTTGGCCGGACAAGCCATTTGTAAAGACCTAAACTATAAAGGTCAGTTTTGTAAGTTTGAACATTATCTTCTTTTATGAGAAGTTTAAGAAGACAGTGTACATTTCAGAGCTCTATCTTGCTCCAACTTGTAATCTTCGCTACTGTGGCTACGGTAATCCGAATTCAGAGTCGTTTATTGCATTGTGTTCCTCTTACTTTGCTCTTCCATTCAAGTGTAATCATTCAAGATTCGGTGTAGGTGTTCAACTACGAGTTTGAGACCTTAAATCATTGTTTTCAGTGCTTATATGCATATTTTATGTTTTTTTGACCCTAGGAGAGGCTTTAGGGACTCTAAAATGACCCTTTAGGATCACATGTTCATTGTTTTTGCTGACTTTGGGATGAACGATCGCGATCTTTGTACCTCTCCAAAATGTTGTGACAGTGATAGGATAGATTCTAAATAGTCCCCTGTAGCTTCCCTTCAAATTTCGTGCGAATTCGACATGATTTGCATGGTAAACGGGCGTGATGACTGTAGAGCTGTGTAGAAGGACATAGGCAGATTACTTGGCTTTAGTGCGTATGATTTTCATGCAGAGTTAGTAGTTGCATCTCATCGAGTTCACTTCATTAGGAATGACACCCTAGTGATTTTCCATGCCTCATCCTGGTCGCTTCCCTTGTATTGATATTTTATGTTGATGCGTGAGAGCTATGCTATGGACGTCCGTCGCAGCGACCCGCAAACATCAACTATACATTTGTCATCCACAAGTTTCACAAGTCTAGTAAGTGCAGATACAAAAAAAATATTCTTCTTGATTCCAGGTACATAGAGTGCATCAACAAGTGTGAAAGAATTGCCATTTGTAGACTAGTCATCACAATCTTTCCAAATCCCTTAACATGATAAGAGGCATTGTTGGCAAAAGTGACTGAACTCCCATGAGGGACATCCTCAAGAGAGGTAAACAAATCACAATGAGAGGTAATGTGCTTTGCAACACCGTTGTCAAAGTACCACACTTGAGCGTTTGCAGCAATTGACAAACATGCATCATGGAGAGTAGGATCATAAGTGCACTCTGCACTAAAATCCCATTCTGCATCAATGTTAGCATCACAGTCTGTGTTTACAAAAGACTCAACAATAGCTGCATTTGTAGTGGAACCAGCCTCTTTCTTCTTTGCCTCTTTGACCTTCAACTTAGGACACTGCTTGATCAAGTGATCATTAGATTTACAATAAGGGCAATGCATCTTATTTTTGCCCTTATCACTAGAATTTCCATATGAATTGTTGCCAGCAAAAGCATTAGGAGCAGGTGATTTACCACTTGTAGGAGAAACATGAGAAGTGGCTACATTATTATTACCATCATTTCTTTGATTAGCAATAAAGGCATGTTCAATTGCATGTTGTCTAGTCCTGTTTTTTTGTAAAGTGACTATTGCAAGCAATGTGCATAATGCATCAAACTTCACAACTTCAGGATTTCCTTGGGTCATAAGTCTCCAAGTACTAGCAAAACTCTAGTAAGTATCTGGCAAGGCATCAAGAACGGTTTGCACAAGGAAACTATCTAAAATGACTTTGCCTCCAGAAATCAGTTGCTCATTGATATCCTTGACACCAACAAGGGAACTGCTCATATCGTCTTCCTTATGCATAATATTTGACTCCAGCTCTTTACGCAACAGTGAAATTTTAGCTTCATTGCCACTTGCATAGGACCAGCAAGAATATCCCAAGCTTGTTTTGTATATTTCGCTGAACAAATGTGAGGAGTAATGGTGCACTTCACAAACAACACAATCAATGCATGAGCATGTGCATCTTTTACATCACAATGATCTTGCTCAATTGTAGTCTGACAGCAGCAAGCCTGCCACCAAAACCTTTAACATCCTCAGCATAGCTTACATCCTCAAAACGAGGATGTACTGTTGGAATTAGGGTTGCAGAGAAACACACACAGCTTGGAGAAGACGAAGGAAGCTCAAGGCACACAATAGAGAGTGTGTTACTTAGTGTGCAATGGAAAGATAGATAGCCCTAGAGTGATGGGCGTATATACAATGCACGGGGGAAAAAACCTCCTAAAGAGGGAAAAAATGCCCCGGCGGTCCTAGTGTGTTCACACACATCACTACCACATGTATATGGTAACAAATCCCCCCTGGAGTGATGCGGTGAACGAGAGCTGGCACATGAGTAAAGGGAAGTGCCATGCCCTGAGGACAGGATCAGTCCACAAAGGGGAGTAAGCCCAAAGCTTTGCGGAAAGCTTCAAGCTTCTCACGAGACAATGCCTTTGTGAAAAGATCTGCAAGGTTGTCCTGTGTTGGCACATAAGCCAAGCTGATCTCTCCTGCTGAGAGCCTCTCCCTGACATAGTGGTAATGCACCTCAATGTGCTTTGTGCGAGCATGAAAAACTGGGTTCCTCGCAACTGCCAATGCGCTCTAACTGTCAGTGTAGATAGTGTTGGTAGTGTCCTGTCCAACACCCAAGTCAGCCATAAGGCGTCTGAGCCATACACACTCAACCGTAGCTGTGAAGACTGCCCTGTACTCAGCCTCACAACTTGAAGTGGCCACAGTAGGTTGCTTCTTGCTCAACCATGATATACATGAACTGCCAAGCATGAAACAAAAACCACTTGTGGACACTCGCGTGTCAAAACAACCAGCCCAATCTGAGTCCAAAAAAGCATGTAAGTCTGGCGGCAATGATCCCCCCTTGGGATAAAACAAGCCAAGATGTAAAGTGCCACTAAGGTAGCGGAAAATCCTCTTGACAGCCTGCCAATGCTTAGACCCTGGGCTATGCATAAATCTGCTGACCTGCGAGACTCCAAACTGAATATCTGGCCTCGTGTTGCATACATAAATGAGGCAGCCAACAGCAGTTTGGTAAAGAGTGACATCAGCAGGATCGCCAGCATCATGTAGACTCAACTTCAAACCTGTTTCCATGGGAGTGGCAATAGGTTTGCAATCCTCAAGTCCAAACTTACATAGCAATGTCTCTATGTAACTTTTCTGACACAAGGCAATACCACCATCACACTGCTTAAACTGTATACCCAAGTAATGATGCAACAGCCCCAAATCTTTCATCTTGAAAGTAGCATTCAAATCAGCCTTAAATTCAGCAATATGTCTCTCATTTGGTCCAGTGATCAACAAATCATCAACATAAAGAACCACAATGAGAAATACATCATCCTCACGCTTTACATACAATGTGCTTTCTGTTGGACTGTTACGAAAGCCTCGTTTAACCAAATGAGTGTCAGCTTTCTCATACCAAGCATGAGGAGATTGCTTCAACCCATACAAAGCCTTCTTACATTTGCACACTTTGTCCTCTTGTCCTTTTATGACAAAACCGCGAGGCTGCGTTACATAAACTTCCTCAAATATGTCACCATTCAAGAAAGCAGTAACAATGTCTGATTGATGTACATCCCAACCAAAATGAGCTGCCAATGCACATAGAAAACGCACAGTAGTCATACGACAAGTGGGAGAAAAAGTCTCTTCATAATCTATGCCTTTTTGTTGTGCACAACCCTTTGCAACAAGTCGAGCCTTATGGCGATCGATCTCACCATCCGGCTTGCGTTTCAACTTGTAAACCCACTTCGTACCAATGGCCTTTTTTCCAGGAGGCAAATCACATAAAGTCCATGTGTCATTCTCTATAAGTGCATCATATTCTGATTTCATGGCAGCAATCCAATTTTCTGAATTCTGTGCTTCATCAAAAGACAGAGGCTCCTCAACATCATGTAAACTAGACACAGCCAAAGCATAACAATCTGATGCATAAGATGCATGGCGAGATCCTGAACGAGTATGACTAGATAAAGGTGCATCCAATTAACTGTCACGCAAAGTGTGCACCAGCCATTTTGGCATACCTCTAGCCTGCTCATTTTCAGCCCTTTCCTCATCAAGTACATCATGTACATCTGCATCAGTAATAGGATGTTCTAAAACATTTTCAGAAACCCCCATAGGCTGTACATTTGCCTCATTGGAACTTACATTCGTATTTCCACCACTGAAAAGAGGCAACAAAGTGTCATAAATGTCCTGTGAGCTTACATTACTGTCTCTAGTACATGATAGCAAGGGTTGAACAGAATCTTCCACAAACACTACATCCCGTGAAACCAGAATACGTTTTGTTTGCGGATGTTACAACCTGTAACCTTTGCTTTCAGCACTATAACCAACAAAAATACATTTGACAGCCTTATCATCCAATTTTCTGCGCTGCACTTGTGGCACCAAAGCATATGCCAAACAGCCAAAAACACGCATGTGCTCAATAGAAGGCTTTCTATCATGCCATGCTTCATATGGAGTAATAGAGTGCAAAGCTTTCGTAGGACACCTGTTAAGTACATAAGTGGCACACATGATGGCCTCAAACCAAAAAGAATGCGGCAAAGCTTGACTTTTGACCATACATCGTGCCATTTCCGTTAGTGACCTGTTTTTCCTCTCAGCAACGCCATTTTGCTGAGGTGTATAAGGCACTGTACATTGGTGTTTTATCCCACGACTAGCCAAAAATGCATTAAATTCATGAGACATATACTCCCCCCCTCGATCGGAACGGAGGGTGCCCATAGTACATTTTGAGACATTTTCAGCCATAGCCAAAAATTGTTTGAAGCACATAAAAACTTCGGACTTCGCTTTAAGCCGGAATACCCATGCATTCCTGGAGTAATCATCAATGAAAGTCACGAAGTACAGGTAATTGCCCAAGGACGGAGTTTGCATGGGCCCACAAACATCACTATGCACAAGCTGCAACCTGCATATGGCCCTAACTGAACCATCCTTTGGAAACTTAGAACGCTGCATTTTACCCAGAATACAGTCTTCACAAACATGTTTGACAGGTGCTTCAAGAGGCGTCAAAGAAGCAACCATATCAGATTTCTGCAAACGCAGCAAACTGGCAAAATTCAGATGACCAAAACGTGCATGCCAAAGTTTTGCATCTGAAATAGCCCTTGAATCTACAACAGCATTTGCAAAATTTTTTCCACACTTGTCATACAATGTGAGCTTATACAACCCACGGCACAAAAGCCCAGATGCAACAATTTCATCACCAAAACTGAGATCATGAACTGTACATCTGTCATCCACAAATTTGACTACAAGTCCAAGTCTAGCAAGTGCGGATACAGACAAGAGATTCTTCTTGATCCCAGGTACATAAAGTGCATCAACAAGTGTGAAGGAACTGCCATTAGCAGCAGTGAGCACAATCTTTCCAACTCCCTGAACTGGATAAGAGGCGTTGTTGGCACAAGTGACTGAATTCCCATGAGGGACAGACTCGAGAGAGGTAAACAATTCACGATGTGAGGTAATGTGCTTTGTAGCACCACTGCCGAAATACCACACATGTGAATCTGCAGCAACTGACAAGCATGCATCATGGACAGCAGGATTGTAAGTGCACTCTGCACTAAAAGCCCATTCTGCATCAACATCAGCATCACAATCTCCTTTCACAGAAGACTCAACAATGGCTGCATTTGTAGTGGAACCAGCATTTGCAGTGGAACCACCCTCTTTCTTCTTAGCCTCTTTGGCCTTCAACTTAGGACACGACTTGATCAAGTGATCATTGGCTTTACAATAATGGCAATGCATCTTCTTTTTGCCCTTATCACCAGAATTGCCAGACGAAGTGCTGCCACCAGAAGCATTAGGAACAGAATTTTTGCACTCGCAGCAGAACCATAAGAAGTGGCTGCATTACTGTTACCACCCTTTCTTTGAGAAGCAATAAAAGCCTGTTCAATTGCACGCTGCCTAGTCCTGTTTTTTCTAGAAAGTGACTCTTGCAACAGCAATGTGCATAATGCATCAAACTTGACAACTTCAGGATTTCCTTGGGTCATCAGTCTCCAAGTACTAGCAAAAGTCTGGTAGGAATCTGGTAAGGCATCAAGAACAGTCTGCACAAGGGAACTGTCCGAAATGACTTCACCTGCAGAAATGAGTTGCTCATTGATATCCTTGACACTAGCAAGGAAAGTGTCCATATCATCTTCCTCATGCATAATCTTCGACTCTAGCTCTTTACGTAGCAAAGCAATTTTAGCCTCATTGCGGCTTGCATAAAGACCTGATAGAATATCCCAAGCCTGTTTTGCAGATTTTGCTGAACGGATGTGAGGAATAATGGTGCGCTTCACAGACAACGCAATCAATGCATGAGCCTGCGCATCCTTAACATCCCAACGAGCTTGTTTTGTCGTAGGCAAAACAACTCTAACAGCTGCAATCCTTGCAGCAAGACCTGCAACATCCTCAACATCGCCTACATCTTCAGAACCAGGACGTACATCAATGCCCTGCACAATGTTCCAGACACCTTTTGACACAAGAACATGTTGCATCATATAAGCCCACATAAGGTAGTTGTCCCCATCCAACCTGTCCTCAGCAGCAAACATCTTGAACACATCTGTGTTGTTGTTGTCAGCCATGGTAAATGCTGCACCTGATGTGAAAACTGCCCGAAAATAGGAGAAATGGAGCGGGAACAACTTGTGCTATATAGCACAAACCGTAGAAGACTATAAGGCACCTGTTATGCAGAAAACGGCACTGACAGAAAATCTGCACAAAATGACAAAATAGCCTGTGCAGTACTGCCCGTAGTGGAAACGGAGGCCGAAATGAGCCCAAATCAAAATTCTGAGCAGACCTGCGAACGCTCGCCAAAGCTCATTGAAAACGGAGAAAGTGAGCAGGCGTGTGCTGGAGCAGCTGGAGACTAAGCCCGGGAGGACGTGACCTGCTCTGATACCAATTGTTGGAATTAGGGTTGCAGAGAAACACACATAGCTTGGAGAAGACAAAGGAAGCTCAAGGCACACAATAGAGAGTGTGTTACTTAGTGTGCAATGGAAAGATAGATAGCCCTAGAGTGATGGGCGTATATACAATGCACGGGGGAAAAAACCTCCTAAAGAGGGAAAAAATGCCCCGGCGGTCCTAGTGTGTTCACACACATCACTACCACATGTATATGGTAACATGTACATCAATGCCCTACACAATATTCCAGACACCCTTTGATACAAGGACATGTTGCATCATATAATCCCACATAAGGTAATTGTCCCCATGCAATCTATCCTCAACTGCAAACATCTTGAACACATATGTGTTGCTGTCAGCCATGGTAAATTTTTGCACCTAATGTGAAAATTGCTCGAAAAGAGGAGAAAAAAAATGGGAACAACATATGCTTTATAGCACAAACCGTAGAAAACTATAAGGGACCTTTTATGCAAGAAATGACATTGACAAAATTGCTGCACAAAATGACAAAATAGCCTACGTAGTACTACCTATAGTGGAAACAAAGGCCGAAATGAACCAAAATGAAAATTTTGACCAGACAGATCTCTATGAGCATGCCCGAAATATTTTTTGGCATGCTGTTGCTTGCCAAAGCTCATAAAAATTGCAGAAAGGGAGCAGGCATGTGTTGGAGCTGCTGGCAACTAAACTCGAGAGGATGCAACCTGCTCTAATACAAATTTTGAGATTAGGGTTGCAAGAAAACACAAACAGCTTGGAGAAGATGAAGGAAGCTTAAGGCACACAAGAGAGAGTGTTTTACTTAGTGTGCAATAGAAAGATAAGATAGCCCTAGAGTGATGGACATATATACAATGTCTCTATGTAACTTGTCTGACCACCATCACACTGCTTAAATTGTACACCCAAGTAATGATGCATTAACACCAAATCTTTCATCTTGAAAGTAGTCTTAAATTCAGCCATATGTCTCTTATTTGGTCTAGTGATCAGCAAATCATCCACATAGAGAACCACAATGAGAAGTACATCACCCTCATGCTTTACATACAATGTGCTTTCTGTTAGCTTGTTACAAAAGCCTTGTTTGACCAAATGAGTGTCAGCCTTCTCATACCAAGCACGACGAGATTGCTTCAACCCATACAAATCTTTCTTACATTTACACACTTTATCCTCTTGTCCTTTCTTGACAAAATTGCGAGGCTCCGCTACATAAACTTTCTCAAATATTTCACCATTCAAGAAAGCACTAACAAATTATGTTTGACTGATGCACATCCCAACCAAAATGAGCTGCCAATGCACATAGAAAACACACAGTAGTCATATGACAAGTGGGATCAAAAGTCTCTTTATACTCTATGCCTTCTTTTTGTGCATAACCTTTTGCAAAAAGTGGAGCCTTATAGTGATCAATCTCACCATCCGGCTTGCATTTCAACTTGTAAACCCACTTCATACCAATGGTCTTTTTGCTAGGATGCAAATCACATAAATTCCATGTTTCATTTTGTATAAGTCCATCATATTTAGATTGCATGGTAGCCATCCAATTTCTGAATTATGTGCTTCATCAAAAGATAGAGGTTCATCAACAAAATGTAAGGTAGACACAACCAAAGCATAGCAATATTATGCATAATATGCATGGTGAGAACCTGACCGAGTACGACTATACAAAGGTGCATCCAATTTACTGTCACGCAAAGTATGCACCAGCCATTTAGGCATACCTCTAGCCTGCTCATTCTTAGCCCTTTCCTCATCAAGTACATCATGTACATTTGCATCAGTAATAGACTGATCTATAACATTTTCAAAAAACCCCATAGGTTGTACATTTGCCTCATTGGAATTTATGTTCAAATTTCCAACACTAGAAAGAGGCAACAAAGTGTCATAAATTTCATGTGAGCTTACATTTCTGTCTCTTATACATGACAGCAAGGTCTGAATAGAATCTTCCACCACAAACACAACATCCTGTGAAACCAAGACACACTTTGTTTGTTGATGATACAATTTGTAACCTTTGCTTTCAACACTATAACCAAAAAAAATACATTTCACAGTCTTATCAACCAATTTTCTATGCTGCATTTGTGGCACCAAAGCATATGCCAAACAACCAAAAACTCGCATGTGCCCAATAGAAGGCATTCTATCATGCCATGCTTCATATGGAGTCATAGACTACAAAGCTTGTGTAAGACACTTGCTAAGTACATAAGTGGTACACATTATGGCCTCAAGAGAAAACAAATGAAGGAAAGTTTGACTTTTGACCATACATTGTGTCATTTTTGTAAGTGACTTGTTTTTCCTCTCAGCAACACCATTTTTTTGAGGAATATAAGGCAGTATACATTGGTGTTTTATCCCATGACTAGCCAAAAACTCATTATATTCATATTCCCCCCTCGATCAGAATGGAGGGTTCCCATAGTACATTTTGAGACATTTTCACCCATAGCTAGAAATTATTTGAAACACATAAATACTTTGGACTTTTCTTTAAGTGGATACACCCATGCATGCCTGGAGTAATCATCAATGAAAGTCACAAAGTCAAGGTAATTGCCCAAGGACAGAGTTTGCATGAGCCCACAAACATCACTATGCACAAGTTGCAACCTGCATGTGGCCCTAATTGAACCATCCTTTGGAAACTTTGAACACTGCAGAATACCCAAAATATAGCCTTCACAAACATGTTTGACAGGTTGTTCAAGAGGTGGCAAAGAAGCAACCATATCAAATTTCTACAAACACAGTAATTTTTCATAACTAGAAAAATTTGGATGCCAAAAACGTGTATCCAAAGGTTTTCATCCAAAATAGCCTTAGAATCCACAACTGCATTTGCAAAATTCTTCCCACACTTCTCATACAAAGTGAGCTTATACAGCCCATGACATAAAATGCTTGATGCAACAACCTCATCACCAACACTGAGATCATCGATTGTACATCTGTCATCCACAAGTTTCACAACAAGACCAAGTCTAGCAAGTGCTGATACAGACAAAGTATTTTTCTTGATCCTAGGTACAGAAAGTGCATCAACAAGTGTGAAAGAACTACCATTTGTAGTAATCATCGCAATCTTTCCAACTCCCTTAACATGATAAGAGGCATTGCTATCAGAAGTGACTGAATTCCCATGAGGGATATTCTCGAGAGAGGTAAACAAATCACGATGAGAGGTAATGTGCTTTGCAACACCGTTGTCAAAGCCTACCACACTTGAGCATCTGCAGCAATTGACAAACATGCATCATGGAGAGTAGGATCATAAGTGCACTCTGCACTAAAATCCCATTTTGCATCAACATTAGCATCCCAGTCTATGTTTACAGATGACTCAACAATAGCTTCATTTGTAGTGGAACCAACATTAGTAGTGGAACTAGCCTCTTACTTCTTTGCCTATTTGGCCTTCAACTTAGGACACTGCTTGATCAAGTGATTGTTAGATTTACAATAATGGAAATGCATCTTCTTTTTGCCCTTATCACCAGAATTTCCATATGAATTGCTGCCAGCAAAAGCATTAGGAGCAGGTGATTTACCACTTGTAGGAGAACCATGAGAAGTGGCTACATTATTGTTACATCATTTCTTTGATTAGCAATAAAGGCATGTTCAATTGCACACTGTCTAGTCCTTTTTTTTTTTGGAAAGTGACTATTGCAAAAGCAAAGTGCATAATGCATCAAACTTCACAACTTCAGGATTTCCTTGGGTCATAAGTCTCCAAGTACTAGCAAAAGTCTAGTAAGTATCTAGCAAGGCATCAATAATAGTCTGCAGAAGGAAACTGTCTAAAATGACTTCACCTCTAGAAATAAGTTGCTCATTGATATCCTTGACACCAACAATGAAAGTTCCCATATCGTCTTCCTCATGCACAATCTTTGACTCCAGCTCTTTACGCAACAATGCAATTTTAGCTTCATTGTGACTTGCATAGGACCAGCAAGAATATCCCAAGCTTGTTTTGCACATTTTGCTGAACAAATGTGAGGAGTAATGGTGCACTTCACAAACAACACAATCAATGCATGAGCCTGTGCATCTTTTACATCCCAATGAGCTTGCTCAGCCGTAGGCAAAATAGCTCTAACAGCAACAAGCCTTCCACCAAAACCTGCAACATCCTCAACATAGCCTACATCCTCAATACGAGGATGTACATCAATGCCCTGCACAATATTCCAAGGACATGCTGCATCATATAATCCCACATAGGGTAATTGTTCCCATCCTCAACAGCAAACATCTTGAACACATATGTGTTCAGTTAGCCATGGTAAATTTTGCACCAAATGTGAAAATTGCTTGAAAAGAGGAGAAACAAAATAGGAACAACATATGCTATATAGCACAAACCGTAGAAGACTGTAAGGGACCTTTTATGCAGGAAATTACACTTACAAAATTTCTGTACAAATTGATGAAATAGCCTACATAGTACTACCTGTAGTGGAAACGAAGGCCGAAATGAACCCAAATAAAAAATTTGACCAGACCAAGCTCTATGAGCTTGCTATTATTGACTTGTTGACGCTTGCCAAAGCTTATAGAAATCGCAGAAAGTGAGCAGGCATGTGTTGGAGCTGGTGGCAACTAAGCTCAAGAGGATGCAACCTGCTCTAATACCAATTTTTGAGATTAGGGTTGCAAGAAAACACAAACAGCTTGGAGAAGATGAAGGAAGCTTAAGGCACACAAGAGAGAGTGTTTTACTTAGTGTGCAATAGAAAGATAAGATAGCCCTAGAGTGATGGACGTATATATACAATGTCTCTCTTGTCAAACCACCATCACACTGCTTAAATTGTATACCCAAGTAATGATGCATTAACACCAAATCTTTCATCTTGAAAGTAGCCTTAAATTCAGCCATATGTCTCTCATTTGGTCCAGTGATCAGCAAATCATCCACATAGAGAACCACAATGAGAAGTACATCACCCTCATGCTTTACATACAACGTGCTTTCTTCTAGCTTGTTACAAAAGCCTTGTTTGACCAAATGAGTGCCAGCCTTCTCATATCAAGCACGAGGAGACTGTTTCAACCCGTACAAAGTTTTCTTACATTTCCACACTTTATCCTCTTGTCCTTTCTTGACAAAATCGCGAGGCTGCATTACATAAACTTTCTCAAATATGTCACCATTCAAGAAAGAAATAACATTGTCTGACTGATGCACATCCCAACCAAAATAAGCTGCAAATGCACATAGAAAACACACAATAGTCATACGACAAGTGGGATCAAAAGTCTCTTTATAATCTATGCCTTCTTGTTGTGCATAACCTTTTGGAACAAGTCAAGCCTTACAGCAATCCATCTGACCATCCGGCTTATGTTTCAACTTGTAAACCCACTTCATACCAATGGCCTTTTTGCTAGGATGCAAATCACATAAAGTCCATATGTCGTTTTCTATAAGTGCATCATATTCAGATTTCATGGCAGCCATCAAATTTTCTGAATTATGTGCTTCATCAAAAGACAAAGGTTCCTTAACATCACATAAGCTAGACACAGCCAAAGCATATTAATCTGATGCATAAGATGCATGGCGAGAACCTGAACGAGCACTAATAGACAAAGGTGCATCCAATTTACTACCTTGCAATTTAGGAATATCTCTAGCTTGCTCATTCTCTATGCTTTCCTCATCAAGTACATCATGTACATCTGCATTAGAAATAGGTTGATATGTAATATTTTCAAAAAACCCCATTGGTTGTAAATTTGCCTCATTGGAATTTACATTTAAATTTCCACCACTGAAAAGAGGCAACAAAGTGTCATAAATGTCATGTGAGCTTACATTACTATCTCTAGTACATGACAACAAGGGCTGAACAGAATTTTCCACAAACACAACATCTCGTGAGACCAAGATACGCTTTGTTCGCGGATGATACAACCTGTAACCTTTTATTTCACCACTATAACCAACAAAAATACATTTAACAGCCTTATCATCCAATTTCCTATGCTGCATTTGTGGCACCAAAGCCTATGCTAAACAACCAAAAACTCATATGTGCTCAATAGAAGGCTTTCTATCATTCCATGCTTTATATGGAGTCATAGACTACAAATCATTTGTAGGACACCTATTAAGTACATAAGTGGCACACATGATGCCCTCAAGCCAAAAAGAATGTGGCAAAGCTTGACTTTTGACCATACATCGTGTCATTTTCGTAAGTGATCTGTTTTCCCTCTCGGCAATACCATTTTAATGAGGCATATAAGGCACTGTACATTGGTGTTTTATCCCACAACTAGCTTGGAATGCATTAAATTCATGAGACATATATTCCCCCCCTCGATCGGAACGGAGGTACATTTTGAGACATTTTCAGCCATAGCTAGAAATTGTTTGAAGCCCATAAATACTTCAAACTTTGCTTTAAGCGGATACACCCATGCATGCCTAGATTAATCATCAACGAAAGTCACGAAGTAAAGGTAATTGCCCAATGACGGAGTTTGCATGGGCCCACAAACATCACTATGCACAAGTTGCAAACTCTATGTGGCCCTAACTGTGAACCACCCTTTGGAAACTTTGCCCAAAATACAACCTTCACAAACATGTTTGACAGGTGCTTCAAAAGGTGGCAAAGAAGCAACCATATTAGATTTCTGCAAATGCAACAAACTGGAAAAATTCAGATGCCCAAAACGTGCATGCAAAAGTTTTGCATCTGAAATAGCCTTAGCATCCACAACTGCATTTGCAAAAAATTTCCCACACTTGTCATACAAAGTGAGCTTATATAGCCCACGACATAAAATGCTTGATGCAACAATCTCACCAAAATTGAGGTCATGAATTGTACATTTGTCATCCACAAATTTGACAACAAGACCAAGTCTAGTAAGTGCAGACATAGATAAAATGGTTCTTTTTTATCCCAAGTACATACAGTGCATCAACAAGTGTGAAAGAACTGCCATTTGCAAAACAGTAAGCACAATCTTTCCAACTCCCTTGACCCGATAAGAGGCATTGTTGTCACATGTGACATAATTCCCATGAGGAATATCCTCAATAGAGGTAAACAGGTCACGATGAGAGGTAATGTGCTTTGTAGCACCATCGTCAAAGTATCACACATGAGTATCTACAACAGCTGACAATCATGCATCATGGACAGAAGGATCATAAGTACAGTGCACTAAAAGCCCACTTTGCATCTACATCAGCATCACAATCTCCTTTCATAGAAGACTCTACAATAGCTACACTTGTATTGGACCCTATAGTTGATCTAGCCTCTTTCTTCTTAGCCTCTTTTGCCTTCAATTTTGGACACTGCTTGATCAAGTGATCATTAGCTTTACAATAATGGAAACGCATCTTATTTTTGCCCTTATCACCAAAATTCTCAGAAGAATTGCTACTAGCAGAAGCATTAGGAACATATGATTTACCACTCCACAGAAGAACCATGAGAGGTGGCTACATTGCTGTTACCACCTTTTCTTTGAGTAGCAATAAAGGACTATTCAAGTGTACGTTGTCTAGTCCTATTTTTCCCACGAAAGAGACTCTTTCAATAGCAATGTACATAATGCATCAAACTTAACAACTTTTGGATTTCCTTGGGTCATGAGTCTCCAAGTACTAGCAAAAGTCTGGTAAGAATCTGACAAAGCATCAAGAACAATCTGCACAAGGGAACTGTCATAAACGATTTTTCTTGTAGAAATAAGCTGCTCATTGATATCCTTGATATCATCAAGGAAAGTATCCATATCATCTTACTCATGCATAATCTTTGACTCCAACCCTTTACGCAGCAATGCAATGTTTGCCTCATTGCAACTTGCATAAAGACAAACCAAAATATCCCAAGCTTGTTTTGCAGATTTTGTTGAACAAATGTGAGGAGTAATAGTGCACTTTACAGACATCAATGCATGAGCATGTGCATCCAACATCCCAACGAGCTTGCTCAATTGTAAGAAAAACAGCTCTAGCAACAATAGTCCTACCACCAAAACCTGCAACATCCTCAACATTGCCTGCGTCCTCAGAACCAGGATGTATATCAATGCCTTGCACAATGTTCCAAATTCCCTTTGACACAAGGACATGTTGCATCATGTAATCCCACATAGGGTAATTGTCCCCATCCAATCGATCCCCAGGAGGAAACATCTTGAGCACATGTGTGTTGTCAGCCATGGCGAATGTTGCATCTGAAAACTGCCTGAAAGGAGGAGAAACGAAGTGGGAACAACACATGTTATATAGCACAAATTGTAGAATATTTTAAGGGACCTATTATGCAAAAAATGGCACTGATAAAGTTTTTGCATAAGATGACAAAATAGCCTCTGCAATACTGCCTGTAGTGGGAATGGAGGCCAAAATGAGCCCAAATAAAAAATCCGAGTAGATGAAGCTCTATGAGTTCTCCTAGAATATTTATCAAATTGCGCACGCTCACCAAAGCTCACAAAAACTAGAGAAAGTGAGTAGGCATGTGCTGGAGCTATTGGCGACTAAGCTCGGGAGGATGCAACCTGCTCTAATATACCAACTGTTGGAATTAGGGTTGCAAGAAAACACACACAACTTGGAGAAGATGAAGGAAGCTCAAGGCTTACAACAGAGAGTGTATTACTTAGTGTGTGATAGAAGATAAGATAGCCCTAGAGTGATGGACGTGTATACAATGCATAGGGGAACCTCCTAGTGAGAGAAAAAATGCCCCAAGTGTGTTCACACACATCACTACCACATGTATATGGTAAAAGATCCGTCTGAGCCGCAGGTGGTATGACATGAGAAATGTGGACAAGTAAGGTAAGTATGCACATTGTACTCGGAGTAAATCGAACACATATAGGCAAATATGGATAAATTATACCTCATTTGTAGTCAGACACTCTCGGAGGGAGAGAGAGAGAGAGAGAGAGAGAGAGAGAGAGAGAGAGAGAGAGAGAGAGAGAGAGAGAGTTTTGACCTAGAGCTCCTTGCTTGGACCTTTGCTTTCTACAGCCAGTTGGGACACTTATACCCCACAAGATTTCACATGTATGATCCTTATTAGTGCATGAACAGTCACGTATGGTCAAATGTGCACAAAAAAAATCAGAGAAATTGAATCAATCAAATAAAAAACGAGAAATCCCAAACCTCTTAGAAGACTTTTGGGAGGGAAAGTGAAGTCCAAATTCAATAATGTTTTCACCAAAAGACTCCATTTACTGGGCAAAATTAGGCTAAGAAATCACATTTACCAAATGGGGTGGAACATGGATCGCAATCCATGACCCACACCTCCTAAAGAAGATTGGTCAGGAATTGGATGCAAAGTATGTACAATGGTCTTTAATTGGAAAGTGTGGCAGCTACCCTATAAGTTTTGTGCAAAAGGGTGTTAGAACATGGATCGCAATCCATGACCCCCTGAAGTAGACTGGTTAGGAAATGGATACAAAATATGTACAGTGGTCTTTAGTTGGTCAGGAAGCACTTGAACATTTCAAGTGCTTCAATTGTCAAGTTTAGCAAAGTTAGAGTGTCAAATGCAGAACTTGTGGTCTTGGGAAAATTTTTGGCATCATAAGAAGTCTTTAAACTTTTTGCAACATAAGAAATGCCATAAATTGTCTGAGAAATGAGTCAAACTTTCCAGAGGACCTGAAGGGTCCAAAACAGACTTCAAATGGGATGAAATTCAACAGCAGACAGTTGGGATTGGGGTTCTTCTCCAGCTCCAAATCAATAGAAGAGCCAAATAAGACCAATTTAGGAATGATGGGAAAAATTCAAGTCCCATTTTTTGAATTAGTTCGTTTAATTGGAGGTATTTTGGCAGTATACAGAGCCAACCATGTAATAATATCCTCTAATTATTGTAATAATTTATTCTCTATAGATGCATACAAAGAAACTTTTAGTACATTTTGGAATCATTTTGCTAATATTGATCATTATTACACAAAATATAACTCTAATTCAGTCAAAACTTGTCACAAGTAAGGGGTTGTTTGGAAGAACAAAGGATATCGTTCTCTTGTTTTAGAGGTCAAACTATAGAAAATGCAAGTTCTTGACTTTTAGAATCTTGCAAATGAGCTACTTTTTTCTTGCAAAATGGTATGAATTGTGAACCTTAATAGAGAGCTATCATTTAAAGTATAATCTAAATCCCTAAGAGAAATCCTCCCCCTCATTCAAGTGTGTGATGAGCATGAGGAAAGATTCCCCCTCATTTTCATACATAATGAACATGAGGCTCGAACTTAAGTTCGAGCCTCCATGCTTGCTAATAGGTACAAATCCCACAAGCCTCCATGTTTCCCCCTTATTAATTACATATATAATGAGCATGAACAAGCATGGAATCTAAATCCCTAAGAGAAAGATTCCCACTCATTCAAGTATGTGATGGGCATGAGGAAAGATTCCCCCTCATTGACACACATAATGACCATGAGTCTCAAGCTTAAGTTCGAGCCTCCATGCTTGCTAATAGGTACAAATCCCACAAGCCTCCATGTTTCCCCCTCATTTACATATATAATGAGCATGAACAAGCATGGAGGCTCCATGCTTCACCCACATTTACATACATAATGAGCATGAACAAGTATAGAGGCTCAAACTTAAGCTCGAGCCTCCATGCTTGCTAATAGATACAAATCCCACAAGCCTCCATGCTTCCCCCTCATTTACATACATAATGAGCATGAACAAGCATGGAGGCTCGAACTTAAGTTTGACCCTCCATGCTTTCTAATAGGTACCATACCCACACTTTCCTAGTTTGAGTTAATATATTATAAGCTCAACCATCACCATCACCATTTGAATGCATCTAAGAGATACAATACCTATTCTCAGTGTCACCAAGGTTTTATTGCCACTATTGGAAGACTATGGCGCTCAAGTGATATGGCAGGCTGGTGATGGCACTCGGATAATTGGTATTGAAAGAAGATGCGCTATTAATCTAGGATAGTAAGCATTAGACATCAGTGATCCCCATAAGCCGCATAGCTATCAACACTTGGTTTAGGGGTAAAACGAATTGCTATGCACTAGACTCGACCAAACTCTCATGACTCAATGGAGCTGCTACTCAAGACGTGTGACAAGGCCCATATAAATGTCCATTCTCAAAAGTCCAAAATGAATAGGGTTTAGCAATAAAGCAGCGCCCAATTCTGATGATGGTCACTTTTCATGAGCGATTTGCCAAGTGGTTCACTGATGGTGGTGGTCGTAATGAAGAGATAGAGAGGATTGCAGGTGGATGTGAAGGTAGAGACAATCATGGATGGTGGGATGCACGTTTAGATCAGGGTCCAAACACACTAGCTTGAAGTTTGAGGCTTGAGCATTGGAAAGGAGCCTCAACCCACAACCCAACACACTAGCCTCCATGTTTGAGACAAGTAGAATAGGCAAGAGCTTGAAACTCAACCATTTGCAAGGAGCTGTAGCCTAGATTTTGAACCTCAAGACGATGTTTGTTACAATCTTCGTTTTGGGAGAAGCACGGTCTTAATACTGAAGAGTTGTCATTGTTGAAGATTTGTCTGCTTCTTGCAATGATAGCCTCATGAAAACAAGTTCTTTCTTTTTATTTTTGGTGACACAAAGTGGATTATCTAGAAGCATGAACTGCAACCAAAACTTTGAGCTTCAAATGTAGTATATATCTAACAATTGCTGCATGTCTGCATATAAATTGGTGGCTACAAATAAGACTTGCGAGTGCATCATCTAAACACTACATTTCATTCAAGAACTTGAGACAAAAAATTGTGCATCCTAGACCAAGTTCACCTCTCCTAAAAAACTAGAGACGAGAAGAATTGTCCCATTTTAGTGAATTTTTTCCAAAATTCCTAAATTTGAGTTAAATGCCAAATAGATTAATTAAAATTAGGGATCAAAAGTACCTACCAAAACCAAGTATGGCAAAGTCAGACCAAACTACTCCATAACTTGGGAAATTGGGTAAACTAGAGAGAAACATATCCAAACTAGAAAATAACTTCACCGGTGTGCTACAATATGCTATAGGAACAGGTTCCCAAAGTTTCTCCTCAATTGGCTATTGAACATGGATCGCGATCCATGACCCCTTGTGCAAGCTTTCCAAGCAAAACCCCTACTCTCACGCTCCAAATGTCAAAGAAGACCTAAACTTAGAATTTCAAATTGTGGTAACTTCAAAAGCCTTGTCAAAATGCCAGAAATATTTAAATCTAAGAAAATTTTCAAAAACTAGCATGAATTTCAAACCAATAATCCAAATTCCAAAATAAGTGAACCATAGCTTCCCCAAAGCATACTTTACCAGATGGTCTCACGAGAATATCAAATTTTGTTCCAACATGGATCGCGATCCATGATCTCTTGAGACAAAATTGACCTGCAACCACCTTACGTAGTGCCTATAGTTGTCCTAGTGAATTTTGGTCAAGTTTGGACTTGTTTTGATCAAGTTATGCTCATTTTTCATTTTATGGTGAAGTTTGAGTTTTACTGACTTTTCTCAACAACTTTTTGGCCAACTTCTAGATCTAATTACTTTAATTTGTGATTATAGAATGCAACACAGATAGCCAAGGAAGAAATGGAAAGCTCCCCCTCTACCAAGTGATGGATATCTCCTCAAATGAGAAAGCCCACATATCGGAGTCTAGGAGCTAGCTAAGATACCTGCCAATATCTTTATTAGGAGATTCAAAGCCGAGGATGGAAAAAAAGTAAAGACTACCATCTTTCCAAAGGAACTTTGGACGTTGCATTAGCAACAGGAATTCATCGAAGGATCCTGGTGTCTCCTAATGAACGCTTTCTTCCGACTATAGCCATGGGGGACTGACTTTCAGAGAGCACATGAGCTCATGTCCTCAATTCAATATAGGACAAAGGCTACTTTGACAAATAAATATGGTGAGACAATGAAGTTTTGGATCACCTCTGACATGATCAACCAATCACTGCATTTACCACCTGGAAATCATAACTTGCTACTCAAGATCAAATCCATAGATAATGACAAAGCATTTGTCAAGCAACAAGGGCACAAGTTCACTTACAAGGACTTGGTGTACTCGGAGACAAAGTTGCCACTACGACTAATATCCCAGCATCTCAAAGTCCAAAATCCGCCAAGGTACACCAAGCCAAACCTACACATTGCAAATGGTGATGGTCATAGGGCTTTTAGAGCAAAGAATGATTTTTTGTGACTTGGGAACTTACATACTTGAAAATCTAGTCAAAGCCAACCTCAAAGGCAGCAAAAAGAACAAAACTTACATGAACAGAGGGCCAGTGCTAACAAGAATCACCTACCAAGCACTTGGGATGATAGACCCATTGCCATAAGATGAGTCACAACTCGACCTCTTGCATAAATCAAAGCATGCAATCAGACCATTGGCGGGACCCCTATGGATCCAAAAGCAAAGAAATCAAGAGGGAAAAGTTCCAAGAAAAACATATGATAGTGAAGAAACAGAGTCAGATGTCCACCTCAGCAGGGAACTCAAACCAATAAATAGAGACACACCTTTAGAATTTCATACATCTGAGGATAAGGAAGACGACAAAGAGGAGGAAGAGTACATTCTCCATTGAGTGTGGGTCACTACCCACCCTCAGAAAATTATATGGTGAACAACTTACAAGGGGTCATCACCCAGATGAATAATGTCCCAGATCTGACGTGCTAGATGCTGGTGAAGATTGCAAAAATGATTATAATCTATATCACCGCATTTGAAGACAGTGCAACAATGGAACACGCTTGGCAAGTGTTCCTAAAAGTCACCTCGGAGGCTTACGCTGGAACCTTGAGACAGAGGTTCCAAGCCGCAACATGATCATGGGGATGTACACATGAGTCATATTTTTTCCCTCTCACTACATGCAAACATTTAAGGAGGCATTCATGACAAAGTTCTTTGAGATCGACGCTACAATATTCAATCGCATGACCAAAAAAAATTGCATGACCACCATATAGCCTATCAAAGAAATTTATGTAATAATGCTTGCAAAGAATTAGCAACAAAGGTGGAAATTGAAGCAAGGGCTGAGAAGTTCAACTTACCCACCTAAACACAGGAGAAGCGCACACTGGATTACTAAGAATTCCCACATTCAAAATGAATCATGCAATTGTCAAAGCAGAAACAAGGATAGCATGAAGGCAACCCACATGCAAACCAAGACAGTTTGTACAGGACATGCAAAGACTAGGAAGTGGGGAATTTTGGTAGTCAAACCAAACGGGCAGCCTTCAAGTCCACCTCTTCATCTTGAGCCCCAAAATTTTGATGTCCACTATTTTGGGGAAAGCTTTGTAATTATATGAGAGTCTCTGATTTTATTCAGGTCACCTTAAGTTTGTCAATGCTACATCCGAGTTGTGTAATTTATAAATGAGTTTGAGCCTTGTAAAGTCGGCCACTTGCCAAGAAAGCCCTAAATGAGTCTCTGATTTTATCCAGAGCACCTTAAGTTTGTATGTGCTACATCCGAGTTGTGAAATTTATAACGAGTCTGAGCCTTGTAAAGTCAGCCACCACTGGCCAAGCAAGCCCTAGGTATGAAACTCATTTTTGTAAAGTGGGAAAAGGAGACTTATCATTATCAAAAGTTTTGAGTTTTGGAGCATACAACTAAGAGCGGCTACTCTCATGCGCATTGTAATCAACATATTTTGAGCTTTGGTAATCACATTCCAATTCCAAAACTTGCAATGTGTTCCTTGTCTATTGCTCTTTCATTCAAGTATAATCATTGTCGATTCTGTTGTGGTTTAAGACGACTACACATTAGTAGGCTATATCTATTGCTTTGAGTACATTAATGACTTTTTTTGGAGATTCCAACCATAAGAGAGTGTTCCTAGACCATAGGGCGACCTTTCTGGTATGTTCTGTTACAGTTTCCAGGACCTTGATCATGATGGATCGTGATTCCGGTACCTCATAGGATTGCGACCAAACTTGGTAGGTTAGTGTCCCTTAGTGTCTTAGACCTCATCCCAAATTTTCATAACATTTGGACTTCCTTCGAGTGTCAAATGATGTGCTGACTGATTGTAGTGACGTAGGACATAGGCAGGTTGCCAGATCCAAGAGTGATAAATTTGCTGGTGCTAGAGATATTGTCATTCCATAGGTTCACTTCTTGAGTTTCACACCCTCAAAGAATCTCCATGCCCCATTAGAGTCATTTCCCTGGTATTGACATTATGTTAGTGTCAAATAGCTATGTTACAGACGTCCATCGTGGCGGTGACCTGCTAACAAATACAAACGTGTTTCCAAAAGACTTACCACCAAGGTTATTGTTGACACGTTATGTGCAACATGGCATAAATGTGGTTGCAGGTAGTAAGCCCGTTATTGAACCACCCTACAAAATGACTCATTTTGAGGTTATTGAGGTGGAACATCATCTTGCTGGCTACCTCAGTCGGGGGTTCGTTCAACCTAATTCTACAATTTGGACATCTCCCATTCTTTTATTGAAGAAAAAGGACGGTAGTATGCACATGTGCATAGATTATTGTGGTTCACATGGTTACTATTAAGAATATGTATTTTTTTCCAGGAATGGATGAGCTATTTGATAAACTCACCCATGCATGTATTTTTACAAAAATAGATCTATGATCAGGTATCATCAAGTATAAATTAGGCTTATTGATATACCTAGAACTGATTTTTGAACAAGATTTGGATGATACAAGGTTTTTGTTGTGCCCCTTTTGGGTTAACCAATGTGCCAACTATTGTCATGACACTTATGGATAGTGTCTTGAAACCATATTTGAGCAAATTTTTCATTGTTTTTCTTGATGACATTCTAGTATACAATGCCTCTAAGAAAGAGCACTCACAACATCTAAAGAAGGTGTTCGACTACTTCGACAACACAAATTATAAGCCAAAGAATTCAAGTGTGACTTTTTGATAGATGAGATAAACTATTTGGGGCATGTAATTTTGGCTACCAGCCTTCATATGGATAAATCCAAAGTGGATGTTGTTTGTAATTAGCCTTCTGTAAAAAATCTGGAAGATCTCTAGATTTTCTTAGGATTTGCAGGTTTTACAGGCAGTCCATTAAAAACTATGCTCAAATTGTTTGTTCCTAAGATGGACCGACTAAAAGCCGAGGAAAATACCTTTCAATGGGGAGAATCTTAATAGCAAAGGTTCAATGCACTCAAGGTCGCTCTAGCTATTGCACTCATTTTAGCTATTGTGGACCCCATGAATCCTTTTGTGCTTAAAATGAATGCTAGTAATCGTGCTATTGGAGCAGTCCTTCTACAAGAGGGAATTCCAATTGCATTTGAAAGAAAAACAAAATCATGGCAAAATTATTATGCTTATGAAAGAGAAATCTATGCAATAGTGTCTACTTTGAAAACATGGCAACATCATTAGTGTATGGGGCACAATTCGAAATTGTGGGCCATGAAATATAAAATGGTTTACACAACAAAATGATTTAAAGAATCAAAAGGCAAGTTGGGTTGACTCTTCAGGAGTATGATACCAAGCTCTGGTATCATGAGGGACAATGCTCATGCTCTTAGTTGTATGTTTGAGATCAACTCTCTTCTCGTCACATAATTCAAATTAAGTGTTTTGAATCTCTAAAGGGTTAATATCAGCATGATGATGCGTACTCTTAAGGTGTGGATCCATGTCAAAATGAGGGATCCTTCTCACTCCAATGATGACACTGTGTGTATTTCCTATAGACCCAGTTTTCCTCTTTTGAGTGATGAGCTGCAAAGATGGAATGATGGGTACCCGCTCCACCGAGGGAGAGTTTCTCACTCCAATGTTGACAGTGTGTCTATTTCCTCCACACCCAGTTCTCCTCTTTTGAGTGATGAGTTGCAAAGATGGAATGATGGGTACTTGCTCTACAAGGGGAGAGTCTGTGGACCGACGGACGCAGACATTTGGCACCAAATTCTCTATGAATTTCATGATAGTCCTAGTGCAAGTACATGTATAAACAAAACTTATGCACTCACACGATGACAGTTTTAGTGGCTAGTTTTACATGGGTATATTCAAGACTATGTCTTACATTGCCAAAAATGTCAAGTTAATAAAATAGAGCACCTGAAGGCAGAAGGTCTCTTGCATCCTTTGAAGACTCTCAATGGTATATGGGAGAGTATCTGTATGGATTTTATTGTGGGTTTAACAACCATTGTACAAGTTCATGACTCGATATGGGTGGTGGTTGATCAATTGACTAAACTTTGCAAGTTTATTCCAACTAAGTCCAATATTAAAACTCCGGAGTTATCAAAATTATTTGTTGACAATCTTTTGTACAGGTTATATGGATTGCCCAACAATATTGTGAGTGATCGTGACCCCAAGTTTAATAGTCATTTGTGGAGGAATGTGTTTAAACAATTGGGAGCACAACTCAACCCCAGTACTGCAAATCATCCAAAGATTGATGGTCAAACTAAAGATGCTAATTACATGCTAGACGATATTTAAGAGCATACGTTAGCAAAAAGAAATTTGATTGGGAAGATTATTTTCCTATTTTAGAGTCTACTTATAATAATTCAAAGCATGTTATGATTGGATTTAGCCCTTTCATGCTTATGATAATGTGGGCCTTTTAAGATACTCAAGCAAGTTGGGGATATGGCTTACAAACTTTCTTAACTTGCGCATTCTCATATTCATCCGATTTTTCGTGTTAGTAGTTTATGTAAACGCTTGCATAGGGATGCCAATGTCATTGACCACCAAATCTAATTGATTTTATTGAACCTCCAACAGAGTCGCATGAACCCAAGCACATTTTTGACTATCATGATTTACATACTCATTATCGTCATGTGTATTGTCAAGCATGAGCTAAGTGGAAAGACGTCTTACGAACTCTATATTGGCAACCAACCTAAAGAAGGTGCTAGTTCTTAAGAAGAAATATCTCACTTTTGTTTTTGAGAACAAAAACACTTCTCCAACGGGGAGTAACGTAAGGCCAAGGGCTAGTGGGAAGCGGCTCAGGGGTTGCCTTTATGTAGACATATGGCTAGGTGGAGAGCCAGGCTTCACATCCCTAGGCCTTATAAATTTGGTCATCTTGAAGGCCAAAAGTGTGGCTCATTGTACTCTTTGTACGTCTCTTCTGGGAAAGAGAACTCCATTTATGTTGTCGAGATGCCTTTTATTGATTGTGCCATAGGTGGCTTAGTCATATGAGTTAGAAAGGAATGAACCAACTTCAACATTGGGGCTACTTACCTATTTTAAACTATTTTGATTTTAGCTTGTGTGAGCATTGCATTAAAGGTAAACATACTAGGGCTACCATTTTGCCATTGAATAGGGAGTTAGGGAATCCCTTAGACTTGAAACATAGTGATCTATGTGAACCTATGCCACATACATCTCTAGAGGGGCATTGTATTTCCTAACATTCATAGATGACTCTACTCGAAAGGTGTGGGTCTACCTGCTAAAGGACAAATTTCTTGCTATGTTTTAGAAATTCCTTACAATGGTAGAGAACCAATGAGTCAAGAAGATGAAGACTTTTCTCATTGGCAATGGGCGAGAGTACGTTTTCACTCAGTTCAAGAATTTTTGTAGCAAAAGAGACATTAGACAACAATTTACTACAATGTACATACCTGCATAGAATGGCATTGTTAAACATATGAATACGACAATCCAAGCGAGAGTCACATCCATGTTGTCTATGGCAAACTTACCTCTAGAATTTTGGGGAGAAGCTATTATGACAGTAGTTTACATTATCAATTGTTTGCTTAGTACACCATTGAACTATAAGATTCGATAGGAGATGTGAACTGGCAAGAAGCAAAACTATGAAAGGTTACATGTATTTGGGTGTGACACATTCTCACATGTCCCTAAAGAGCAAGAAGCTAGATCACACAAATGCATATTCATTGGATATGCTGCAAATGGGGAGATGGGCTATCGTCTCTGGTACCCAAAATCTAGAAAAGTCATTCTTAACTCACAAGTAATCTTCAATGAGTTAAAGATGCACAAACAACCCATCAAAGAGGTTGAGTATCACAACGTCAGATTTGAGAACGTGGCCTCAAGTGAGATCAATATACAACTCAGTCTACTAGTGACGTTCCTACAACTAGTAGTGTTTTAGAGAGAGCAGAGTCCAACCATCCGACATTGAGGAGATCTATGTGAGTATCTTGTTCCCTTGTGAGTTTCCAGCCACAGTTAGAATGTTTGTTGATCACTGATTGTAGTGAGCCTACATGCTACCAAGAGGCTATTCAAATGGAAGATAGCGTGAAGAGGGGGAGCAAGCAATGCAATCGGAGTGTAGCTTGATTATTGCAAATGACACTTGGGAACTGACAGAGTTGCTAGAGGGAAAGCCTTGTGTGAAATTTTTGGTACCATTTCCTTGAGCCTTGCTTTAGGACCTACAATGCCTTAGGCAATCCACACACAAGTTCTGCCCTCGTAAGCTTTTCATGTTCAACTTCAAAACCCTCTGGCTACTTCATGGACATCTTCTTCAAGATTCTTGCAAAGGAAAGCCTTCTTCACGTCTATCTAGACAAGTTCCATGTCCTCAATGGCTACTTGTCCAAGCACAAGATGCAATGTAGTCATCTTGACTACTGGAAAGAAAATCTCATCAAAGTGCACGTCTTTCTTCTGCTTGAATCCCATAACAACTAATTTAGCTTTATACTTCACAAGATCTTCCGATGTGTATTTCTTCTTAAACAAGTACATGTAGTCCCAAGGTTATGTACTAAGCCAACAAGATCACTACTTGTATACCCAGAAGTTGGACGATGGTTCACTTATCATTTTGATACTTTATGTTGATGATATGCTCATTTTTGGGAAGTCTAAAGATGAGATTTGCATCTTGAAGAAGTCACTTAGCACGCATTTTGATATGAAGGATTTGGGAGATGCAAGTCATTTTTTTGGTATGCATATCAAGAGGGATAAGAAATGTAGAATTAAGGGCAAAGTTTCTAGCAAACTGTAGATATGCAACTACATATAGACTGAATTTGACACGAGTTGTGTTGTTTTATGGGCATAGATATTGTGAAACTTGAGAAGCACTTGAGAATAACAATGGGCATCATGGTGAGTATAAAATATTTATTGTTACTCAAAGAGAGGAATATATAACATTAGCTAGATCTTATATTATTTTTTTGAAGAAAGGTGGTCATCATAAAATGTTTGAATGACATTTACTCTCTCTTCAAAGAATTTTTTATGGTAGAAGTTGACATGGCTTAAATTTGCTCAAATAACAACTCACAGTCATACAAGGAGCACTTTTAGCATCTTGATAACCCTACTTTACTCGACAAATTCCTTGCCCAGCTTAGACTTTTACTTCAATAGAAGAATATATAGCAACATCGCCATGTATTTATTATCTAGGGATTGATTGTCTTGGGTGGATGTGATCAATCAATCAGTTCTTAGTTTACTTATATCATGTAAACATTGAAAAACCATAGGAAGAAATGAGGTACTTTGAGATAATGCATTGAAGTCCTAAAACTTCTCTTTGTCTACTTAACCCTATTATGAGATTTTATTTGTACACACTACATCTTTGCTTCATATACAATTACTAAGCATTGAAACACATACACTTTGAACTATATTGGAAATTTGTGAAGAAACAAAGGATGTAGTCGCAAGATATCACATTATTCAATTGATGTGTCTCTTACCAAAATAAAATTTTTGTGGGCCTTTTTTGCATCGAGGATCCTTGCTTTGCTTTTATTTCACATAATTTTGACAGACTCATAGCAATACTTAACATAACAAAACCTTACCCACTCAAGATTGAAATAGTCATGCTTAAGCTTAACCCTAATATTTTTCCAAATATTCATAAAAATTTCGTAACCCACTATGGACATGGACATGCCTTTTCACACAAGTTTGAAGTGGAATACAAAACAGGAGTTCTCTTTTGAAGATTCAGTTATCCTTACCTCAAATTTCCACTTATATCTATCATTATCCCTGACTTGGGCTTCAACAGGTAGTTGCAAAAGAGAGTTGTCTGCTGCTTGTCATACAATAAGGATATATTAGATGGCATGAGTGAAAGCCACTGCTCGGGATGATGGTGGGAGGACAGAAAACCACATGATGCAAGAAGCATTTCCTCTAGCACCACCTGACTATCTTGCCAAGCAACTACAACATGGCCATTTGTGTGTTTCTTGCTACCAAACAGGAACGTAAAGAGCATGTGAAGCACCCCCTCACCCTCATCCTTGGGATATCACAGGTAACATGTGAAAGCAACCCCTTACCCTCATCCTTGGGATATCACAGGAAGCATTTCACAAAAAGTTTAGCCAAAGAAAAAAATAAGATATGCTTGCGATCTAGATTTTCTGGATAGTCATGAATGATGGCTTCAAAACATCTCCCTAATTTGAGTTTCAATCAAGCTGAAAATTTGATACTTCAAAATGATAGGACAAACCAAAATGGATTCAAGGGATTATTTTCACTAACCAGAAAGGTAAGATTACCTTGTTGCACATAGTCAGGTTTTGTTGGATTTCACTGAAAATGTGCAATTCCTTTCAGCTTCAAATATACAAGATGTTTAATTTCTCAAGTTACGACAGTAGAGAAATTTTACATGCAAGAGTAAGCCTGACCACTCCTCATGAAGCCCCTCAAAGGAGGCAGAGAGACAATGTTACAATATTTCAAGTGGGACCCAGCAAAAATGGTCTCGCAGCTCACTATCTCCATGTACAGTTGAAAAACCCGCAAAACGCATACAAGAGAGCATGATTATCTCTTCCAACACACATGCTGTGCCATCTGTTTCACAGCTTTGAAGGATCGCCGCTATAGCCAAAATGATGGTCTATCCTTCTGCATTACCGAACAAGTCGGTACGATGAGGTTCGTAGCAATCCAAGAATATGAGCCATCATTCAACCATCACAACACAAGATATATGTTTATATCACAACCTCAACGCTCAAAACAGCAAGATGTCCCTTTTCTCACACTCGCTTGCCTGCTCTTGAGCTAAATGCTCCATTTTGAGCCACTCTGAAAAGCACCTTGTGTGAAACCATCTCTGCCTCAGATGTCTTTTATTTATGCTTCTGCTATCGCACAACATCATCCATTCTTTCTCTTCTGCTGCAAATCTCTCAATCCTGTTGCCTCTCCAATTGGTGGCAGTATAGATAAGTAGTCGGCGATTTGTGTTGGCTTTACAGAATGTAGCATGCCTGATTGTGAAGCAAGGCTTTTCATTGTTCCCGTGATCATTTGTTTGGACTGCTTCAACGATCGAGGAGGTGCATCTAAGGACTTGATCAACCTATTGATTTTGTTGTCAATGAAGCGTCTTAGTTTCTCAGATGATTTATTTCTTTCGAAAAATACTAAATAATGTTAGAATGTGCTTCTTTCATTATTTTAGGCACAAATGACAGGATAAATCAGCATCAAAGTTAGAAATTTTGCCTCCTTTTGCTGGTGTCTTGGTTGGCAGGCCGAAGGGGCGTCCTCACAAGCGGTGATTCCTGCAGGCCACAGGCAAATTAGAAGCCATGAGGGCTGACTGGCATATTAACAAGGTTTGCACATGTGGGCAGACTTCTCTTGAGAATTTTTTGTTGTGAGTGAACTGCCCACAGGCAAGAATGCCTCTATAGCAGACTCTAAAGCCTTACTACAAGTGTTTCCTTGAGACCTTTAAGAACTTGTATGACGATGCTCTAGTTGTAATATAATGTAAGTTTAGTTTTAAGTCAATTAGCAAAATTCAAATGCAGAGAAATTAATATGAGAGCTGACCCCGAGTATCCATGGATGCTGCAGCAGTTCATCAGGAGCTGCTCTTTGATTTTTATCCCATCGTAAACAACACTCCAAAAAATTGACAAAAAGCATATCATTGCAGGCTGTTGCTGTAACTAAATCTTTGGTTCCAGGCCAATGTTTCTTTCCCCATGAATTTGGTACTATCCTTGGATTGCTGTTGCTGTCTGTATTTCAATGACGTTAAAAACTGTAAACAAAACTGCCAGCATTAAGGCATGAAAAAAGATTAGGTAAGGCATGAGGAAACTACCAAAGAACATTTTCTTGCGAGTAGCTTGTTCAAGAACACCACGAGGTGGAACCCCCAGAACCTCCATCATGCAGGCTAGTTGTTCAACCTCATTCTCTCCAGGAAAAAGCGGATACCCTGCAACCATTACTAATATGCCCATTTATTGCTTTTGAGTTCTGATTGACTTTTTATAGAGCATTAAAGCATAACATTACATTTAAGTTTTTGTCTGATCAGCATACCTGTATATAGTTCTGCCAAAATACATCCTAAGCTCCATATATCAATCATTGTATCATATGGTATGCCTACAGCGACAGTGGCACCCAAGAATCAACTTTGGTTTCTATAAAGTAGTGTTTCTCAAACTAGCATTTGTTAAAAAGTTGGTCAGCTTTCTTTCATGGACTCTTAGCATGCCTGGGACTAGGAGAATTTAGCTGTCAAAACATCTGTATATGTATCATATTTTGGCATGTGTGGAAAACCCCTTTCCTGTTTTGTTCAGGTGCCATCCCTCTAGGGTCCTTATCCCTCACCTTCTTTGGGCTTAACGTAGATAGCAGGAAACCCGTGCACAGCTGTCGTGAGCACCATCCTATCTTGCCCAGAAAATTTTGTAGAATGTGATGCAATTGGGACACAGAGCCTACATGCAGCATCCAACGAGAAGATTAACCGCGTTCACTATCAAGGCCAATCCGGTAAGAGAGACAAGAAGCGAACCGATGAACAATCTTCTTCTATCTCGATCTAAGCACAGACCCAAATAATTGCAGCTTTGTAGCGGGATAATGTGTCGTGCTCTTTACAGTGGGTGCTCCTCAGTGCAATGTGCGTGAGATCTCACTCCAGCAGAATGAAAACACAAAAGACAATGAATAACAAAGCAAACAACACCACGACTCAACAGTGGAACCTGAACAGCATGGGACATCAACTAACTTAAAGAAGCCAGTACAGACTCTGGCATGGCAGCACACTCACCTCCAGCCCAGAACTCACGGGTACAATGGGGGTGTCGAGGCTCAACTGTGCAGGGATGGTGCAGTGTGCTGTGAATGAACTCAAGATGCTAGAAGTAGATGACGATAGAGATAATGTATCGAACAACTGGAACCTAAAGCTAACATAGTGAACTCAAGCATCACGTTGATGCCAGATGCACCATCCCCTATCACTCAAGAGAATTGCCACCCCAAGACGGCGGACACGGTGAGACGAGGGCTTCTATAATCCGTGAGGGGAGCATAAGCAAACCCAAGTTAGCACTTTCTGGCAGAAGAGGCAACAGGAGCTTCCCGCTCAACAGGCACCTTCTTAGCACGAACCCCCATCAGCACCCTTGGCGTTTTTGGTCTCCATCCTCGCCACAGATACCCTAGTGTTTTTGGTTTCCATCAGCATCCCCACCTAGCATTGGCGATTTCAACCTTGATCATCGCCGATAGTCCCAAATTTCAGCCTTGCTTGATTGCCACAGACAATTAGCGCTAGCGTTTTGTTCTCCATCAACACCTTGCCCTGGCGTTTTTGCATACCATCAGCACCCCCACAGCCCTGGCATTTTCAGCCATCCCTTGATCGCCAGCAGATCCAAAACCACCAGCGTTTTTCACAAAAGCTACCAGCAGTACCAGATTGGCCTAGCGTTTTTGCTACTGCTACCCTATGCTGCCAGCGTTTTCATATTCAGCCTGATTTGAAGCAGATGCAGCAGCGTTTTCAGCATTAGACACGACAGCAAATTCAGCCCTAGAAGCATTGCAGAAGATAGTCATTTTCAGCCCTCGAAAACGCAGCCAAAACAGTCATTTTCAGCCACCGAAACAGCCCCGAAATTCAGCAGTTAGAAGACCACAGATTTCAGCCCTAAAGTCGTCGTCGTCATCCCCGTCGTCGTCACTGGCATAGTCCCAGGTTGCATCAGTCCATTGCATCGTAATTGTACCACTTTGTGCAATCATAAGTAGACCACTCTCGCCCACGAGAGTGGGGCCTTCGGAGGAGGGTTTTACAACGTCTCTGGTGTCGTATCTCTCTTCTCTCTCTATCTCTCAGTCTCATACACTTGCACGCATAGTGTCCACTCACTTTGTTTGTGATCATAGCATTCTCTCATTAAGAACGGCCCTTCCATAAGAAGGGAAAGGAACCTTGAGCAGAATTCGGAGCACTCATCTTGAGCAAAGCGCAAACATTCATTCCGCTGCACCTAACATTGGTATCAGAGCTTTGGCAGTGTTCTGTATCACTCAAGGAAAGAAACACAAGAACCACAGAATTTTTTTTTGCTTGTTGAGATCGCACGAACCCAAGTTCGCTTGGGCGTGTCGATTCCTAATTGTGTTTTGAAGAGTGACAGGAATCCCAAGAAGGGCTTGTCCAACCTCCCCTTGTCTCTTTTCACTCATTGAGAGCGGACCGTGCACTTAGCGGCCGGCCAATCGACGTGAGGTGGGAAAAAGCAACCTTGGTGTGAGCGCAAGGCTACCAAGGGGTACGCCCGCGGAAAGGAGCAGAACTCGGGTGAAGAGAAGATCCTTCTCAAACGCGGTTCGCAAGCGAAAGAAAACCTCAAGACCCACAAGAACTCAAGAACCCCAAGAACCAAGAACCCAAGTTCCTCCTGAACTTAAGAACCCACAAGAACCCACGACTTCAGAATGATCATCACTTGAAGCGGAATGGATACTTCGCTTAGAGTTGATGAGCATGAGAGAGGCGAAGAAGAATTTTCCCCACCAGGAGGTTTTTCCGACCCTCCCCCTTCACCATCTACGACAAGGATTGCACTAACTCCTATGGAGGAGTTGGACCAGGAAAGAAAAGCAGAAATAGAGCGTGAACACAAAGAAAGAATGGCAACCATAGAGCGTAACTACACAGAAAGAATGGCAGCCATAGATCGCGAGAACAAAGCAATAAGGCAAGAGATGTTGCGACTCTTTTCTCAAATGCAGGCACAGATTCAACAGGATCGGGAAAAAGAGACTCTCTCGGTCTCTTTTTCTCCGCATGACACACAGAATTTGCATGATTATGATAAGCATGATGATTTGATTGACAATGACTTGCATGATGATTTGAATGACAATGATAAGCATGATGATTTGGATGCCAATGATTTGGATGATAATGACAAGCATGATGATTTGCATGATCCAGATGTGATTTCTCACAAGCATGATGATTTGCATGAAGATGACGTGATTGTTCACAAGGATGATGTTTTAGTGGATGCTTTTTCTAGCGAAGCTAACCTCGTTGTAGATTCAATCACTCAAGAAGAACCGATCTTGGCTCTCGAGCCTAGGTCCAAAGAACCCGCATAGGACGATTCAATCATTCAAGAAGAAGCGATCTTGGCTCTCGAGCCTAGGTCTCAAGAACCCTCACAGGAAGTACTATGTGTTCGTATGATTAGTACGCACGCATTGTTCGAGTGTTTCATTCGTGATCGTTTCCTGTATTTTTGTCGGCATCTTTATGTGATCCCTTTTATTAGCCATGACATATTGTATGATGAGCACGTTTCACTCATGAATGAGCACAAATGTATGCGGATTTTTCATGAAAAGCTCAAAAGTATGTATGTAAGGAAGTCACATTCCATGATTCTTCCTTGGCACGACACAGTTATAGAAAGAGCACATGAAAGTATGAGCACCAAGCGTGGGCATTTCCGTTGTGAATTGCCACAGTTGATTGCTCTAGATCCAAAGAGAAAGATTCGATCTCATTGTTTGCATGTGTTTGATGAACAGGTTGGCACTCCGTCTTTATATGGAATAGATATGTTCAAGTTTTTGTGTTGTAAATGGATTTTTCAACCATGGAGATTCTTGAAGAGAAAGAAGTAGGACCCTAGACGAAGTTGAAGCATCGAAGGAGCCCCAGAAGACTTTGTGTTGCTTTCGGCGCAGCCCAAAGAAGCAAGCGTTGCAGACCTTTATGAAGTTCAAGTACCGCACGACCCACACATCAGAGTGGGCCGGTGACGAGTCCCTTCCAGGATTCCGGATGCTATTGGCGATCTCCCTCGACGCCATACAGTTCGGTACCAGTACCTCACTTTGAAAAGGAGGGGATGTCACGTGACACATCAAACCTATGTGTCCGTGGACAAGCTACAGCATGATAGTCCAGTCAAGTCTAGATTAGAAGTGATCTGGCACTTTCGTAAGTCTATTCGTAGACCGTGCATGCCCAGTCACTTAGCATAGATGCATATCCTCTGGTTGCATAGAGCATGATCATCAGTATTCCCTTCAGAATCCATCAGATTCAGTCACGGGAATTTTCCAGTGCATTTAGCCTATTTTCCCTCTTTTTGACATTTTTCACTTATTATTTTTAAGTGACTTTCCAACAAAAGTAGGTAGGGCAATTTTGCTAAGTTAAGTGAAAAGAGATTGTTCGAGATTTTTGACTAGAGCTGATCCATACTCTCAGGGTACAGTTCGAGAGATTCCAGGGCAGCTTCGACCGCATGCGAGAGCGTAGAAAGGCGTTCCTTCGACTCTGGTGCCCTGGGCCTTTCTTCACCAGGGTCCAGGGTGTGCTCAGATGGCACTACCGTCCACCTAAGTGGCTTTTCCCTCCTCCCATCTCTTGATTTAGCCTCATCGTACATATGTTGTTTTTTCATTGGGAGAGTCTCCCCTTATGATTGTTCAATGTTGTAGCCCTCTCTAGTAAAGATGGTTGTAGTCCTATGGACAGTTCATTAACTAATAGAAGGATCTCTATCTCTGGGGAAAAAAAAAAGTGGTTTTCTGCAAATTGACTATACCATTTATCTGAAAGCCATCCAAGGTGGATGGGAACAGTAGTAAATAGGCATCTTCTCGCTTGAGGCCATGACCCCTGCAGAGGGAAACAAATCTCCAAGCATGGTCGTTGGCATCCTCTCTGGAGAGACCCTTGAAAGTCGGAAACTTGATATTCACCTTGGCCAGAACGCTTGTGAGTGCAACCGGCCTGTACAACATAGAGGGCGGTACTATTTCAGTTACCTGTTAACTTTACACAGAGCACTGAGAAGGGAAGAGAACACAATTGCGTCCAGCGACCAGAATGTCACTGTGCACACGAGACCGACACCCTGTAGGCCCCAAAGACTGGCGCCCCTTTCGGTATTTCTTTATTCAAATTAAGATAGACGATCCGACCCACTTCGCACAAGCTTTCACAAAGCTGTCCAAACCTAGCGAGGGCTGAAAACGCAGGTTTTTGACCTGATTTTGGCAACATAACGACGCAAAAACCCCTCTAGGTCAAAAGCACCTGTCTAGGACGGATTCCCTCGCTATCTGGAAGCTTTCTGGTGAGCTGTCACAGAATTTCAGCAGGCTGTAATTCCCTGTTTTTCACTGCCGGGTGCCCAAAAGCCTGCACACGCATCCCAAGGCTCTCACTTGGCTCCCCCGTTGTTCCCTTGCAGTTTAGGTGCGAAACCCTAAACCTGCAGAAAAACACAGCAGGCTGTAATTCGCTGTTTCGGATCGTTTTTAGCGGAGCGAACACGCCTACGCGTGTCCCAAGGGCTCCCGCACGCAATGGGACAGTTCCCCTGTGAATTGGACGAGTTTTCACGCGAGAAAACTCTCCGAACTCGCAATCTTTCGCGATGGAACTGTGCGTACCTGTGGAGGATTAGCAATTAGCTAATCCGGTTCCTGTTCACAAGGCTCTTGCCTTGGCAAACGCACATAAACCCCCAGAACTGTATATGTTCAACTGAGTAGCCCAACACGTGGGGCATTACCATATGTGCCAAAGGGAAGAGAGAGATGCACGCGAGCAAGTCATCGCGCTACATGAGACAGAGGAGAAGGCAAGCTTTCCATTAAAGCTGTAGACCTGCACCCACTACTCACACACACTGTAGGTCACTTGTGTTCAAAAATCAGCCTCCTCTCTCAAATTGGGCGCCCCCTCTTGCTGATGGAAGTGGAAAACTGCACCAGGAGCCGCCATGTGTCTAGTTTGCCCCTTTTGAGTTAATTCTCTAGTTCCCACTGACTTGTAAAGTTATAAGTGACTTTCCGAGTGGCCCAGACTTCATTTGGCGCACACAGGCTTCCATACTCGTTAGAATTCAGTGCTAACTGGCCCGACCAGTCCTAGACTGACCGACCCAGACTTTCGCTGTGAGAAACCTATTCGGCCGCATCCATTTATGCAATGTCCACTTGCACCTTTTCAAGGGTTCCGGGGAAAACAAGTAAAAATAAAAATAAATAAAAATATCTAGTACTTATTTACGGAAGGCAACAAGAAAAATACACCTCGTGGTGACACACCCCACCCTTGAAATACTGCAAGCGACCTCGCTTGCATGCCAATAATACATGCGGTATCTCCTGATATCACATATATTCTATGATGGGAATCCAAGATATACATGCTTCCGGAAATGTAGCGTTGGACGATTAAACAATCCCACCAACCTGGCTACGACACATATATGAAGCATAGAAGCCTTCTAGTGTACTCTGAAGCACAAACTTCTCTAGCTAAATTCTGTATGGAAAGAGTAGATACAATTGCTTAACTACTCTCTTGAGCATCATGAACCATGCTCTTGCCTTGCTCCAAAAAAGGCTACATCAAGTCACTATGGGTTCCATCGAAAAGGCTTCAAGATACAATTGCAATAGCTGAGGTGAATCAAGCAATTCAGACTCTTCCATCCATTTGGCATCCAACGATGGATAGTTCTTGAACTTCACCAAATAGAGTCTTGCAACCTTTCCTCTAACCTTTCTTTCTTTATGTGCCAATATTTGTTCATGAACAAGGATTTCATCCAATTCTTCCACTTCGGATTGTTCCTTATCAAGCATATTCTCTGGCACATCACCAACAAAGGGTCTTAGAAGGCTGACATGAAAAGCATTATGTATTTTCCAGCCTTCTGGTAGCTTTAACCTGTAAGCTACATCGCTGATCTTTTCTGAAATCCGAAAAGGACCATAATATCACATACTGAGCTTAGGAAACAAGCGTTCCTTGCCTTTCCTTTCCTTAACCTGGCCTTTTCAAAGCGCAAAAGCACCCAATCACCAAGTGAAAATACAAGTTCAAGACGATGATGATCAATAGCTTTCTTTTGCTTAGCCTGAGTCTTCTCAAGAGCAATCTTTATCTTCCTGTATGTTTCATCCATATCTTACACATACTTGTCTGCCTCAAAAATCTTGTCCTTAGTCTGCAAAATGGGCGGGACTTTCTTTCCTCCTTCCACTATCTCAAATGGTGCCTTACCTGTTGACGTATGCACAGTGTTATTGTAAGCATATTCAACCAATGGAAGATGGTGTTCCCAAGTTGCCTTGTGCTCTGACACATAACATTTGAGCAGGTCCAAAACAGTAGAATTTGCCTCTTCTGACTGTCCATCAGTTTGCAGATGAAACGAAGAAGAGAACTTTAGTGTAGTGCCCATGTTCTGAAACAATGCCTTCCAGAAAAGACTCGTCATACGTGGATCCCTGTCACTGACAATTGACTGAGGCATCCCGTGGTATTTAAAGATATTGCTCATAAATATCTTGACCATGTGTTCTGGCTTTATTTTCTTCCTCACAGGAATGAAATGGGCCTGCTTACTGAACCTACAAATGATAGTCCAAATCCCATCATTGCCTGTTTGCGTCCTTGGAAGATCAAAGATAAAGTCCATTGCTATGCTTTCCCATGGCCTATCTGGGATCGGCAATGGCTGCAACAATCCCGGTTGCTTTTGTCTGTCAAATTTGACTTTTTGGCATACTAAGCATGATCTTACAAATGTGTCAACATCTTGACGTAAAGCTGGCCAATAGAAGAATGCCTCAACCCCTTTCACTGTCGCATCAATTCCACGATGCCCAGCATAAGGTGGAGCATGACTTTCCATCAAAATCTTTGGCCGTAACTGTTTAGTAACGCATAACTTTCCATGCATCATGAGAGAGTCATTCTTAAGCATATAGTGCTCATGATGTTGCCCATCAACAAGCTGGTCATAGATCCTTGCAAAATCTGAATCTTCAGCATATTGTGTCTTCATTTCGTCTAGTTCACAATGGTATGGAATTGACACTGCTGAAATTTGGGGCTTTCGTGACAACGCATCAGCCACCACATTCTTTTTCCCTTGCACATGCACAATCTGAAAATGGAACATTGACAAGATGTTTGCCCATCGCATGTGCTTCTCAGACAACTTCGTCTGTGTGAGAAAATATCGCAAGGTTTGATGATCCGTTTGGACAACAAAGTCAGCCCCCAGCAGATAGTGTTTCCAACTAGTGAGAGCATGAATTACTGCCAGCAATTCTTTCTCATAGACTTGCAAGTTCCTTTCAGTCTTCAAAAGAGTTCTGCTCTCATATGCGACTACTCGGCCATTCTGCATTAGAACTGCACCAAGACTATGGCCACACACATCACACTGAACCACAAAAGGTTTTGAAAGATCTGGCAAAATGATTAACGGATCTGAAGTCAGCTTCTCTTTCAAGTGTTTGAACGCTAAAATTTCCTTGGCTGTCCACTTGAAAGTAACTCCTTTTCCTTGTAGTGCATGGAGTGGAGAAGCAATCTCAGCAAAATTTTGGATGAACCTCCTGTAGTAGGAACATAAGCCTAGAAAGCTTCGAATGTCATGTACGGACTTCAAGTTTGGCCATGACGTAATTGCTTCCACTTTAGCGGGATCCATGCGTACCCCATCCTTTGAAACAATGTGCCCAAGGAAGTGAATCTCTTGCAAAAAGAATTCACTCTTCTTCGCATTATTGAGTAGCCTGTCCTTACGTAACTCATTGAAAACTGCAGTCAAGTGATCCCTATGCTCCTCTTCTGACTTCGAATAGACAATCATGTCATCAAAGAAGGTACCCACGAAGTTTCTATGTGGTCTAAAAATTATGTCCATCATTCTATTAAACGTGGCAGGAGCATTTGTGAGACCAAATGGCATGACAAGAAACTCATAGAGACCAAATGTTGTCCTGAACGCAATCTTATGGACATCTTCTGGCCTAATGCGTATCTGATGGTACCCACTCTTTAGGTCTATCCTTGTAACAATGACGCTCCCTCAAGCCGATCAAGAATGTCATCTATCCTCGGTATGGGGAACCTGTTCTTGATGGTATTCTTATTCAAGGAGCGATAGTCAATGCACATGCGCCATGAACCATCCTTCTTCTGCACTAAGAGTACAGGCGAACAAAAAGGGGATGAATTGGGCTGAATCAGCCCCTTCTCTAAAAGCTCGTTGACCTAACTCATAATCTCTTTCTGCTGGGCTGCACTAACCTTGTATGGTGGTCTATTCAGTGGACTAGAACCTGGCACAAGATCTATGGTATGATCCTCAGGTCTCTCAGAAGGTAACTCCCCTGGCAAAGAGTCCGAAAAACAATCACTGAAACCACTCAAAAAAGTTGACATGTCTTTATCTAAGGTAGACAAATTAGATACAACTTGAGGTACTTCTTTTGCAAAGATCAAGTATGCAGAAAGATGATTCTTTATTACAGATGAAATAGCAAAAGCAGAAACAACTGGAACAGACTCGCCTTTAAGCTTTACATCAAGGACATGAGTCTTTCCTCTATGTACAAGGGTCATCTTTTTGTTGTAAGTATCCACCATAGCATGCAACCTGTAACACCATGGGATACCCAGTAACACATCACAGCCCTCAAGTGGCATAATATGAAACTCTTCCGCATCGACATAACTCTGAATGTGCAGACGAAGCTTCCCCAAAATGGGAGTAACGGGCTCTGAATGACCTGGGCATGCCAAACCTGCTTCCCCTGTCATACCCATCTCCTCTGCACGAATGCCCAACTTTGATGCCAATTCTAGTGATATGAAATTTGCCCGGGCTCCTGGATCAAAGAAAACAAGCACTGTCTGGTCTCTAACTTTGCCCCAAGCTCTGCACAGCTCTGTGGCATCTGTGTTTGGCTGGTCTCCAACCAAATCTGGAACAAGTCCTGCACTTGGCTTTGGCTTCTTCCCTTTATGGTCTGACTTGTCATCCTTATCCTGTGACTTCTTCTGTGGGCATTCATTAGCAAAATGTCCTTCCAGATCACAAATGTAGCATTTCTTGGCCTCCCTAAGAGCTTTCCGTTCTTCAAAAGTCTTGCCAGAAAAATGCCTCTTTTGTCCTTGTCCTCGTCCCGAAGAAGACTTAGACTGCTTCTTGGACATATCACCTTCTTCAGTGGAGGGCTTCTTTGTGGGAGGCTCAGAAGGCTTTGCTGCAACATTGCCCTTGGCTGAAAACTGTTTGCCCTGGGACCCTTTCTTGTGGCTATTAAATCCATCGGAATCTCCCTTCGACAGATTGCTGGCCACTCTTGCATTCTCTATCAACTGAAACATATTCATGACAGTAGTCTTTGTGCAATAATCCCTGATTTTCTTGGGCAATCAGCAACAGTACTTCTCAATCTGTTCTGACAATGGCACAAACCTAAAAGAGGCAACAGCGCGGCCCAAAACTTTTTATTGTACTCTTCCAAGTTCGCACACTGTTTAGCATTCAACTCGTGCCATTCTGTCATCACATCCACTTCAAAAGTGTTCGTCAACCATGCAAGCACAAAAAGCTGTTTGAATTGGACCCACGTTGTTGGGGCTTGACCCTGGTTCAACAATTCGGTCCACCATTGAAGCGCATTCCCTTTCAAGAAAGTGGCAGCCTTGCGTATCTTCGAAGATTCCGTGAAGTTTCCTCCAGCATAAGCTGCATCGAACTACTATATGAAGGTCAAAGCCTTCAATTGATCCTCAGTTCCTCTGAAAGTTTCAAACTTCACTTCCTGCCCACCTTCCTTGTAATCCTTAAGCTGACTCAAAGGAGCCACATTATCATAAACAGCTGCCTGTAACAGTGGTGCTCCATGATTGTTCATTCCAGCACTCGCATCAACTATTTTCCCTGTCATATCTGCATTTTGTACGTATGGCTGCGAAAAACCAGCCATACCAAATTCTGTTCCAGACACTCGAAACTGGCCATAGGCACCCTGAAAAACCTGGTTGGACACCTATGTTCGCGTACATAGGGTTACCCATGCTTGTTTGCATTGTCCCGAACACATTCCCCGGCATATAACCTGTGGAAGGTCCAGCCATAGCTTGAAACACTGAACCACCTCCAAAATAACCAGGATAAGTATTAGGTAATGCAAGGGTCTGACGCATAGCGTGTTCATTACTCCCTTGACCATTCACAATTGGTTCCTGTCCAGCTAAAACAAGTTGCTTTGGATCATTAGACACCGCTAGTTGCTCAACCACATGGGCTTTTCCTCGAGCATCATGAGTCCTCTGCGCATTGGAAATCTCCTTTTCCTGCAACGGCTCAGTCATGCCCTGTGTAGGAGGCTGAAAACCCTGTGTCGGAGCCTGTAAGAACTCCTACATCCTTGGGTTGTTAGCCAACTGCTGAAACATGTCCATGCAGCAACGCAGTTGAGTTCTAAACAACCTGTCCTCTTCTTGAAGAGTTGAAGGAACTTTCTCCGTGCCATGTGAGGAAGATCCCTCTTCAGGTACTTGGTGAGACTTGGTCTCTCTTCTCTGCCATAATGACAAGCTCTGTGTTGCTTTCACCCACAACAATCCACGCTGCACTTTTTGAAGAAAAAGTGACTATCCCATCGATGGAACCATGCAACCGGCCTGTACAACATACAAGGCGGTACTATTTCAATTACCTGTTAACTTTACACAGAGCACTGAGAAGGGAAGAGAACACAGTTGCGTCCAGCGACCAGAATGTCATTGCGCACACGAGACCGACACCCTGTAGGCCCCAAAGACTAGCGCCCCTTTCGGTATTTCTTTATTCAAATTAAGATAGACGATCCGACCACTTCGCACAAGCTTTCACAAAGCTGTCCAAACCTGGCGAGGGCTGAAAGCGCAGGTTTTCGACCTGCTTTTGGCAACATAACGACGCAAAAACCCTTGTAGGTCAAAAGCACCTGGCTAGGACGGATTCCCTCGCTATCTGGAAGCTCTCTGGTGAGCTGGCACAGAATTTCAGCAGGCTGTAATTCCCTGTTTTTCACTGCTGGGTGCCCAAAAGCCTGTACACGCATCCCAAGGCTCTCACGAGGCTCCCCCGGTGTTCCCTTGCAATTTAGGTGTGAAACCCTAAATCTGCAGAAAAACACAGCAGGCTGTAATTCACTGTTTCGGATCGTTTTTAGCGGAGCGAACACGCCTACGCATGTCCCAAGGGCTCCCGCACGCAATGGGACAGTTCCCCTGTGAATTGGACGAGTTTTCACGCGAGAAAACTCTCCGAACTCGCAATCTTTCGCGATGGAACTGTGCGTACCTGTGGAGGATTAGCAATTAGCTAATCTGGTTCCTGTTCACAAGGCTCTTGCCTTGGCAAACGCACATAAACCCCCAGAACTGTACATGTTCAACTGAGTAGCCCAACTAGTGGGGCATTACCATATGTGCCAAAGGGGAGAGAGAGATGCACGCGAGCAAGTCATCGCGCTACATGAGACAGAGGAGAAGGCAAGCTTTCCATTAAAGCTGTAGACCTGCACCCACTACTCACACACACACACACACTGTAGGTCACTTGTGTTCAAAAATCAGCCTCCTCTCTCAAATTGGGCGCCCCCTCTTGCTGATGGAAGTGGAAAACTGCACCAGGAGCCGCCATGTGTCCAGTTTGCCCCTTTTGAGTTAATTCTCTAGTTCCCACTGACTTGTAAAGTTATAAGTGACTTTCTGAGTGGCCCAGACTTCATTTGGCGCACACAGGCTTCCATACTCGTTAGAATTCAGTGCTAACAGGCTCGACCAATCCCAGACTGACCGACCCAAACTCCCGTTGTGAGAAACCTATTCGGCCGCAGCCGTTTCACACTGGCCATGCAATGTCCACTTGCACCTTTTCAAGGGTTCCGAGGAAAACAAGTAAAAATAAAAATAAATAGAAATATCTAGTGAAAGTGAGCTACTCCATGGTTGTCTGTGCAGGAGCTTGTTGCTCAAAAGCTTGTTGTAACACAGTGGGTGAGAATATTATTGATGGGGGTGACTCGGGAGGTGTAGAACTGGTTGAGGGAATGTAAGGTGTAGCGGAATGAATGTTTAAACTTTGCTCAAGATGAGTGCTCCGAACTATGCTCAAGGTTCCTTTTGTTCTTATGGAAGGGAGAGCCTTCCGTTCTTAATGAGAGAGTGCAATGATCACAAACAAAGTGAATGGACACTGTGTGTGCAAGTGTATAAGACTGAGAAGGCCAAAATGACCTATGAGACCATCAGATACAAAGTGGTGAATCTAATACAATGTCTGAAGTACAAGTACAAAAAGTACTGAAAGTACAAAAAATGAAAACTGAAAATGAAGTGTGAGATATGAAATGTGAAATGTGAAAATGTAGAAAAGGCCCTAAATGGCAATCTGGGTGTCGTGCTAGAATGCCTCTGATCCTCTGCTGGAGTCTCCGTCGATAGAGTGTGCTCCTGTGTCTCGGTTGTGGTCGTCTCCATCTCCCGAGCTCAGTCGCCCCGTCAATGAGGGTGCCTCTGGTATGAATGCGGGTACAACCCTGTGCTGGTGGTTGGTCTCTTGGCTCCCTCGATCCAAAGAAGTCTGTGATCTGTCTCTACGACTGTCGTACTCCATGTCTCCCCAACAGACTATCTCTATGTCGGTGTAGCTCAAGTAGCTATAAGCCAAGGCATCTCTGGTCCTCATACCTCATGACTCTATCTAGGGGTCCAAAACCCTCCCTGAATAAGCAATGGAAGCGCCCTCGTATCGCATAATACACAGTGCAGTGGCATATGTAGTGTAGCTCTGTCTCTGGCTCTCTACCGCATAGTTGACATATCCTGGACTCTGGTGGTATCCCTCTAAATCTACCCGTCTCAATCTCCAGCTGGTGTAAGGATGTGCGAATCTGACCAATAGCACATCGCAGACCATGAGATAAATGAGTGTCCATGTAGTTCGAACGAGTCACAAACCCATCTCCTGAAAGTTGGAGAAGGTGCTCTTTGTACAAAGCCATCTTCGTGCCCAACTCTTGTATCGGCTCTACCCATGTCCGTCTGGTGTCCAACTGTATAAGATCTTGACGAATGAGTCTAGTGATCTCCATCCGTGTGACTGGCAGGGAGGGTGCATCCAGGGAATACTAAAAGGGAGGCAATCTATCCATGCTGAGACCATGCCTCTGAAACCATGAGGTCATCTGTGCATACCAAAATGATGCATCTCCCTGCATCGTTAACTGTCTAGAGGACTCAAGAGCCAGTCTAGTATATCTGCCTCTATGTGTATCCCATAGACTCTGCATAAAGAACACTGATCTGGTAAGAGCCTCAATCTCTATAGGAGGGGCGGCTACCTCCGCTCGAATAATCGCATGTGGTACAGAGACCTTGGCTCTAATCATCCGGGATATCATAAATACCAAGGGTCTCTCCATGTTCCTCCAACTGTCATGATTCACAGATGGTCCCCAAACTTGGACTCCATAAATCATAGCTGAAGCAACCAAAGTATCAAAGACCCATAGTTTTGTTCGTGGTTCTTGAAACTGAACCTGTGAACACATCCTCTCTAGCCCTCCCAATGCTGCATAGGCTCTGGATAGTCTAGTCTCTACTGCTCTCCTCAGGGTAAACCTCGGTCCCGTGAATACCACCCCCAGATATGTATATTCATCTGTGTACTCCACAGTGTCCTGGCCATATACGAGTGTAGGTGCCGATCTCTTGACCCATTGTGATGTGGTGTTAAACACCATAACCTTGGTTTTACCAAGGTTCACAGACAGTCCACTATCCTCTGCAAAGTTGTGCAATGCATCCAAATGTATTTGCATGCCCTCGGGCGACTCTGACATCAACACAATATCATCAGCATATAATAATAAAGGGATCCATGTCCCTGCCAGCTGAGCGCCTCTGTCACCCTCTCTGTCAATGTAGTCAGAGACCTCATCTACATACATACCAAAGAGTGTAGGGGACAAAGGACACCCCTGTTTCACTCCAATAGTGGAATGAGCAATGTCAAAAATCCCCTCAAGAGTGCGTACCTGGCCAGTCACTGAGCCGTATAAAGCCATGATCCCCCATATGATCTCTGTGGGTACTCCCAACTTCAGTAGCCTGTGCATCAATCTGGCCCTCGGCACTGTGTCAAATGCCTTGCGGAAGTCCACAAAGCAACAATACATCCGTCCCTCATGTGCCCGACCCTCCTCAATAATGGCTCTTGAGTGTAAGAATATGGTCCAAAGTGGAGAAACCCCTCCTGAATCCAGCCTGTCCTGCTGCTCGTATGCCCTCATTTTCTGCCCATTTACTCAGTTGCTGTTCAAGAATGGATGCATACAACCGTGCCAATGTGTGCCCTATCATAATAGTACGGTAGTTCCTTGGCACCGTAGGGTCCCCTGCCTTGAAAAGAGGTACAATAGTAGATAATCTCCAGGACTCGGGTAGTCCCTCACACATGACACGGTTAAACAACCGCGCAAGAGAGAGAGAAGAGAATACGACACCAGAGACGTTGTAAAACCCTCCTCCGAAGGCCCCACTCTCTATGGCGAGAGCGGTCTACTTATGATTGCACAAATCTCTACAATGCTTGGACTTGCCGACGGCGATGAGGACGACGACGAGACGGGCTCAAATCTGAAAACTGTAAGGGCTGAAATTTGCAAATCTTTACCTGCTGAATTCTGACTCTGTCGATGACGATGGCTATGGCGACGACACGACGACGACGCGCTGAAAATGCAGATGCTGAAATCTGCGTTTTCCGGGCTGAAACTGTAAACCTTGCGGAAACTGACCGTGCGGCGAGGAACTGCTGCGAGAAGGTGAGATCTGCGAGGTTCGGGGGTTCTTCTGCGAGTGCTAAAGGCTCAAAACTGAAAACGCTGGTGGTTCTTGATGTTCCGTCGCCATGATCTGCAAAAACGCTGAGATTGGGCTGCAAACCAAAAACGCTAGGGCTGAAATTTGTCCTGCTGTCGGTGGTTCTGCAAATGCAAAACACTAGGCTGATCTGGTGTGTCTTGACGACGCCGGGGCTGATCTACTATGCACAAATCGCCAAGGCTGATCTGATGCAAAAACGCTAGGTCTTCTGTGGAGAAAACGCCAGAGTAGTCGCGAGGGTTGGTCTTGCTGAGAAGTTGCCTGTTGAGCAAGGTGCTCCTGCTGCCTCTTCTGCCAGAAAGTGCTAGCGCGAGGTTTTTATTTATACAAACTTAGCAAAATTGCCCTACCTACTTTCCAACAAAACTCACTTGAATTAATAAGTTAAAAATGTCAAAAATAGGGGAAATAGGTCTATGCACTGTAAAACTGCTACTGATGGAATCTGACTGAAATCTGATGGTCATGCTGTGTGCAACCAGAGGATATGCATCTAATCTAAGTTTCTGGACATGCACGGTCTGCGAACAGACTCACAAAAGTGCCAGATCACTTCCTATTCTAGACTGACTTGACTGAACTGAACCCTTGTCATGTTGTAGCTTGTCCACGGACACATAGGGTTGGATGTGTCACGTGACAGGGAATGGAGGTAGCCGTAGGAGAAGGTAGGGGTAATGGGGTTGGTGGACTTCTACTTGGCACGAAGGGTTGTCGCTTTCTATGGTAGCACTTCAAGGGACTTAGTAGTGGGCTTTGTCGCTCTTTTGATTGCCTCTGGCTGCAACCATGTGAAGCCATATGGATGACCCCAAGTACATGTTTCATCACTGCCTGCAAAAATCCCTGAATTCTTATGCTGATGAATTCAGATGTCAATAGCAAGGCATGATCATGTCAAAAAAAAAACTGATCAATTGGCGCAAGATGGTTGCATTTTGGATTGTTCACACCCACCCTTGATTGGTCCTGTGGTGAGGGCTTGAGATGATTTCCCCTTGAGACAGCAATGCAATACTTTGGTTGCCAGGTCAGCATTGACTTGACACCAGAGCAATAGAAGCCCTCCCCACCCCCCCCCACCCCCCTTCTTCTGTGCGATTATTCAGAGGAGACTTGTACATTGGAGCTCAGCTGGCTTGTCTTTTGAAGGGCATATAGTAACAGTTAACCAAGTGCAGTACATTACCTCCAGCTGGATCCTTTTGAGTTAGCGCATAGTAGAGACAGACTTCCTGTGGTCTTGGCCTTGGCAGAGATGAACAGCCTGCATGCGCCAAAGTTGCCTGGTCGGTCAAAAGCACAAGGTGGTCTTGGGCTCATTGACCCTGCCCCAAAGTAGGGCCCTGCTAGGGAAGTTCATTGCTAGGGAACAACTCCTGGGTGCTGCACCCTAGAGGGAGCTTCTTCTCGCCATGATCCAAGCTCGAGTTTCCCAAGCAAGCTGCCTCTGGATTTTAACACTGAGATACACAGAGTCAGATTGAGTCGACGGTGGGAGGACAGATTTTCCATAAGTTACCTCAAAGCCTGGGAGATGTTGCACTCATGCCTGTGTCAGAGTCGGCCTGCTTGTGAAGAAGCATCTTTGGTAGACTTGATATGGAATCCCTTGCTACGCACACAGCGCATGCCTGAGGATGTGCAAACAGACAGAGCGAGCCTCATACTTGGCTATGAAGCAGGATATACAAACAATGCTCCAGATCGACTTGCATGTACTTTTTGAGATATGGGTTCCAGTGGGGATGGGAGCTTTTACACAGATTCCAGTCAGCCTGCATAGGGGAGGAGGAGTGCTGCTTCTTTGAGATGCACGAGGAGTATCGGCTGACTCATGACTCTCTCAGTGCAAGGCGGCTCTGGTATTGGTGTGCACCTTTCAGAGGAACAAAATGCTTGCCGCATAAGGACGACAATGGTTTCTTGACCCTGATGTCACAAGGGGCTAGTAGTTATGGGCCTTCAGAGCTCTACCTCTACCTCAGCTACAGTGGGACTGAAGTGAGTAGTTATGGCAAAATGCCTTTTCCTCTCCCAACCACCTTGGGATTTTTTTCTTCCAGTAAACAGCTCGGCTTGAGAGGCATATTTTGATAGCCAAGCAGCCAGCCAATCTAATAGCATCACATCACTGGCACCAGCAGGGGCCCACAGATGAGTTCGTACCAAACTTTTGGACTCAGTTTTGGGCTAGCCACCAGGCCAGTTGGATTAGTGTCTTTTGGTGGCTGGTCACACACAGAGGGGCTGCAGTGGGGGTCTGGCTTGCACAAGGTGGACACCCTCGCTTTTCCCTTGCAAGTATCCACCAAAGGTATTGTTTGTAGGACTGTCCACAGGCTCAACAGGTTTGGCTCAGACTTCTCCGAATGATGGCCTCCCTCCTACAGGGGATAACTTTCCCTTGGAGAGCGGTAGCATGGTCAGTATAACAGATGCCTCCAGTTGAAGAGCCCAACAGTCCACCTCTTCATGCTTGCACTTTTTCCGAGATGCCACCTATTTTTCCTAAGCTTGATAGGGTGGGGATACCGTTTTACCTTCATGCAGTTCTAATAGAGCTGATGTTCCTTTTGCTATGATCATGTCACAATATAAGGAGAGCTTTCCACCTCTAGGACATGATAAAAATGTATATGTTAGGAGACCTTGGAGATTGAGAACCAAGAAAAAGTCTTGGTGAATAATTGTACATATTATGGACATTTGGAATTGAACTTGTGTGGTGGTCAACTTCTCTTGAGGCTGTGCTCTTAAAATGTTGATTTTAATAAGAAGATTCTTTATTTTAAAAAAGGTGAGGTGCAAAGCCCAAAAGCCACAAAGTACTCTATCTGTCAATGGGTGTCAATTTGGTTACCAAAAACGCACCCCTTAATCCAAAGGAAGCGCGGGGGGGGGGGGGGGGGGGGGGGGGGGGGGGGGGGGGGGGGGGGGGGCGGGGGGGGCGCACTAAATTAGCGGCCAGTCTTACAATCAAGGGCCTAAGGAGATTAAAAAAATACCTCTATACCTAGCTTAATCCAAGAAATGGATCTGCTAGCAAAGTCCACTCCAGTCAGTCCCAAAGTCATAGCCTTCACTCCCAGCATATAAGAGCTGAAAATCTCCATATCCAAAGGGCATGCCTCTTTGCTCCCATCCATGGGGCATTTTTCCACAAGAATCCTCAATGGAAAGATTCTTGGTTGTCTATCAATCTCCACTAGCATGGATGAAATCTTTCCAACAAGACAAGGTTGGAGCAAGAGCATACTCTTAACATGACATCAAAACCAGTTATGGGAGAGAAAGAAGTCGAGATCCATCTCAGAGACAGTCCTCAATCTCCTTCCTTCTCAAAATTCCTGCCTGTACCAAGCATTTCCAAGGATGCTTCCCTTATGAAAGATATTGCCAACAATTGCCTAACGTTCTACAGCATACACAAAAGAAAGGTAGAGAATAAGAACAGAAAAATAGATACAAGTACATACTCTCAACCATTCGAACTACAAGCTTGTTGGAGCATACAAATCCCTAAGATTGCCAACCAGACAATGGTAAGGTTACTGTGAAATCTTTTCATAGAAACGAGATATGTAGCATGATCTACACATCATAATCTACTGACATGAGTCAATGTTTCAAAGAAGAAAAACGAGGTCAAAGAATACCAAGTATCACTTCTGGAGAGCGATAGAAGCGGCTCTGTATGTAAGTATAAACTGCAACATAAACCGCATCATGATTGTTTGAGGATCCGAAAAAAGACTTTCATTCACAATATTTACTGAAAAGGTCTACAAATATAGCTCTTTTTTATTGATAGTAGATATTGGTCAGTGACATACTTCTTTCATGATCAAAACAGCTTGATCCAAAATCTATGACTTTGATTTTTGACATTGAAGGGTGTTGTAAAAGGATGTTCTCAGGCTTCAAGTCACAATGTATGACATGAAGTTTCCGTAAAAATTTCAGGGTTGTCAAGAGTTGGGTAGCAAAACTCTTAATCACCACCAGACTTATCCCTTGAAAATTGTTCCTTTTTATTAGCTCATAGAGGCTGATATCATGGAGTGAGAATGAAATGCACAAATGACCACGGAAGTAAAAGCTTTCATGTATGGTGACAACATTGTGGTTAGCAGCTTCTTCCTCAGCCTGCAAAAACCTTCCACAAGCTGCTAGATGTCAATAGGGTTTAATAATTCATTATATGAATGTATTCAATAAAAATTATCAAGAAAAAAACATGCTGAAAACTGTCTTAGAGTATAAATAGCCTCAGGCAATAATATAGTATCAAATGAGGCACTTTTGTCAAACTTTGAGAAAGTCAGAAGTACCAAAGGAAGATTGACAAAACCGTCAATATCCAATCTAACCTCATCAAATGCTGATTGAAGGTTATCATGACTATCCTTGTACCATTGATGTGATCCCTTTTTGTACAAACTCTTAGAATCCCCTTGAACAAAACGCAATTCTTTTTACTTCATAAGCTACAACATCAATTGCAACTTAGATATGGCACAAAGCACAGTTTTTTCACTCAAGCTCAATTTTATGATGCTCAAGAGCTCTCAGTGTACTTTAATTTCTCCTATATCACGTACAATAAGCTTTCAGTTCAATCATATTGATTTCTGTTTTCCTCTCCTGTCTTCATTGCAAAGTCTTATTTGTCTTCAGTTGAGCATCGATTTTTAGAGCTTGAAAATGTAAACCCACTCACTCAAGTATCGACAGAAATGCATCTCCACTAGGCTCACTTTGGTCAAAAAATGACGTTTAATATAGCAAAGCACAGTTGATGCTGAGCAATGATAATTCATGAAATTAGTATGTCTAGTGATGTTCCTTTCTTTAGCTCCAGATTGCATTGTTGCAATGATTGACTCTCTAGCCTAGTCCTGTCACATCCACAGTTGATCAGAGGAGGTACAAATCTGGTTTTTAGGCAAATCTTGGTCTGTTAAAATGGCAAGCCTTTGCAAGGAAGTACGTACCCTTATCTAGCATAAAAAAGATGAAACATAATATGATTCCTCCACACCCTTCATAGGTCCAAGTCAAATTTTACATAGCATTATTTTTTGAAGTTTCTTTCTTCATAGTACTGGGTATGAGGATGAACTGGAAAGATACCTTGAACAAGGATTTTACTGGCATATTGGTCTAAGAATTACCAGATGGGGTAGAATGGCAATCCTTCGTAGAAAAGTATGACTTTAATTGTCTTCGTGTGAATTTAGACAATGCATTGTCATACAAATGCATCCACGCCTTTCATAACTCCATCTTAAACTGCACAAGTGAAGACTGCCACGAGTTATTTCTCTTGATGAGAGTTCTTTGATCAGTCTCTTCTACTTGCTTGACTGATCACAGATATTGATTCACCTAGAACAACCCACATTCAATAACCTACTCACTAGCAGCCTACAAACGAATAGCCTTCCTGCACATTGGTAGGACCACGAGGGACTGAGCAGCACAAGAGCATGAGAAGAGTTAGGAGGAGCAGCCCAGCAATGATAGGTTCGGGGACCCCATGGATGTGCGAGAAAGGCGATAACGGCTCAGTTTGGGGAGAGGGCTGGACCAGAACAGCAGGCTGATTAGAAGAAGCCCCTACGGCAGTGAAGATGTGACCGTGATTCCATGTGTCAAAGTAGCTCAAATCTCCCTCTTATCAGCCACAAACAGTGGGCATCTCTCTCCCCAACAAGATCTTCCTCTAAGGTGGCTATGGCAGCCCAAGGAGAAATGAAGGGGAGGGGATCAGGGCATCAACCGCCTAATGCCATCGCTCTTGACCTGCAAGACCAAGAACGCAAGAGAAGGGAGCAGGGAGAAATGAAATGATATATTAACGTCTTCAAAAGCCCAAAATGACCTGTGAGACCTAGTACCGTGTCTAAGTACAAAAAAAGAGATACTAAAATGAAACTAGAGGTGCTACTAGCTGGAACTCTGTGGGGTATGTGTGATCACTGATACAATGGGTAGTATGGCTCAAATCCTATGTTGTAGTCTCCGTCGATGCTCTGAAGCTCCTCTCCTCAATCATGGGCGTCTCGATCTCCCTAGTTCCAATGCTCGGTCAGTGAGAGTACTGCGAGTCTGAGTATGAGCTGAGCTTTGCAGTGGTGGCTGCTACTCTATCTGTCTAGTGTTTGGTGTGAAGAAATCAGTAATCTATCCTTGGGATTGTCTCTATCCAGATCTCCTCAGTAAACTATCTCTGTGTCTGTGTAACTCAAGTAGATACATGCCAACACATCTCTGGTCCTGATAGCTCATGACTCTCGAGAAGGTTCCGAAGCCTTCTCTGAATAGACAATGGAAGCGACCCCGTATCTCGTAATACACTTTGCACTGACATATATAATGTGTCTCCGTCTCTGGCTTTGTATGGCATAGGTGGCATATCTTGCTAGCTGCTGGTATCCCTCTGAATCTACCAGTCTCAATCTCAAGCTAGTGTGAAGATGTTTGTATCTGCCCAATGGCACACCGTAACCCATGAGATAGATGTGTATCCATATAGCTGGGATGAATCGCAAACCCATCCCCTGTGAGTTGGAGAAGATGCTCTCTATAGAAAGCCATCTTCGTACCCAACTCCTATGTCAGCTCTATCCTCTTGGTGTCCAACTGGGTCAGGTCCTGGAGAATGAGTCTAGTAATCTCCACCCATGTAAGAGACAACGATGGTGCATCAAGGGAGTACTGGAAAAGAGGCAAGCTGTCCATGCTAAAGCCATGTATTTGGAACCATGATGACATATGTGCATACCAGCATGATGTGTCCCCCTGTAAAGATAATTGTCTGGAGGACTCAAGGGCCAATCTGGCAAATCTGTCTCTGATATATCCCATAAGCTCTGCATAAAGGAGACTGATCTGGTAAGCGCCTCTATCTCCTTGAGAGGGGGGACGGGGGGGGGGGGGGGGGCGGGCGTTCCAATGATCTTGTGTGGCACGGAGGCCTTGGTTCTAATCAGCTGAGAGATCATAGATACCAAGGGCCTCTTGTAGCGCGGATAATGTGTCGTGCTCTCTACAGTGTGGGTGTCCCCCAGTGCAATGTGCGTGACAATCTCACTCAACAAACAGAAACTCTCTCAACAGAATGAAATACAAGAAACAATGGATAATAACAGAGACACAGCAGTAGACCAGAACATGTGGACTCGACTAACTCAAAGGACCTTGTACAGACTCTGGAGTGGCAGCACACTCAGCTCCAGCCCAGGACTCACAGGTACAAGATGGGGTGTCGAGGCTCAGATGTGCATGGATGGTGTAGCAGTGCTCTGTGTAAGACTCTCTAGACGACTACGTGCAAGATAAGCCGCAACTCCCCCAAAACGACTATTGATATGTACAACCATAAGAGCCACCAACGGCCCATAAATGTCCAGCCAGCTAAGTCTATCTCCAAACTGAGTGGTGGTGGTGACCTGGCCACGACGTCCACTAGACCACCGTAGGTACCCTGCCACGTGTCACTCCCAGAAGATCAGTCGACTCCCTCTGCATCCGAAGATGCGGGAAGGGATCACAATGAAGATTTACGCCAGGAGTACGGCCCGCCTCGGCCTACTCACGCGGAGCTCAAAGAGATGAAGCGTCGACGATTGATCGGCGATGCAACAAAGATAATGCTTAATTTTGCGACGGACCCGAAATTTGCAAAATATATGAGCCAGATTTCTTTCGATGAGGTGCACACACAAAGGCGGCAGACCATAGAACCTGAACAAAGAACGCCAAGATTTTTCTTCACACTTCTGCCGATTGCTTTTCAGAGGGCCTGCCATGCGAGTTACCATCCGCTCGTTCTAAGAATCATACCATTGATCTGATACTTGGAATCACACCACCGAACCGGCCACCTTACAGTGTGAGCCGAGCCCAGAGATACACCTCTTTGAGACACATTGTCTCAGCAGCAGGAGTGCAGATGGACCCAGCCAAGATAGAGACTATCCGTGATTGGCCCAATTTGAAGAATGTCCATGAAATTTAAAGCTTCTTGGACTTATGTTCTTCCTATCGGCAGTTCATCAGAAAATTTGCAGAGGTTGTTTACCCCTTTGCATTTTGTCGACATAGAAAGGAGTCCTTTTCTTGTAGGGACCCACAAAAGTGACTGCCTTTCAGGAATTGAAACAGAATTTGACTACAGGACCAATTTTTGACTTTGCCGGATTTGCAGAAGTCGTTTGAAGTAAATTGTGATACTTGTGGTCGTAGTCTAGATGCGGTCTTAATGCAAGAAGACCAATGTCATTCCTTACAAGAGCCGATTGTTCTCAAGGCCGGAATTGACAGCACAGATTTATAAGAAAGAGCTTTTGGCGGTTATCCATGCTCTTACTCAATGGCGGCATTACCTACTCGGAGCCGATTTTACGGTTTCACACATGATGGGAGTTTACGCTCCTTGTTACAGAAGCAGCTATCAGAAAAAGCAGATGCGGTGGGCAAACATCTTGTCACAGTTTTTCTTCCGGATTGTCCATCTGCAGGGACAGAAGAAATTGGTGGCAGACACTTTGTCCCGAAAGCCGTTGATTCTGACTATTTCCGCGATACATCATAGAAGCTTCGAGGATATTGTCAGCCAGTACGCCACAGATACAGATTTTGCAGATGTATTCAATTGAATACATAAAGGGGAGATAGTAGCGCACTATTCCATTCGGGATGGCTACTTGAGGAAGAAAACTATGTTGTGCGTTACACAGCCGTTGAGGGAAAAGGTTCTAACCGAATGTCAGTGTCCGCCTTAAATGGGTCACTGCGGCATTGCTACCACCTTGAAGGGGTAGAGAGATGCTTCTTCTGGCTGAGACTCAAGAAGAATGTGGACGAGTTTGTGCGCAGTTGCTTGGTATGCCAGATGGTCAAGTTTGACAGGCATAAAGCACAGGGATTGTTACAGGCTACAGTGCCCATACCCACCCGCCCCTAGGAAAGTATTGCAATGGATTTCATTTTTAATCTCCCGAGAACACAGCGTGGGCACGATTATTTAGCCCAAGTCTTCAAATTACATGGCATGCCTGAGACGATTGTCTCCGACAGGGACCCCAGGTTCACGAGTTTGTTTCGGATGGCTATTTGGGAGAACATAGGCACGCGGTTGCAGTTCTCGTCATCGTTCCACCCGCAGACTGATGGGCAATCAAAGATTGCTAATTCAGTGGTACTGGATTTGTTGAAGTCTTCTTTGTTGGATCAGAAGACTACTTGGGAAAGGTTTTTACCTTTGATGGAATATGCCTATAGAAACACGATTAACTCTTTGATAGGGAAGGTGCCATTTGAGATTCTTGAATTTGCTACGAAGGTTCCACCCTTCCTTAGCATGAAAGATAAGAGTTTTCTTTGAAGCCGACCAGTTCACGAGGGACTTGGTCCGGAAGGCTTTCGAGAAATCTCAAAGAAAGGCAGCAGATCGACTTGGTCCTGATTTGAAATTGAAGGATGGTGGAATATGCCTACAGAAACACGATTAACTCTTTGATAGGGAAGGTGCCATTTGAGATTCTTGAATTTGCTACGAAGGTTCCACCCTTCCTTAGCACGAAAGATAAGAGTTTTCTTTGAAGCCGACCAGTTCACGAGGGACTTGGTCCGGAAGGCTTTCGAGAAATCTCAGAAAAAGGCAGCAGATCGACTTGGTCGTGATTTGAAATTGAAGGAGAATTATTGGGTGCTCTTACATTTTGGGAAGGCACGCCTGAGAAAGAAGAAAAGGGAAAGAAGCGGCTTTCTTGAAAGCTTAGCATGAGATAGTGTGGATTTTTCAAGAGTTGCCAAACAGATACATGATGTCTCCTTTAGACTGAAGCTGTCAGAATACTTGGAGGATTCACAATGCATTTCATGTGAGTCTCTTGAAACCTTTTAAAGGTGATGTGCCCGCAGACAGGGGAGCCTGATGAGCAACCCGAAGTGGAAGAAAACGAGGAGATCCTTGTTCTTGAACAGATTTTGGCACATAAGGACAGAAAGAATAAGGATAAAGTGAGAAGGTGATTCTTGGTTAAATTCAAGAACTATCCTGCATTGGATGCGAAGTGGATGGAGCAGGAGAACCTAGCAAATACTCCTCAGATTGTGAAACTTTACCTTGAAGCTTTTGGTTTAGCATAGCTATTCCAAATGGAACCCAGAATTCAGCTTGGCCGGAGATCTGGTGTAGTGGGTTGCACAAGAGGGGAGTTACTCCGCTCCTTTGTCAACAAATGCCTTGATTTTTGAATTCTAGAGGCACTGATGTCTCTTTGAGCTTCAGGGATACTCAGAGCTGACAGTATTCTGTTGTATGACTTTATGAAATGGAATTCCGGAAAATATGAAACTGATTTGTTCTTGACTTTTTTAAGGGAAGAAACTGATACACGAAATGACTGCAGCATTTTGGTCTGAATGATCTCGATAGACATGGTTGCAATAGGGATTAGTCAATCGGGCATCTATGAGGTCTTGAGTGGATCTAGATGCGGTTGCTAATTGCATTGCCGATAAATCATGGTCTGAGATCCGAATGAATGTTGAATGTGATTTGTCATGTGATGTCTTGTGATGTCAAGTGATGTCTTGTGATGTCCTGTGATGTGACTGTCGATTGGTACATGTGCTAGATGTGTGTTCCTAGTGCGTCGGTACTAACAGTCAGTGTCTGCTAAGACAGTTTATGGCTTCTGTCTGTTTTGCAGGCATAATCGAGGGCGATTACAATGCTTCAAGAGGGGGGTATGTGACAAACTGGTGACATGGCTACCGAGTACTAACACACACCCGCCCTGCTGGTCCCAGGAAAAAAGGGGGGACTGAAATGATGACATGGTTGTACCGTACGGACAGGCCCACATTTTGCGGCACAAATCACAGAGAACTGTACAGCTGACGTGGCAGCTTTTGCGTGGGTTGTTTTTGCGGCAGTTTTGGGACTGTTTTTAGCTACGCAAGTCTTGCTTTATTTTCTACGCAAGGAGAGAGCTTTTATTTAAAAAGCTTCTCTTTATTGCCAAGTATGGCTTGAGAGATGAAAAGATTGAACATGCTTTAGCTTTTGATTTTCAACTTTTGGGCTCTGCTTTTTAGCATCCCTTGTAAGCCCTTTAAATATGTGGGTAGGCCTCTCACAACTCAGAGCATCTGGACGCAGAGTCTTGAGTGTGAGTGCTTGCCTGTACTCTTGTACTTTGAACACAGATTAATACAAAAAGAAATACCGAAAGGGGCGCCAGTCTTTGGGGCCAATATCTCTAGGCACAAAACTCCGCCGGGCCAGTGTCGAATCAAAGTGTGAACTATGGTCTGTTTTGAAGTGATTATTTGTGGTGTCGTGGTAGATTCTTGACTTGGAGTGTCCAAGTCTGTTACAGCGGCTTGCATGTCGAGCTAGAGTGATCTATATCTTCCGTTGCAGCCTTCGTCGGTAGTGGGAGAACCCTCGAGGGCGTGGGCGTCTCGATCTGCCAAGCTCATTGGCTTGGTCAAGCAGGGTACCTCTAGTATGAGTAGGCTCTGAGATCTGCTGTAATGACTGCTCCATTGGCTCTCTTCTGGCTGGTGTAAAGAAATCTATGATTCGTCTCTGAGACTGTCTTTCCCCTGATGTCCTGAGCAAGCTCTCTCTAAGTCTGCGCAACTCTAGCTCTAGCAGGAACAATCCGAAACACCTCTGATCCTTGTATCTCATGACTCTAGAAAAAGGTCCAAAACCTTCTCTGAACAGGCAGTGGAAGCGGCCGCGTATCTCATAGTATGCCGGGGTAGTGACGTGTGTAGTGCAGCTCTGTCTCTGGCTCTTAAGTTACATAGGTGACATATTTTGGCCCCTGCTGGCACCCCTCGAAATTGGCCAATCTCGATCTGGAGCTGATGTGAGGATGTGCATATCTGTCCAATAGCGCATTTTATCCCATGAGATAAGTGTGTATCCATGTATGCAGGCCTAGTCACAAAGCTGTCCTCCGTGAGTTGGAGAAGATGCTCTCTGTAGAAGGACATCTTCGTGCCCAACTCGTGTGTCGGCTGTATCCATGTGCTCTTGGTATCTAGCTGAATAAGATCCTGACGTATGAGTCTGGTGATCTCTGTACGTGTGAGAGACAGGGACGGTGCATCCAGAGAGTATTGAAGCGGAGGTAATCTATCCATGTTGAGACCATGCGACTGAAACCATGCTGTCATCTGTCCATACCAACATGCTGTATCGCCTTGTAGAGCTAGTTGTCAAGATGACTCCAGGGCAAGCCGAGCGTATCTGTCCTTGGGGAGATCCCATAGACCGTGCATAAAGGATATTGATCTAATCAATGCCTCCACCACGGGGTGAGAAAGAGGGGGGGGGGGGGGGGGGGGGGGGGGGGGGGGGGGGGGGGGGGGGGGGGGGGGGGGGGGGGGGGGGGGGGGGGGGGCTCGGATAATCTCATGTGGTACTGAGGCCTTAGCCCGAATCATTCGAGCGATCATAGAGACCAAAGGCCTCTCCATACATCTCCATCCATCTGTGTTGCCACATCTCCCGTGGTGGTCTACTGAGGATCCCCATACCTGAACTCCATAGAGCATAGCTGGAGTCACTAGAGTGTGAAAAAGCTAGATCTTTGTTCGCGGTTCCTGAAATTGAACCTGCGAACACATCCTCTCCAGTCCTCCCAAAGCTGCATATGCTCTCGTCAGTCTAGTCTCTGATGCTCTCCTTAGTGAAAACACCGGTCCACCGAAGACTACCCCAAGATAAGTATATGCATTTGTATACTCCACGGTCTCCTGGCCATACGTAAATGTGGGTGGCCTCTTGACCCACTGTGGTGTGGTGTTTTTTTTTCGAGAAAAAGATCCTTCTATTAGTTAATGAAACTACCCGTAGGGCTACAACCACCTCTTCAAGAGAGGGCTACAACAATCATGATGGGGAGACTCTCCCAATGAAAAAAACAACAATGAGGCTAAATCAAGAGATGGGAGGAGGGAAGAGCCACATAAGTGGCCGGTAGTGCCATCTGAGTACACCCTAGACCATGGTGAAGAAAGGCCCAGGACGCCACATTCGAAGAAAAGCCTCTCTGCGCTCCCGCATGCGGTCGGAGCTGCCTTGGAGTCTCTCGAGCTGTCCTCTGAGAGTATGGATCAGCTCTAGCCAAAGATCCTGAACAGTCTCTGCTAATGGTACAGGGCGAGCCTCGAAGATGCCGAAGCAACGGGCCCGCCAGATGAACCAGAGTGTCAGGCCACTGATGAGCTCCGAGCACTCCTCTCTCTCACCCCACCACTCATGTGGAGTAAGCTCTGTGGCAGGCTGGAGTGTAGGTCGACCCCCCTGCATCACTATCATCCTCCCGGTGGAAGATAGCTCAAACTGACGTGCCGGGCCCATGAGAGTGGACCAAGCAACTGCCTCCCCAAGTGTACTGCCAAGCTATGGAAAGGGCTGGCATCAGCCGAAGAGCACGAAGCCACACCTGTTGTGCCAAAGGACAGTCCCAAAGACAATGACGTTGACTCTCCACAAGATGGTCACAAGCTACACATGCGGCCGAGAGACCACAATGTACAAGCCAGCTTCCAACTGTTGTAGCTCTATGTGCAACCAGCCACTAGAACAAAGTGACTCGTCTCGGCTGTCTGGAGTCCCACAACCTCTCCCAAAAAGCTGCCAAGAACTCGGCTGCTGTGAGACCCTCCTCCTGCCAGCAGGGCGAGCCTCTCTCTATGCTGCCAGTTTGAGACGTCCCAGTCGAACAGTGTACTGAAAGAAAGGGACACCTGGGTGGTCTGCAAAGGAGAAAGGGTCCCTCCAAAGCCACTCTCCAGGATCCCACTGTACTCGTGCCAGTGGACAACTCTCCAAGCCCACAGTCTCCAGTGTCCAGTCTCAAGAGCTGCTGGGTCAGGATCGATGACAGAAGTCCTCCCACAGATGCCCACCACTCGGATCCTCTGAAAACAGCACTCTGCCACCTGCAGGCCTCTTCTGCAACTCGATGTAAGCGTCCCTCACCCTGTAACTCGAAAAACAGGGAGGGTTCAATCTCTGAGCAAGCCCGAACTGAGATAAGAGCCTCCAGTCGCGTGAAGGCTCCCATCCATGTGGGCGCTGCTGGCTCGAGAGGTGTGAGCGACTCAGCTGGTACTGCCTCTGAGATGTCCTAGCACATGCTCTGCACCCCTCTCGTGCCCTGCAGCAGCTAAAAGCCCTGCAACTCCTCTGACAAGCCTGAAAATTGTAACGAGTCACTTAAAGAGCGTGCTGGACCCGCTGCCATGGGACCCCAGGAAACATGAGGCCGACTACCAACCAAGTGGCCTCTTTGAGTGCAAACCATGGGATTCCAAACAAGGGGCTGTCTCAGGCGCTCCTCCGTGCAAGTAGGCTGACACTGCTCCAGGCCTCGCCGCAGATGCTCCCAAGATCATAGCAAACTAACAGCGAAGCGGTCCTTTAGTCTCCTGCTCAAGCTGTAACAGACTTGGACACTCCAAGTCAAGAATCAACCGCGACAGCAACAAATAACCACTTCAAAACAATTCACAGATCACAATAGATTTGCACTGGCCCGGCGGAGTTCCGTGCCTAGAGATATTGGCCCCAAAGACTGGCGCCCCTTTCGGTATTTCTTTTTAAATTAATTAGATCAAAGTACAAGAGTGTGGCTAGGGTTTCACTCTCAGACTCGTGGTCTAGATGCTCTGAGAAGTGAAGCCCTCACCACGTATTTAAAGGTACAAGGGATGCCCAAAAGCAGAGCCCCAAAAGCTTTCCAATTAAAAGCATAAGAGCTCAAAAGCTCTGCTCTCTCAAGCTCTTCTCTTTTTTTATTAAAAAAAAAAGCATTCTCTTCCTTTCTCTTGCGTAGAGTAAAAAGCAAGATTCGCGTTGCTCATCATTAAAATAATTTTTTTTTAAAAAAATTTAAAGCCTCCGCGATTTTCGTAAATTAGGGTTTTTGGCAAAAATTAGGGTTTGCAAAAATTTTAGGGTTTCTGGCAAAAAATTAGGGTTTCTGCTATCCGCCACGTCATCACTTTGTGACATACCTCCCTCTTGAAAGCATTGTAATCGACCGCAATTACGCCTGCAAAACCAACAAAAGCCATAAACCGTCTTAGCAATCACTGACTGTTAGTACCTACGTACTAGGAACACACATCTAGCACATGTACAAAATCGACAGTCACATCACACGACATGACAGGATATCACCAGACATCACATGACATTCAACATTCATTCGGATCTTAGACCATGATGTATCGGCAATGTAGCTAGCAATCACATCTAGGTCCGATCGGGACCTCATCGATGTCCGATTGACTAACCCCTATTGCAACCATGTCTATTCGAGATCAATCAGACCAAAATGCTGCAGTCATTTCGTCTATCAGTTCTTGCACTCACAAGAAGTCAAGAACAAATCAATATCATTATCTAGAATTCCATTTCATAAAGTCATACAGCAGAATACTGTCAGCTCTCAGTATCCCTGAAGCTCAAAGAGACATCAGTGACTCTAGTATCTAAATCAAGGCATCTGTTGACAAAGGAGTGGAGTGACTCCCCTCTTGTGCATCCCACTGCACCAGATCTATGGCCAAGCTGAATTCTGGGTTCCATTTGGAGTAGACTATGCTAAACCAAAAGCATCGAGGTAAAGTTTCACAATCTAAGGAGTATCTGCTAGGTCCTCCTCCTCCATCCACTTCGCATCAAGTACAGGATAATTCTTGAACTTAACCAAGAACCGCCTTCGGACTTTACCCTTATTCTTCGTATCCTGATGTGCCAAAATCTGTTCAGGAACAAGGATCTCCTCGTTTTCTTCCACCTCGGGTTGCTCATCACGCTCCCCATCATCAGGCACATCACCTTTAAAAGGTTTCAAGAGACACATGAAATGCATTCTGAATCCTCCAAGTATCTGGCAGTTTCAATCGGAAGGAGACATCATTTATCTTTTCAGTAATCTGGAAAGGGCCGTAGTATCGCATACTAAGCTTTGGAAAAAGCCTCTCCTTTCCCTTTTTCTTTCGTAGGCGTGCCTTCTCAAAATGTAAGAGCACCCAATCATCCTCCTTCAATTTCATGTCGCGCCGATGGTGATCCGCTGCCTTCTTCTGTCGTTCTTGAGACTTCTGCAAAGTCTCGCAAACCTTGGCAAAAGCCGTATCCAGATCTCGCGTGTATTCATCCGCTTCGAAGATCTTATCTTTCGTGCTCATCCGCTTCGAAGATCTTATCTTTCGTGCTCAGGAAGGGTGGAACCTTCGTAGCACCTTCAACAATCTCAAATGGGGCCTTCCCCGTCGACAAGTGTATCGTGTTATTGTAGGCAAATTCCACCAAAGGTAAATATCTTTCCCATTGAGTCTTCTAATCTGAGATATAAGACTTCAATAAATCTAGAACCACTGAATTGGCAATCTTGGATTGCCCGTCAGTCTACGGGTGGAACGATGACGAGAACTGCAACCGCGTGCCAATGTTCTCCCAAATTGCCTTCCAAAACAAACTCGTAAATCTGGGGTCTCTGTCGGGGACAATCGTCTCAAGCATGCCATGTAATCTGAAAATCTGGGCTACAAACAGTCTCGCTAAGTGATCCGGCTTGACTGTTTTCTTCACTGGAATGAAATGAGCCTGTTTGCTAAATTTGTCAATAACAGTCCAGATACCATCATGACCACTATGTGTTCTCGGGAGATCAAAAATGAAATCCATCGCTATACTTTCTTAGGGGCGGGTGGGTATAGGTAAAGGCTGTAACAATCCCTGTGCCTTATGCCTGTCAAACTTGACCTTCTGGCATACCAAGCAACTGCGCACAAACTCCTCCACATCCTTCTTGAGTCTCGGCCAAAAGAAGTATCTCTCTACCCCTTTCATGGTGGTAGCAATGCCGCGGTGACCCGTAAAAGGTGGACAGTGGCATTCAGTCATAACCTTTTCCCTCAACGGCTGTGTAACGTACAACATAGTCTTTTTCATCAAGTGGCCTTCCCGAAGGGAGTATCCAGCTACTGTCTCCCCATCCCGTATCCGTGTGAAAATATCTGCAAAATCTGTATCTGTGGCATACTGATCGACCATATCCTCGAAGCTCCTATGATGTATCATGGAAATAGCCAGAACCAACGGTTTTCGAGACAAAGAATCTACCACCACATTCTTCTGTCCCTGCACATGGACAATCTGGAAGTGGAACTGTGACAAGATGTTGGCCCGCCGCATCTGCTTTCCCGAAAGCTGCTTCTGTGACAAGAAGTAGCGCAAACTCTGATGATCTGTAAAGACAGTAAAATCCGCTTCGAGTAGGTAATGCCGCCACTGAGTAAGAGCATGGATAACCGCCAAAAGCTCTTTCTCATAAATCTGTGCTGTCATCTCCGGCCTAGAGAACAAACGGCTCTTGTAAGCTATGACATGGCCTTCTTGCATCAAGACCGCACCCAGACTACGACCACAAGCATCACAATATACTTCAAATGACTTCTGCAAGTCCAGCAAAGTCAAAATAGGTCTCGTAGTCAATTTCTCTTTCAATGTCCGAAAGGCAGTCACCTCTATGGGTCCCCACGAAAAAGGTACTCCTTTTTGTGTCAAGATATGCAAAGGGGAAGCAACCTTTGCAAACTTTCGTATGAACCGCCTGTAGTACGAACACAGTCCCAAGAAGCTTCTAACTTCATGGACATTCCTCAAGTCGGGCCAATCACGGATAATCTCTATCTTGGCCGGATCCATTTCCACTCCTGCTGCTGACACAATGTGTCCCAAAAAGTGTATCTCTGGTAGGAAAAATTCACTTTTCTTTGCATTAATCAGTAACTTGTGATCTCGTAATGCCTGAAAGACCTGAAGCAGATGATCTCTGTGTTCTGCCTCATTCTTGGAGAAAACAATGATGTCGTCAAAGAAAGTGCCAACAAATAGTCTGTACTCTCGAAAAATCCTATCCATCATCTGGTTAAATGTCGCAGGAGCATTGGTTAAGCCAAAAGGCATCACCAAAAACTCAAATAACCCAAAAGTCGTCCGAAAAGCTGTCTTGTACACGTCCCCCGGCGCTATCCTAATCTGATGATATCCACTCTTCAAGTCAATCCTGCTAAAGCACGAGGATCCCTGTAACCTGTCGAGTATATCATCGATCCTAGGAATCGGAAATCTGTTCTTGATGGTGATTTTGTTGAGGGCTCTATAATCGATGCACATTCTCCAAGATCCGTCTTTCTTCAAAACCAACAACACTGGAGAGCAATACGGTGAAGTACTAGGCTGGACAAGACCCTTTTCCAAGAGGTCTTTCACTTGGTTCATAATCTCTTCATTCTGTGCTCGGCTCACACGGTAGGGTGGCCGGTTCGGTGGTGTACTACCAGGTATCGGATCAATGGTATGATCTTCAGGACGAGAAGGTGGTAACTCTCCTGGCAGGCCTTTTGAGAAGCAATCGGCATGAGAGTGTAGAAAATCTTGGCGTTCTTTATCAAGTTTAGACATATTTGTCCTAACATCATCACTAAACTCTTTCATAAAGATCGAGTAAACAAACAGACTGGATTTCATTTATTTTGAAATGGCCGAAGCCGATACAATAGAGACAGACTCGCCCTTCAGTTTAATATCAAATACAATTGTTTTGTCCTTTTCTGTAGTCAAAGTCGCTTTTCTCGCCCGATAATCGACCACGGCGTTGTTCTTGTGGTACCAGGGAATCCCTAAGAGAACATCACAACCCTCCAAAGGCATTATGAAGAAGTCCTCATGCCCCAAATACCCCTGACAATGCAACCGAAGTTTGCCAATGGCAGGTGTAATGGCTACGTCCCTATCGGGTGCCGCTAGAACTGCCTCTGCAAGTGGTCCCATCCGATCAGGAGTAATCTCGAGCCGCGCCGCCAATTCCGGTGAAATGCAGTTGGCCTTGGCTCCTCCATCAAAGAAAATCAGGGCCTCTTGATCTTTCACTTTGCCCCAAGCTCGGCAAAGTTCTGTACTCTCATCCATGGTGTGGGGATCAGTACCCACACAATCTGGAACCAGTCCTGTTTTCATCTTGCCTTTTCGTACACGGTCCTCAGCTGCTCTCGAACTCTCAGGCCTTTCGTCGTCCTTGTCATTCTGTTCTTTCTGTGCCTTTTTAGGACACTTCGCGGAGATATGTCCAGTTTCCCCGCATCCAAAGCACTTCCCCTCCCTGATGAAGCGAGTCCGCTCCTGAGGAGTAAGCCTGGGTCGGGCATCCTTTTTCTCTAGGTTGCTCTTTCTTTTTCTACTTTCATTCCCAGAAGTCTGTCCGGTTCGTTGTGTCGTGACCTCATCTGTGGGGTAGGTCAGACTGCCACAGTGAATTGCAAAGCCCCGCTTCACATGACTCATCAACTCCTGAATAGAAGCTCACTTCTATTCCAAGCAGTGGTCTCGGATCTCTGTATAGGTAGACCCAAGGTAAACCGCTCAATCTGTTCTCTGAATGAGATCTTCTTGAATGAAGAGGTAGGTAGAAAAGAGTTCCAGAATCTTTCACAGTAAGAATTCATTGTATCACTCTTGGTCATCCGGAGATGGTTCCAAGCAGCTCGTATATCTCGCTCAAACTCTTGAGTCAACCAAGAAGAAATAAAAAGCCTCTTGAATTTCAGCCATGTAGTTGGCACAGTCTTGCTTAATAGAAGCGTGGACCACCAAGTGCGAGCATTCCCCTTAAAATAAGAGGTAGCTCTCCGAATCTTGGAGTGCTCTGAATAGCGTCCTCCCGCGAAAGCGATGTCAAACTGCTGTATAAAAGCCAAAGCCTTCGAAGCATCGGAGTATCCCGAAAAAGTATCAAACTTAAGTGCTTGGTCACCTTTCTTAAACTGTCGGACTTTCTTGCTTTTATCTTCGAGAAAGTCATACTGGTTGGCCTGCCAAACGAGGACAGAACCTCTGCTCGTTGCTGCTGTAACCCCGTCGCTACCTGCACCTCAGCCTCAGCCTCAGCCTCAGCCTCACCCTGCCAAGGCTGGCCCGCAGCCTCAGCCAGCGGCACAGCGCACAAATTCAGAGCCACCCTCCGAGCCTGGGGCTCCAGCCGAGGAGGGGGGGTGGCAGCAAGCCCGTGGCCGTCGACTCCAGGGGCCACAGCGACAGCCTGGCACTCAGAGTGGCCCTCAGGTGCCTACTCAGCAGCAGTGGGTTCCCATGGGGAACCGCTTTGGTCCTCTTGAGCAGGAGGAGCCCCCTACGCCAGCTGCCACCTCCGCTTCACCCTCGCCAGCCGCCCCACCTTCCCCTCCTCCTCCTCATTCTCCCCCCGGCCCTCTGCTCCCGTCCACTCCCCACCTCGCCCTTCTACCTCTGTCGCCTCACCCCACTTTTCTTCCCCCCCCCCCCCCCCCCCCTAGCTCCTTCTCCCCCCCCTCCTGCTCCAATACCAAAGTCGACTCAGGAGACTGGTCCTTCGCCCGCGGCTAGCAGATCTCTTGGCAGCGCCTTTGCCACGAGTCGCCTAGGGAGAGAGGGTCAGCCCTTCTTGCGGCCCCTCTGCAGATTCAGACATCTTCCCTTGCAGCTATCCCTCGTGGTCTGACAAGCATAGACCTCCGACGCCACTGGGATTTCTTCGACTACGGGTTCACTCGCTTTCTCGGCGATTCTGCAGCAGACCACGAGGCAGCCTGCTTCAGGGTCCATGCTTTGTTCCTCGCCGCTAGGGGGACACAGGCCTTGGACTCAGCAGTTGGTTTCTCCTTCCCCCTCTGTGGTAGGACCGAGACAGAGTGGTCCCTCGACTCAGTGGTGGGATGGTTGCATACACAGGTTCTCGAGTTCTCTCACCACATGGGAGAACTTGGAGTTACAGATTTGCTGCAGACTTTGTGGCCACTGGCCAAGTTTGCAGTGACACCCCCAGACTCAGTAGGATGTAGGCACATTGTGGTATACTTTTTTGCTGATACGCAGTGTTTGCCTTGCTATGTATACATTCATGAGGACTCCTGGATAGTGGAGGTTGCTTTACGCATGGCTCGCTCAGCTTGGGCTTGGGCTAGGCACTCACTGCAGTCTCGCCTATCTAGAGGACGCTCGGATGCGGATTACTCCCCATCCAAGCCAGCCTCGAAGATAGCCCGTCTTGCTGCTGCGGCAACATCTGTTCTCTCGCGCTCCCCATGAGGATCGTCTCGTGGAACGTGCAGGGATTAGGTGGGCCCTAGTTCCAATGACAACGGGGCCGATTGCGTCAGGAACTTCAGCGTTGCCTTGTGGGAGGAGAGATTGATCTCCTTATGCTTCAGGAGCACCATCTGTCTGAGAGCCACATTCGGCGATGTGGTCAGATTTTGCGTGGACGATATGATACCTTTTGGACCTGGAGGCATCCAGGGTAAGGTATGTATGACTATTGCGGACTCATTGGAGCAGGCCATTGTGGGCAGAGGGATTATTGTGCCAGGCAGGGCTCAGTGGATTACTGTGCAGGTTCAAGGTGGCCTTGTGGGCTTCCTGAACATTTATGCGCCCAATGTGGCGAGTGCTCGTGCAAAGTTTTGGTCACAGATTGTTGAGTCTTTGCCACAGGCTGACCATTGGTGTGTAGGAGGGGACTTCAACATGTTGGAGGACCCTTCTGATAGGATCGGAGGCAGCCATGTTACTGTGCATGGAGTCGAGTTAGCAGCTTGGGAGAGGTTGTGTATGACTTTGAGGGTCTCGGATACATGGCAGCATTCTGGCTTTGTGAGGCCTCCAGAGAGTCTTGCCTTCTCTAGATCGGACCGCAGAGTGGGAGGAGTGAATCTATCGCGGATAGATCGTTTCTACACTAGTGACCACTTCAGTGACTTGGGGGGATCAGTGGGCATCCTGGCAGGGACATCCTTCTCGGACCATGCACCAGTGATCCTCACAGTGGCAGACAGGCAGAGGAGTGGGAGCACGATGCTTCGCATCCCATAGCGGGTCTTGTTGGACTCAGCACCACTCAGAGAGAGGATAGAGGCTCTCTGGACAGAGGGCATGGACAGCCAGGCTCTACGTGCAGACAGAGTGGCCTTAGGCCTAGCTTAGCTTAGCCACTTTTTTCTCCAGGAGTCTCTGGCTCGACGGGTTGCAGCGAGAGAGGAGGAGCAACGTCTCAGACGAGGCATTGCTTCACTACAGAGGATGCAGGAGCACCATCCAGAAAATCCCTGGTTGGAGGAGCAGTTACAGCAGACTCGAAAGGAGCTTGCCTGCACAGAGGAGAGGCATCATGAGTTTGCCTTTCACCAACAGGCATCTCAGTGGACTCAGGTGGGTGACAGAGTGACAGGTGCTTTCTTTGAGACAGTGGGACCTCGGCACTCGCATGCCAAGGTCAATGAGTTGAGGAGACCCGATGCGTCAGTTGTTTGTAAGCCCGAGGATATGCGTACAGTTGCTACTGACTTTTACCGTGAGTTACTATCGGCTAAGCCCCAATCAGAGCGACAGGATCCATGCAGGGAGCAGGTTTGGGCACAGATGCCTTGTCTTGTGACTGAGGAGATGCGCCGGTGGCTAGAGATGCCTCTTCAGCTTGAGGAGCTGCACACGGCTCTTAGGGCCCTCCCTCGTGGTAGCTGTCCATGGGCTGACTCCCAGCTTCTTCTTGGAGTACTGGGACCTGCTTGGCCCAGATCTTTGTAGTGCCTTTCAGTACATTCTGCACACAGAAGTGATGCCGGATAGCATGAGTGAGGGCCTGATTTACCTCATTCCAAAGGAGGGTGGCTCCTTGGATGAGATTCGACAGTGGCGCCCCATCACCATCCTCAACTCAGCCTACAAAATTCTTGCCAAGGCTCTGAGTTTGAGGATTCAACCACTTTTGGAGAGCCTTATACATGGGACTCAGACAGGTTTTGTCAAGGAACGCAGTATCCTTGACAACATCTTCACTTTCTGGGAGGCTTTTGCCCTGGCACGGCTCCGTAGGGAGGACCTTGTGATTCTTCTTCTCGATTTTGAGAAGGCATACGACAGAGTTAACTGGGACTTTCTAGAGGGCACTCTACGCAGGATGGGCTTCTCAGATGCTTGGATCAGAGGGGTGTCAGCTTTGTACAGACAGGCTCACAGTCAGGTGCTTTTGGCAGGAGGTAGAGGTGAGCGCTTCATGCTCACACGATCGGTCAGACAGGGTTGTCCTCTTGCCCCCTTTCTCTTCCTGTTCTATGCAGAGGCGATGAGCAGATTTTTGGTGTCACAGCAGGTTGGTCTGAGGGGCTTAGCACTCCCTATACGGGGGGATGAGCTTTTGGACGCTGAGTTTGCCGACGACTCAGCCTTGTACTTAGAGGGCCAGAAGGCCAATCTACACAGATGTGAGCAGGCTTTGGAGACCTTCTGTTGTGCATCGGGCGCACTGATCAACTGGAGAAAGACAGTGGCTTTCTCGGTTGGCAGTGCTCCTGTGCCAGATTGGATGCCAGGAGAGGGTTTCAGGTGGATTCCCCCAGGGACTGCAATTCGGTACTTGGGTTGTCAGGTTGGTTTGGACTTGTCCCCCGAGCAGCAGATTGCTCCTCTTCTCCTGTCCATCAGGAGAAAGCTGTTACACTGGACCTCACCACAACTTTCGGGCTGGTAGAGTAGTAGTCGCCAACCAGGTGTTGTTGGCGACTATGTGGTACATCACTTCTTGCTGGATCTTCTCGAGTTCTTGTATCAGTCAGGTTGAGAGGCTAATCAGGAACTTCCTTTGGTCAGGTCGTGACACTCAGATTGCCCGAGCCAAGGTAGCTTGGTCCGTCATCACACTTCCTTGTTCTCAGGGAGGGCTTGGGATCATTGATCCAGCACAGCAGAGCAGAGCCCTTCTTGGGAAGTTCGTCATCAGAGGACTTCTTCCAGGCGAGGAGCCCTGGAAGGAGTTCTTGCTGCAGAGGCTTCGTGCCAAGGTGCCTCAGTCAGGAGGCCCTTGGCAACCTTCGACCAGATGGATTTTCACAAAGCTGCGCCGAGTTGGTTTGAGCAAGAGACTGGAGGACCGCTTCGCTGTGAGTTTGCTTCGATCTTGGGAGCTCCTACGGTGTGGCCTAGAGCAGAGGCAGCCGACGTGCACGGAGGAGCGCCTACGACAGCCCCTCGTCTAGAACCCCATGGTTAGCACTCAGAGAGGCCACTTGGTTGGGAGTCGGCCTCATGTTTCTTGGGGTCCCATGGCAGCAGGTCCAACGCGCTCTCTAGGTGACAGGCTAGAGTTCACAGGTTTGTCTGAGGAGGTGCAGGGTTTACAGCTACAGGGCATGAGAGGAGTGCACAGTATGTGTCAGGACATCTCGGAGTCAGTTCCAGCTAAGTGGCTCACGCCTCTCGAGCCAGTAGCACCCTGGTGGATGGGAGCCTTCACACGACTAGAGGTTCTCATTTCAGTCAAGGCCTGCTCAGAGACTATCCCAGCCCTGTTCTTGGAGCTTCACGGTGAGGGACGATTACAGCGAGTTGCAGTAGAGGCCCCCCAGGTAGCAGAGTGCTGTTTCCAGAGGATTCGAGTTGTGGGCATCTGTGGGAGGACTTGCATCATAGACTCTGACCCAGCAGCTCTTGAGACTGGACAATGGAGGCTATGGACTTGGGAGTGTTGTCCACTGGCACGAGTATAGTGGGATCCCGGTGAGTGGCTATGGAGGGACCCCTTCTCTTCTGCAGACCACCCAGGAGTCCCCTTCTTTCAGTTTGAGCTATCTTCCACCAGCAGGATGATAGTGATGCAGGGGGGGCGACCTACACTCCAGCCTGCTACAGAGCTTACTCCACAGGAGTGGTGCAGTGAGAGAGAGGAGTGCTGGGAGCTCATCAGTGGCCTCACACTTTGGTTCATCTGGCGGGCCCGCTGTTTCCGCATCTCTGAGGCTCGCCTTGTGCCATCAACAGAGACTGTTCGTGACTTTTGGCTAGAGCTGATCCATACTCTCAGAGGACAGCTTGAGGGACTACAGGGTAGCTCCGACCCCATGCGGGAGCGCCGCGAGGCTTTCCTTCGACTCTGGCGCCCTGGGCCTTTCTACACCATAGTCCACGGGGTGCTCAGATGGCACTATTGTCAACCTATGTGGCTCTTCCCTCCGCCCATCTCCTAATTTAGCCTCATTGTATATATGCTGTTTTTTCATTGGGAGAGTCTCCCCATCATGCTTGTTGCAGCCCTCTCTTGCAGAGGTGGATGTAGCCCTATGGGCAGTTTTCATTAACTAATAGAAGGATCTCTTTCTCGGAAAAAAAAAAAAAGTCATACTGGTTGGCTTTGTAAAGAATCTTCTTGTTCCATTGTCAGAGTCTGAACGGTCCGTAGACGAGTCCTCTGTAGAAGTGTCACTCACTGGGCGAAACTTAAGACTTCCTTGCCTTTTTCTTGCCCTTTCCGAAGCGTTGTTTCTTGCTTCACTTTTTTGCTTTTCCCGTCTTCTTCGCTCGAATCTGAAGAGCTAGAAGAACTGTCAGAAGAAGAAGAAGAAGAACTGGGTAATCCTTCAAACTTGACGCGCTTCTTCAATTTGTTTGCCTTGTCGAATGTCGACCGACGACCCAAATATCCCGGGAAGTTAGTGCCTTTCTTCTGCTTTTTGCCGTGCTTTTTGTCCTTCTTTTGCACGTCGAAAAGCTGAGCAATCCGTGCATCAACCACGTTCTCCAGTTCCTTCTCCGTATATTTCTTGGAGGCAGAAGGTTTCTTGAGAGCGGGTTTCGGGAGTGGTGTTGTGATTCTCTGCCACTCCATCTGTACCTCTTCCAAAGAGATATGGTTCATGTATTTTTCCATCTTCGGGTCCTTGGCAAAATTGAGCATCATCTTTGTTGCATCATCAATCAATTTTTGACGCTCCATCTCTTGCTGCTCCGTTGGAGTAGGCCTAGGCGGGCCATACTCCGTGCCAGAATCTTCGTTGTGATCCCTGTCCGCATCTCTAGATGCAGAGGGAGTCGACTGATCATTGCCTAAAGCCATAGGTGCCGCGGAAAAAAAAATCGGGGATCGGATTTCCTGTAAAAGAGAAATCGGCCATGCTCTGATACCACTGTAACAGACTTGGACACTCCAAGTCAAGAATCAACCGCGACAGCACCAAATAACCACTTCAAAACAATTCACAGATCACTATAGATTTGCACTGGCCCGGCGGAGTTCTGTGCCTAGAGATATTGGCCCCAAAGACTGGCGCCCCTTTCGGTATTTCTTTTTAAATTAATCAGATCAAAGTACAAGAGTGTGGCTAGGGTTTCACTCTCAAGACTCTGCGTCCAGATGCTCTGAGAAGTGAAGCCCTCACCAAGTATTTAAAGGTACAAGGGATGCCCAAAAGCAGAGCCCCAAAAGCTTTCCAGTTAAAAGCATAAGAGCTCAAAAGCTCCTCTCTCAAGCTCTTCTCTTTTTTTATTAAAAAAAGCATTCTCTTCCTTTCTCTTGCGTAGAGTAAAAAGAAAGATTCGCGTCGCTCATCATTATTATTAAAAAAAATAAATAAAATAAAGCCTCCGCGATTTTCGGAAATTCGGGTTTCTGACAAAAATTAGGGTTTGCAAGAATTTTAGGGTTTTTGCTATCCGCCACATCATCACTTTGTGGCACAAGCCAACTCTGCGCATCTCTATGAAAATCCAGCTGGTCGAGGGTCGCTAGGGGCCTCCAGCTTGAGGCACCCTAGCACGAAGCCGCTGCAGCAAGAACTCCTTCCAAGGCTCCTCACCTGGAAGGAGTCCTCTGACGATGAACTTCCCAAGAAGGGCTCTACTCTGCTGTGCTAGGTCTATGATCCCAAGCCCTCCATGAGAACAAGGAAGAGTGATGAACTGCCAAGCCACTTTGGCCCGGGCTATCTGAGTGTCACGCCCTAACTAAAGGAAGTTCCTCATCAGCCTCTCTACCTGGCTGATACAAGAACTCGAGAAGATCCAGCAAGAAGTGATGTACCACATAGTAGCTAACAAAACTTGGTTGGCCACTACAACTCTACCTGCCAGAGACAGTCGTGCGGAGCTCCAATGTAACAACTTCCTCTTGATAGACAGGAGGAGGGGAGCGATCTGTTGCTCAGGAGACAAGTCCAAACCAACCTGACAACCCAAGTATCGAACTGCAATCCTTGGGGGAATCCACCTGAAACCCTCACCTGGCATCCAATCGGGCATAGGAGCACTACCAACCGAGAAAGCCATTGGCTTTCTCCAGTTGATCAGTGCGCCAGATGCACAACAGAAGGTCTCTAAAGCCTGCTCACACCTATGAAGGTTGGCCTCCTAGCCATCCAATTACAAGGCTGAGTCGTCTGCAAACTCAGCGTCCAGTAGCTCATCTCCCCGAATAGGAAGAGCTAAGCCCCGTAAACCAACCTGCTGCGACACCAAAAACCTGCTCATCGCCTCAGCATAGAACAGAAAGAGGAAGGGGGCAAGAGGGCAGCCCTGTCTGACCAACGTGTGAGCATGAAACGATCACCTCTACCTCCTAACAAAAGTACCTGACTGTGTGCTCGTCTGTACAAAGTTGACACCCCTCTGATCCAAGCATCTGAGAAGCCCATCCTGCGTAGAGTGCCCTCCAGAAAGTCCCAGTCAACTCTGTCATAGGCCTTCTCAAAATCGGGAAGAAGAATCACCAGATCCTCACCACGGAGCCGCGCTAGGGCAGAAGCCTCCCAAAAAGTAAAGATGTTGTCAAGGATACTACGCACCTTGACAAAACCTGTCTGAGTCCCATGTATAAGGCTCTCTAGAAGTGGCTGAATCCTTAAACTCGCAGCCTTGGCAAAAATTTTGTAGGTTGAGTAAGGATGGTGATGGGGCACCACTGTCGAATCTCATCCAAGGAGCCACCCTCCTTGGGAATGAGGTAAATCAGGCCCTCACTCATGCTATCAGGCTGCAGGCATCTCTCCAGTGTGCAAGATGAACTGAAAAGCACTACAGAGATCTGGGCCAAGCAAGTCCCAGTACTCCAAGAAAAAACTGGGAGTCAAGCCATCCTCACCTTGACAACTACCACAGGGGAGTGCACTAAGAGCCGTGTGCAACTCCTCAAGCTGAAGTGGCAGCTCAAGCCTCTGACGCATCTCCTCAGTCACAAGACAAGGCATCTGTGCCGACACTAGCTCTTTGCATGCATCCTGACACTCTGACTAAGGCTTTGCAGACAATAACTCACTGTAAAAGTCCGTAGCAATTGCATGCATGTCCTCTCGCTCAGAAGCCACAGACCCGTCGGGCCTCCTCAACTGACTGACCTTGGCATGGGTATGCCGAGGTCCCACTGCCTCAAAGAAAGCACCAGTCACTCTATCACCCTCTAAGGTGTGGTGTTGAACAGCATAACCTTGGTTTTCCCCAGATTGACAGACAATCACTGTCACGAGCAAATGTATGCAAAGCATCCAAATGATGTTGCATCCCCTTTGGAGAGTCAGAAATCAGCACAATATCATCAGCATGTAGTAAGAATGGAATCCATGTCCCTGCTAGCTGAGCCCCCCTGTCCCCCTGACGCTCTACATAGTCCGAAAACTCATCCACATACATCCCAAAAAGAGTCGGGGAAAAGGGGCATCTCTGCTTTACTCCAATAGTGGAGTGGACCATGTCAGACATTCCCTTAGTGGTGCGTACTCGCCCCATCACTGTCCTGTATAGAGCCAGAATACCCCATATCAGCTCTCTAGGCACACCCATGTCATGTAGTCTGCGTATAAGTCTGGCTCTCGGCATTGTGTCAAAAGCTTTGCAGAAATCCACAAAGCTACAATAGATCCTCTTGCCATGGTGTCTACCCTCCTCAATAATAGCTCTGAGTGTCAGAATCTGGTCAAGAGTGGAGAAACCTCTCCTGAAACCTGCTTGCCCTAGTGCTCTTATGCCCTCTCGCTCGCACTTCCTTCTATAATTTGATCCTCGTCTCTCTACACTCCTCATCATATCAACTGTTCTGGGGCATGCTCCCAGATCATCTCCGTGTGGGCTGGCTATGGGGGTATGCCTCTGATGCTGCATCATGGAGCGTCTCTGTCAGTATCTGCGTGAGTTCTAGTGGCCGTCCTGGCTCCTGGGTGCATAGCTGCTTGTATATCTCATCCATATACACAAAATCCGTCTCCCTCATGAAGGTATACCGAGTGTGTGTGGGGGGACCTCTCCTAATGGAGCTGTGCTAAACTGAAACGTCAGTGTGAAAGACAAGATAGCATGATCAACTGCTTCTGCAACTGGCCTAGTACCCACCATGAAATCCTAAAAGAATGGAATGAGACCTGGCTGGACCATAACATAATCCACTGTGTTGGCACCATGTCGGTGTGGAAAGCAAGTAAAACCTCCAGCTGTCAAAATCTTTGTAGGCCATTCACAATGGCCAATCTATGTGCGGTTCCCATATCTATCTTTGTATTTTCCATACTCAATGTATTCCTCATCTTGTGATAGTCTGGATAGACCCATCTCTGTGACGTCCAGCTCCCTAAGCATCTCCTCGGAAGTATCATAAAATATTGTCTGGTGGTGGGCAGTCATAGCATTGAAATCCCCTAGTATGATAATGTCACCATCCTTGGAAAACTCCCATATGTCATTATCCAAAATAGCAAAGGGGGATTGTCCTCTAGGTGATGCATATACTGACGTACTAGGAGGAAAGTAACAAATAGCAATGTAGAGGTATCTGCCCGTCTTTGCCCTGAGACTCACCCACATGTACCTAGTCTGTTCATCCTTGCGTACTATATATATCAGTGGTTGCAACTCCTCCCTGAATAGAACTGCCACTCCCCCTAAGCCCTGTCCTCCATGCTCCAATCTGGTCTCCTATCTGCAGGCTCTCTCCCATCTATATCCGCTCACCTGTGGCATGGATTGCCCAGGTGCTTGATGCGTCTCAGAGTAGAAAATGATGTCTCTCCCCGTGAAGCTATCCTCAAAGGCCCCTACATCAAGACGGAGTGACCCATTACAATTCCAGGTTGCCATCTTTAGTGTGGTCCCATAGGTCTCGCACCGTCATGCGGTGCGTCTATCCAATATCACCACCTTTCCATCCCTGTAAAAAGCAATCTTCCCCTTTTCCCTTGCTGCTCTAATTTCCAGCATTACCTCTTGCATATGAGCAATCTGCGAGAAGAGTGAGGTCATCTCCAAGAAAGCTGTCAGCTTTCTGTAGAGTCGGTCTCTTCTTCAAAAGAAGTCCTTCTTCACTTCCATGGAGGGGAAGCGGAGAATGAGTGCCCTTTCCTTCGAGGTTTCTCCGTTGTTCCCACTTTTCTTAGTGCCCACTCTCCAAGCCCTCGTATGCGTCTACTCGTTGACCCCCACCAGAGTCATGAGTTTTTTCACCTCTTTATCCACATTATCTTGGTCTCTAAGGCCACATATCCTTACGTGTAAGGCCCGCACACGTCTACTTTGCTCCTCTTCTAGTGTCCAGTTGATGATGGTGTTGGTGTGGGGGTGGGGGTTATTTCCTTGCCTTTTACTTTCTTGACAATCTCGATCCATTTTTCAGCCTTTTCTGCTTTTTGTTGGGTCTTTGTGATGACTTCTACCCACGAGGTCGTCATTTCTTTTTGTTGCTCCCCACCTTCTTTGATGGCCCATACTTGTTCCTTAATCGTGTTAAGCTCTTCAATGACAGAGGGTTGAAGCTCTCCCTCTTCGAGGACATTCTGCGATCGCACCTCTGCAAGCTCTTTCTTGAGTAGTGCAATTTCCTCATCTTGGGCCTTCACGCGATCCTCGAGTGTATGTATCGTGCTTTTCTGTGCTGCCACACGTGCATCGAGTCCATTAATAGTACCTAGGAGGTGGCGGTTGACCTTGCTGATGGACTCGATCAATTCTTCTTTGCATTTTTGAATGGCATCCTCCACCGGGTCATCCTTGCCATTTTGCTTTCTCATGATTGAAAGGCCTAAAAGGAGAGGGAGAAGGCGTACAGAAGTGAAGAAGAGGGTGTCTCTCTCTCTCTCTCTCTCTCTCTCTCTCTCTCTCTCTCTCTCTCTCTCTCTCTCTCTCTCTCTCTCTCTCTCTCTCTCTCTCTCTCTCTCTCTCTCTCTCTCTCTCTCTCTCTCTCTCTCTCTCTCTCTCTCTCTCTCTCTCTCTACGCGGGCTGAGACTCACTCTCTACCCTTTCTCTCTCTATGCTATTCATTTGTTTCTCTCTCTACGTGATTTTCCTCCCCTCTTTCTCTCTCTACGCGACTTTTTCCCCTCTTTCTCTCTCTACATATTTTTTCTCCTCTCTCTCTCTACGTCACTTTTTCCCCCTCTTTCTCTCTCTACGTGATTTTTTCTCCTCTCTCTCTCTACGTCACTTTTTCCCCCTCTTTCTCTCTCTACGTGATTTTTTCTCTCTCTTTCTACGCGTTAGGTTCAGGAGTTTCCGAGAGAGCGCGGGGAAGCAGCAGCAGGGGGCGCGAGCGAGAGCAAGTGGAGCAGCAACACGCATAGCAGGTAGAGCAAGAGCGGAGGCAGGGCACAGCGTCGAGCGAGGAGCATGGGCAAGTGAACACAACGCAAGTGGGAGGGAGCGGCGGGGGGTTGGGGGGGGGGGGGGGGGGGGGGGTGAGCGAGAGCATGGGGGGGGGCCAGGGGCGCGAGCAAGCGGGAGCGAGCAAGGAAGGGGGGAAAGGGGGGGGGGGGGGGGAGAGAAATGAAATGAAATGAAATGATATATTAACGTCTTCAAAAGGCCAAAATGACCTATGAGACCATCAGATACAAAGTGGTGAATCTAATACAATGTCTGAAGTACAAGTACAAAAAGTATTGAATGTAAACATCAAGTGTGAAATGTGAAATGTGAAATGTAGAATAGGCGGTTGTTACAAAGTTGAACATGTGATTGACGAGAGGCCCACTACTGCTGCTCGCCCCCCCCCCCTTTCGCTGTTGCGCCATCGCTCTCCTCCCCCCCCCTCCCGCCCCCCGCTGCCCCCCCACCCCTTTCAGCCCCTGCGCACTGCCTCTCAACCCACCCGCTGCCCCCCCCAATCTGCGCGCGCTGCCCCATTAGCTGCCGCAGCCCGCTGCCCCCCCCTGTCTGCGCGCTGCCCCTTAGCTGCCGCAGCCCGCTGCCCTCCTCTCGCTCTGCCTTCCCCGCTCCATCCCCCCCGCTCGCTGCTGCTTGTGCACCCGCACATTGCACGGCTGCCCTCTTCGCCCTCGCTGTCTCCTCATCACCCCCCCCCCCCCCCCCCCCCCCCCCCCACATCCTCTTCGCTCCCGAAGGCCCTCTGCACTTGGCTCGGCAGCACTCTCTTCAGAAAAGTGCCTGGCTGACTTGTTTGCAGGTTTCTTCTTTGCCGCCCGCTTCTTCGACTCAACAGTAGACACAGATGGAGGCTCCAGCTTCACCTCAGAGGGACTCGCCTGAAGCCCCCTCGCCCGACCCCGCTGAGCCCACCATTCGACTTGCTCTTACGCCGGCAGAGCAAGCGAGCCTTGCCACAGAGGTAGAACGCTTGCAGGCGACTTCTGTCATCTGCAAGGTTCTCGGCACTCGTCCCAGCAGAGGAGAGCTGCAAGACCTTCTCCAGGCCCGCCTCCTCACAGAGGTGGGCAAGATCTTGGATGTCCAGATTCTCGGACGGGGGTACCACCAGATTGAGTTCGAGACTTCCGAGATGGCCTCCAAGGTCATAGCTATGAGTCCATTGGCCATCCGAGCATCACGCGCCCACTTTCGACAGTGGCGACATGGTTTTGACCCGTCTTCGGATGTGCTAGTAGAGGAGGCGGACATCCCCATCTCAGTCTGCTTTCCGGGTTTACGGAGGGAGTACCTTCCACTTCTCTCCAGGATTGGCTCCGCCATCGGAACTGTCCTGGAGACACCTCGTACGGCAACATCAGTAGCTGCCAAGGCGGCTGGCATCCCTTCAGTTCGAGTTTTGGTCAGAGATACCCACACGCTCCCGAAGGTCATCCTTCTGCCTCGGGTGAGTGGGGGTTGGTTTAGACAGAGTGTGGAGTACTCGGGTCTCCCGAACCAGTGCTTCATTTGCAGACAGATGGGCCACCTAGCGAAGGCCTGTCCACGGAGGAGACCACGACCCGCACCCCAGCCTCAGCCCCAGTCTGCCAAGGCTGGGCCGCAGCCACAGCCAGCGACACAGAGCACAGATTCAACGCCACCCTCCGAGCCTGGGGCTCCAGCGGAGGAGGGGTGGCAGCAGGCCCGTGGCCGTCGACGCCAGGGGCCACAGCGATAGCCTGGCACTCAGAGTGGCCCACAGGTGCCTACTCAGCAGCAGTGGGTTCCCACGGGGAACCGCTTTGGTCCTCTTGAGCAGGAGGAGCCCCCTACGCCAGCCACCACCTCCGCTTCACCCTCGCCAGCCGCTCCGCCTTCCGATCTCCCCTCCTCCTCCTCATGCCCTCCCCCGCCCTCTGCTACCGCTCACTCCCCACCTCGCCCCCCCCATGTCTCTGCCGCCCCACCCCGCTTCTCCTCTCCCCCGCCCCCCCCAGCCCCTTCTCCCCCTCCTCCTGCTTCAGTACCACAGTCGGCTCAGCAGACTGGACCCTTGCCGGCGGCCAGGAGATCTCTTGGCAGCGCCTTCGCCACGAGTCGCCTAGCGAGAGAGGGTCAGCCCTTCATGCGGCCCCCACTGCAGATTCAGACATCTCCTCTTGCAGCTATCCCTCGTGGTTTGACGAGCTTTGACCTCCGACGCCGCTGGGATTTCTTCGATTACGGGTTTACTCGTTTTCTTGGCGATTCCGCAGCAGACCACGAGGCAGCCTGCTTCAGAGTCCACGCTTTGTTCCTCGCCGCTAGGGGGACAGAGGCCTTGGACTCAGCAGTTGGTTTCTCCTTCCCCCTCTGTGGCAGGACTGAGACAGAGTGGTCCCTTGACTCAGTGGTGGGATGGTTGCATCCACAGGTTCTCGAGTTCTCTCACCACATGGGAGAACTTGGCGTTACAGATTTGCTGCAGACTTTGTGGCCACTGGCCAAGTTTGTGGTGACACCTCCAGATTCAGCAGGATGTAGACACATTGTCGTGTACTTTTTTGCTGATACGCAGTGTTTGCCTTGCTATGTATTCATTCATGAGGACTCCTGGACAGAGGAGGTTGCTTTACGCACGGCTCGCTCTACTTGGGCTTGGACCAGGCATTCACTGCAGTCTCGCCTATCTAGAGGACGCTCGGATGCGGATTACTCCCCATCCAAGCCTGCTTCGAAGATAGCTCGTCTTGCTGCTGCGGCAGCATCTGTTCTCTCGCGCTCCCCATGAGGATCGTCTCGTGGAACGTGCAGGGACTAGGTGGGCCCCAGTTTCAGCGACAGCGGGGCCGATTGCGTCAGGAGCTTCAGCGTTGCCTTGTGGGAGGAGAGATTGATCTCCTTATGCTTCAGGAGCACCATTTGTCTGAGAGCCGCATTCGGCGATGTGGTCAGATTTTGCGTGGACGCTATGATACCTTTTGGTCAGCTGCTTTTGGACCTGGAGGCATCCAGGGTGGGGTATGTATGACTATTGCGGACTCATTACAGCAGGCCATTGTGGGCAGAGAGATTATTGTACCAGTCAGGGCTCAGTGGATTACTATGCAGGTTCAGGGTAGCCTTGTGGGTTTCCTGAACATCTATGCGCTCAATGTGGCGAGTGCTCGTGCAGAGTTTTGGTCACAGATTGTTGAGTCTCTTCCACAGGTTGACCAGTGGTGTGTAGGAGGGGACTTCAACATGTTGGAGGACCCTTCTGACAGGATCGGAGGCAGCCATGCTACTTTGCATGGAGTCGAGTTAGCAGCTTGGGAGAGGTTTTGTATGACGTTGAGGGTCTCGGATACATGGCAGCATTCTGGCATTGTGAGGCCTCCACAGAGTCTTGCCTTCTCTAGATCGGACCGCAGAGTGGGAGGAGTGAATCTATTGCGCATAGATCGCTTCTACACTAGTGACCACTTCAGTGACTTGGGGGGATCAGTGGGCATCCTGGCAGGGACATCCTTCTCGGACCATGCACCAGTGATCCTCACAGTGGCAGACAGGCAGAGGAGTGGGAGCACGATGCTTCGCATCCCTGAGCGGGTCTTGTTGGACTCAGCACTCAGAGAGAGGGTCGAGGCTCTATGGACAGAGGGCATGGACAGCCAAGCTCCACCTGCGGATAGAGTGGCCTCAGGCCTAGCTCAGCTTAGCCACTTCTTTCTTCAGGAGTCTTTGGCTCAACGGGCTGCAGCGAGAGAGGAGGAGCAGCGTCTCAGACGAGGCATTGCTTCACTACAGAGGATGCAGGAGCAGCATCCAGACAGTCCATGGTTGGAGGAGCAGCTACAGCAGGCTCGACAGGAGCTTGCTTGCACAGAGGAGAGGCGCCATGAGTTTGCCTTTCACCGACAGGCATCTCAGTGGACTCAGGTGGGTGACAGAGTGACAGGTGCTTTTTTTGAGACAGTGGGACCTCGGCAATCGCATGCCAAGGTCAATCAGTTGAGGAGACCCGATGGGTCAGTTGTTTGTGAGCCAGAGGATATGCGTGCAGTTGCTACTGACTTTTACCGTGAGCTACTGTCGGCTGAGCCCGAGTCAGAGAGACAGGATGCATGCAAGGAGCACGTTTGGGCACAGATGCCTTGTCTTGTGACTGAGGAGATGCGGCACAGGCTTGAGTTACCTCTTCAGCTTGAGGAGCTGCACACGGCTCTTAGGGCCCTCCCTCGTGGTAGCTGTCCAGGTGAGGATGGGCTGACTTTCAGCTTCTTCTTGGAGTACTGGGACCTGCTTGGCCCAGATCTTTGTAGTGATGCCGGATAGCATGAGTGAGGGCCTGATTTACCTCATTCCAAAGGAGGGTGGCTCCTTGGATGAGATTCGACAGTGGCGCCCCATCACCATTCTCAACTCAGCCTACAAAATTCTTGCCAAGGCTCTGAGTTTGAGGATTCAACCACTTTTGGAGAGCCTTATACATGGGACTCAGACAGGTTTTGTCAAGGAACGCAGTATCCTTGACAACATCTTCACTTTTTGGGAGGCTTCTGCCCTTGCACGGCTCCGTGGGGAGGACCTTGTGATTCTTCTTCTCGATTTTGAGAAGGCATAGGACAGAGTTGACTGGGACTTTCTAGAGGGCACGTTACGCAGGATGGGCTTCTCAGAGGCTTGGATCAGAGGGGTGTCAGCTTTGTACAGACAGGCCCACACTCAGGTGCTTTTGGCAGGAGGTAGAGATGAGCGCTTCATGCTCACACGATCGGTCAGACAGGGTTGTCCTCTTGCCCCCTTTCTCTTTCTGTTCTATGCGGAGGCGATGAGCAGATTTTTGGTGTCACAGCAGGTTGGTTTGAGGGGCTTAGCACTCCCTATACGGGGAGATGAGCTTCTGGACGCTGAGTTTGCCGACGACTCAGCCTTGTACTTAGAGGGCCAGGAGGCCAATTTACACAGATGTGGGTAGGCTTTGGAGACCTTCTGCTGTGCATCGGGCGCACTGATCAACTGGAGAAAGACAGTGGCTTTCTCAGTTGGTAGTGCTCCTGTGCCAGATTGGATGCCAGGAGAGGGTTTCAAGTGGATTCCTCCAGGGACTGCAGTTCGGTACTTGGTTGTCAGGTTGGTTTGGATTTGTCCCCCGAGCAGCAGATTGCTCCTCTTCTCCTGTCCATCAGGAGAAAGCTGTTACATTGGAGCTCAGCACGACTTTTGCTGGCTGATAGAGTAGTAGTTTCCAACCAGGTGTTGTTGGCGACTATGTGGTACATCACTTCTTGCTGGATCTTCTCGAGTTCTTGCATCAGCCAGGTAGAGAGGCTGATCAGGAACTTCCTTTGGTCTGGTCGCGACACTCAGATTGCCCGAGCCAAGGTGGCTTGGTCGGTCATCACACTTCCTTGTTCTCAGGGAGGGCTTGGGATCATTGATCCAGCACAGCAGAGCAGAGCCCTTCTTGGGAAGTTCGTCGTCAGAGGACTTCTTCGAGGCGAGGAACCCTGGAAGGAGTTCTTGCTGCAGAGGCTTCGTGCCAGGGTGCCTCAGTCAGGAGGCCCTTGGCAACCTTCGACCAGATGGATCTTTACAGACTTGCGCCGAGTTGGTTTGAGCAGGCGACTGGAGGACCGATTTGCTGTGAGTTTGCTTCGTTCTTGGGAGCTATTGCGACGTGGCCTAGAGCAGCGACAGCCGACGTGCACGGAGGAGCGCCTACGGCAGCCCCTCGTCTGGAACCCCATGATTAGCACTCAGAGAGGCCACTTGGTTGGGAGTAGGCCTCATGTTTCTTGGGGTCCCATGGCAGCAGGTCCAGCGCGCTCTCTAGGTGACTGGCTAGAGTTCACAGGTATGTCAGAGGAGGTGCAAGTTGTCCAGCTACAGGGCATGAGAGGGGTTAAGAGCATGTGTCAAGACATCTCAGAGTCAGTTCCAGCTGATTGGCTCACGCCTATCGAGCCAGTAGCACCCCGGTTGATGGGAGCCTTCACACGATTAGAGGTTCTCATTTCAGTCAGGGCTTGCTCAGAGACTGTCCAAGCCCTGTTCTTCGAGCTTCAGGGTGGGGGACGATTACAGAGAGTTGCAGTAGAGGCCCCGCAGGTAGCAGAGTGTTGTTTCCAGATGATCCGAGTTGTGGGCATCTGTGGGAGGACTTGCATCATAGACCCTGACCCAGCAGCTCTTGAGACAGGACACTGGAGGCTATGGGCTTGGGAGTGCTATCCACTGGCACGAGTACAGTGGGATCCTGGTGAGTGGCTATGGAGGGACCCATTCTCTTCTGCAGACCGCCCAGGAGTCCCTTTCTTTCAGTACACTGTTCGGCTTGGACGTCATATACTTGCAGCACAGAGAGAGGCCCGCCCCGCTGCAGCACGTCATTGGCAGGAGGAGGGTCTCACAGTTGAGTTCTTGGCAGCTTTTTGGCAGAGGCTGTGGGACTCCAGACAGCCGAGGCGCGTCACCTTGTTCCAGTGGTTGGTTGCACACAGAGCCACAGCAGTTAGGGAGCTGGCTTGTACATAGTGGTCTCTCGGCCGCATGTACAGCCTGTGACCAGTTGGTGGAGAGTCAGCGACACTGTCTTTGGGACTGTCCCTCTGCCCAGCAGGTGTGGCTACGAGTTCTTCGGCTGTTGCCTGCCCTCTCCACGGCTCGACAGTACACTTGGGGGGCAGCGGCTTGGTCCACCCTCACGGGCCCGGCACTTCAGTTTGAGCTATCTTCCACCAGCAGGATGATAGTGATACAGGGGGGTCGACCTACACTCCAGCCTGCTACAGACCTTACTCCACAGGAGTGGAGCAGTGAGAGAGCGGAGTGTTGGGAGCTCATCAGCGGCCTAGCTCTCTGGTTCATCTGGCGGGCCCGTTGTTTCCGCATCTTTGAGGCTCGCCTTGTACCACCAGCAGAGACTATTCGTGACTTTTGGCTAGAGCTGATCTATACTCTCAGAGGACAGCTTGAGGGACTACAGGGCAGCTCCGACCGCATGCGGGAGCGCCGCGAGGCTTTCCTTCGTCTCTGGCGCCCAAGGCCGTTTTACTCCATGGTCCAGGGGGTGCTCAGATGGCACTACTGTCCACCTGTGTGGCTTTTCCCTCCTCCCATCTCTTGATTTAGCCCCATTGTATATATGCTGTTTTTTCATTGGGAGAGTCTCCCCATCATGTTTGTTGTAGCCCTCTCTTGCAGAGGTGGATGTAGCCCTATGGGCAGCTTTCATTAACTAATAGAAGGATCTTTTTCTCGGAAAAAAAAAAATGTAGAATAGGCCCTCAATGACACTCTGGGTGTCGTGCTAGAATGCCTCTGATCCTCTGCTGGAGTCTTCGTCGATGGAGTGTGCTCCTGTGTCTCGGTCGTGGTCGTCTCGATCTCCCGAGCTCAGTCGCCCTATCAATGAGGGTGCCTCTAATATGAATGTGGGTATAACCCTGTGCTGGTGGTTCGTCTCCTGGCTCCCTCGATCCAAAGAAGTCTATGATCTGCCTCTGTGACTGTCGTACTCCACGTCTCCTCAGCAGACTATCTCTATGTCGGTGTAGCTCAAGTAGATATAAGCCAAGGCATCTTTGATCTTTATACCTCATGACTCTATCTAGGGGCCCAAAACCCTCCATGAATAAGCAATGGAAGCGCCCTCGTATCTCATAATACACAGTGCAGTGGCATATGTAGTGTAGCTCTGTCTCCTCTGGCTCTCTATCGCATAGTTGGCATATCTTAGACTCCAGTGGTATCCCTCTGAATCTACCAGTCTCAATCTCCAGCTGGTGTGAGGATGTGCGAATCTGACCAATAGCACATCGCAGACCATAAGACAAATGAGTGTCCATGTAGCTCGGATGAATCACAAACCCATCTCCCAAAAGTTGGAGAAGATGCTCTTTGTAGAAAGCCATCTTTCTGCCCAACTCCTGCATCAGCTCTACCCATGTTCTCCTAGTGTCCAACTGTATAAGATCCTGACGAATGAGTCTAGTGATCTCCGTCCGTGTGACTGGCAGGGAGGGTGCATCCAGGGAATACTGAAAAGGAGGCAATCTATCCATGCTGAAACCATGCCTCTGAAACCATGAGGTCATCTGCGCATACCAACATGATGCATCTCCCTGCATCGCTAACTGTCTAGAGGACCCAAGAGCCAATCTAGTATATCTGCCTCTATGTGTATCCCATAGACTGTGCATAGAGGACATTGATCTAGTAAGAGCCTCAATCTCTATAGGAGGGGCGCCTACCTCCGCTCGAATAATCGCATGTGGTACGGAGGCCTTGGCTCTAATCATCCACGATATCATAAATACCAAGGGTCTCTCCATGCTCCTCCAACTGTCATGATTTACAGATGGTCCCCAAACCTAGACCCCATAAAGCATACTTGAAGCAACCAAAGTATCAAAGAGCCATAACTTTGTTCGTGGTTCTTGAAACTGAACCTGCGACACATCCTCTCTAGCCCTCCTAATGCCGCATAGGCTCTCGACAGTTTGGTCTCTGCTGCTCTCCTCAGAGTAAACCTCAGTCCCATGAATACCACCCCCATATATGTATATTCATCTGTGTACTCCACAGTTTCCTTACCATATACGAGTGTAGGTGCCGATCTCTTGACCCACTGTGGTGTGGTGTTAAACACCATAACCTTGGTTTTACCAAGGATCACAAACAATCCACTATCCTCTGCAAAGCTGTGCAATGCATCCAACTGTCTCTGCATGCCCTCTGGTGACTCTGATATCAACACAATATCATCAGCATATAATAATAAAGGGATCCATGTCCCTGCTAGCTGAGCGCCTCTTATCGCCCTCTCTATCAATGTAGTCAGAGACCTCATCTACATACATACCAAAAAGTGTAGGGGACAAAGGACACCCCTGTTTCACTCCAATAGTGTAATGAACAATGTCAGAAATCCCCTCAAGAGTGCGCACCTGGCCAGTCATCACTGAGCCGTATAAAGGCATGATCCCCCATATGATCTCGGTGGGTACTCCCAACTTCAGTAGCCTGCGCATCAATCTGGCCCTCGGCACTGTGTCAAATGCTTTGCGGAAGTCCACAAAGCAACAATACATCCGTCTCCCATGTGCCCGACGAATGGATGCATACAACCGTGCCAATGTGTGCCCTATCATAATAGTACGGTAGTTCCCTGGTACCGTGGGGTCCCTTGCCTTGAAGAGAGGTACAATAGTAGATAATCTCCAAGACTCGAGTAGTCCCTCACACATGACAGGGTTAAACAACCGCGCAAGAATCTCTAACAGTAAATCTCTAGCATGTATCAAGTGCTCTGCCACCAAACCATCATGATCATATGCTCTTCTAGTCCTCATCCTGTCAATGGCGTTCTTCACCATCTCAGTGGTAAAGAAAGTACTAGTGGCTGGACATGGCTCTAGAGGGTCTGGTAATGGTGGTTGCCCAGGTACTGCATATAATGATGTTGCATACTGACCCCAAATCTCAGTAGAAATAATCACTGGAGGAGGTGAGTGCTCATGGAAGAGACGCCAGGCCTCACCTGAATCTCGACTCAAAAAGAGCTCATACAAATCACATTCCATCTGGGCTAAAAAGGCCCGCTTCTTCCGTCGCACTAAACGCCGAAGGGCAATCCGAGACTGTCTATATGTAATGACTCCAAGTATAAGCTCGCTCTGAATCTGAACTCTCATCTCTCTGCACTCCTCATCATACCAACTATTCTGAGGCATGTTCCCAAAACGTCTTCTCTGATCTGGTTGAGTGTGTGGGTATGCCTCTGCTGCTGCCCCATGCAAGATCTCCGTCAATAGAGTGGTGATCTCCTCCACGGTATATACAGGCTCGGCTGCCCACATCCGTCTATAAATCTCCTCCACATAAACTGAGTCCGTATACCGTGTGTGTGCAATCCGCCGTGGTGTCTGAGAGGCACCATACTGGAAAGAGACTGAAAAAGTCAGGAGAGCATGGTCAACTACTACTCCAACGGGTCTAGGTCCCACACTGAGATCCTAAATACTAGAGATGAAGCTCGGTGAAGTCATGACATAGTCCATTGTACTGGCCCCATGTCTGTGTGGAAAGCATGTGAATCCCCCAGACGAAGGAAAAATCTCTAGACCATTAAGTATGACCAAACCATGCGTAGTTGTCATCTCCATGAGATATCTCCCATACTGTGTGCTCTCTATCCTGTGAGTGTCTGTCAAGCCCCATCTCCGATATATCCATCTCTCTACGCATCTCCTCGAGGTATCATAAAATACCGTTTGGGAGTTGGCCATCCTGGCATTAAAGTCTCCCAAGAGAATGATATCTCCATCTCTAGAGAACTCCCATATGTCATCATCAAGTATAGAGAAAGGGGATTGCCCTCTAGGTGAGGTATAGACTAATGTGCTAGGGGGGAGAGTAACATATAGCAATGTATAAGAATCTGCCCGTCTCAGCTCTCAGTCTCACCCACATGTATCTCGCCTGGTCATCTCTCCGGACAATCTGGAATAGCGGCTGCAACTCCTCCCTGAATAAGACTGCTACCCCTCCTGAACCTCGACTCCCATGCTGGGATCTAGTGTCTGACAGACAAGCCGTCTCCCATGAATAACCAGTCACACTTGGCATCAACTGTCCAGATTTCTGATGTGTCTCTAAGTAAAAGACAATGTCTCTACCTCTGAAGCTATCCTCAAAGGCACCCACAGCCAGCCTATATGATCCATTACAATTCCATGCCGCCATCCGGAGTGTGGTCCCATATGTCTCGCACCGTCATGTTGTGTGTCTTTCCAAAACCACTACTTTTCCTCCTCTATAGAAGGCAATTTTTCCCTTCTCCCTTGCTGCTTTGATCTCTGGCATCAACTCTTGCATATGTGCTATTTGTGCTAAAGTAAGGTCATCCCCCATAAATATCCCAATTTTCTTAAGTGCTGGTCTCTTCTTCAGGAATTCCTTCCTTGTTTCCAAAGTCGGGAAACGCAAAATAAGTGCTCTCTCTTTGACGTTTCCCTTCTCATCCACTCCCTTCTTTGCTACTCTCCAAGCACCTGTGTGCATAGGTTCCGGGATGCCCATGCATTGCAAGAGTTCCTTCACTTCTTCTTCTACATTTTCGGTGTCTTTGATACCAGTAATACGCACATGGAGGGCTCTATTCCTCCTCTTCTGTTCCTCCTCAATGGTCATATTGATCATGGTAGAAGTCTGTGCGGCTTCTGGCATCCAGGCCTTCCCTTTCTTTGCACCTTCAATCCATTTTTCTGCTTCGTCAACCTTCTCCTGTGTTTTAAAAAAGGCGCTCCACCCATGAGGAAGCTTCTTTCGAGTTTTGTTCTTCCCCTTCGCACAGAGTTTTCACCTGCTCCTTAATTTCTTCGAGCTCCTTTAACATCGAGGGCTGATTTCCCCCCTCCATTTTGGGCATAATTTTGCAAGCTGCAAGTTCCCCTTTAAGCTCTTCAATCACTCCATCATGCATTTTTCCACATTGGTTTTCCAAGATTCAAAGCTTGCAATTGCCTCATCCAACTTTTTCTGCATAATACATTTCATTATATTCACTTCTGCCTGCATTAGAGCCTGCATCTCCCCTTTCACAGATAGATACATCTCATCATGCTTACCAAGCATCGCTTTATCCAATTCTTTCCTCATATCTGCATACATAGAATTCTTATGACTCTCTGCATTTGCGTACATCTCTTTCCTGATGTCATCTCTCATAAAGCTGAGCTCCGATTTAATCATCACTTGAACCCTCTCCATCATTAAATCATCTTGGACTTTGACGGTTTTCCGTGCCCGTAGAGAGCTTGGCGAGAGAGAGAAATGAAATGAAATGAAATGTTATATTAACGTCTTCAAAAGGCCAAAGTGACCTATGAGACCAGAAAGTTACAATGTGGTGGATCTGATACAAAGTCAGAGTCAGAGTAACAAGATGACAAAAATGAAAATGAAATGACAAATGTCACAATAAAATACTATGGAATCCTAAACTACTAGGTGTGAACTAAGCAGCTAGCTGGGATAGCTAGATCACAAGAGATCCAGCATCGGTCGCTGGCGGATCTCATCAATCTCCTCCATGGTCAGTAGTCTGACCAGGCGTCGTGCATGTCGAGCCAAAGTGATTCGAATCCTCTGATGCAACCTCCGCCGATGCTATGTAGTCCTCTGCAGTCGTGGGCGTCTTGATCTCCCCAGCTCAGTCGCTCGGTCGATCAGTGTGCCTCTGGTGTGAGACGACGAGCTCTACTGTGGTAGTAACTCCTTCGGGTGTCCAGTGTCAGCTCTAAAGAAATCTGTGATCTGTCTCTGAGACTGGGTAGCCTCTCCTCTCATCAGGCTCTCTCTGTGTCTGCGTAGCTCGAGCAAAAACAAACCCAAGCATCTCTGATCCTCGTACTGCATGACTCTGGAGAATGGTCCAAAGCCCTCTCTGAACAAGCAATGGAAGCGGCCTCGTATCTCGTAGTAGACGGGGCAGTGGCATGTGTAGTGCAACTCTGTCTCAAGCTCGATGTCACACAAGGGGCATGTCCTAGCCTCTGCTGGTACTCTGCTGTATCTCCAAGTCTCAATCTGCAACTGGTGTGAAGATGTGCGTATCTCGCCGATAGCACATTGTATCCCATGAGACAAGTGGGTGTCCATGTATCTGGGCCTCGTCACAAAACCATCAACCGTAAGCTGGAGGAGATGCTCTCTGTAGAAAGCCATCTTCGTGCCCAGCTCCTGTGCTGGCTGTATCCATGTCCTCCTGGTGTCTAGCTAAGTCAAGTCCTAGCGGATGAGCCTGGTGATCTCAGACTGTGTAAGAGTCAGAGAGGGTGCATCCAGTGAGTACTGGAAGGGAGGCAATTTGTCTATGCTGAACCCATGCGCCTGAAACCATGATGTCATCTCCCCATACCAGAATGATGTATCTCCCTGCATGGCTAGCTGTCGAGAGGACTCAAGTGCAAGGCGGGCATATCTGTCTTTGGGAAGTTCCTACATGCAGTGTATGAAGGAGACAGATCTGGTGAGCGCTTGAACCACTAGTGGGAGGGCAGCTAGCTCTGCTCGAACAATAGCACGTGGTACTGAGGCCTTGGCTCTAATGAGCCGCGAGATCATAGAGACCAGAGGCTTCTCCATGTCCCCTCATCCATCACTGCGGCCTGTCCTCCCACTGAGAGAGAGACAGAGAGAAATGAAATGAAATGAAATGTTATATTAACGTCTTCAAAAGGCCAGAGTGACCTATGAGACCAAACTGAGACAAAAGTGGTGAGTCTGTTACAATGTCTGAAAAGTGTGAAAATGTGAAAATAAATGTGAAAAACTAAATACAAAGTATTAGATAAACTTCTTAGGAGCATTCTGGGTGTCTGGGTAGAATGCTTCTAATCCTTTGTTGTAGTCTCCTCTGGTGAAGTGTGCTTCTGCAGCTCGGTCGTGGTCGTCTCGATTTCCTAAGCTCAATTGCCCTGTCAATGAGGGTGCCTTTGGTATGAATGTGGGTACTCCTTTGTGCTCGCTGCTGGCCTCTCGCTTCTCCTTCCATTCCTGCTTCTCTCGATCCGAAGAAATCTGTGATCTGCCTCTAAGGCTGTAGTGCTCTTTGTCTTCTCATTAGATTATCCCTGTGCCGATGTAGTTAACGTAGGTACAGGCCTAAGCACCTTTGATCTTGGTATTGCATGACTCTATCTAGAGGTCCAAAGCCTTCTTTAAATAGGCAATGGAAACGCCCACGTATCTCATAGTATACGGTGCAGTGGCATATGTAGTGTAATTCTGTCTCCGGCTCCATTCCGCATAACTTACAAATTCTGATCTCAAGTGGGATTCCTCTAAATCTGCCAAATTCAATTTCCAACTGGTGTGAGGATGTACGAATCTGACCAATAGCACATCTCAAACCATGAGACAGGTGGGTATCCATGTAGCTCGGGCGAATCACAAAGCCATCTTCAGATAGCTGTAGGAAGATTTCTTTGTAGTCGGCCATCTTCGTGCCCAATTCTTGTGTAGGGTCTACCCATGTCCTCTTAGTGTCCAACTGTAGAAGATCTTGGCGGATGGTTTTATTAATCTCCGTTCGTGTGATTGTCAATGATGGAGCCTCAAGAGAGTATTGGAAGGGGGGTAATCTTTCCATACTGAACCCGTGTCTATGAAACCACGAGGACAGTTGCGCATACCAGCATGATGTATCTCCTTTCATTGCTAACTGTCGAGAGGATTCGAGGGCCAATCTAGTATATCGGCAATTGTATCCCATAAACCATGTATAAAGGACACTGATCTGGTAAGAGCTTCAATTTCTATTGGAGGGGCAGCTAGTTCCGCTCGGGTAATCGCGTGTGGTACGGAGGCCTTGGCTCTAATCATTCGGGAAATCATAGATACCAAAGGTCTCTCCATTGACTTCCAATTATCCTGATCCATAGATGGTCCCCAAATCTGGACCCCATAAAGCATAGCCGAAGCCACCACAGTATCAAAGAGCCAAAGTTTTGTTCGTGGTTCCTGAAACTGCACTTGTGACCACATCCTCTCCAACCCTCCCAAGGCCGCAGAGGCTCTGGACAATCTAGCATCCGCTGCTTTCTTAAGAGTAAACTTCGGTCCTGTAAATACCACACCAAGGTATGTGTATGCATCTGTGTACTCTACTGTATCCTGGCCATATGCAAATGTAGGTGCCGATCTCCTAACCCACTGCGGTGTGGTGTTAAACACCATAACTTTGGTTTTACCCAAATTTACCGACAGTCCGCTGTCATCCGCGAATTTATGTAATGCATCTAACTGCCTCTGCATTCCATCTGGTGATTCTGCTATCAATACAATATCATCTGCATACAACAACAAAGGGATCCATGACCCTGCAAGTTGAGCACCTCTGTCACCCTCTCTATCAATGTAATCTGATACCTCATCTATATACATACCAAATAAAGTAGCAGACAGTGGGCATCCCTGCTTTACTCCAACGGTGGAATGAACAATGTCGGAATCCCCTTCTGGAGTACGTACATAACCAGTTACTGACCCGTATAAGGCCATGATCCCCCAGATAATCTCTTTGGGGACCCCTAACTCTTGCATTCTGCGCAGCAATCTAGCCCTTGGTACTGTATCAAAAGCTTTCCGAAAATCCACAAAGCAACAATACATCCTTCTCCCGCTTGCTCTTCCTTCCTCAATAATGGCTCTGAGCGTAAGAATGTGATCTAAAGTGGAATAACCCCTCCTGAATCCAGCTTGTCCTGTTGCCCTTATGCCCTCATTCTCTGCCCATCTACTCAATTTTTGTTCCAGAATGGATGCGTACAGTTTGGTCAATGTGTGACCCACCATAATGGTACAGTAGTTCCCGGGTATCATAGGATCCCCTGACTTGAAAATAGGTACGATAGTAGATAATTTCCAAGATTCAGGTAATCCTTCACACATGACCCGATTAAACAGACGAGCAAGGACTTCTGAAAGTAGATCCCTCGCATGGATCAGATGTTCTACTACTAAACCCTCGTGATCATATGCTCTCCTTGTCTTCATCTTATCGATGGCTTTTTCCACCATTTCGGCAGTAAAGAAAGTACTAGAAGCAGGGCGTGGCTCTAGCGGATCTGGTAATGGAGGCTGTCCAGATACCGCATATAATGATGTTACATATTGACCCCAAATCTCAGGAGAAGTAATTGTCGGAGGTGATGAGTGCTCGTGAAATAAACGCCAGGCCTCATGTGAGTCCTGACTCAAGAAGAGCTGATATAAATCCTTCTCCAATTTGGCTAAAAATGCCCTTTTCTTGCGACGTACTATACGTCGAAGAGCAATCCGAGACTGCTTATATGTGATGATCCCAAGTGTAAGCTCTTTTTGGACCTTGGTTCTCGTCTCTCTGCATTCCTCGTCGTACCAACTGTTTTGAGGCATGTTCCCAGATCCTCTCTTCTGATCAGACTGAGTATGTGGGTATGCCTCTTGTGCTGCTCCATGTAGTATCTCTGTTAGCTAAGAAGTAATCTCCTCTACAGTATATACTGGCTCGGCTGTCCACATCCTATTATAGATCTGTTCCACATAGACTGAATCAGTCTCTGGCATGAAAGTATATCTTGTGTGTGTCTTCTTCCTTTGCACTTGAAAGGCATTGTATTGGAAGGAGATTGATAAGGTCAAGAGAGCATGATCCACTGCAATCCCAACCGGTGTGGGTCCCACCTTAAAGTCCTCGATACTAGAAATAAAGCTTGGTGAAGTCATGACATAATCCACTGTACTGGCCCCATGCCTGTGCGGGAAGCATGTGAATCCCCCAGATAAAGAGAGAGAGAGAAATGAAATGAAATGAAATGATATATTAATGTCTTCAAAAGGCCAAAATGACCTATGAGACCATCAAATACAAAGTGGTGAATCTAATACAATGTCTGAAGTACAAGTACAAAAAGTATTGAAAGTAAAAATAAAATTGAAAACTAAAATGAAGTGTGAAATGTGAAATGTGAAATGTGAAAATGTAGAATAGGCCCTCAATGACAATCTGGGTGTCGTGCTAGAATGCCTTTGATACTCTGTTAAAGTCTTCGTCGATGTAGTGTGCTCCTGTGTCTCGGTCGTGGTCGTCTCGATCTCCCGAGCTCAATCGCCCTGTCAATGAGGGTGTCAATGAGGGTGCCTCTGGTATGAATGCGGGCACAACCCTGTGCTGGTGGTTGGTCTCTTGGCTCCCTCGATCCAAAGAAACCTGTGATCTGTCTCTGAGATTGTCGTACACCATGTCTCCCCAACAGACTATCTCTATTTTGGTGTAGCTCAAGTAGATAAAATCCAAGGCATCTCTGGTCCTGATATCTCATGACTCTATCTAGGGGTCCAAAACCCTCCCTGAATAAGCACTAGAAGCGCCCTCGTATCTAATAATACACAGTGCAGTGGCATATGTAGTGTAGCTCTGTCTCTGGCTCTCTACCGCATAGTTGACATATACTAGACTCTGGTGGTATCCCTCTGAATCTACACGTCTCAATCTCCAGCTGGTGTGAGGATGTGCGAATCTGACCAATAGCACATCACAGACCATGAGATAAATGAGTGTCCATGTAGTTCGGACGAGTCACAAACCCATCCCTTGAAAGTTGGAGAAGGTGCTCTTTGTAGAAAGCCATCTTCGTGCCCAACTCCTGTATCGGCTCTACCCATGTCCTCCTGGTGTCCAACTGTACAAGATCCTGACGAATGAGTCTAGTGATCTCCGTCCGTGTGACCGGCAGGGAGGGTGCGTCCAGGGAGTACTGAAAGGGAGGCAATCTATCCATGCTGAAACCATGTCTCTGAAACCATGAGGTCATCTGTGCATACCAACATGATGCATCTCCCTGCATCGCTAACTGTCTAGAGGACTCAAGAGCCAGTCTAGTATATCTGCCTCTATGTGTATCCCATAGACTCTGCATAAAGGACACTGATTTGGTAAGAGCCTCAATCTCTATAGGAGGGGCGGCTACCTCCGCTCGAATAATCGCATGTGGTACAGAAGCCTTGGCTCTAATCATCCGGGATATCATAAATACCAAGGGTCTCTCCATGTTCCTCCAACTGTCATGATTCACAGATGGTCCCCAAACTTGGACCCCATAAAGCATAGCTGAAGCAACCAAAGTATCAAAGAGCCATAGTTTTGTTCGTGGTTCTTGAAACTGAACCTGCGAACACATCCTCTCTAGCTCTCCTAATGCCGCATAGGCTCTGGATAGTCTAGTCTCTACTGCTCTCCTCAGGGTAAACCTCGGTCCCGTGAATACCACCCCCAGATATGTATATTCATCTGTGTACTCCACAGTGTCCTGGCCATATACGAGTGTAGGTGCCGATCTCTTGACCCATTGTGATGTGGTGTTAAACACCATAACCTTGGTTTTACCAAGGTTCACAGACAGTCCACTATCCTCTGCAAAGTTGTGCAATGCATCCAAATGTCTTTGCATGCCCTCTGGTGACTCTGACATTAACACAATATCATCAGCATATAATAATAAACGGATCCATGTCCCTGCCAGTTGAGCGCCTCTGTCACCCTCTCTATCAATGTAGTCAGAGACCTCATCTACATACATACCAAAAAGTGTAGGGGACAAAGGACACCCCTGTTTCACTCCAATAGTGGAATGAACAATGTCAAAAATCCCCTCAGGAGTGCGTACCTGGCCAGTCACTGAGTTGTATAAAGCCATGATCCCCCATATGATCTCTGTGGGTACTCGCAACTTCAGTAGCCTGTGCATCAATCTGGCCCTCGGCACTGTGTCAAATGCCTTGCGGATGTCCACAAAGCAACAATACATCCGTCTCCCATGTGCCCGGCCCTCCTCAATAATGGCTCTGAGTGTAAGAATATGGTCCAGAGTGGAGAAACCCCTCCTGAACCCAGCCTGTCCTGCTGCTCGTATGCCCTCATTTTCTGCCCATTTACTCAGTTGTTGTTCAAGAATGGATGCATACAACCGTGCCAATGTGTGCCCTATCATAATAGTATGGTAGTTCCCTGGTATCGTGGGGTCCCCTACCTTGAACAGACGTACAATAGTAGATAATCTCCAGGACTCGGGTAGTCCCTCACACATGACACGGTTAAACAATCGCGCAAGAACCTCTGACAGTATATCTCTAGCATGTATCAAGTGCTCCGCCACCAAACCATCATGATCATATGCTCTCCTAGTCCTCATCCTGTCAATGGCGTTCTTCACCATCTCAGTGGTAAAGAAGGTACTAGTGGCTGGACATGGCTCTAGAGGGTCTGGTAATGGTGGTTGCCCAGGTACTGTATATAATGATGCTGCATATTGACCCCAAATCTAGGGAGAGGTAATCACTGGAGGAGGTGAGTGCTCATGGAAGAGACGCCAGGCCTCACCTGAATCTCGGCTCAAAAAGAGCTGATACAAATCACGTTCTATATGGGCTAAAAAGGCCCGCTTCTTCCGTCACACTAAACGCCGAAGGGCAATCCAAGACTGTCTATATGTAATGACTCCAAGTATAAGCTCGCTCTGAATCTGAACTCTCATCTCTCTGCACTCCTCATCATACCAACTATTCTGAGGCATGTTCCCAGAACGTCTTCTCTGATCTGGTTGAGTGTGTGGGTATGCCTCTGCTGCTGCCCCATGCAAGATCTCCGTCAATAAAGTGGTGATCTCCTCCACTGTATATACAGGCTCGGCTGCCCCCATCCGTCCGTAAATCTCTTCCACATAAACTGAATCCGTCTCTGGTGTAAAAGTATACCGTGTGTGTGCAATCCTCCGTGGTGTCTGAGAGACACTATACTGGAAAGAGACTGAAAAAGTCAGGAGAGCATGGTCCACTGCTACTCCAACAGGCCTAGGGCCCACACTGAGATCTTGAATATGAGAGATGAAGCTCGGTGAAGTCATGACATAGTCCATTGTACTGGCTCCATGTCTGTGTGGAAAGCCTGTCAATCCCCCAGACGAAGGAAAAATCTCTAGACCATTAAGTATGACCAAACCATGCGTAGTTGTCATCTCCATGAGATATCTCCCATACTCTGTGTGCTCTTTATCCTGTGAGTGTCTGTCAAGTCCCATCTCCGATATATCCATCTCTCTAAGCATCTCCTCCGAGGTATCATAAAATACCGTTTGGGAGTTGGCCGTCCTGGCATTAAAGTCTCCCAAGAGAATGATATCTCCATCTCTAGAGAACTCCCATATGTCATCATCAAGTATAGAGAAAGGGGATTGCCCTCTAGGTGAGGTGTAGACTGATGTGCTAGGGGGAAAGTAACATATAGCAATGTATAAGAATCTGCCTGTCTCAGCTCTCAGTCTCACCCACATGTATCTCGCCTGGTCATCTCTCCGGACAATCTGTAATAGCGGTTGCAACTCTTCCTTGAATAAGACTGCTACCCCTCCTGAACCTCTACTTCCATGCTGGGATCTAGTGTCTGGCCGACAAGCTGTCTCCCATAAATAGCCAGTCACACTTGGCATCAACTGTCCAGATTTTTGATGTGTCTCCGAGTAAAAGACAATGTCTCTATCTCTGAAGCTATCTTCAAAGGCACCTACATCCAGCCTATATGATCCATTACAATTCCATGCCGCCATCCGGAGTGTGGTCCCATATGTCTCGCACCGTCATGCTGTGCTTTTTCCAAAACCACTACTTTCCCTCCTCTGTAAAAGGCAATTTTTCCCTTCTCCCTTGCTGCCTTGATCTCTGGCATCAACTCTTGCATATGTGCTATTTGTGCTAAAGTAAAGTATGTGCTATTTGTGCTAAAGTAAAGAGAGAGAGATGAAATGAAATGATATATTAACGTCTTCAAAAGGCCAAAATGACCTATGAGACCATCAGATACAAAGTGGTGATTCTAATACAATGTCTGAAGTACAAGTATAAAAAGTACTCAATGTAAAATGTGAAAAATGAAAAATGAAGTGTGAGATGTGAAATGTAGAATAGGCCCTCAATGACACTCTGGGTGTCGTGCTAGAATGCCTCTGATCCTCTGCTGGAGTCTTCATCGATGGAGTGTGCTCCTGTGTCTCGGTCGTGGTCGTCTCGATCTCCCGAGCTCAGTCGCCATGTCAATGAGGGTGCCTTTGGTATGAATGTGGGTACAACTCTGTGATGGTGGTTGGTCTCCTGGCTCCCTCGATCTAGATAAATCTGTGATCTGTCTCTGTGACTGTCGTACTCCATGTCTCCTCAACAGACTATCTCTATGTCGATGTAGCTCAAGTAGATATAAGCCAAGGCATCTCTGATCCTGATACCTCATGACTCTATCTAGGGGTCCAAAACCCTCCCTGAATAAGCAATGGAAGCACCCTCGTATCTCATAATACACAGTGCAGTGGCATATGTAGTGTAGCTCTGTCTCTGGCTCTCTATCGCATAGTTGGCATATCCTATACTCCGGTGGTATCCCTCTGAATCTACCCGTCTCAATCTCCAGCTGGTGTGAGGATGTGCGAATCTGACCAATAGCACATCGCAGAACATGAGACAAATGAGTGTCCATGTAGCTCGGACGAATCACAAACCCATCTCCCGAAAGTTGGAGAAGATGCTCTTTGTAGAAAGCCATCTTCGTGCCCAACTCCTGCATTGGCTCTACCCATGTCCTCCTGGTGTCCAACTGTATAAGATCCTGACGAATGAGTCTAGTGATCTCCGTCTGTCTAACTGGCAGTTCCATCCCCAAATGTATTGGCCTCAAAGATTGGCGTCCCTGCCAGTATTTCTTTATTATTGCTTCACAAAGGTACAACTCCCGGAGGGTCCAGCTCTCTCCGAGACTTTGCGTCCAAATGCTCTCTAGAAACTGGCCCTCTGGGCACTTACAAACAATACAACGGATGCCCAAAAGAAGAGCCCCAAAGCTCTGATCCAGAAGCAATTGGCACCAAAAGCATCTACTCCCAAAAACTTCATGCAAATCTGCCCATAAGCTGCCAGTGCAATTTGCGGAACTCCGTACAGCAATCACCCCAATGTGAACACTCCACATGAATAGAGTTACCAGAACAGGTAATTATAGGTGTAGCAGGCTACAATGTCACTTGCTCAGGACACAGACTTACAATTCGTCTTGCGTTAAAACTGGGTGGCCTCTCGCCTAGGCAGAGACACGTGGCAGACATAGGGAGTGCTGGTCTAGAGGACACTGGCCAATTCACCACCACTACAGTTCGGAGATAGGAGGAAAAGTCTGTACTGGTTCCATGAGTTAGACGCGTTCCATTGGGTTCGGAGTCTACTATTGTGTCATTGAGTTTCCTTTGTTCCATTGCTCTCTAGTGTTTGTTCTGTTGGAGTGAGATTTCCTACACATTACACTGAGGAGCGCCCATAGTTGAGAGCACGCCGTACTTTTCCAGCTACAATAGGATACCAAGAGACATGTATTAGTCACTTTTTTCGAATCGCAAGAGGTTGTGATTGGCCGGCCAATAATAATAGAAAAATTGCACATAGATGGATTGACTAATTTATAAACCTTACATGGAAAGGCCAAGTAGAAAGTTTCCAGTAATTCAAAGTGTTCCATAAACCCTGAAGCACCCATTCCACTTGCTGACAGAAAGTCATTGTTAAAGACAGAGGATACCCAAATGCCAAACTATGTCAGTAGGTTGCAATCATTGACTAGGACTAGGTCATGAAAGAGCACGCCAAACTTTACAGTCAGCTGTCAATGCATAAAGTTCCAACGCTTTCCTTGTCACCTGACATCTCAAAGGTTATTTGTACCCACAACCATAGAGCCATCAGTGTAAGCTTAACCCACAAAACATCTGAAATTTTCCAGAGGGTAAAAACATCTCAGGTAATTGTTTTGTACACTCAGATTATCCATATACAGCAGCGAAGGATGAGCATATAGTAATGCCCTTAAGAACAGCCTTGACATACCAATTGTCTAAAGGGCAAGCATCAGTAAGCTCAAGCCTCACATGAAGAGATATAAAACACTATGATCATACAACCAATAGACTGCAATTTGTATTCTAGGACCAAAGGCCAATCCTCATGGTGTCAATGACTACAATGTCAAATGCTTTTTCAATATCTACTTGTAAAATTAGAACATCCTGCACAATATAATTGGCATGTTCTGTCCTTCAAGTACGCATCATCTAAACCAGCATTTTTGCCAAAAGCTGCACACACTTTTTTTATTAAAGCTAGGCTCAAAAAGTCATAGAAAACTCAAACTGCTGAAGTGAAATGTCTCCCAGATGGAAACAATCACGAACACACCAAAGGAGCTAAGTACGAAAATAAGTGTAGGGTACCCAATGAAAAGCCTGCTCGAAGTGATTGTGCGTATGATAAACGGCTGAAAGGCCCGAAAATTGCACCAAGGCAAGAAAGTACTTGTACTTTGATAATGGCAGATCCCATTGCCACACACATGGACACTTCTCTGGTTTGAACCACCTTGTATAGCCAATATAAATGATACATAAGGTTCATGGACTTCATCATGAAGTCCTCCATAGCACAAAGACCGACACCAGAGAAAAAACCCTCAAGCTTGCAATTATCAGAGCTCATCCACTCTCTGATAATTATAGAGGGATTGCTGGAGAGAAGCATGGAAATAAGCACACTGGAAAACCAATTAAACATGTATGGTTTCAGAATTTCCGACCAGTTCAAGAGGGCCTAGTATCTCAGCCAAGGAATGGAGGCTAAACCTAGCCATGCACTTTGACATTACTCCACATATCCAGAAAAGCTTTCCAACTGTTACCAATCAAAAGCCTAATGTTAAGGAAATGCAGGAACCACCTCGAGCCTGTAGGAACAGCATGATATTGCAAGTGCTCCAACGAGATCCTTCGAGTAGCCAATTTCTCACTCAGATATCATCCAAGTTTCTTTTTTTGCCAAGTTTCTCAATCCAAAAAAGAACTATGTCCCTTGCCATATGTTAAGGGAATGATCGAGTAACACAGCTGCCAACATGTGCATATGTTGTTTCTATCCCAATAAGACCAACAGCACCATTACATGTGGGTGAAGGGGCATGATCACATATAATATAGCTAGAGCAAGCTCGTTACGGATTTTTGAAGAGTCAATTCATGACATCAAAGGTAGATAAAATTGGGCATACACCATCACAATGGGCTGAACAATCCATTATCTTACAAGTAGAGACCTTCACAATGAATGCCTCAGCAATACCAACAAAGACATTAGTTTTCCAATTAAGCAAGTCTAGAATAAAGATCTCTTATCAAAAAATGACGAGAAGCATTTGATGTCCTTTCTAGTATAAATAATATTCTAGATGAAGAAACTGATTGCCTAGGTAATCTGCGAGACGGTGTATTTAATAGTGATTATAATGTTTGCTGCATGTCAAGGAATAACCTGCAAGTATTATCAGCCATTACCTTGTCCCTCAAATGTTGTAGAATCTTTACTTCAATCAGAGCTTGCTGATGGAACCGTTTCTTGTTTCGAACAAGTTTTATTGCTCGTAAAACCTTATACTTATGATCTTGGCATTTGACTACCTGCCCAAAGCTTCCTTTCCCCAATAATCCAAGTATCTCAAACCGATAGGCAATATGATCCCGCTCATTAATGACGTAATCACCACGTTCGTCATCAAAACCTGCAAAACACATCAAAGATAAAATGTGTCAGGCAAACTTGCAGTATCCCTTTTTTCTCAGGTATGATGTGTTTACTCTTGCTACTTTAAGCCAAACTTGATCTCTTAGTTCATGGTAACGTATCCTTGAGGCACCTCAAAATGTCAAAAAAAACAACAAACAACAACAACAGCAACTCTTCACAACCTCACCAAGGACTCTAAAACATATGAAACACGACCAATGAGCTTTTTCATGCAATAATTTGTCGATTCAAGCACAAAAATCTGCTCATAAGTTCTTGCATCACAGAAACCATTTGTGTAAACAGAGAGTGGGTTTGCTCCAACCAAGGCCAAAAGTGCATAAACTCCATGAGCACAGTAAATCTCAATCTCTACAAGAGGCCTAAAGTTAAAGATGTGCTATATCCTATAGTGGAGCTACCATGTCAGATCCAAAGAAACGTCTGTAATCTATGCAATGCTTTCACACGCCTGTACTCCAAACGTCTGTACTCAAGACACCATGTAGCATCTTCAACTCTTCAAATTTGGAGGTCATCTCCTCCATGCAGGATGTGAGGGCTTCTTTGTGGATGTCTTCAGCCCTGTGAGACAGCAGACTACACTGTCTAGATTGAGTTTTGGGCAAGTCCCACATTGTTTCGGGACGGTACCATGTCCTTTCTGTACCAATCTTTGTGAGATCTTGTTCGATAGTCATTCTGAAACATCATACATGAGAATGCAAGTGATGGTGTGTCCAAGGAGCATTGAAAGTGTGGCAATATGTCCATCACAAAGCCATGCAACTGAAACCAAGATGACATCTGTGCCTACCGACTTCTAGAGTCTCCCGCCATGTGTCACGTGACACATCCAACCCTATGTGTCCGTGGACAAGCTACAACATGATCGGGGTTCAATCAATCCAGTCAGTCTAGATTAGAAGTGATCTGACACTTTTGTGAGTCTATTCGTAGACCGTGCATGCCCAGTCACTTAGCATAGATGCATATCCTCTGGTTGCACATAGCATGATCATCAGAATTCCCATCAGAATCCATTAGAATCAGTTAGGGGAATTTTCCAGTGTATTTAGCCTATTTTTCCTATTTTTGGTATTTTTCACTTATTATTTTTAAGTGACTTCCCAACAAAAGTAGGTAGGGCAATTTTGCCAAGAAAATATATAAGCAAACCCGTTAGCATTTTCTGGCAGAAGAGGCAGCAGGAGCACATGCTCAACATGCATCTTCTCACCAAGAACTGCAATACCCCCCAAGCCTGGCGTTTCCTCTCCATGAGCCTAGCGTTTTCAGTTTGGGACTTCACCATCGCGAGCCATTTCCCCACTTCAGCCCAGCGTTTTGCATATCGCCATACCTCCCTCTGACACCCTGGCGTTTTCAGCTTGACCATCGCCAGCATCACAACAGGCCAGCGTTTTTCCACTAATGCTATCAGACAAGCCAACGTTTTCTATTTTCAGCCCGTTCCAGCAGCAAATGGACAGCGTTTTCAGCATGCATGATTTGCATCAGATTCAGCCATAAAGACTTGCAGGCATCCCCATTTTCAGCCCTCGAAAACGCAGCCAAAACAATCACTTTCAGCCACCGAAACAGCCCCGAAATTCAGCAAATAGAAGACCATAGATTTCAGCCCTAAAGTCGTCGTCGTCATCGGCATAGTCCCAAGTTGCATCAGTCCATTGCATCCGCATTGTACCACTTTGTGCAATCAATAGTAGACCACTCTCGCCGACGAGAGTGGGGCCTTCGGAGGAGGGTTTTAAAACGTCTCTGGTGTCGTATCTCTCTTCTCTCTCTATCTCTCAGTCTCATACACTTGCACGCACAGTGTCCATTCACTTTGTTTGTGATCATAGCACTTTCCATTAAGAACGGAAGGCTCTCCCTTCCATAAGAACTAAAAGGAACCTTGAGCACAGTTCGGAGCACGCATCTTGAGCAAAGCGCAAACAATCATTCCCCTACACCTAACATTGGTATCAGAGCTTTGGCAGTGTTCTGTATCACTCAAGGAAAGAAGCACAAGAATTTTTTTTGCTTGTTGAAATCGCACGAACCCAAGTTCGCTTGGGCGTGTCGATTCTTAATCGTGTTTTGTTGAAGAGTGACAGGAATCCCAAGAAAGAAGGGCTTGTCCAACCTCCCCTTGTGTCTCTTTTCACTCATTGAGAGCGGACCGTGCACTTAGCGGCCGGCCAATCGACGTGAGGTGGGAAAAAGCAACCTTGGTGTGAGCGCAAGGCCGCCAAGGGGTGCGCCCACGGAAAAGAGTAGAACTCGGGTGAAGAGAAGATCCTTCTCAAACGCAATTTACAAGCGAAAGAAAATCTCAAGAACCTCAAGAACCTCAAGATCCTCAAGAACCCAAGACCCTCAAGAACCCAAGTTCCTCGTGGACTTAAGGACCAAAGATCATAGTGCATGGTTGTGACCCGAAGCGGAATGGATACTTCGCATACAGGTGATGAGCATGAGAGAGGCGGCGAAGATTTTTCCCCACCAGGAGACTTTTTCGACCCTCCCCCTTCGCCATCTACGCCACCAAGTGTACCAAACCCTATGGAGGAAATGGTCAAGCAGATGATGGCCATGATGGACAAACAAGAAGCAAATCGCCTTGCTTTAGAACACGGGCACGACGCACGCAAAGAAAGAAAACAACAAAGAAAGGCGGAAGAGGCAGCACGAATCGCAGCCTTGGAGACCGAGCGAGAGGCTCAAAGAGAACTACGAGCTCAAGAATTGGTTCGACAAGTGCTAGCCTCGAAGACCGAACCACCCAAAGATCGTGGGAGTTCATCAAGTGGCGCAAGCCACGATACTGATTCCAACCATCCAATCACAGAGAAGTTGACTTTCAGTAAGTATGACGGAAAGATGGATGCTACGGTTGTTCATTCTTGGTTGCATCAATTTAATGCTTATTTTGCGACAACTAAGAAGACAGGAAATAGCAAAGTTTTGACGGCAGCTATGTACCTTGTCGGTGATGCCATCAAATGGTACCACGCATGGCAAGAGGCACAGCTAGCCGCGCACCTAGAGGAATGTAGCGCGGATAATGTGTCGTGCTCTCTACAGTGTGAGTGCCCCTTAGTGCAATGTGCGTGACAATCTCACTCAAACAAATGGAAACTCTCTCAACAGAATGAAACACAGAAACAATGGATAACAACAGAGACACAACAGTGGACCAGAACATGTGGACTCGACTAGCTCAAAGAACCATTGAGAGGCGGAAGTGAAAAATAGACCCGGTGGCCTCTACATCAAGACTATGCACAATGGCCTCATCATGGGGGATACACAATAGGGGCACCACCTAGCAAGATATGCGGCTAGGACGCATACATATACACAATGAAACATGCCATGGAAAACAATTTCAAGATCCACGCCCAAATGTGGAATGGGGTGGTCGGAGAATAAGGTGAGAGGAGTGGTGAATTAGTGAGAATGGGCTCGCTACTCGTGCATGTAGTAAGGAAGATAATGAGGTCGGGGAAACTTGCGAGTATGCTCACTTCTCATACAAGAGGTGACGAATCCGCACACCTCAAGATGGAAGTAGCAAGATGATAGGAATATGAGAGGGAGAGAGAGAGTGTGTGTGTATGGTGGCGAATCCGCACACCTTAACATAAGCAGAAAAAAAGGCAAGGAACAAGCATATACCATACTCACAATGAAATGTATCCAAAGTAACACAAGGTATGGCACCAAGATGGAGTGTGTTTATTGCTTGCAAAAGATGAATACAATAGGTAGCGTATGGCAAGAAGATGAGAAGGGAACAAGATCGTAGGAGGCATAATGGAGAGATGGGAGTTGATGGCGAGGAATATCATGAGTGTCTCCACCCTTCTTCTTGAAATTTTGCCTTCAACCCTTAATTACAAGTGATGTGGAGGTGTGGTGCTCATCTTTTGTGCATGGTGATGGTGTTGTGATTATGTGATTAGGGTTCATGCTACAAGCATGTAGCACAGGAGTGTGTATGGATAGGTGTGTGTGTGTGTGTGTCTCCCCCAAGTGAGCTCTCATGGCCTCCTTATATAGGGAAGGAGGAGAGGATTTAGCAATATTTCTAATTGAAGTGAGTGATCCACTCTGGTGACTAAGAAAATGGGGTGCATGTGACTGTGGCTCCCATCTTGTCTCCTCATTATTTAAAATACCAGAGTCAATAGAGAGAGAAGAAGAGAGAATGTGGGTAGGATGTAGAGGATAGGAGATATTTACAATAGTCTAGCTTTGGCTAGACATAAGCTTATTAGGAAGAGAAGAGAGAGGTAAGAAATTTATAAGAGAGGTTGTCGAAGGTGGATAGTTGTTGATGAGGATGGATCCTCCAAAAATGGTGATAGAATCACTCTAGACTAGCCAAGACCTCATTAAAAGATCCTTGTCTCTTGTAATCATGCTTGAAGACTTGTAGAACCATAGCCATTCTAGAGGGAAGAAAATTTGGGATGGCCAGTGTCACCATTACACGAGAAAACTGGGGTCCACCACAAAAATCATAGCTCCGCGTTCATAACTCCAAAAATTTTGAAAAAAATTAAGCTAAAAGTTGAGCTCACGAGCTACATCTTTCATGTTGAACACTCCTTCAGATTCGGGATTCTTCTCTACTTAAAAAATTCAGCCAAATAATGTATTATTTGTGGCTGCAAAGGTCTTTTGGTGGTCCCCTTTGAGTGGACTTCTCTCTTGCCTTCAAGTGTAAGCTCCTTCATGTGTATGAAAACATGACCTAGAGTTTTGAAAAGATTGGCAATCATCTAAATGGAGGTATTATTGAAATTTGAAAGTGGGGTTGAGGTTTGAAAATGAAAACTAGTGAATAAAATATTTGGTAGGGTGGAATAATATATATACATGAAAAACATATTAGAAAATACTAAAATATATATATAATGTAATTTAGAATATATATATTTAATATTTAAGGTCAAAAAAGAGATCAACAAAGAAAGCTTATTTATGCTACATCGTGATTGATTAACATAAGTCTTATTTATTTAATAAAAGTTAAAACGTTTGTAAAAAAGGGAAGAAAAATCAAAAGTAACTTATATAATAGGAAATACTTTTGGTAAAAGAGAAAAAATATATGGGGGGTTCCCATGCATGGAAAAGCTTGCCTCACCATGTACAAGACTCTGGCATGGCAGCACACTCAGCTCCAGCCCAAGACTCACAGGTACAAATGGAGGTGTCGAGGCTCAGATGTGCAGGGATGGTGAAGCAGTGCTCTGTGTAAGACTTGCTACCTAAACGATGAACCAACCATCTATATAAGATAATGATAATGCCTCAACGGCTACTACTCATAGATACAATCATAAAGAGCCACCAACGGCTCATAAATGTCAGCCAGCTAAGTGTGACCTGGCCACATGTCCACTAGGCCACCATCCGTATCCCTACCACGTGTCACTGCCCAGAGTGTCCGTCCATTGTGAACAGACCAGACAAACTGTACTAACTGTAACTATCTCCTGTGAAAGTGACATTGTAGCCTGCTACAGGTTGCCCGCCACAAGACTAATCACCGTCTCAGTGAGCCAAAACTGAATGAAACTGCAAAAAGTAACTATATGTACAATGAAAGGTGGGGCAAGAGCACAGTCCTGTCACCCAAGGGAAAGTGTCGTCGCCACTGCTGCTCCAGAAGTATCCGGATCGGGAGGAGCCATCAAATCGATTGTGTAACTATGCGGTTGCTGTACTGTGCTCTGCATAACCTGGCTTCCCGTGGTTGTAGCAGCCATCTGCTGCACAGCGGATGGAAGCACCTGCCCTGAAGTGAACTCCGGACGCCTAGTAACACAACCATGGCGGTGTGCACCAGCAACACCGTCACAGCAAGGAACACTCTGGCTCTGCATGTGTGGAATCTGGACCTGAGACCCCTGCTGACTAAAGTACTGGAACTGGGGCTGTGGATAGTGTCCCATGAATTGCTGAGAGGGCTGAGAGGGACCTGCTGGGTAGTGTCCCATGAACTGCTGAGAGGGCTGAGAGAGACCTGAAAAACCTGCTGGATTCTGGACCTGTATCCCTGGCCCAGTCCATCCATATCCCACAGGAGCCTGGGTAGGCCTGTTACCATACATAAGCATTTCTTGAAATCCCTGCACCTGTGCTTTTAGGTCATCAATAATCCTCGACTTTATCTTCAATGCCTGCTGTAGTGCAAAAATCGTTGCATCTCGATCTGCGATGGCACTCTCGGCAACTTGCAGAGATCCCTCCATAGCTGCGTATGTGGTGGAGTGATGCTGGTGGGTTGCAGCTAGCTACTCCGCGCCTAGCTCGATGGTGGCAATAGCAGCTCTGGAGTCCTGAAGTAACTTCTCTGAAAGCTGAAACAGAGAAGTGGAGTCGGTCCTACCTGAAGATCCCTAAGATGGATGTGATGTTGGAGGGCGCACATGTGGCACAGCCGACGGCGAGCTAGAAGTAGATACAGTTGGTGTAGTAGGTGCCTCGGAGATTGTTGTTGTAGGTGGAGCGAGAGATATGTTGACCGGTGTATGAGTGAAGATGGGAGAAGAAGGAAGATGATCCTGTATGGGTGAAGTGACCATCCTGTCCTGAGGAGCGGCAGTAGACACTGGTGCCGGCACAGCAGAACCAGGGGTAGAAGTAGACGTGTGACACTGAAGATATACCCTAGTCTGCTGGCTCTCAGAAACTGGCAAGGAGAGTAGAGACTTCACTGTATCCTTCACCACTTTCGCCTTGATCTTCTTTTTCTTGGTGACTGTGGGGTCAACCTGCATGCTCACGGTTTTCCTTTTCCCTTTCGAGGTTCCCTGTTCCTCATCCACTTCATTTATGTTAATAGGTATGTTTATGACCCATGCCAAGAGAGGTGCCGCAAAACATTTAAAACTTAACTGCACAGACTGCACTTGGGCCCGAAATCTTTTAGCCCTAGACTCCAAAGAGCTGAAGAGAATTTGGTGGAATCCACATGGGATAGTGTGGACTAAACAGTATAGCCCGTCGGAGTGGGAGAATGTAGATTTGTTTTTTCCTGGTCTTCTTTGGCATCTCGAGCCAGAAAGTAATACCTGAAGATTGCGAGAAGCCGTCTGTTTCGCTCATAATTTGGGTGATCCGAACTCAATAGCTCTTGACATGCTTGAATTGTCGCATCCTTGGACAGCAAAGAGAAAGTGCGAGTAGTAGACTTCACAGTTGGAAAGTTGGTCATACCCATAGCATGGCCAAGCCTTGTAGCTGTTAGCTTGTGGCCCCGGACTTTTGGAAAGTCTTTCAACAGTTGATGTATCAGCTCTGCTGGAACCGTATCAGGTAAATTTGCATCAGCTAATGCTGTTAGGCCCAGAGTCCGTAGTTGAGCAGTCGAAAGCACCTCACTGAGAGATGGTCGAGGTTGCTGCATATGAAAATTTAATGAGAATGCTGTGCGATTTTTCGAAGAAGCAGGCCTCTTGATTTCATGAGTGATGATTGGCTGCTTTTCTTTTTTCTGAGCCACTTTTGAATGTTCCTCCTGATCACTGGAAGCACCTGACTCGGAATTTACATTTGAATCATCAGATGCTGCTGAGTCTGCTTTGTAGCTCTCATCACTTGGGTCACTGGACGTAAAGTCGTCTATGTCATGGCTGCTGCTGCTTGCAGATACTTCCTCTGCTTCGCTCTCTGATTCTGCAACCAGAGCTTTCCTCCTCATCGACTCTACCTTTTTCTTGCTACTTCCTTCTGGCTGTTTCTCCTGTTGCTTGCTACCTCCTGCCATGGTGAGGTCGGGTGGATGACAATCAGTGAGCAGTTGAGTAGATACTGATGGAAAAGCACTCAGTCAGATGCAGACCAAGGTGGACTTTCTGCAAAACGATGTAGGATTGGGCTAGGCAGAGGATTGCGATTTTTTGTGGGGCTGGGCGAGAGGATACGCTGAGGATTGGGTATAGGGGCGAATCAACAGGTAATAGTCGAAGAAGTTAGGGCTGAGGCGAGTATTAGGGTAGGGGCGAAATTACAATAGGGCAGGGGCGAGAGTGAGGTGAGTATTAGGGTAGGGGCCAAATCACAATAGGGTAGGGGCGAGAGGGTTGCTAAGAGGGTAGGGGCGAGAGTTAGAGGGTAGGGGCGAGAGGGTATAGGGTAGGGGCGAAATTACAATAGGGTAGGGGCAAGAGGGTTGCTGAGAGGGTAGGGGCGAGAGGCGAGGGGTAGAGGGTAGGGGTGAGAGGGTATAGGGTAGGGGCGAGAGTGGGAGCTGAGAGGGTAGGGGCGAGGGTGGGAGGGTAGAGGGTAGGGGCGAGGGAAAATTGAATAGGGGCGAATTTTACAAGGGGCTGAGGCGAATTCAATATAGGCAAGGGCAAATCCAGGCAGAGGAGGGCGAATTGCACAGGCCCAAATTCTTGCAGCCAGGAGCTATGAAAAAGGGACGAATAAGGAGGGAAGGGAGCCGAATTTGGAGAGAGCAGAGGAGGGTGAATTTAAGATATAGGGGAGGGAGACCTATTGGACAATTGGGATGATTGGCAGCCAATGCTGAAGACGAAAGTTTGAGCTGTGCCCCTCCGGTGAGGATACCATACATCACTTTGCACACCTTGCAGAGAGGCATACAGCCAAGAGTTTACTACTGTTTGACACAAGCAAGTCCTTGAATTTTGACCATTGTGACCACAGTGGGAACAATGCTCAGCCATTTTCGAAGAAGGCCAAGCCAGGCCAAGGCTAAGAACTTACTTACCAAATCTTTACTGTCTTTACTGACAAGCTACTTATATGTGGCAGACCTTGAGAGGAGGTAGTACCCTTAAAGAAAAGATCACCAAAGAGGCTAGGAGCTTAATGGATAACACTGATGATAGAACAATTAGAGAAAGAGTGATTGAATTGTAAGAAGTTGCAGACAATACCCAATTACCGAGACTGAGTGGGAAATGATACTTCAGACTGAAAGATGGAAACTTTTACAAACCTAGCAGAGATTGAGACATAACAGAACCTCCCGTTCTGGTGGTGGAAAGGTAGTTGGGATGAGAGAGATGGGATATTTGAACCAACATATGGCGAAATGCTGCAGATTGCTTACTCAGAGTAATAGCACTTGATTCTGGAGCCATTTACCAGAGGCAGTGGGACACCTTCCAGAGTGACTAACTGGACTGCCCCCTGTGGTAAAATCTCTTCCACCACGAAGGGCCCTTGCCAAGCTGGAACCAACTTCTTTGCTTTTTTCAAATATTTTGCCTGATAGAGTAGCATCAGTGTGCCTTGCGTTATTTTCGGCTTTCTGAGGTGGCGATCGTGCCACGCTTTGCGACGAAGTTGCTCCGCTTGCAGAGCATGAGAAGCTAAAAGGTGGATTTCATCCAATAAGGCAAGACGGGATATAGAAGCAGCTTCCATGTCCCAACTTGCACGCAAACTACCCACCCTAGGGGATCCGGAGTTGAACTCAAATGGAGCTATGGCTTCCCAACCGAAAGAGAGTTGAAAAGGCGTGTGATTCGTTGTTGCTTTGAAAGATGTGCGGTATGCCCAAAGAGTGCCGTGCACAGCCTGAGCCCACGATGCTGGGTGGAGATGACATGCTTTTCGTTGGAGGGCGATCAGAACCTTGTTGGTGCTCTCAGCCTGCCCATTGGCTCTAGGGTAATAAGAGCACGACTTGAGATGAAAAATCTTGTAATTGGCCAACAAAGTTGAGATCATGTCATTGACAAAATGATTGCCCCTATCACTGGTGATCTCTAAGGGACATCCAAATCTGCATAAAATATTTTCATATAAAAATTTGGCTACTGTATTGCCAATGCAATCTACTGTCGCTAGTACCTCTGCCCACTTTGTTGCATAGTCTGTAGCCACTAGCAGATATTTGCGATTACCTGGTTGAGCCGGGGGATATATTGGACCCACAAAGTCCAAACCCCATCTCTCAAAAGGTAGCCACGCCATCGAGACCTGCAGAGGACGGTTGGATTGCTTACTTGGCTTCGGCCCACAGCGCTGGCACACATCACAAACCTTAGAATATGCTATTGCATCCTTAAAAATGTAGGGCCACCATAGACCACGCTGTAGAATCTTCTGGGCCGTGATGTGACCAGGGTAATGGCCACCAGTGGGACCATTGTGGGCATCCTCCAGAATATGCTCCACCTCATGAGGCGAGACACAACGCTTCAGAACGCCATCTGGTCCCGATTTGTAGAGCTAGCCCACAATCAAAGTGAAAGGCCTGGACTTCAACAGCAATCTCATCTTCTGCACTGGAGATGCATTCTCTGGGTACAACCCAGTAGATAGAAAATGTAAGACCTCGCCGTACCATTCCGGTGTTGTATCGATTTTAAAAAGACTGCTATCTGGAAAGTCATCCGCAATCCCGGTAGCTTCTTCACCTATGTGAATGCGAGAGAGGTGGTCAGCCATTACATGATGCTTACCAGGACGGAGTACCACTTCAAAATCAAACTCTTGAAATAGGAGGAGCCATCGCCATACTTGACCTGCGACCTGTGGCTTATTAAGCAGATAGCGCAAGGCATGGTGATCAGTAATAATTGTGAAGTGGACCCCTAGCAAATAGTGACGAAATTTTTGTAGAGCATACACTATAGCCAAACCTTCCCTCTCTGTGGTGCTATAGTTGTGCTCTGCTTTGGTGAGCAAGCGACTTGCATAATGTACAGGGCGATCCAAGTTGAACTCTTTGCTAGGCTGAGTCAGCACAACACCCACAGCCAGCAGGCTGGCATCTGTATGCACATGAAAAGGTAGGGCCCAATCCGGGGCAACTAGAATAGGCGCTTCAGTGAGGCGTTTATGAGGTATGCAAATGCTTCGGCCTCAGGTGTTGACCACTGGAAGGGAACAGCAGCACTGATGAGCCAGGTCAGTGGTTGAGCCACCTGTGCATACATACGTATAAACCTGCGATGATAGCCGGTGTGGCCCACAAAGCTCTGAACACCTTTGGGATTTATGGGAGGAGGTAACTTCAAGATGGCCACTATCTTCTCTGGGTCAGGTGCCAAACCTTGAGCAGACACCACATGGCCCAACAGTGTGCCCTCTGTGACCAAAAAATGACACTTGTTCGGATTGAGCTTCAAACGTGCCTCTCTGCACCTGAGGAAGACCGCAGAGAGCTGAGCAAGATGCTCCTTTAGATTTTCTATTGGGGTCGAACATTGAGCACCCGAGAAGATGGAAAAGTCGTCCATGAATATGCGAAGGTGATCAGTAAGCAGAGGACAAAAGATGAGATATACTATGCGATTGAAAGAAGGCGGTGCATTTTTAAGCCCAAAAGACATTCTAGTGTAGATGAAAATACCCAAGGGAGTGTTTTGATTTGGTCGTCAGGATGTATTCCTAACTGATTGTAGCCGTTGAACCCGTCCATAAAACTATACAGTACATGGCCAGCGACATCTTCAAGGACTCTCTCAGTGAAAGGTGTCGGAAATCCATCCGGGATTGTGACCTTATTCAGAGCCCGGTAGTCGACGCAAACTCGAATTTTGTTGGACTGCTTCTTTGGGGCAATAACCATAGGGGACAACCATTCTGAGTGCTCTACTGGTACAATAATACCTGCTTCTTGCATTTTTTCCAACTCGATTTTGACTGCTTCTGCATACTTGGGATTCAGTTTGTAAGACCGTCCTCTGACCGGCGGATTCCTTCTTCGAGAAGGTGAATTCTTGTTGGTTCTGAGTCGAGCTTGAAGACGTGGATGCCCTTTGCGTGGGGCAATCCTTACTGTAGTGATCCTTTGAATCAGGGCAATGACGACAAGGAGGGGACCCCTCAGGTAAAGGACACTTGCTCTGATAATGCCCATATTCTCCGCATCTGTAACAGAGTATGGGCCGATTGGAAGGACGAAACGGGGGACGAGGTGATTGCTGCATAGAGTTGGAGGCTGAAGTGTAGAAGCTCTAAGGGGTTGAGGTGGTATTAGCATTATAAAAACTTTGAGTTGGGAAATTACTTGACATACCTTGGATAGCAGGGGTATTGAGCAAAGGTGGCATGTAGTTGGGATGGCTGTAGTGGGAAACCATGTTGGATGCTGGTGCTAACCCCTGTTGGAGAGTAGGACCAAGACTTTGCTGTATTTTGTGCAATCCCTTTATATAGTAGCAATCCTTATCTTCATGACCCGATTTTTCGTAGAAGTGGCAATAAGAGCGAAGGGGACAGTCCTGTGGAGGGTGTCCTGGAGAGCGGCATGAACTACACCATACCATAGCCTTAGTCTCCTGCTGAGCCCTAAGCTCTTCTAACTCTCTTTTAAGTTGATCATAAGCCTCTTGATGTGGAGGCTTCTCCTGTCTGAGAGAGAAGGATCTCTCTTCGTGAAGGGCCCTCTGTAACTTTAGGGCTTCCAGTTCCCTTCTTAAAGAAGTCAAGGGGTCTGATGGACTGTCCACAAGTACAAGGGCAGTATCTAACTGAGCAGAGTCAGTGAACTTCCTTCTTGCTCCCTCTATTCTAGTAGCAGTAGCAACAAAGTCCTCCAGACTGGCTTCAGGACGGAGACTTTCTCTGAGCTTTTGTTGAGAAGTCTTTGGCAGAGCCTTCTCTACCCACTTCTTCACCATGAATTCCCCTGGTTGCTGAGGCAGCTTGGCGACCAGGGTCTTTGTTTTGGTCATGAGCTCTGCAAATGTCTCCTTGGGCTGGAGCAACAGGTTGGCCAACTCATCTAGAATCTTCTCTTGATAATCCCCTGGTCGGAAAGCTTCACAGAACTGCTCTCTTAACATGGTCCAAGTCGTAAAGTGGTTTTCAGCAAACTGACTGTACCATTTATCTGCAAGACCATCCAAGGTGGACGGGAAGAGCACCAGGTATGCGTCTTCTCTGTTGAGGCCACGACCTCTGCAAAGAGAGACAAACCTCCGAGCATGGTCGTTTGCATCTTCTACGGAGAGACCTTAAAAGTAGGGAACTTGATGTTCACCTTTGCCAGAACACTTGTGAGCTCCTCCATGGCCTCTTGCTCCTGAGTCTGTTGCTCACTAGCTTGCTGTAACAAAATGGGGGAGAGCCTTACCGGAGAAGGTGACCTGGAGGATGTAGAACCGGTCGAAGGAATGGAGGTAGCCGTATGAGTAGGTATGGGTGATGGGGTTAATATGCTTCTACTGGGCACCAAGGGTTGACGCCGTCTGCGGTAGTACTTCAGAGGACTCAGTAGTGCACTTTGACGCTCCAAAGACCTCCTTGTATGTGTCATGCAGTAACCGCCAACCCCACCAAGCTTTGGGCAAGAAGACCTTCACTTGGGCAAGACAACCTTCACTTGGCTGAATATTGGTCTAGACTCTACTAGACCAGGGCGAGTGACTAGACCACCTGGCCTGGACCAGGACGAGGATGGACTAGACCAAGGACGAGAAGGACTAGACCAGGACGAGGACTGGGTGGACCAGGGCGAGAGAGGACCAGACCAACAAGGCGAGAGACTAGACCAGCTAGATTAAGCTATCAAGGGTGAAACTGGACCAAACCAACAGGCTGCACAGGCGAAGCGAAGAAACCAGCTACTCAACAGAGTGAGACTTCAGTTGAGATCCCATCGTGGTCGCCAAAATGAGAGCACCTATAGCGCGGATAATGTGTAGTGCTCTCTACAGTGTGGGTACCCCTCAGTGCAATGTGCGTGACAATCTCACTCAAACAAATGAAAACTCTCTCAACAGAATGAAACACAGAAACAATGGATAACAACAAAGACACAACAGTGGACCAGAACATGTGGACTCGACTAGCTCAAAGAACCATGTACAAGACTCTGGCGTGGCAGCACACTCAGCTCCAGCCCAGGACTCACAGGTACAAATGGCGGTGTCGAGGCTCAGATGTGCAGGGATGGTGAAGCAGTGCTCTGTGTAAGACTCGCTACCTAGACGATGAACCGACTATCTATATAAGATAATGATAATGACCCAACGGCTACTACTCATAGATACAATCATAAAGAGCCACCAACGGCTCATAAATGTCAGCCAGCTAAGTGTGACCTGGCCACATGTCCACTAGGCCACCATCCATATCCCTACCACGTGTCATTGCCCAGAGTGTCCGTCCAGTGTGAACAGACCAGACCAACTGTACTAACTGTAACTGTGTCCTGTGAAAGTGACACTGTAGCCTGCTACAAGGAAGCCAACGGATTCACGCCTCTTTCCTTCAATTGAGCTGATTTCCAAGACAAGCTCAAGGCGCGGTTTATGCCACCTCAGTACCTTGCACGATTGAAGGACAATTGGCGCTCTCCCAAGCAAAATAGTATGCTGGTTATGTCGTTTTCTAATCATGTTTTGCAGCTAGATACCCAATTACGCAAATCGGATGATGAGCGCAAAGAGGCTTTTCTCTTTGGATTGGACGAGTATATCAAGTACGATGTCGAGGTGCTCGATCCAATCGATCTCAACAAGGCGGTAGCGATTGCTCTCGCACAGGAGATGAAGCACAACAAGGGAAAGCCTAAGGAGACCAAGACATCCATAAGTACCTCGCAGACTTCTCAGAACCCTCAAAATGGTAAGAACGGTAAGAATGGTAACTCTTTTGACCAATCTTCCAACAGTCTCTCAGAAAAGAATTCTTCCAATGAATCTAAGGGTAAGGCTAACACAATTGCTAAACCTAAGCTTACTCCAGATGAAAAGGTAGCACAAGGAATTGTAGGAGGATACATCACATCGGAAGAGCAAAGCACTTATTCTAAGGAAGGTCGTTGTTTTCATTGTCACATTAAGGGTCACATAAAAAGAACATGTCCTAAGCTTGAATCGAATGAATCTAAAGAATCTACAGAACCCACTTCCTCTGTCAATGCAATGAATGATAACACAAACTTGCCCCACGTTTCTCCTGACCCTCCCATTGATGATTCTCTCATTAAATGTTATGGTCGTACGTCGGGGCAGCGTTTTGTCATATTGTTTGACCCAGGTAGTATGCATGATGTGATCAGTCCCTCTCTTGTTGAGAGAGCCCGCCTCAAAGTTAGTCCGAGATCTCCTATCGAGGTCTCTGGCTTTCGTCCCGGTATGGACGCTCTCATCACGGAGGAGTGCCTTGATGTGTTGTTTGGAATTCAACAAGCTGCTTTCACTAGAAGATTTGTTGTTTCTCCTCTCACAGGATGTGATATGATTTTGGGCATTCGATGGTTTCGTGATAATGACGCTCTCATTGATTTTAAGACTAACACTATAACTCTCAATGCCACAAGTGATTCTCCTATTGTCATTCATGGAGAGGACATTGTTCATTCCATCTCTCATTGCTAATATGCAGGATAAGATTGAAAGGATTCACGAGAAGGAGACTCTCTCAGTCTCTTTTTCTCCACAGCATGACACACAAAATTTGCATGATTATGAGAAGCATGATGATTTGATTGACAATGATAAGCATGATGATTTGGATGATACTGACAAGCATGATGCTTTGCACGATCAAGGTGTGATTTCTCACGAGCATGATGATTTGCATGATCAAGATGTGATTTCTCACACGCATGATGAGTTGCATATAGATGATGTGATTGTTCCCAAGGATGATGTGTTAGTTGATGCTTTTTCTAGCGAAGCTAACCTCGTTGTAGATTTGATCAATCACGAAGAACCGATCTTGGCTTTCGAGTCGAGGTCCAAAGAACCCCCACAGGACGATTTGATCATTCAGGAAGAACCGATCTTGGCTCTCGAGCCTAGGTCCAAAGAACCCTCACAGGAAGTACTATGTGTTCGCATGATTGCTACGCACGCATTGTTCGAGTGTTTCATTCGTGATCGTTTCCTGTATTTTAGTCAGCGTCTTTATGTGATCCCTTTTCCTAGGCATGACATATTGTATGTTGAGCATGTTTCACTCATGGATGAGCACGAATGTATGCAGATTTTTCATGAAAAGCTGAAAAGTATGCATTCAAGGAAGTCACATTCCATGTCTCTTCCTTGGCATGACACAGTTGTAGACAGAGCACATGAAAGTATGAGCACCAAGCATGGGCATTTCCATTGTGTTTTGCCACAGTTGATTGCTCTAGATCAAAAGAGAAAGATTAGATCTCATTGTTTGCATATGTTTGGTGAACGGGTTGTCACTCTATCTCTATGTTCATCTCCATTGCATGCACAGTCTTTGAGAAAGACAAGATTTTTTCCACTCACTTTACCTGGAATAGGTATGTTCATAGTTTTGTGTTGGAAGTGGTTTCAGGAATTTTCCACCATGGAGATTCTTGAAGACGAAAGAAGCACGACTCTAGACGAAATTGAAGCAAGGAAGGAGATTCAAAAGACTTTGTGTCGCTTTCGGCATGGCCCAAAGAAGCAAATGTTGCATACCTTTATGACGTTCAAGTACCGCACGACCCACACATCAGAGTGGGCCGGCGAAGAGTCCCTTCCAGGATTCCGGATGCTATTGGCGATCTCCCTCGACGCCATACAGTTCGGTACTAGTACCTCACTTTGAAAAGGAGGGGATGTCACGTGACACATCCAACCCTATGCGTTTGTGGACAAGCTACAGCATGATCAGGGTTCAGTCAGTCCAGTCAGTCTAGATTAGAAGTGATCTGGCACTTTTGTGAGTCTATTCGTAGACCGTGCATGCCCAGTCACTTAGAAGTTAGCATAGATGCATATCCTCTGGTTGCACACAGCATGATCATCAGAATTCCCATCAGAATCCATTAGAATCAGTTAGGGGGATTTTCTAGTGCATTTAGCATATTTTTCCTATTTTTGGTATTTTTCACTTATTATTTTTAAGTGACTTCCCAACAAAAGTAGGTAGGGCAATTTTGCTAAGAAAATATATAAGCAAACCCAAGTTAGCACTTTCTGGCAGAAGAGGCAGCAGGAGCACATGCTCAAGAGGCATCTTCTCACCAAGAACTGCAGTACCTCCAAGCCTGGCGTTTCCTCTCCATGAGCCTAGTGTTTTCAATTTGGGACTTCACCCATCGCGAGCCATTTCCCCACTTCAACTGTCACGTGACACATCCCAACCCTGTGTGTCCGTGGACAAGCTATACCACAGCAGGGTTCAGTCAGTCCAGTCAGTTTAGATTAGCAGTGATCTGGCACTTTTGTGAGTCTATTCGTAGACCGTGCATACCCAGTCACTTAGCATAGATGCATATCATCCACTTGCACACAGCATGATCATCGGAATTCCCATCAGAATCCATTAGCATCACTCAGGGGAATTTTCCAGTGCATTTATCCTATTTTCCTATTTTTGGTTATTTTCACTTATTATTTTTAAGTGACTTTCCAACAAAAGTAGGTAGGGCAATTTTGCTAAGTTAATATATAAGCAAACCCAAGTTAGCACTTTCTGGCAGAAGAGGTAGCAAGAGCTTCCCGCTCAACAGGCAACTTCTCAGCAATACCCCCCCAAGCACCTTGGCGTTTTTGGAGATCCCATCCTCGCCGACCCGCAAGATCTGGCGTTTTCAGCCTAGCTTGGATCGTCAACACCACCAGCACCCTAGCGCTAGCAGATTACTGCCTCGCCAACAAATTCGTCAGCAGTGCTAGCGTTTTTCCACAACAGCCTATTAGCGTTTTTGGTCTCCACAACCAGCGTTTTTGGCAAGAGAAAGGGCAGCCCAGCGTTAGTGATTTCCAGCCCATATCGCATCAAATCAACAGCGTTTCCAGCCCTAGAATACCGTAGCAGATCAGCCCCAAGTTGGTTGCAGATGTTCCCCCATTTTCAGCCATAAAAATGCAGCCAAACAGTCATTTTCAGCCACCGAAACAGTCCCGAAATTCAACGAATAGAAGATCCCAGATTTCAGCCATTAAGTCGTCGTCGTCACCACCGTCGCCGTCATCGGCATAGTCCCATTGCATACGCATTGTACACCTTTGTGCAATCAAAGTAGACCACTCTCGCCGACGAGAGTGGGGCCTTCGGAGGAGGGTTTTACAACCTCTCGGGTGTCGTATCTATTCTCTCTCCTTCTCTCAGTCTCATTCACTTGTACGCACAATCCACTCACTTTGTTCGTGATCATAGCACTCTCCATAAGACGGAAAGCTCTCTTTCCCTAAGAACTAAAAGGAACCTTGAGCAAAAGGATCACTAATCTTGAGAAAATACAACATTCATTCCGTTGCACCTAACATTGGTATCAGAGCTTTTGTAAGTGTTCTGCATTACTCAAGGAAAGAACCACAAGAACCACAAGAATTTTTTTTGCTTGTTGCAATCGCACGAACCCAAGTTTACTTGGGCGTGGCGATTCCTAATTGTGTTTTGTTGAAGAGTGACAGGAATCCCAAGAAAGAAGGGCTTGTCCAGCCTCCCCTTGTGTCTCTTTTCACTCATTGAGAGCGGACCGTGCACTTAGCGGCCAGCCAATCGACGTGAGGTGGGAAAAAGCAACCTTGGTGTGAGCGCAAGGCCACGAAGGGGTGCGCTCGCAGAAAAGGGTAGAACTCGGGTGAAGAGAAGATCCTTCTCCAACGCGATTTGCAAGCGAAAGAACACCTCAAGAATCCAAGATTCTCACGAATCAAGGACCTCAAGAACCCAAGATTCTCATGAATCAAGGACCTCAAGAACCTCAAGACCCTCAAGAACCTCAAGACCCTCAAGAACCCAAGTTCCTCGCGAACTTAAGAACCCAAGACCCCCAAGAACCCACAAGAATCCACGACTTCAGAATGGTCATCATTCGAAGCGGAATGGATACTTCGCTTGGAGGTGATGAGCATGAGAGAGGCAAAGAAGAATTTTCCCCACCAGGAGGTTTTTCCGACCCTCCCCCTTTTCCATCTACGACAAGGATTGCGCTAACTCCTATGGAGGCTTTCGACAAGAGGATGATGGACAGGAAGTTAGAAAGCGAAGAAAGAATCGCAGCCATCGAGCGTAAATACCAAGAAAGAATGGCAGCCATAGTGCGTGAGAGCGAGCAAGCACGCTTGGAAGCCAAAGAACGACAAGACAAATTGGATCGTGACTTCAAAGAAAGAAAAGCAGAAATGGAACGCAGACAAGCAGAGAACCAAGCAAGACAAGCAGAATTTTATCGCGAGAACAAAGCACGACTTCAAGAGATGTTGCGACTCTTTTCTCAAGTGCAGGCACCGATGCAAGAGATTCGGGAAAAGGAGACTCTCTCAGTCTCTTCTTCTCCATCGCATGATAAGCACAATGATTTGCATGATGATGAGAACCATGATGAATTGAATGATATTGATTTGCATAATGATTTGAATGACAATGATAAGCATGATGATTTGGATGCCAATGACAAGCATGATGATTTGCATGATCAAGATGTGATTTCTCACAAGCATGATGATTTGCATGAAGAAGATGTGATTGTTCACAAGGAGGATGTGTTAGTGGATGCTTTTTCTAGCGAAGCTAGCCTCGTTGTAGATTCGATCAATCACCAAGAATCGATCTTGGCTTTCGAGTCGAGGTCCACAGATCCCCCACAAGAAGATTCGATAGATCCGGAAGAACCGATCTTGGCTCTCGAGCCTTGGTCCAAAGAACCATCACAAGAAGTATTATGTGTTTGCATGATTGATACGCACGCATTGTTGAGTGTTTCATTCGTGAAGGTTTCCTGTATTTTAGTCAACATCATTATGTGATCCCTTTTCCTAGGCATGACATATTGCATGTTGAGCACGTTTCTCTCATGGATGAGCACGAATGTATACGGATTGTTCATGAAAAGCTAAAAAGTTTGTATGTCAAGATTTCACATTCCATGTCTCTTCCTTGGCATGACACAGTTTCCGAAAGAGCACATGAAAGTATGAGCACCAAGCAGGGGCATTTCCATTGTGATTTGCCACAGTTGATTGATTTCGATCAAACAGAAAAGATTCGACCTCATTGTTTGCATGTGTTTGATAAACGGGTTGTCACTCCATCTATTTGTTCATCTACATTGCATACAAAGTCTTTAGAGAAGACAAGATTTGTTTCCTTCACTTTACATGGAATGGGTATGTTCATGGTTTTGTGTTGGAGATGGTTTCAGGAATTTTCACCCATGGAGATTCTTGAAGACGAAAGAAGCAGATCTCTAGACGCAGTTGACGCAAGTACAGAGCTTCAAACGACTGTCGCTTTCGGCGCGGCCCAAAGAAGCAAGCGTTGCAGACCTTTATGAAGTTCAAGTACCGCACGACCCACACATCAGAGTGGGCCGGCGAAGAGTCCCTTCCAGGATTCCGGATGCTGTTGGCGATCTCCCTCGACGCCATACAGTTCGGTACCAGTACCTCACTTTGAAAAGGAGGGGATGTCACGTGACACATCCCAACCCTATGTGTCCGTGGACAAGCTATACCACAGCAGGGTTCAGTCAATCCAGTCAGTTTAGATTAGCAATGATCTGGCACTTTTGTGAGTCTATTCGTAGACCGTGCATGCCCAATCACTTAGCATAGATGCATATCCTCCGGTTGCACACAGCATGATCATCGGAATTCCCATCAGAATCCATTAGCATCAGTCAGGGGAATTTTCCAGTGCATTTATCCTATTTTCCTATTTTTGGTTATTTTCACTTATTATTTTTAAGTGACTTTCCAACAAAAGTAGGTAGGGCAATTTTGCTAAGTTAATATATAAGCAAACCCAAGTTAGCACTTTCTGGCAGAAGAGGTAGCAGGAGCTTCCCGCTCAACAGGCAACTTCTCAGCAATACCCCCCCAAGCACCTTGGCGTTTTTGGAGATCCCATCCTCGCCGACCCGCAAGATCTGGCGTTTTCAGCCTAGCTTGGATCGTCAACACCACCAGCACCCTAGCGCTAGCAGATTACTGCCTCGCCAACAAATTCGTCAGCAGTGCTAGCGTTTTTCCACAACAGCCTATTAGCGTTTTTGGTCTCCACAACCAGCGTTTTTGGCAAGAGAAAGGGCAGCCAGCGTTAGTGATTTCCAGCCCATACCGCATCAAATCAACAGCGTTTCCAGCCCTAGAATACCGTAGCAGATCAGCCCCAAGTTGGTTGCAGATGTTCCTGTCACAAAGTGATGACGTGGCGGACAGCAAAAACCCTAATTTCTGCCAGAAACCCTAAAATTCCTGCAAACCCTAATTTTTGCCAAAAACCCTAAATTCCGGAAATCGCGGAGGCGGATTATTAAAAAATAAAAAATTAAAAAAAAAAATTTTGGAAAATGATGAGCGACGCGAATTTTGCTTTTGCTTTTTTTTTTTTTTTTTAAAAGAAAAGAGTCTCTAAGAGAGAGAGAGAACTGATGCTTTTGATTTTAAAAGCTTTTGGGGCTCTGCTTTTGGGCATCCCTTGTAACCTTTAAATTAGTGGTGAGGGCCTCACTTCTCAGAGCATCTGGACGCAGAGTCTGAGAGTGAAACCCTAACCGCTCTCTTGTACTTTGATGATTGATTAATACAAAAAGAAATACCGAGAGGGGCGCCAGTCTTTGGGGCCAATATCTCTAGGCACGGAACTCCGCCGGGCCAGTGCAAATCTATTGTGATCTGTGAATTGTTTTGAGGTGGTTATTTGGTGCTGTCGCGGTTGATTCTTGACTTGACGTGTCCAAGTTTGTTACAGTTCCCCCATTTTCAGCCATAAAAACGCAGCCAAACAGTAATTTTCAGCCACCGAAACAGTCCCGAAATTCAGCGATTAGAAGATCCCAAATTTCAGCCATTAAGTCATCGTCGTGACCACCGTCGTCATCATCGGCATAGTCCCATTGCATCAGTCCATTGCATACGCATTGTACACCTTTGTGCAATCAAAGTAGACCACTCTCGCCGACGAGAGTGGGGCCTTCGGAGGAGGGTTTTATAACCTCTCGGGTGTCGTATCTCTTCTCTCTCCTTCTCTCAGTCTCATTCACTTACACGCACAATCCACTCACTTTGTTCATGATCATAGCACTCTCCATAAGACGGAAAGCTCTCTCTTTCCCTAAGAACTAAAAGGAACCTTGAGCAATAAAGATCACTAATGTTGAGAAAATACAACATTCATTCCGCTACACCTTACATCAGCCCAGCGTTTTGCATATCGCCATACCTCCCTCTGACACCCTCGCGTTTTCAGCTTGACCATCGCCAGCATTACAACAGGCCAGCTTTTTTCCACTAACGCTATCAGACAAGCCAGCGTTTTCTATTTTCAGCCCGTTCCGGCAGCAAATGGACAGCGTTTTCAGCATGCATGATTTGCATCAGATTCAGCCATAAAGACTTGCAGGTATCCCCATTTTCAGCCCTCGAAAACGCAGCCAAAACAGTCACTTTCAGCCACTGAAACAGCCCGGAAATTCAACAGATAGAAGACCACAGATTTCAGCCCTAAAGTCGTCGTCGTCATCACCGTCGTCGTCATCGGCATAGTCCCAAGTTTCATCAGTCCATTGCATCCGCATTGTACCACTTTGTGCAATCAATAGTAGACCACTCTCGCCGACGAGAGTGGGGCCTTCGGAGGAGGGTTTTACAACGTCTGTGGTGTCGTATCTCTCTTCTCTTTCTATCTCTCAGTCTCATACACTTGCACGCACAGTGTCCATTCACTTTGTTTGTGATCATAGCACTTTCCATTAAGAACGGAAGGCTCTCCCTTCCATAAGAACTAAAAGGAACCTTGAGCACAATTCAGAGCACTCATCTTGAGCAAAGCGCAAACATTCATTCCGCTGCACCTAACACCATGGCTGGCTGTCGGGACGGCTTAGGACTAATCTAGCATAATGATGACTTACAAGCTCCACAAGCCATGTATGTAAGATGTCTAAATCACAATCATTGTAGCTTCCAATTATGTTGTAGCAACCTCATGTGGCACTGCGGCCTTACAACTGATCATCCAAAAGATCGTAGTGACTAGCGGTTTTTCCATCCATCGTACATCCGATCAGAACGACTACAATGGTCTAGGCTAGGTACCCGAATCTGTGCGTCGCCAATGTATCAAACAACCATGGTCCATAGCTTAGTGCGGGGCTCCTAAAATTGTACCAGTGAGAACATCCGCTCCAGCCTCCAACCTGTGCAAGGGCTACATATCCTTGTGTCCATCTCAGGCTGCTCTCTTTCAAAATGAAAGAGGGTACTAAAAACATATTCTAAGGTATGTGTAGGACTCTACATACTCAACAACGTCCTGACCATATGGCATAAGTAAACTTTGGTGCTAAGGCCCTAAGCCACTTTGTTGTGGTGTTAAATATCATCACCTTGCCAAGGTTCACAAACAAGTCTCTATCCTATGCATAGCTCCGTGATGCATCCAGGTATCTCTGATACTATGTAGTCCCTATGGCGAGTCAGCGATGAGAACAATATTATCCGCATAAAGCAACAAGGGTATCCAAGTGCAAGCAACAAGGGTATCCAAGTGCCTGATAAGCATGCACCTCTATGATCTATCACCCTCTCTATCAATATAGTCCAATACCTCATCAAGATACATACCAAAAAGTGTAGGACAGATTGGACATCCCTAATCTCTTGGAATATGCAAATCATATAATCTATGCATCAATCTCAAGATTTGTGGAAATCCACAAGGCAGCAATAGATACAACATCCATGTGCTCAACCCTCCTCAATGATAACTCATAGTGTAAATTTATGATCAAGCATGGCCTTCTCTTGAATCTAGCCTGTCCCCGTGCTTGGATACTTGCTCTGTACCCAACAGCTCAGTTCATGCTCAAGCGTGAAAGCATAAAGCTTGGCCAATTGTGTGGCCTATTCCAATGGTATGATAGTGAGTTGGGAATATAGGATGCCCAGCCTTCAATATCAGCACAACAGGGTTGGTGCCCCAGCTCTCAAGAAAGCCTTCGCATATGGATCCATTAAACATGTGTGCCAACAAAGGTGCCACTGTATCTTGCGATAACTAGACCATCATGATCATATGATTTGCCTTTGTGTAGTCTATTAATGGCCTCGCACATCAGACTTTAAGTGAAGGAAGCAGGTATGAGGTCGAGACATCAGCAGCAATAGTACGGATGCTGAGTTGGCATTGAATAGAAACTCATCGTATATTGTTCACATGTGTCTGCCGAAGTGGTGGTTGTAGGTGCTCGCGGATCTTGGAATAATCTCCACGCCTCTCTAGAATCCTGACTTAAGAATAGCTGATACAGCTCCTGCTCAAACTGCACTAATTACACTATCTCCTTTCGCCTTACAAGGAGTCTTTTGGGCACCCGGGGGGGGGGGGGGGGGGGGGGGGGGGGTGCATAAGTAAATCCTTGAACAAAGGCTTAGGCTACCAATATGCAACAATTCAAGAATGAATGATTCCTAGTACAAAATGAGAGTAGGGAGTCCCTTACATATTAAACCCAAGCAAAAATCCAAGGACAAGCCCAGCAATGGGTGCTCGGAGCAGTAAAGAAGGGCTATGTACCCTAAACTTGGCCAATTAATAGGATGCCCAACTAATAAATGGGTCAAAATGGCCCAAAAACCTAATGACGCACTAAAATAGCCATATAATTATGCAATACAACCTAAGTACTCCCATCTGGAGATAATAAAATCTCCAACATGCAGCTCTGATTATAAAAGGGCTGCAAAAAGCTTTCATACAACAACCCCACAACAATGAAGTAAGTGCTAGCAATGTGACACAAAACCCCATCTTACCTTTCTACAGGTTGCACCATGCAATCTTGCTAGGGCATTCCTGAAATCAATGATTTAGCTGCTCAATAGTATAATCGATAGAATTACTGAGTTCAGGATTCCATTCATGGCCACAAAAGAGAAACCAAAGACTATATAAAGAGCAAACCCAAGCAAAGGCACGAACACAGGTTAAAATGAATGATTACTAACAAACATCTCTTTAACATTGTATATTTTCTGATCACTAGAGACTATAAGAACAACAGACAACTGACTTGCCAATGTACCGTGATTGCATGCACCTGGCGAACTAGAAGGTTGAAGTTTTTGGCACTCTGCTCCAATGCAATAGATTTCTGGGTATGCTTTGATTTCATTTTTCTCATAGTCAGTAAGCAAGCTCCCATACTGCTTCAAGGCGACTGAAACCAATATTTGAGTTTAGCAATGGCACCTAAAAGACAGATAACATCAAAGAGGAAAGCACGTCACACATACAACAGCACTTCTGTAGGTTATTAGCAAACTCACTCTCAGGAGTCATGGACACAGCATGGCTTGAGACATTGGACGAATGGGTTCTCTGTAGATAGAGAGATAATTGAAAGTCAACGCCCTTTCAAAGACTTGATCTAGTAAGAAATACTTTTGTTATCAATTTTCCACTTCAGATACACACAAAACCCTTTATGACCACCAAGTTACAATTTGGAAGATGCACGGCAGTCAATAACATTGAGTAACTAACTCTCTCGTGGCAAGCTAAAACCATAACTGAAATTCAAAACAACCAACAACTTGCCCTATCAAGAGCTATCATGCAGGTGTCCGCTTAGAAATAAGGGCTCTTACTTCTCGCCTTGGAGATGACACGGCCAAGGACCCTTTCCTAAAAACTCCTCGTTCAGTTAAAGCAAGACGCGAACTAGCTTCATCTTCCAGCTGCAAACATATCCCATGATATCACAGTTTTCATGATTGATGCAAGTTAGATATTGAGGTGCACCAGGCCAGACCAATCTTTTTTCATTGCAACTTTTCACGCAAAAATTTGTAACTTACAGCTTGAAAAGGTCGTGATGTTTGAGCATTTTCAGCTGGGTTGCCTCCAAAGCCTGCATCTATACATGTGTCAGGAAAATATCAAATTCATAGCATAACAGATATGGCCACAAAATAAAGATAACAGCTTGAATGCTGAAATTAACGATTCAAAAATCACTCACATGTTCTAGCATTGTGATTTCGGTGATTTTCATGAACTTTAGCACACAAAGCAAGTGACTCTTGTTTAATATTGTCATCAAGAACTTGCCTAAAGGTACAGAAACTTGAGTATTCCCAAGGGACAGTTTCAATGGACTAACTTTAAAGCTCTTTGATTGAAATTTGCTGACCGTCTCTTTACTGCAATTGGCAGTCTCATCTACTGTCACTTTTTGGCAAGCCCTGCAAAATAAACATAGAGACTTTCGGCTTTCTTAATTAGAGCATCATAGCCTAAGGATAGAACATACAAAATATCAAACGCGGTGCTTTTGAGTTGTTGCCAAATAAGTTCTATTATTATACAGTTTCTTGGTCCACTCTGATAAAATCTGTGTGCTTAAACAATACATGTGTGAATCTGTAAATTGGCATACGCCCCGCTTATAGTCATAGTAAACCAAAAGTTGAAGATATATTGCCTTCGGCCTGTAGCAAGCTCATCCAAGCAGAGATCTTCCTGACTACGCCGTATATCTCGAGCTTGAGCTTTCACTTTATCCATCTGAACAGAGGGCTTGCCAACTGACAACTTCCCATTCGTCTTAGCCACATTCAAGTCCTGTGTCGACTTTGAATGCATACCAGGTGCCTTCTTTGCCTCTGATAAAGAGAACTCTGTCCGGTTTACTCCTTGCAAAGCCTCTTCTAATGTGTTCACTAGCTGTATGGGAAGCCTCTTGGCATCCCACGAACTAAGCTCTGCCTTTGCAGTGCTGCTTCTTGTGCTCTCCAAGCCTGTTCCAGTTTGTAAAGACCGTGAATCACCATTACTTTTGCAATGAGAACCTTCTTTAGAGCAAAGTAATGTTCTGCTCACACCGTTTGAATGCCTTGAAGTACCTAATGAGTCATTGTGGCAATTACGACTACAAAGGCTAGCATGTAGAGGTGGGTTCGTTGAGGGTAGGTATGTTGACAAGGATATGGAAGAGTGGTACTTGGCACTTTTTTCTCCTCTAGACTTTCTGCTTTCTGCTTGAAGTCGGTTACCATTCAACCGATCATCGAGCTTAATCTTGGGCATAGTGGGTGCAGTGAAGGGACTTTCTTTGCTACTCCTCAAAGGACTGTCTCTGCTATTCCTAAGGTAGGTACTCAAGGAGAGCCCATAAGAGCTCCCAAAACTGTCTCTGCAGCTTCGGTCTGTAATGGAGCCCGAGGCAGCACTCTTTCTGTCATAGCTTTGCCTGCAGCTTCTATCTGTGAGGGTTCCTGAAGTGGCAACCCTTCGTTCTGCAAGCAATTCGCGGGCTCCTCTCTCTGTAAGTGAGCCTGACAGGAAGCTTCTTCTTTCAGCTCGATTCTTTTCTGCAGAATACCGGGCAGAGTTTACCTTTGGAGGTTCTGCACACACACCCCTGCTTCCACCATATGAGGCAAGCTCTGCCTGATCAAGGAAATTCCGCCTGACCTTATCAAGGTTGAGTACAGGAAGATTTAAGGCTCTTGTGGAAGCCCTTTTGAGTTCACTAATTTTCTTCAAGCTTGGAATTTTGGAAGGCGCAGTAGACGGTCCTTTGCAAGGCAATGGAGGTTTTCTGGTCACTTGTTGCTGCCGATTGTTGCAGCTGCTCATCATTGAACTCTGTTGTTGATGGTGCCCACATGAGAACACGCCCTTCTTCGACTCCAAAAACTCCTTCCGTGCCATACTCTCATGTTACCCATGCAATAAGGGCTTAAAGCTTCAATGCAGGGTCGTCAATAGCCCCTGATAGGGATCTGAAAACCAGGATCACCAGAGGAACTCACATGTGCCGGCAATTTTTACGCGCTCACCATGGGTGAGCAATTCCAACAGCTCATCTTATCATGTACTTGCGACCATGCGAGTGTACGATATATGGAAGAAAACCAGCAGGTTTATTGACTTAAAGTTGCAAATCCTGCATATCTGTGCTTGCAAGCAGAACCCAATACACATACCAATTTTCCGTGATCATCAATCCAATACAAAGCACATGCAGATTCTATTTTTCTTGCTCCGCCTCCGCACTTTGAAAAATTGAATGGTATTTCAAGCTTTGCTGTGTAAAGCTTAACAGCAAGCAGCAGTTGCCGGCGAGTAAACCGATACGCAGCAAACCATTAAGCTTGACAATCAAGGACGTCTACAGAAAAGGCAAGATCAACGTGTTGTGAGAAGTGGATGACACCATGTAAAGAGGGTTTCGAGGATGGGTGTTCAATCCCTAGATGCATACAGAGCTCCATTGTGTAATGTAAGTTATACGTGCACCCGAGAGAGAGAGAGAGAGAGAGAACCAAAGCAGTTGCAGAGTTCGGGAACCAGAACCGATTCAAATTTGGACAGAAAATCCAAAGATTCCACTGTACGTGATTGCAAAATGAAGGTTCCAACTTCCAAAAATTGATGGAAATTGGAACGAAGAAGAAGTCATTAATAAAAAAGGGAAATTACCAAAATACCCCTCTAATTTGTGGAACTCTCAAAATAAGCCTCAAATTTTAACAAGTGATAAAATCAGGAGGCCCTAATAATAAGGTTTGAGCCTAAACAAATGTACACATGAGCAAGGTTATCTGCAGAGAAAAAGATCTTGGGCCTAGTCAAAATGTAAACATGAGCTAGGTTACAGAGAAAAAGATTTGCCACTAGCATGCTATTAGAGCCAAGTCTCTTAAAAATTTAAGTGGTGAGGGCACTTCTATTTTTGAAATTTTAGTAACGTAGTTTATGAAATGCTCTAGTGTTCAACTTGAGCTAAAGTAAAGGAATTTTGATATGTTAGAAGTCTTTACTTTTATCCTACCTTGCTCGATATCAAATACATTCTAGTGGGCTCATTATTATATTGACTGGAATCTTACCGAGATTCCATCGGCTGTAGCATGCCCTTGCTAGTTGTCCAACCAAAAACTCAACGAGTTGGACTCGAACTCTCGCTGCTCCACACGAACTTCTTGGAGTCAATTGAACTAACCAAGCAAAGAGGCTGCATATATTGTGCAACTTAGCCCAGCGCATTAATAATTAAATATAACCAAAGACAGAGTCAGGGGATTTCAGGAGAGGGAATGTGTCATAATAACTAATATCTAATTCTCCTAAATGATTTTCTCATGTTAAACTGATCATTTAATATGGGGAAGTACCAGGGGAGAAAAAGCTAGATTATTAGTAAAGCTAGCAGACTGGTCATTGTAGGGGGCCCACAGTAGGGATCCAAAGGGGTACCATCTGCAGAAGAGCAATGTGCAATGTGCAATGTGCAATGAATGGGCTCCAAAGACTTTAGGGTTCAGCCCATTAAGACTTCCAAAAGGTTAAGTTCCAAAATTTCAAAGTGTAAAGTCCAATGGTCAATTGTAAATGGAATTGGATGCTTTGTGTGTGTGCAAAAGGCCAATAAGCTAGAGGACAAAAGCAAAAAAGTTTTGGGAAGATGACAAAGCTTAATAAGGACTAGACACACACACACACACACACACACACACTACACCTAAGCTTACCCTTTCCACAAAGTAAAGAGGACACATGTCAGGCATGCAAAGAAACCCCCAATTCTTGCCTGAATACTATTGGATGGGCACATAGGTGGACCAATGAGAAGTTAGCTAGTGTAAACTAAAATTTTATTTTTATAAATGCTCAAAAAATAACCAATAAGAAATAGTCTCCCTAGAAAACTATTGGACAGTCAAAGGGTCCAATGATAATTAAGCAGTTCCTAAAATTGCTTAATTCCTATTGGCCAAAGGACTAAAAGGTCCAATAGCAAAGCAGATAATTAAATTAATTATTTGGCATTTACAAAATGGAAAAAAGGATGGACACTTGTCACAAGGCTCTTGATTGGCCCTCTCAAAGGCTATTGGCCAAATTATTTACGGGCCAATAGAAAGCCAGCAAGAGTAAAACTCATACTCAAATACTATTGGCTAGGCTTTTCAAGGGCCAATAGGAATGCAGCATGAGTAATTGGCAACGGGGTCAACCAAGAGGAGAGAGAGGACTGTTTTGGAAGAGCATTATTCCACACACACTCACACAACTCATGTGTAGAGCAAGAAAATCATCTCCTTCTCCAAGCTTTAATGGAAAGCTCATCTTCTTCTCCAAGTTTGAGAATGGAGGTCTACACCAACAACTCTTGGATATGGAATGCAAATCCAACCAAGAGCTAAGCTTCAATGCTATGCTTCTCTCCTCTATTATCTAATTACTAAGCTAAGCAAAGCTACAAGAGTAATTAAGTGAGGAAATACTTCTTTCTCGTAAGAATACTCCTTCTTCCTCTAGATCTACTCTCATACCCCGCTAGCTCTCACCATCTTCGAAGGTGTGTGAGGTCTTGGGTCTGAGACCAACGAGTAACTGATGTTATGTGTTAGCACATGTAAGTTTGGTGCATGAAGCTTCCATCTTCATAGCACCTACGAGTTTTTACCAAGGAACACAAAGAATTGTATTGTACAAAGTCTCTCTTAATGGGAGAAGTTATAATACAAATGCCTAATGGAGGGGGGACCGGTCCATGTAAATCCAGTCCTCAATAGTTGTCAATTGTTCTATTTCTCTCTCTCTTTCAAGTATTGTTATGCCAAACTAATTAGGTGTTATGCTAATGTTGTTATCTCCAACCAAGCACTCTTGTATGCTCATTAGGAATTTGCTCTTAATGAAATGCTCACTATGTTAAGTTATTTTCCGCTATTTACAAGCTTTATAGACCAGTAATTGTTACAGAATGGGACCTTGCATGTGCACAAAGAAATGAAATGAAATGTTATATTAACGTCTTCAAAAGGCCATAATGACCTATGAGACTCGAAAGTTACAAAGTGGTGGATCTGATACAAAAGTCAAAGTAACAAAATAACCTAACAACAGTACAAAACAAAGATATATACTATGGGGTCCTAAGTTGGGCGATGTGAGCCAAGCAAAAACTAAGCAAAAAATGGGCGGCTTGTTGGGATAGCTGAATCACAAGAGATCTAGCATCGGTCGTTGGCGAATCTCATCAATTTCCTCCATGGTTAGTAGTTTGACCGGGCATCGTACATGCCTGGCCAGCATGCTCCGAATTTTCTGTCGTAGCCTCCGTCAATGCTGTGTAGTTCTTCGCAGTCTCGTGGGCACGTGGATTTCCCCAGTTCAATCGCTCGGTCAATCAGTGTGCCTCTGGTGTGAGACGAGGGGGGAGCTCTGTTGTAGGAGTGGCTCTTGCGGCTATCCGTGTCTGCTCTGAAGAAGTCTGAGATCCGTCTTTGAGAAAGCTAGCCTCGCCATTCATCAGGCTATCTCTGTGTCTGCGCAGCTCGAGCAGGAACAAACCCAGACATCTCTGATCTTCGTATCCCATGACTCTTGAGAGTGGTCCAAAACCCTCTCTGAACAAGCAATGGAAGCGGCCTCGTATCTCGTAGTAGACGGGGCAGCGGCATGTATAGTGTAGCTTTGTCTCGGGTTCCATGTTACACAAGGGGCATGTCCTGTCCTCTGCTGGTACTCCGCTGTATCTCCCAGTCTCAATCCGCAACTGGTGAGAAGATGTGCGTAATTGGCCAATAGCACATCGTATCCCATGAGACAAGTGGGTATCCATGTATCTGGGTCTCGCCACAAAACCATCTTCCGTAAGCTGGAGAAGGTGGTCTCTGTAGAAATCCATCTTCATGCCCAATTCCTGTGTTGGTTGTATCCATGTCCTCCTGTGGTGTCTAGCTGGGTCAGGTCTTGGCGGATGAGCTTGGTGATCTCTGACTGTGTAAGAGTGAGAGATGGTGCATCCAATGAGTAATGGAATGGTGGCAGCCTGTCTATGCTGAACCCATGTGCCTGAAACCATGATGTCATCTCCCCATACTAGCATGTTGTATCTCCTTGTATGGCTAACTGTCGAGAGGATTCAAGTGCTATGCAATCATATCTGTCTCTAGGAAGTTCCCATGTGCGGTTTATGAAGGAGACTGATCTGGTGAGCGCCTCCACCACAAGTGGGGGGGCCGCTAGCTCTACTCGGATAATGGCCCTTGGTACTGATGCCTTGGCTCTAATGAGCCGCGAGATCATAGAGACGAGAGGTTTCTCTATGTTCCCCCATCCGTCTGAGCGACCTGGCCTCCCATGGTGATCCAGTGAAGGTCCCCATATCTCGGTTCCATAGAGCAATGCTGAAGCCACCAAGGTGTCAAAGAGCCAGAGCTTCGTCCGGGGCTCCTGAAACTGAACCTGCGAACACATCCTCTCCAATCTACCCAATGCTGTGTGGGCTCTAGTAAGTCTGGTCTCTGCTGCTCTTCTGAGTGAGAATGCAGGTCCGCTAAAAACCACTCCAAGGTAAGTGTAAGCGTCTGTCTACTCCACAGTCTCCTAGCCGTATGTGAATGTAGGTGCTGACCTCCTTATCCATTGTGGGGTGGTATTAAACACCATAACCTTGGTTTTACCCAGGTTGACAGACAAACCACTTTCGTGGGCAAACGTATGCAAAGCATCCAATTGATGTTGCATTCCCTCTGGGGATTCGGAGATCAACACTATGTCAGCAACATATAACAAAAGTGGAATCCATGTCCCTGCCAACTGAGCACCTTTATCCCCATCGCTGTCAATGTAGTCAGAAACCTCATCCACATACATACCGAAAAGAGTAGGAGAGAGCGGGCAGCCCTGCTTCACCCCAATAGTGGAGTGAACCAGTGTAGAAGGTCCCTCCGGGGTGCGTACATGCCCTACTTCTGATCTGTACAATGCCATGATCCCCCAAATGAGTTCTGTGGGTACTCCCATTTCCTCTAATCTGCGCATCAGTCTAGCTCTGGGTACCGTGTCGAAAGCTTTGCGAAAGTCCACAAAGCTACAATAGATCCGTCTCCCATGAGATCTGCCTTCCTCGATGATGGCCCTGAGTGTTAGAATATGGTCAAGAGTAGAGAAGCCTCTCCTGAATCCTGCCTGCCCAGTTGCACGTATTTCTTCCCTCTCTACCCATCTACTCAGTTGTTGCTCAAGAATGGATGCATACAAGCATGCCAGTGTGTGCCCAATCATAATAGTGCGATAATTCCCAGGCTCCATGGGGTCTCCTGATTTGAAGATAGGTACGATCGTAGATAGGATCCAAGTGTCCGGTAGGCCCTCACACATGGCCCGGTTAAACATAACTGCTAGAAGCTCTGCTAGTAGGTCTTTGGCATGCATGAAATGCTCAGCGACTAGGCCATCATGATCATATGCTCTCCCAGTGTTCATCCTGTCAATAGATTTCTTCACCATCTCAGCGGTGAAAAAGACACATGCGTGTGGGCATGGATCGGGGGGGTTGGGGAGGGGCGGTTGTCCAGGTACTGTGTACAAAGATGATGCGTACTGACTCCAGGTCTCTATGGAGGAAATAGCAGAGGGGGGACTGCTCATGAAAGAGCCGCCACGAAGTCACGCGAGTCATGACTCAAGAATAACTGATATAGATCCTGCTCGAGTCGAGCCAAAAAAGCCCTCTTCTTCCGCCGCAGCAGGCGTCGGAAGTCAATCTGTGACTATCTGTGAGTGACGTCCCCCAGCAGCACCTCCCTCTGAAGTCTGGCTCTAGTCTGGCGGCACTCCTCATCGTACTAGCTGTTCTGAGGCATGCTCCCTGATCGGCGGCTCTGCTCAGGTTGGGTGTGTGGGTATGCTTCTCCTGTTGCCTCATGTAATTTTTGTGTCAGTATAGTAGTTAGCTCCTCCAGAGGTTGCCCCGGGTCCTTAGTGCATAGGCGTCTGTAGATTCCGTCCATGTATACAGAATCCGTCTCCCATGTGAATGTGTAGCAAGTAGGGGCTGCTACTCGTGGCCTGTGTGCTACACTGAACTGGAAGGAGATGGTCATTGACACCAGAGCATGATCCATTGCCACCCCGACCGGTCTGGGCCCAACTGTGAGATCCTGGATACTAGAGATGAGATTCGGCTGTGCCATGACATAGTCCTTTGTGATGGCTCCATGTCTGTGTGGGAAGCATGTAAAACCTCCCGCAACAGCAGGAAATCTCTGTAGGCCGTTCAAGATGTCCAATCCATGTGCAGTGCCCATGTCTATCAGGTGTCACCCATACTCAGTATATTCCATATCGTGTGATAGTCTGGAAAGGCCCGTCTCTACAACATCTAGCTCTCTTAGCATCTCCTCTGAAGTATCATAAAACACTGCCTAGTGATGGGCAGTCCTAGCATTGAAGTCCCCTAGGATGATAATGTCACCGTCCATAGAGAACTCCCATATATCATCATCCAAAATAGAGAAAGGGGATTGTCCTCTGGGTGATGCATAAACTGATGTACTCGGGGGAAAGTAGCAAATAGCTAGATAGAGGTATTTTCCTGTCTCTGCTTTTAGTCTCACCCACATGTACCTAGCCTGCTCATCCCTGCGGGCTATATGTATCAGTGGCTGCAGATCCTCTCTAGATAACACTGCCACTCCTCCCGAGCCCCGCCCTCTGTGCTCTGATCGTGTCTCCTGTCTGTAGGCTGTCTCCCATCTGTATCCACTAATGTGAGGCATGGATTGCCCAGGGGCCTGGTGTGTCTCAGAGTAAAAGATGATGTCTCTTCCAGTAAAGCTATCCTCAAAAGCACCCACATCAAGACGCATAGATCCATTGTAGTTCGAGGCAGCTACTTTGAGTGTGGTCCCATAAGTCTCACACCGTCATGTGGAGCGTCGCTCTAGTATTACCACTTTTCCGTCTTGGTAAAAAGCGATCTTGCCTTTTCCCCTTGCCGCTCTAATCTCCGGCATTACTTCCTGCATATGAGCGATCTGCGAGAGGGTGAGATCATCCCTGAGAAAGATGTCAGTCTCTTTAAGAGTTGGTCTTTTCTTCAAGAAGGAGTTCTTCGCTTCCATGGAGGGAAAACGGAGGATGAGTGCTCTTTCTTTTGAGGTTTCTCCACTGCTTCCATTTTTCTTTATGTTGCCCACTCTCCATGCCGTTGTGTGCGTCAGCTCATGAATCCCCATCAAGGCTGTGAGTTCTTTTACTTCTTCATCCACATTGCCTTTGTCTTTAAGACCGCAAATTCTCACATGTAAAGCGCACACCCTTCTCCTCTGCTCCTCCTCTAGTGTCTGATTAATGATGTTGTTGGGTGTGGACGTGGGCGTTATCTCCTTGCCTTTTTCTTTCTTGGCCACCTTGGGTCTCTTGGGCCTTCCCTTGCATGCCTTTTGCATGTTCATGCGGTGGAGAAGCGCTCTTGACAGGCGGGGTCGAAGCCGGGTAGCGTGTGCAGGGCCTCTTGAGGTGAGGGGAGAGGGTGTTTCAAAGGAATCCAAACATCGCAAGGCCGGGTCTACCGGGTGCACGCCTCCGAGCCAGGCAATTCTCGTCACACGGTTGAAGCCCAGAAAGCTTCGCATAGAGAGCTTCTTTGTCTGCAAACTCTGTGCGCTGCTCGTTGTAGTCACCATCGCTCCAACTTGAAGGGCATATTTTTGGCCGCCCGCCTGAAGGTTAAAATTTGGCCTTCAACTTACCAAGGGTGCGTGCCCACCCTCGACCACACACCACATAAAAAGGACACCAAACGGTGCATGCACCTCGGCCAAAATCATAGGCAAAGGACAAGGGAATTCATCAGCAAATTACCATTTTTTTGCAACAGTTTTCTCAAGAATTTTGGTGAAGTGGAACCATATCAGTGAAGCGGTTGAATTAACGCAGTGGGATTTTGACGATACCTTTTACATCCGATTGCTTCTAACACACATTTTTTGTGCTTGTTTGATCGAGAAAAAGGGATTGTGCTTATCGCCATCGGGCCAGATTTTCAGAAATTTTGCCTCCAACGTACCAAGTCAATTAACACAGCTAATTGATTGCGATCACGATGGTTTTTGGATTCATCATCAGCAACACACGTGAAGGGACGACCTTACCTAAAAATTATTTAATTAGCATGGCATTACTGATGATTTTCTGTACCGACGACGGATACAACGGGTTTGCATCACATCTTTTGATATCTAAGTATTCTTCCTTTTATTTGCTAGCACCACACAAAACCATCATGGATTCCTCGTTTGATTTTCTGGATAACTTTCCGAGAATCATTTTTTTGACTTTGAACTTCCTTCACGAGTGTCTACTACTCCTCCTCAGAGTGTGCTTGACATTTTGGAGGATACTAGCAATCTAATCGATGAAAAAGAGTACATTACAAGACATAACTTTCAAACGTTTGAAGGATGGTTTTGCAAAATGGCAGTTCGCGTCCAATTGCTTGCTACACAGGTGGATCACATTACGGAGTTGGTCGTCTCGTGCATCCCACAGGCTACCGTATCTACACCTGTGGCAGTCATCGAACCAGTCTTCGCCAAGGTGGCAAAGAGGAGACTTTCCACAATAGACTTTCAGAAAGCCAAATTGCAGAAGTTATGTTTCAATTGTATGGGACATCATCAACGGAAACATTGTCCCCAGGTACTGAATTCTTAGGTCTTTTTGATGGATTTTCTGGCTAAGTAGTCAATAAATTTCTTGCATGCTCTTTACTTGTTATCTTCCCTTTCAGATAACCCTTTTGGTTAGTTGTATATGATACAAGACCTTGCTTGGTATAGCATATTCAATCAAGATACAATACATAATGCTTTCTTTCTTTAAGCAATTTCGACATGGTCGATTCCTCTCCACTTGGACACATGTGTGTCAACGGGAACATATATTAGCTATGAACACCAACAATACATGAGCATTAACATGAAGCACGGCTTCTTTTATGGCATTTGGGATCATGGTTTCCACAGGTTTAGTATATGTTAATAGCACGTTTTCGCATCACAAGACACTGTATATGGTGCATGTAACGACATCTCTTCCGTAACAGATATGGCTACGAGCCAAATTGCAAAGAGTTTTATTTTGACAAACTCAATACACTTGCCACAGCTAGCTGGCAACCAGCATACACAATTTTAAGTTTTCTTTTACGTTGGCAACGATTGCCTATTGTACACAACAAAGTGCTTTAACAATTTACGTGCGACAACGGCAAATTGAGATGTATCCTTGCCCGATAGTGCAAGGCACTTTAGGTATCGGGTCAATTGGTAGAGCCCATCAATGTCACCCAGGGCTTACACGTCCGCGTGCATGGCATGCCAACGATATTGGTATAATCCCATATCATTCTTATTCTGCTTCCGCTATAACACTAAATCCTTTGTCAAGGACAAGGTAAGTAACTGATATCTTAAAACATTTTTTATGTTATTCACAGGCAAAGTGCCGCATTTCAAGTTACCCTGATACAGTCACGGTCACATACACGGTCAGTGGGTCAAGATGTGACTTATGGTACCTCTCTCTACGAGGGCGTGGTACAAGTACACAGCTGTATGCTTATAGGATACGCTAAGCCTCTCTCTCCAAGGGCATGTAGTTGTACGTTTATAGGATAAGATAAAACACAGACATGGTCTGGCATACAACACATTCGAATAAGGGGTTTTCCTCAGCCCAACATTCTCTCTCTCTCTCTCTCTCTCTCTCTCTCTCTCTCTCTCTTTCCAATTTCTATGCGGGAAAGGTGAAACCAGGCATGATTTTCTTGAAATCTTTCTATGTTAATATGGTAAGAAGAAGGGCTAAGAGCCATCTATTGCTACCTATTTTGGAAAGGCTAAGAGCCATCTATTGGTAATCCATAAGTGATTGCTTTCAAGATCAAAAATTTCTATTTAGTTGAGTGACCATTACTTATAATGGACAAGCAAGTGTCTTGCCATTAGTGATTTTTTGGACATTATTTTTGCACTCCACACTTTGTGTGACACTCAAGTTGAGTTTTCGAACGTCGTAAACTCGTAAGGGCTTATTTCTACCAAGGTGTATGGATGAAGCCAGTGTTTCAGCCGCACGACTGCTCACAAAAACCCTAGATTATGGATTTTTGGGTGTGAAAAAGGTCTAGTTGTATGATACGACTCCAATTAGTGGAGCTCCCATTAGCACTAAGAATGCCTATATGAGTACAATTTTGGGGTAAGCCCCACCTCATGATTACTAAATCACTTAGTAGGGTTGATGGTCAATTGTTGGACCCTTCACCCTTGCATTTTCAAGGAAAGAAGTCCACAGACTGCCAAGGGGTAGTGAAAAAGTTTCAACCTCCAATGGAATGTACTGTCATGGGCCAACCCAAGGGGGGTCACGGACATAGGCCAAGGGCTGGCTGCTAGTAGAGCAGTTTTCCTACAAAGTTTAACCATGGGGTTTGGATTGCAAAAGCAACCCCCAAGGTAACCTGAGCAATATTACTTGCATTTCACTTCGTGTTCCTAGGCCTTTGCAGGCGGGAAAATTGGGCAAGTGCTCTTCACTTCGGATAAGTGAACACTATGTTTAACCTACAGGTACGCATTTGCTTTGGTTTTGTTTCTTTTGGTTTTCTTTTCTACGTAGGATGCATACACTATGTTTGCTCTTCTGAAATGACAAGGTCATGTAAGAGCCAAGAATTTTGGGTCGTTGTGTCCAAAATACCTTTTTTGCATTATGCAGTTATAGACCCACTTGTAGGGTTTATTTGGCACATGTTGTCACATAGGACACAACATGGTCTAGGGACTCAAGGAGTTCAGTTTAGCCAATGTGGAGCAAGGCTAATGAGGGTCCCTCTCACTCTCGTCGTAGAGTGTTTGCAGTTACCTCCACACACAAGTATATCTTGTACCTCAAGGATGTTCTTTTTTTAGACATGCTTACATGAGACATGTTCCACATGCGGAGAATATAAGTCTCTGGACTGACACTGGCGCTCACTATTTCAAGTACGTGTCATTTTTTTTCTAGACCATTTTCAGCAAGACGTATCAGGAGAAATTTCGGTGGCCAAAAATTGTCGGATACTTAGAATGACTTGTTATAGTACATGTGCAGCTAAACAACATTACAAATGGTTTTTTATACATATAGCAAGGCTATGAGTTGTTATAATGAAAAGGTTTCATTGTTTGTACCTAGAAGTGATTAATGTCACCTTCTATCATGGTTCAAACATTTTCACAAGGCTTGCAAATGATTGCAGCAGAAAGTATTTAGTTTCTTTTCAGAACTATTTACATTCCTCTTTAATGTGTGCTAGGAGCATCACATTCGCCATAAGTACTGGCAAGGATGCTCTTGGATATACATATTTGGATATGTTTTTTGCTAAATGCATGCACACTAGGTGTTATGGGCCCTAGTGTTTAGCAAAGACTGATTTGGAGCGGTATGCATATTCATCACATTAGTTTCTTATAAAGCGTTTTGCACTCTATGTGCAGTATCTATATGCGCTTACTTTTGGGTCTGCCAATCACCAATAGAGGTCATGGCTTGGTTTGGGTGCTTGTGGATTTTTCATGTTAACCAAGATGGTTATTCAGGACATTGTTGTTTGCTCAGCAATGCTATATGATATTGTGCTCCCCGTTTACTAGTCATCTGGGAAGACTGTTTGTAAACCATGGGAGAAAAAACCTCAGTATTGTCCGTTATCCAAGGAGGATAGGTAGATTACATATCCAAGGAGGATAGGCAGATTCCAAAGTGTAATCTTGTGCTAAAGGATACGCACTATGAGTACTTTAGCACCAAGCAATCCAATTAGTAAGCATTTATTGCTCTACTTGGAGTTTGCTTATCATAATTTAAAGCATGTTTGCGACTAAGTTTGGTCCCTTTATGTATAATTCAGGTTCTCAACTATGAACACTAGCTATGGTGGGGTTGTTTACTGATACGAGAAGATAACAAGTCACATACTTAAACTTGGCTGATGAGTTACGTCAGCAAGTTACTTTCATGGGAAAAGAGGTACTCTTTCGGGTACATCATAGTTGTGATAACTCATTTAGCATACTCAATTGAGTTCTAAAGGGAGTTTACACGCTATATTATCTATGAGACGGTTACATCAAGACGGTTGCAACAGGACAACAATATGGAAAATCAAGATGTTACTCTTGGTTTCATTGAACCTCCTACTAAACCGTGTTCTAGTCAAGCAAACAGTTGGATCCCTGCAGGATGCCACTGTGGAAAACATTAGTGTATCATCACTCTTGTTTCCGAGGGAAAAACAGCTTCTCCAAGGGGGGAGTAATGTCATGCCATGGGCAATGCCCGATGGTCAAGGACCAGGCCCAAGGGGCCGACTGCAAGTGTGGATAGGGAATGAGGCCCAAGGGGGCTATTTAATGGGAGGTTGGGAGGTTCATTCCAGGCAGTCCCACCAAGGGCTTTACAAACAAGATGTATGTTTTTAGTGATTTTCTAGGCCAAAAGGTCATGCTTTGGGGCTAGTCAGGTGGAATCTTAGAGCTGGTAAAAATTTAGGTTTGGAAGTACATATGGTTCTCTTCAAAATGCTCTCGATGCTTGTCCAAACGGCTCATCAATCTGAGATACAGTGTGCAAGATATTGTAGTTTGAAGGTCAAAGTGGTTTGTAGTTTTCTGGTGGGTAGTACAGATACGATGAAGGCCCAAGGGATATGTGATGGCATAGGTTTGAGGTGTTAATTTTTTTGTACATGCTGGACTTTTTAAATCTTCAATTGCATTGGGGGTTGGGTCTGCACCATTTTGGTTCCTCGAGAGACGTGCAACTGAAGTTCTTTCTAAGCGCACTAAAGTTTCAAGAGATGGTATGCAGTATATGAAACAAGTCAAAAGATACATCTCATCAATCAAAGTTCCGGGCATGGGCATGGAGTTATGCTCAGTCAAAGTTGGTAGAAGATGGTGGTTGCTACGAAACACGTGTTTTTTCTCCATTTTTGGGGCGTTAGTTTAGGCCCTCTGGAACATTGATTGCAGAGTTGGAAGTGGGGATCAAATTCCAAACCACACAAATTAGGGTGGTCTTTACTTCTTTCCCATTGGATCAAGGAGCAGAAAGATATTGCAAATTCAAGGGACTAAAACTAAAATTCTTAAGTGGAGATAATGAGTGTTTTGGAACTAAAGGGGGTGAGGTGTGGGGTGTTGCAATGTGGCTGGCAAGAGGGGGGTAAAACCCATGTACACACTGGAGGACAAAGTTTTTAGTGCATATATAAAGCAAGTTGTTCACTTATGGAGCATCAAAAGGTGGATGCCTACCTTGGGGAGCTCCACGAGCTGGTGGGCTATGGCTTTCGGCTTGTCCCCTTCACGTAGGCAGTTGTGGGCATTGCTACGGTCAAACGTCGATGGTTGGTGGCTCTTTTAGAGGTGAGGCTTCATGTGAAGAAGATATCGCCTTGCACCCAATAGTTGGGGAACTCCATTCAAGGGCTGGTTCTCATTGAATCCATGTAGGGTTGCTAAAAAAAGAGTCAAGTGGTGTGTGGTAGAGAAAGAGTTGGCAAAAATGTAAACCCCCCCCCCCCCCCCCCCCCCCATTCATGCATGTTTTGCAAAGAAAGAAGAGATCTTTTTCCTAAACAGAAAGCATTCTGAATTTCACAGGTAAACCATGATGAAATTTCACCTTCAAATGACCAACATCAACAAATGGCTATGGAAAGTGGATCGCCTAGTACTCAGTTAGCGGCCTCGATGTACTAAGTTCTCAAGGGATCTAGTGAACCATTGGCCTTGAAATTGTAAGGCCCAAGGCAAGGTTCAATTCTTGCAAAAGAACAAAGTCTAAGGCAAGCTTGACAAGGACGGCAAGACCAGTGCTCCGTTAGCTACCTTGGTACCCACAAGGTCCAAGAGCTGTTGTCATAAATGTGAGAAGATGCCTTTTTTGGCTTGAGAATGTGAAGGCAATGTCAAATGCAAGAGCTCACAAGATGACAAAGACAAAGGAAATCTTGACAGGGAGAGCAATTATAAAGATTTGGCTTAAGGAATCGGCATGAAACACATGGCGATGGACACAATGGCCATGATATTAGATTTCTAGATAGGTGGCTGTTGTTGCAACTAACTTTAGTGAGACAAAGGCTTATGAGTGACAGAGAGGGGCAATCGGTACTCCCTACAAATGATTTGGACCCATGTGTTGGAGTTCAAGTTATTGGTATTTGAACCCGTGGGTTGAAGTTCAAGGCACATGAATCGGGAAAGGAACCACCATGACGTATAGAGAACATTATGGATGTGTGCACCAATCCATTATTGTTGCTGGATTATGGACAAGATGTGTTTCAAAAGTTCATTGTGTAGGAATGTTTGGACGTTGGTGCAGCCAAAGTGTGTCGACCCTAGTAGAGGGCACAAGCAGAGGTATGTATGCTTACAAATGCAAGTTGGAGTTCTAAAGCAAGTGTGGAAGAGCCTGGGCAGGCAAGAGACCATAGTGATGTATGTTTTATGTGGTTTTCTAGGCCAAAAATTCTCTAGAAAGGGCGACACAAGATGATAGTGAAGGGTGTTCACATGGATGTTTTTTTGCTTGGGAATGTAGAGCTTGAAGTGCTGAGTCAACTGGCCTAGACTGCTCATCAAACAGAGTTATGATGTGGTAGTTATGATGCTTTAAAGCTAGAGTGCATTGCAAATCTAAGAAGGAGAGGACATGTGATGCCATGTCTTAGCTCCTCCATAGGCCATGTCACCTCATAGAGTTAACCATTCATATTGCCTTGGTTTGCTCACTAGTTGTGTGAGTACTTCCATGTCTTAGCCAGATAGCTCACTTCTTCCTATAGGTTAATATAGGTTCATTATTTGCTAGTCTCAAATCCTTAATGATTACCTTAATATACATTCATTTCTATCATGACCTAGGGATATTAATAGGTCTTTTCCTCTTAATCTATATACCACAAGCAACTCTCATAATGGAAGCATAAAAGTAAACAAACAATTGAATTGAAAAAACTGTCCACAAAAGTAGCAAAAATTCTATTAGATACATTCAGAACAAATTTCTATGTTTAGTTGTGTCCATGTTAGGCCTAGCACCTTATTGGCACTTGACAAGCAAAGAAACCACTTTGGCTTGCTTGATCAAGGCCCTAAACCAATGTCCTAATCTAATACGGGTTAGCCAATTTTAGGCTAGTAGGCTCTTACAGAAGGTCTTGTGAACAACAACGAACTGGGAGTCTCAGCTAGACCCATCTTGGGATGTGTAACACTTAATGGCCTAATAACTTGTGTGTAGCGGAAAATAACATGAACATAGTGAGCATTTCATTAGAATAGGTTCCTAATGAGTATAACAAGAGTGCTTGGGTGGAGAGAGCAACAAAGAGCATAACACCTAGTTAGATAGCATGAACAATACTTCAAAAGAGAGAGAATTAAGCTATTAACAACAGTTGAGGACCAAATTTACATGGAGCTGGTCCCCCTCCAAAAGGCTTTGTATTATAGGTTTCTCCCATCAAGAGAGACATTTTACAATACAATTCTTTGTGTTCCTTCAATACTAGCTAGTGCAATGAAGATGGAAGCTTCAAGCACTAAGCAAAATACTTATAAAACACAACATCAATTCCCTCACGGTCTTAGACCCAAGACCTCACACACCTTCAAATATGGCCATAGCTAGCGGGGTATGAGAGTAAATTGAGAGGAAGAAGGAGTAGTCTTACGAGAAAGATGTACATTTCCTCACATAATCTCTCAACTTAGCATAGCATAGCTTAGTAATTAGCGTGGTAGAGGAGATGAGCATGCATTGACTCTTGGCTCTTGGTTGGATTTGCATCACAAAGCCAAGAGTTGTTGGTGTAGGCCTCCCTTCTCACAAGCTTGGACTAGGTGATAAGCTTTCCATTAAAGCTTGAGAAGGAGAGAGAGAGAGTCTTCTTGCTCCACACATGAGATTGTGTGAGTGTGTGTGTGATAATGACTTGACAAATTCAACCGCCTCTCTCTCTTGGTTGACCCCTCTTGCATTTTACTCATGCTGACACCCCATTGGACCTCTCCCAACTTAGCCAATGAAAATTAAATAGCATAAGTGATAGCCTTCTGACATGTGTCCCCTTTTGTGAGAGCTTTAGGTAATTAAGATTAATGCAACTAAACTCTCATTGGACCCCTTTGTCTCCTGGGCAATAGGAATTAGGCAAGCCATTGGGCTGTTGAATGCTCATTGGACCCCTTGGGAGACCGTCCAATAGTCTTCTAGAGAGCTTAATTCTTATTGGTTCTTTTATTAAGTGTTTTTGAATTAATTAAACTAGATTTACTCTAGCTTAATTCTCATTGGTCCACCTCCATGGCCATTCGATAGGAATTGAGTACACCTTGTGGACAACTGGGCTAGGGAGCTGACATGTGTCCCTCATTCCCTTTGTGTAAAGAAAGCTTGTGTGTGTGTGTGTGTGTTTCGCTCTCATCCCCTACTTCCAGGGCTTGCCTCCTCCTATGTAGGACTCATTGAAGAGTTTTTGTACACACACAAAGCATCCAATTTTCCTAAGCTTTGAGCATTGGACACAACCTTTGAATTTTGGATCCTTAGCATTTTGGAAGTCTTAATGGGCTGAGCCTTAGGGTCTTTAAAGCCCATTGTTGCACAATGCTCTTTTGCAGATGGGCCCCTCTTTGGATCCCTATTTTCCCTCCTTTGGATCCCTAGTGTGGCCGGTCTGCCAGCTTAACCAATATTCTAGCTTTTTGTCCCCTGGCACTTTCCTATATTAAATGATCAGTTTAACATGAGAAAATCATTTAGGAGAATTAAATATTAGTTATTATGACATTACCTCTCTCTTGAAATCATAGTCGTTCTCGACTATGGGGTAGAGAAGATAAAGCCTATTCATTAGTCCTTCTTCTAGCGGGTAGAGGATCCCTATGTTACCCTATGACATCGTTCCAGAATGTATGACTAATCCATTTGGCACTTGAGAGCCTAAGCTGCCGCAAGCATGTCTGCACATTAGTCCTATCAATCTTCCATAGTAGAGTGACAAGCTCTACTTGGTGTTTGGGAACGTTGTCTCCGCAAACTTGATCTAAGCATGCATACTACTTAACATTTGTGCACAATAAAGAAAAAGAGAATCTTATAAGACAAAAACTTTGTTCATTTTAAACATTTGTACATTTGCTTACTCTAGGGAAGCATTGTAATAATTGACAAGGTTTATGTTATCCTTTAATTGTAGGCCTTGCATCCACCTAGCATCTTCAAAAGGATAATTCTTAAACTTAATAAGATATCGTCGGATAGTCTTACCGCCTCTTAATACCTTGTCTTCATGTCGGAGAATGGAATCGGGCTGCAACACCTCTTCTTGGTCCTCGATCTTCGGTGGGTCTTCAATAGTTGGTTCTTGAGGTGGCTCTCCTTTGTAAGGCTTTAGTAGGCTCACATCAAAAGCATTGTGTATAATCCAATGGCTGGGAAAATTGAGTTGATAGGCCATCTCATTGATTGGCCTAAGAATTTGGAAGGGACCATAGTACCTTTTTGCTAACTTATCATAGTACTTTTGGTGTCCTGTAGGATTCTTGCTCGTCGTGTGCCTTAATCGAGCCTTGGGAAATTTGTGTAAGACCCAATCATTTTCTTTAAAGGCTTGGGCTCTTTTGTGCTTATTAGCAACAGCCTTTTGCCTTTGCTGTGAGATAGAGATAGCATCCTTAATCTTTTGGAAGGATTCTTGTAGGTCTCGGCTATACTCATCTGCAACAAAGATCTTCCCGTGTACTTTGAGTAGCAGGGGACTTTTTGATCTTTCCTCAATTACCTCGAAAGGTGCTTTTTCCGTGGAAGTATGTACAATGTAGGCATACTCCACTAAGGGTAAGTACTTCTCGCATTGGGACCTTTGATATACTTCCGTTACATAGGCTTTTAGTAGATCAAGAATTGTTAGGTTAGCTATTTCACTTTGGCCATGTGTTTGCGGATGATAGGCCAAAGATAAGTTTAGCCTTGTCCCTAAATTCTCAAAGAGGGTGTATTTCCTCAATATTGTGTAAACTATTTGCCCCATTGGTGTTGGGCTGAGCTTCGTTGAGTCTAAACAACATCAATTTTCTTCCTTTGAGGTGAATTGAGTGTGTATGTGTGTGAGTGTGTATGTGTGAGTGTTGAGTGGGCAAGTGGAAAATCTCTCTCTTCTCACTCCGTCTGTGTGTTTCCTGTCTCGGCCAGGCTGGTTGTGTAAGCCGAGTGGTGCCCCATAATGTGTGTGTGTATCATCCCAAGAGTGTGTGTCGAGTCATTATAGAGGCGTTGTGTGTGTTTCCATCCCGCTCACAACGCATAGTCTATTTCCATAGAGAAGATAACCATCTTGTAAAGTAAATGGTTCCTCTTTCTTCTCTTATACAAGGGCTGAAATCACATTTCTCAAATCGGGATCAATAGCATACTCATCTATCATAGAAGATAGATTATTGTGAGTTGCTATGGAAACCGCATTCACTCTCGCCCGTCTTGAGAGTGCATCGGCTACTTGATTATGCTTGCTAGCAATGTGAGCAATATGAAAATGAAATTGCAAAAGAAAATTTACCCACCTCATTTGTTTGTCGGAGAGCTTGGTCTGCGTCATGAAGTACTTAAGACTTTGGTGATCCATTCGCAGAATGAAAGGAGTCCTCACTAGATAGTGCTTCCATGAATCTAAGGCATGTAGAACTGCGAGGAGCTCCTTTTCATATATGCCTAGAACTTGCTCAACAGGGTCGAGCCTTCGATTTTCATAGGCTATGGCGTGCCCTTGTTGGAGCAAGACAGCTCCAAGGCAATCACCACAAGCGTCACATTGGACCTCAAATGGCTTTGAGAGATCCGGTAGTGTAAGCACAGGTTGAGAGATAAGATTTTCTTTAAGCTTTTTGAAAGCATTGTTCTCCTTGGTAGACCATATATACCTAGCATTTTTCTTTGTTAGGTCATGTAATGGTCTTGCAATTTGTGAGAACTTTTCTATGAAGCGTCTATAGTATGCACACATTCCTATAACACTTCTTAGTTCATGGATTAGGTCATCCTTTTATTACCTCTAACTTTGATGGATCCATTTGGATGACATCTTGAGAGATAATGTGACCTAAATATTGAATCTCTTGTAAGAAAAACTCACTTTTATTTTAATTAACATAAAGTTTATTCTCTCTTAAGACTTGAAATATTACCTGGAGGTGTTGCTTGTGTTCATCTAGTGAATTAGATTAGATGATAATATCATCAAAGAACACTCCAATAAAGGTTCGGTGAGGCATGAATAGCTTCTCCATCAAGCGGTTGAATGTGGCTGGTGCATTGGTCAAGCCAAAAGGCATGACAATATATTCATAAAGACCAAATGTAGTGTGAAATGTGGTCTTTACAATGTCTTGATCAACTATCCTTATTTGATGGTAGCCACTTTTTAAGTCAATCCTACTGAAGTAGGTCAATCCTTGTAGCTTATTAAATAGGTCTTCTACTCGTGGAACATGAAACCTATTTTTGATAGTGATCCTATTTAGTGCTGTATAGTTGACACACATACAATATGTGCCATCTTTCTTTTGCACTAATAACACAGGCGAGAAAAATGGAGATGAGCTAGGCCTAACCATGCCCTTTTCAACTAGCTCATGCACTTGCCGCATAATCTCCTCTTGTTGAGCTTTAGAAACTCTATAAGGAGGTTTATTAGGCACGGTGAACTTCCTGGAAGAAGTTCAATTGCATGGTCATCATTGCCTTGTTTAGGTAGGTTCACAAGGGATGTCGTCAATAAAGACATCTTGAAACCCCTTGAGAAAATTGGATAACTCTAATTCCTTGTGATTGTTCATATTTTCTTTGCTAGAGCATTAGGTTCATTTTGAGAATCTTTAACAAAAATCATGTACATGGAATTAGAGCTCTTTATTGACTTATTGAAAGCTTGTGTATGTACAATGGGTATGGTGTTACCGATTTCCTTAGCATCTATGTACATATCTTTTTCCCTGTACTTAAAGTAGATTTTCCTTTTGGGGAATTTAACATTGGAAGCCATGCGATCAAACCATGGTGCCCCTAGGATTACATCCTTGTGATTGAGAGGAGATATAAAGAAGTCCTCTTTGTTCACATAACTTTGGACATGGAGCCTCAATTTCCCGATTAAGGGAGTGACTAAAGCTTCTTGCCCCTTGAAAGCACCATCTGCGGGTAGGACATCTCCCATCTCATAGGCTTGGATGCCTAGCTTGGTGGCCAACTCTGTGGATATGAAATTGTGAGTAGAACCAAGGTCAAAGAGAATAAAAGCATCATGTTCTCTTATCTTTCCCCAAGCATGGCATAGGGGAGATCCTTTGTGGTGAGCTTCCTCTTCTTGGATTTCGACCAAGGTAGCTCTAGTAGGCTCATGGCCGGTGTTCTTTTGGGACAAGCGCTGTACACATGCCCTTACTTGCCGCACTTGAACAACAGTTATCCTTGCGATAACGCTCAAGCTCTTCAGGAGAGAGTTTGTTTTTGCCTTTGTAAACTCCCTTCTCCTTAGCTTTGTTGTTATTAAAATTGCCCTTAGGAGACTTTTGGACAGTGTCCTTCCCCTTAGGATCATTGGAACCCTTGTTTTCTGTGGGCTTAGAATTTCTCTTTAGCTCATGTTTGGAAATTGATTCAAGAAGCCACCATAGTATGGTGTATAACCGCGGATATGGTGCATGGCCTTTGGGAGTTGACATACTCCGCCATTTCTTCAGTTAAGCCCGCACAAAATTGTTGCTTTTGCTCTCCAAAATCGATCTTTTTGAAGACAGTGGCTTTGAGATGTAAGTCCCAAAACTTGTCTACATATTTGTGAATGGATTTGTAGGGAGAGAGCTTCAAGCTTGCCATTCGGTGAGTACTTTGTCTTTGGCATTGGTGGCCAAAAACTGCTTCATAATGGAAGCTCTTAAAGCTTTCCATGTTTGTGGAGCTTCACCATTTGCCCGTAGGCTAGACCACCATTGCTTGCCGGAGTTTTGAAAGTGCATAGCTACATGGTGTAGCATAGAGGACTCCATGAAGCCCTCATCTCCAAACGCCGCATAGAATTGTTTGATAAAGGCCAAGACTTTGTCTGTAGCACCAAAGGTGCCATCATAGGTAAGGAAAGAGATGATCTTTCCTCCCTCTTTGAACTTCTTGAGCTTGGATGACCTCTTCCACGCGGCATAGGATTTCCTATGGCCTCTTCTTTTTGATGGTTCAAAATTTGCACCATAGCTTTCTTCAAAGGATGAAGAATTTGAGGAAGATGGGGAAGAGGGTGACCTCTTTCTCGCCTTTTTCTTGCCTTGGTTCTCTTTGTTCGCACCATCACTTCCTTCATAGAGGAAGAGGATGAAGAAGATAGAGAAGAGGGTGACCTCTTTCTCGACTTTTTCTTCTCTTTCTTTTTGTCATCCCTCTTTGAATTATGGTGGGAGAAGTGTGTGATGGTCTTCTCTGTTTAGAAGGTGATGGAGAGCATTTAGCCCGCCGTCTTCATGGAGCCATCTTTGCTGAGGTGGCAGGAGACTCATTTATTTCTCGTTCCTTTGGTGGGGGCTCTTGAGTTCTCCTTTGAGAAGGAGATGCGTCATCAAGAAGCAAATTTTTGAGCCCTTCGTATGGATCCTCTTCTTCTTCCCGAATCAAAGAGAGGCCTTTTTTGGGAGTCTGGCAAGGACGCTTCCTAGGTACTCTCTCATCATGGTGGGGAGTTTGGAGAATCCCATGTGCACAAAGCTGCCATTGCACTTCACTTTGGAGGGATGGATTGTCCATGGCTTGTTGTCCATGGCTTGTTGAAGCCTAGAAACAAGGTAGTTAACAAGCATAGGGGCATCATTAGTAGCCTACTCATTAGCAAAATCAAAGCTATAACATTAATTTCACTCTCTTTACTATTGTCAGCCATTCTAACAACTTTTAGGTGTAAAAATTTTAAGTGTACTTTGGCACTTCAAGCCCTAGTTGCTACTCCTATTAACCCCTTGAGAAAATCACTCAAGCTACTGTACTTGTGGCTCGAATACCATTAATTGCAAGGAATAGAAGAGAGGGTCGTTCAACACCAAAACAACACCAGCTCTTGTCAAGCTTCTAATAGCTCAATAGTGGTTAAGCCATAGGCAAGCCCCGTAGGACTCCACTATTAAGACCATAGCTCTCGACGGTGATGCCCCGTTATCTGCACGAAGACAGGCACACTGCAAGGCTGAAAAATCCCTATTCTACTTGCTCAATTGCAATTAATAATACCAACCATTTATAGCTAGCTTGAGGAAATCCCTTCTTGAGCAAGAAAAGGGAAACCTCGTGCTCTGATACCAATGTAACATTTAATGGCCTAATAACTTGTGTGTAGCGGAAAATAACATGAACATAGTGAGCATTTCATTAGAATAGGTTCCTAATGAGTATACCAAGAGTGCTTGGGTGAAGAGAGCAACAAAAAGCATAACACCTAGTTAGATAGCATGAACAATACTTCAAACGAGAGAGAAATTAATCTATTGACAATAGCTGAGGACCAGATTTACATGGAGCCCCTCCCCTCCCCTCCCCCCCCCCCCCCCCCCCCCCCCCCCCCCCCTCCAAAAGGCTTTGTATTATAGGTTTCTCCCATCAAGAGAGACATTTTACAATACAATTCTTTGTGTTCCTTCAATACTAGCTAGTGCAATGAAGATGGAAGCTTCAAGCACTAAGCAAAACACTTATAAAACACAACATCATGAATTCCATCATGGTCTCAAACCCAAGACCTCACACACCTTCAAAGATGGTGAGAGCTAGTGGGATATGAGAGTAGATTGAGAGGAAGAAGGAGTAGTCTTACGAGAAAGATGCACATTTCCTCACATAATCACTGATATTAGCATAGCATAGCTTAGTAATTAGCATGGTAGAGGAGATGAGCATGCATTGAAGCTTGGCTCTTGGTTGGATTTGCATCACAAAGCCAAGAGTTGTTGTTGTAGGCCTCCCTTCTCACAAGCTTGGACTAGGTGATAAGCTTTCCATTAAAGCTTGAGAAGGAGAGAGAGAGAGTCTTCTTGCTCCACACATGAGATTGTGTGAGTGTGTGTGTGATAATGACTTGACAAATTCAACCGCCTCTCTCTCTTGGTTGACCCCTCTTGCATTTTACTCATGCTGACACCCCATTGGACCTCTCCCAACTTAGCCAATGAAAATTGAAAGCATAAGTGATAGCCTTCTGACATGTGTCCCCTTTTGTGAGAGCTTTAGGTAATTAATTAATGCAACTAAACTCTCATTGGACCCCTTTGTCTCCTGGGCAATAGGAACTAGGCAAGCCATTGGGCTGTTGAATGCTCATTGGACCCCTTGGGAGACTGTCCAATAGTCTTCTAGAGAGATTAATTCTTATTGGTTCTTTTATTAAGTGTTTTTGAATTAATTAAACTAGATTTACTCTAGCTTAATTCTCATTGGTCCACCTCCATGGTCATTCAATAGGAATTGAGTACATCTTGTGGACAACTGGGCTAGGGAGCTGACATGTGTCCCTCATTCCCTTTGTGTAAAGGAAGCTTGTGTGTGTGTGTGTGTGTGTGTGTGTTTCTCTCTCATCCCCTACTTCCAAGGCTCGCCCCCTCCTATGTAGGACTCATTGAAGACTTTTTGTGCACACACAAAGCATCCAATTTTCCTAAGCTTTGACCATTGGACACAACCTTTGAATTTTGGAACCATAGCATTTATGAAGTCTTAATGGGCTGAGCCTTAGGGTCTTTACAGCCCATTGTTGCACAATGCTCTTTTGCAGATGGCCCCTCCTTTGGATGCCTATTTTCCCTCCTTTGGATCCCTAGTGTGGCCGGTCTGCTAGCTTAACCAATATTTTAGCTTTTTCTCCCCTGACACTTTCCCATATTAAATGATCAGTTTAACATGAGAAAATCATTTAGGAGAATTAGATATTAGTTATTATAACAGGATGGGTGCCATATGATGTGTATTAGTGTTTTCAATAAAAAGAAATAAAAATATTCCACGAGATCTCTTTCAAAGCTTTGTAAGAGTGTACTAATGGATTTTTGAATTCCTTTATAACTCGTGAGCATGTATAAATTGCTTGTTTCATTGAGAATGATCATCTAGTTTTTTTAGGCGAGTAGGTTTATGAATGTACACTTCCCTAGGGTCATATTTAATTTCTTGTGTCAATATCAATAGATTTAGAAATTTTCATGATGTGTGAGGGGTATGCCTTTCTACTCTTGATTTCTCTTTTCACAATGTAAAGTGTGGTTATTGTTGGTGCACCTGATTAGAATTGAGCGGTTTGGCCATCATGTGAACACTAACATGAAGTAGAAATGTTAACCACATTGCTTGTTTGTATATGTGCTATTAAGAGTGGTGAATACAAGCATTGAAGAGAGGTTAGCTTCGAAGTCATGATGTGTGCAAAGTGATTTAGTAAGTAGGTTTGTGAGCATGATTAGGAGAAGCATGATCCATGGATTCTTGAATCTTCTTATTCATTGTGTACAATGACATTCTTGACCCCACCAAGCCTCATCCAGTGCGTTATGGCCCTTGGATTGACATTTTTTTCAGTTTAGGGTTGTGCCATTTCATGTGATATGAATGAGCCCCCAATAAGGAAAGAATCCTAAAGCACAAGAAGAAGACTATATGATGCCAAAACTCATAACACATATGTCACTGTCATCTCATTTGTGGTAGATTGTTTTGAGAAAGGGTAGTTTCTTATACATGGATGGGAGGTATAAGTTAAAAAGGTTTTAAGTAGGACATGGATAGCAATTGATAGGTTTGTTGACACATGTATTCGATGCTAACAAATCTGTTGTCTTGTTTATATGGATGTAGGTGAGGACTCTATCTTTACTTATGATCTTTTTGGCTAAGCCATTGTCCACATCACTGTTGAACATGGCCTCTTTCACTTTAGAATAAATTATTCTTGACAATCTTATGTACAAAACACTAAAATGATACCTCATTCTCACTATGATGAACAAAATTAATCAAAGACTGAGAGTTTTTTGTGCTAATCTTTGTCCTTTATCTAAAGCTAGTTGTCTTTTGAACAGTTATCTTCTTTTGTGTATAAGTATACGTTTAAAAACAGCTACACACACACACACACACACACACAAACATATTTACCTATATAGCAGTTTGATTATATAAATAGAACCAAAAACCATAGTTTTTCCTTTTATACAAGGATCCCTATTTACATTGTTTATTATTCCTAAGTTGAAAACCTAAACTATCATACAAGTCGGTGTTTTTTTTTGAAAAAATGGGGGGTAACCCTCCTCCTTCTAATACCTCATGGGTACCCATCCCTTAGGACATTATGTAAAGATCGTGGCTTTTATTACCCTAAACTTCATGTCCGCTGGCTCTCTCTGTCCCCCTTGACTATACTACAACACGCAGTAGCCTATGCTAACTCCTACACTTGCTCTCTCTCCCTCTCAACTCCCCGTATGCAAGCAAGAGTGGCCATAGAGGCAGCTTGGGAAATCGTAGCCACTGAGTAATCGATTGTGGGGCGTTGGTGCAGCCAAAGTTGGTCCGAGCTAGAAAGGGATCTATGCCAAGCAAAGGCAGTAGGCAAGTGCAATGCAGAAGGCTAGGGCAGGTACCAAGGTCCTGGGAAGCCCAATGGCTATGGAAATGTATGCCTAATGTGGTTTTTTAGGACAAAGGTGTGCTGCAAAGAGCTAAGTGGGGTGATGGCCTTCTATGCCCAAGATGTGGATTTTATGTGCTGGAATGTAGTGTTCGGTGTGCTCTAGAAGCTGGTCCAAATGGCTCGTCAAACGGAGCCTCGGTGTGCAAGTTATTGAAGTTCAAAGTTAGAGGGTATTGCAGATCCCCGACGGGCAGGGAAGCTGGGGACAAGTGGCCCAGGCTGATGTTAGTGGATGCATGGGTAGAGCTCAAATTAAGGAGCATGCATGTCTTCTTAAATTGCGGATCGAAGCTCAGGATAGCAAGTTATGGCCATCAGAAGTTTTTTCGGGGGCCAGTTATGGGCCAAGTCGATCGCATGGGGAATCATGCCATCTCGCATTTCTTGAGCCTCAACAGAGCTCTAGAAGGTGATGCACTTCATGTGGAGCCAATAGGAATCAACTGCGTATCGATCGGATTCCCGATTAGCAGGTTGTGTCGATCAAAGTTGAGGGCTAATGCCAAGCAGGTGAATGCAGATGTTTTTTCCAATTTTTGGGCTATTGGTTGGAGGCCAGGGAAAAGTCTAAAGATGATGGGATCTACGACGGTTCAAAGCCAACGTGGTGAAATTTCGGTCGAGCCTTGAGGCTTGGAGATCCGACCCTGGAGCAATAAAGGAGATCTAGAGGAAGGAGGGACCAAAAAAGCATTGTGTGGGGGTTTTAATAATAGTGTTTTTGAAATTTCTCAAGGCTTAGTGAACAAGGAGCTACCACGTGGCGGATGAAAGCCCCACATGCGGTACTCTGGCTCATACGCGCATTATATATAAGCTGGACCGTGAGCCCATTTGGGTGGTATGATGGGGAGAGTGGACTCCCATTGGCTTGGCAATGGAGTGCCTGATGGTGGCACTGATCTGGCTCTACGCGTTGGCGCAATGGGACCTGGCGGCGGTTTTGCTCAGATGGTGGCGCACAGCGGCGGTCCTGCTCAGTGGCTCGTGCTCGCAGTTGTCCTGCGACGATGACACGGTGGCCTGGTAGGGTGGCATCCTGTGGCCTAGCTGGGCTCCAAACTTTCTGAGACAAGGTGTGCAATAAGGGAGGGCAATAGCGATGTCACTATTGCCTCCCCGTTTCTTAGAAGGGGTGCGTCCCGCAGGGTTGAAGAGAGGGAAAGAAGGCCGGGAGTCCAAAGGGCGACAAAGAGGGGTGCCATGTGGACCAAGTGCAAAGGCAAACGGGCCATTCCAAGGCCGGCCGAGCAAAGGCAAAGGGCAAGGTGGGAGCCGGACAAAAAGAGTCCAAGGGAAGGTTAAAAAGAGCAGTGCAAGATAGGCCCCCAAAAGGGTAAAAATAGAGAAGAAGAAATAAAAAACAAAAAATGTATAGGGGCAATAGCGATGTCGCTATTGCACCCCTCCTCAAGTGCAAACGAGAGAGAAAGAGAGCAGATGAAGCCAAAGGCGGTTACCTCCTCCAAAAGATGCCAAATGTGAATGCTAGATGGGCCAATGAAAGGGTAGTTTCCAAAGTGGAAGGCCTCCCCCTATTAAAGTCAAATTTTAATCAAATTAGGGGCTTTTCAAGTGCCATATGAATCCTGTAAAGTGGAGTTTTTTGACAAGCGAACCCCTTTGAAACTTTTTCTTGAAAATGGCCATGGAGATGGCAGTACAAGCCTTTGTATATGCCTTTTGAAGTGCAATCAAGCCACTGTTGCCTCGTCTTGTTGTTGTTTCCCCTTCCCCCTTCTCTTTCTCTCGCTTTCATGTTTCCCCTTGGTGCTGGCAGTGTGGATGTCTGTGCCCCCCTGGGCTGACAGTGTTTTGTGTGAAAGAATGAGATTGAGCAGCTTTTTGGGGTATAGGCGCCTGTGCCTTGCGCAGCCGCCCAAAGTCTAGGCGCCGATTGACTTGTATACCTTATACATAGCATAAGTGTATAGGGGGCTGCTCACTCTTTTGAGTCTCCCCACCCATATCTGTGTGTTGTGTGTCTCCTTATCTCTCTCACTCTTCGTCTATGGTGCACTCCGATCCCCTTCAATTGGTATCAGAGCGACATGTGTGAGAGCGTAGATGGACGGCTTCGCGATGAACTTGTCGGCTATGGCAGAGAGGTCAGAGATCTGAGCAAAGAAATAGAGGAGGCTTGTGGACAGCCATATAGAGGCTTGCAGGAGAGCTTTCATGAATCTGCTTAGGTCTAGCCACTTAGTGTTAGCGGCAATTAGTTTGTGCACTAATAGTTGGCTGTATTTGGCTGCTCAGGACTGGCCGCTTAAGATCATCCACTCTAAATTGGCTTAGGGTCGCATTAGTTTGGCCATTTTAATTCAAATAGGGCTAGCCACTTAGGGATAGCAGCTTATGGATTTAGTTCCTCTTGATTTGATTGTTTCAGTCCGCTTAGGGCTAGCCGCTTACATGGTTAGCAACTTTTGGTTTGGCCGCTCTAAATTAGTCCCCAAATTAGCTTAGGGTTGCATTAGTTTAGCCATTTCAATAATCCTCTTAGGGTTGGCCGCTTAGGGTAAGCGGCTTATGGTTTCAATTCTTTTTGGTTGGGCTCTTTTAGTCCGCTTAGGGCTAGTGGCTTTTGGTGTGGCCACTCTAAATTGCCTTAGGCTCGCATTAGTTTAGCCATTTCAATTGGCTTAGGGTTAGCCACTTAGGGTAATCGGCTTATGTTTTCAGTTGTTCTTGTTTCAGTCCTCTTAGGGCTAGCTGCTATAATGCCCCTTGTGGGACTGCCCAAGAATGAACCTCCCAATCTCCCATTAAATAGCCCCTTGGGCCTCATTCCCTACCCACACTTGTAGCCGGTCCCTTGGGTTTGGTCTTTGACCACCGGCCATTGCCCTTGGCATGACATTACTCCCCCCTTGGAGAAGCGTTTTCATCCTTAAAAACAAGAGTGATGATGCAATATTGCTTTCCACAGGGGCATCCTGCAGGGATGCAGCTGTTTGCTTGACCAGAACACGGTTCAATGAAGCCAAGAGTAACATCTTGATTTTCCATATTTTTGTCCTGTTGCAACCATCTTGGTGTAACCGTCGCATTATTAATATAGCGTGTAAACTCCATGTAGAACTCACTTGAGTAGCTAAATGAGTAATCACAACTAAGATGTACCCAAAGAGTACCTCTTTTCACTTTCCTTGAAAGTAACTTGCTGACGTAACTCATTAGCCAAGTTTAAGTCCTTGACTTGTTCTCAAATTTCATCAATAAACAACCCCACCATAGTTAGTGTTTCACGGTTGAGAATCTAACTTATACATGAAAAGACTAAGCCTAGTCGCTAACATGCTTTAACTTATGGTAAGCAAACTCCACGTAGAGCAATAAATGCTTATTAATTGGATTGCTTGGTTCTAACATACGCACTTTGCATATCTTTTAGCACAAGATTACACTTTGTAATATGCCTATCCCCTTATATAATTGACAATACTAAGGTGTATTTCCCGCACGCTTTACAGACAGTCATCCCAAATGACTAGTAGGACGGGGATCACAATATTGTACAATATTTCCGAGGAATCAACAATGTCCTGAATAACCATCATGGTTAACTTGAAAAATCCACAAGCACCCAAATCGATCCATGACCTGTATTGGTGATTGGTAGATCCAAAAGTAATCTCATAGAGATACTGCACATAGAGTGCAAAATGCTTCATAAGCAACAACTTGATGAATATGCATGCCGTTCCAAATCAGCCTTTGATAAACTCTAGGACCCATAACACCTAGTGCGCATGCATTTAGCAAAAAACAGATCGAAACCTGTATATCCATAATCATCCTTGCCAATACTTATGGAGAATATGGTGCTCCTAGCACACATTAAAAAGAAACGTAAACAGTTCTAAAAAGAAACTAAATACTTTCAAACTGCAATCATTTGCCTACCATGTTGTACCGTTGGAACCAGAATAGAAGGTGAAACAGTAATTACTTCTAGGTACAAACAATGAAACCTTTTCATTAACAACTCATAGCCTTGCTATATGCATAAACAACCATCTGCAATGTTTTTTAGTTGTACTTGTAAGATAAAAACATAAGAAAGCGTGTGAAATGACTCCAAGTATAGAGAGAAAAAACGGTGGGACGTTGAAGAACCTTAAAGTAGATATGGATACACTGTGAGGTTAAAGGGTGATTTAAGGTAAAAAAGGGGTGGGACACCGAACACGTTTTGCTCATACTGAGCTCATCAGTGGTGTGAGATTTCATATACAAGAGAAGGAGGTGAATGGGGATTTATAGAGGGGCAGCTTGAGGTGGATTTTTGGGGAGAAAACAAGGGAGTTAATGGTAGTGTACAAATGTACATAGGGAAAGAGTTAGGGAAAACTGAGTTAATGGTAATGTACAAAAGTACAAAGGGAAAGAGTTAGGGTAGACATGTTGTACCCAATAGAGTTATTTTTTTTGAAGATGATGGTGATTTGATAACCAAGATAGAGGGTGAGGAGAAGTTCTAGATTTAGGGAAAAAATAAGGGGGAAGAGGATTTTTTATATATCTATTTTATATTTTTCATGGAGCTAGTAGACCGATTTATTTTTTTGTGGGGCTAGTAGACTGAAGGTGTATTGGTAGGCAGAGTTGGCTTATGTTTTAACAGGGGGTGTAGAAAGGGGTAGGTAAGGGAATGGTGGGGTTTAGTTAGCTGAGGTAAGACCCCAAAATAATGGAGTAAAGAGTGGTGTTACGGGGGGGGGGGGGGGGGGGGGGGGGGGGGGAAGAAGATAAAATAAAGGAAGTAAGGAGCGCCAGCGGGGGGGGGGGGGAATAAGTGTGAACAAGATAAGGGATAAAGTAGAAGGGAGGGACCCAACTGCTAAAGTCCACTACTTAAAGGGTAGGGGTATCCAAAAAAAAATAGAGATTTTCAATTATTTATTTATCGAAGGTGTGTGGCAAGCCAAAAAAGGAAAATGTGTAGTTCATTCAAAGATTTATGTGAGTCTTCCGTGGTGGTGCAAGGTATGTACAAGTAGGCTATGGAGGTTGGGCCCAGAGGTCCAGCAGATGGTAGGTCTAGGTAGAAGTGAGAGTGAGGGGTTGTATTGGCAAGCCGAAGCGATAGGGTTGCTGATACAAAGGGAGGGTGATAGCCTTCTTGTGGAAGGAGTGAAAGGTAACTTGAAGGTTATGGGGGGTGGTTTTTTAAATTGAATGGTGGGCTCCATGAGAGAGGTGTGATTCTGATAGGTGACTTTTTTGAACACATAAAGAAGAAATCCTTGTGGATATCCTTTAGCCCTAAGGCAGTAGTAGAAGAGATTGCGGATAGCAATGAAACCTTCCAAGGATCTTTCTCTAATGATAAATCTTTTGAGTTCAACAATAATGAAAGCCACTTTTAAGTGTGTAGGACGCCACAAGATCCAGGGGATGTAGTTGTAAGGATTTAAGGGTTTTTGATGGCAGCGAGAGTCCAAAAGGCTTAAGGAGGCAAACTTTGCTCCTTTTAAAAATCCTATGTCAAGGATAGTGGCATGGTTGGGAGAGATATGGCTAGATATTTTAATGTGATCTTGAAGTGGTTTCCCATAATCATTCAGACAAGAGGTCAGGGACGCCCTAGAGCCAATCCATAGCCCAAAGGCATCATCTATATACCGCTTGAAGTAGAGAAAGTTAGGACTACTCAAAAGAGAGGAAGAGGCTTCGAAATGGCATAAGAAGAGGCATGCATATACTACGGCAAAGGTGGAGCCCATAGCAGTGCCTTTGACTTTTTTCCAAAATTTCCCTTTGAAAGTAATGTAGTGGTGCGACTAGATGAGTGCCGCAAGAGAGAGAATAAAGTGTGTTTTGAGAGGGTCAAAATGGGTAGAAATGGAGGCTTTGAGATCTGTGAGGCCATGGTTGATTGGGATACTAGGGTAGAGGGCCTCAATATCAAAGGTGAAGAGTAGGGTATTAGGTGGGAGGGGGAGTTTATTAAAGTCTTGGATGAGGGTGAGAGAGTTTTTAAGATTTTGTTTAAAGGTGAGGAGGATAGGAAAAAGCTCTAAGTGAAGCCAAATGGAAGCTTTTTCAAAGATATGTCCTTTATAGGAGCAAATAGACCGTGAGACAAGGGAGGGTTTGTGCACTTTAGGGATGAAATAAATCTGGCAAGGTTTAAGTTGCTTGTCAAGGGGCGAGAGGATGAAGTTACGATCTAAAGTAGGTAACATCAAAAATTGGTTTGTAAGGGAGGAGACGAGGGAAGCAATAAAGGGAAAGGGAATGGAGAGGCAAGGCTCGTAGGTGGAGGTAGCACTGAGGTGAGTGAGGGTGTTACTTTCGTACCAATCCAAAGGAAGTATGGCCAAGCCTAAGTTTTTGTCGGTAGGTTTTATGACAATGGAAGTATCCGATTTGAGGCTAGCTAGGGCTTGAGTGACAAAACGGGGAGGTTTAGAGGGTGGGAAGGAATTAGAGTTCAAAATAAGGTTAAGGTTAATATGGTTAGTGAGTAAGATCTGGTTGCGAGTTGGATTTTGCAAGGGCGGCTTCCAAAGTGGGTTTGGTATCTTGAAAGGAGAGGGTGATAGAGTTGGATGATTCTTGAAGAAAAACTTTAGTTCAAAATTTCTTGCCATGTTGGTATGAACGTTAAGAAGAGATGCGGATAAAGGGTTTGAAGGGGAGGGGGGGGGGGATGTATTTTAAACCTAAAGCTAAGCATCGCTTTTCAGGGAGGGAGAGTGTTTTAGGTGAAAGGTTATGCACTTTAAAGTTGGAAACACCGAGCTCCAAAGAGAAGGCTTTAAGCTTACCAAAAAGGAGAAGCTTGTAGTGTTGAGGATTACAAGGGGTGGCCAATACTTTCTTCTCCATATTCCTTTGTGGGTTGGGAGCTCGAGGTAACCTTTGTCAAGCAGTGATGCAGCAACGGTGTTGGAGATCCAAAGATGCGGGAGGAGGGGGGGGCTTGGAGAAGGAAAGATGCACCTGTTGGGGTATAAAGCCCAATGTGGTCGCCCAGGTAAGTGGGCGGGCTGCCAGGTATGTACACATATTCTTTTGTAAAAACCTAATAAGAACTCACTATGCTCTACACATTACAGTAGAGCGAGTTCACCATATCGTCGTGCTCTTCTTCTCGCACTCTCTCTCGCGTCGCACTTTCGCTCGTACTCCTTCAAATGGTATCAGAGCTCAGATCGAGGCTCGGGGTAGCACTGCAGGAGGCTAGAGTCACCAGCTCAGAGTGGAGTGAAATTCGACAGGCGAAGACACGGCTTGGTGTGCTCAGAATTTCATTCTGAGGTCATCTCGGTCACCGTTCGGCTTCGACAAAGGTCTGTGCAGGCCATTTTCGACTACGTAGTCTCGGCGGGTACAGATCCGACTATGCAAATTTGGGGTTTTCGGCCTACGACTGCAGGTGCTGAGGATATCGACACTCCTAGAGTGTTGATTTGTGGCTATCTACACATCGAAGGACGGCTCACAGTTCTTGGAGGCGTGTCACATACGACACAGGCGCATCTACACACAGACTGTAGTCGACATCCACTAGTTCATCAGGTAGCTTGTGTTTGCTGCTTGATATTCTAGATTTCATCCTGACATTGCAGGTACTTCCACATGGGATGTATTGTCAGAGATGATGTATGTCTGTTGAGGGTTTACTGGCTGTGAGTCACGCAGCAAACAACCGCCGCAGCGGTTACAGCATACAGTGGGAAATTTGTGGATGTATGACTTTGTGGGAAGTCTATGTACTGTCAGATTTACTGCAGCCTTTGTTGAGGGTCGAGTGAGGTTTTATTGAGCTGGGGGATTCTCGAATGTTGAGATCCTTTCGGTGATACAGGTCTTGGAGCGATCCCTCGAGCACCCTTAGATAGGCAGCTAGGATGTATTGACTGTGAGTTAGACAGTTGGGATTGCATCTTTGCTTTACTGCCGTTGAGGCATTGTCACAGTCTATGCTTACAGGACAGTGACAGGACAGTGAGAGACAGTACAGGTGCAAGACAGGTTTACCCGCAGCTTACAGTGTCAGAGAGACAGTGTTTTTAAAGCTATTTTTGGTCTGTTTTCTGAGTACACCAGAGCCATTTTACAAAGGAGACTCTGCCGAAATTTATGCAGAATCTGAAGCTTTCTTGGTTCATTTGACAGGTTGATATTGGTTCAGAGGTCAGTTTATAGGGGAAACTCTGCCGAATTTTTCCCAGGAAAGTAAACCACTGTGAAGCGTAGCTATGGCTGGATCACAGGACACTGCTCTTTACAATATCAAGAAGCTGGATGGAACCAATTTTCCATTGTGGAAGAAGCAGATTTGGCACGTGTTGGTACAAAAGAAGCAGATAAAACCTATAAAGCTCAAGGGGATAAAACCAGAAGATATGGACGAAGATGAATGGAGCGAAATGGATGAATTGGCACTTTCTACCATTATGCTGACTTTGGCAGAAAGCGTTTACTTCAATGTAGCAGATGAGATGTCGGCTTATCAAGCATGGTTAAAGCTGAGTGATCTTTATGAGAAGCAGAGTGCAGCTTCACAGGTATACTGGCTTAAGAAGCTTGTTGACTTGAAGATGAAAGAAGGGACACCTATGTCCAATCATCTGAATGAATTCAACACAATCTATAGTCAGTTGTCAGCTCAAGGTGTCAAGTTTGATGAACCTGTTAGAGCTATGTTCCTGTTGATCACATTGCCGGAAAGTTGGGGCACTTTTCGCACAGCTTTGAGTAATTCTGCACCTCCAGATGGTTTGAACATAGCAGGTGTAGAAGGAAGTCTGCTTACTGAAGAAACCAATAGAAAGCCAATGGACAAAGGCAAAGGAACAGCCTTAGTTGTCAGGGGAAGGACCAAAGAAAAGTACAAAAGTGGAAAGAGGAATCAGTCTCGTAGCAAGTCCCGCAGTGCTAAAGGCAAGAGTGACATAGAATGCTACCATTGTGGCAAGAAGGGTCACATGAAAAGAGACTACAGAGAATGGAAAGCAGAAAAAGGCAAAGAGAAAGCTGAAGACCATGGTGAGAAGAACAAGTCCTCAATGAAGATTCAAGAAATAAATGTGACAAACACTGTTGCAGAGGATGACAATCTAGTGTCAGGAGACATCTACTTCTTGAAGAATACAATGGACTCAGCTCTTCTTACAGCATCTGATGGAAATGCACTGAGTGACTGGATTATAGACTCAGGGGCATCACTTCATGTGTCTCCAAACAAGGAGTGGTTTACCTCTTATGTGACCACTAAAGATCATGTTCGGCTAGGCAATGGGCAGACATGTGAGATCTTAGGTGTTGGAGATGTTCAATTGAAGTTTCAGAATGGTTCTTCTTTCACGCTGAAGAATGTGAGACATGTTCCCGCAATTACAAAGAGCTTGATCAGCACAGGTTTACTTGATGATGCTGGCTACGTCACCACTTTTGGACAGAACATGTGGAAGATATCCAAGGGTTCTATGACTGTAGCACATGGAGTAAAGTCTGGAGGACTTTACATGATTTATGTATCAAATGTCTCTAAAAATGTAATCAATGTAACCGGGCAGCCGAACGTTTCTTTGTGGCATAGCTGGTTAGGACATATGTCCAAGAAGGGAATGGAAATCTTGTCTCGTTGTGGTTATTTGCCTGGCTTTTCATTTAATGATTTTGAATTCTGTGAACATTGTCTGTATGGTAAGCAAACACAGCAACCACATAAGCATAGAAGCAGTAGAAGAGATACACAATTGCCACTTGTTCATAGTGATTTGTGTGGACCTATGCCTAACCTATCTCTAGGGGGAGCTTCTTACTTTATGACATTTATAGATGATTACTCGAGGAAAGTATGGGTTTACTTTCTCAAGCACAAGGATGAAGCGTTTAGTGTTTTCAAAACGTTTGTGACACTTGTGGAGAATCAGAGTGGCAAGAAGCTTAAATGCTTACGCACTGACAATGGTGGAGAGTATGTTTCAAAGGCCTTTCAGGACTTTTGTGAGTCAAAAGGTATAAAACGTGAACTTACTGCTCCTTACAATCCTCCTCAAAATGGTGTTGCTGAGAGGATGAATAGGACCATACAAGAGAAGGTCAGAAGTATGTTGTCTAATGCACAGCTGCCAAATGGGTTTTGGGTTGAAGCTGTATCAACAACTGTTCATCTTGTAAATAGATCTCCTAGCAAGGTTTTGCAGAAGGATTCAGTGCCAGAGATGGTATGGTCAGGAAAAATGCCCTCATACAAGCATCTCAGAGTCTTTGGCTGTGAGGCATATGCTCACGTTCCAAAGGAATTTAGGAACAAACTTGAGCCAAAGAGTAGAAAGTGCATCTTTCTAGGCTATGGTAATTCTGGTGAGATGGGATACAGACTTTGGGATCCCGAATCCAGAAAGGTTGTCCGTAGCAATGATGTTCACTTTAATGAATCCAAATATCATTCTAAACCAGAGAGGGTTGAGGAGATTAGAAGAGTTGTCTTCCAAGAAGATGGACCTGCACGTGCAAGACAAAATGTCAGGGCTCAAGAGGAGCAAGGACAGGATAGATTGGAACCACAGGTTGTGGCTGAGCCTGAGCCACCTATTGTGCATAGATCTGGACGTATCACGCGACCTCCTGATAGGTTTGTTCCATCTATGAAATATGTCATGTTGACTGATTGCAATGAGCCTTCATGTTACAAGGAAGCAGTGCAAATGAAGGACTCCGGGAATTGGCAATTGGCCATGCAATCAGAGATGATAGCTCTGCATAAAAACCAGACATGGAGGCTAGTTAAATTACCACAGGGCAAAAAGGATCTACCTTGTAAATGGGTTTACATGTATAAGATCGCTGCTCATGATAGTCAGCCAAAGTACAAAGCAAGGCTTGTTGCCAAGGGCTTTAAGCAAGAACAAGGCATTGTCTTTGATGAAGTCTTCTCTCCAGTGGTCAAGATGACTACATCAAGATGCTTTCTTGCATTGGTTGCCATATTAGATTTGGTGTTGCACCAAATGGATGTCAAGAAAACGTTCTTGCATGGTGATTTAGATGTGGAAATTTACATGCAGCAGCCAGAAGGGTTTGTTGAGAAAGGCAAGGAAGATTGGGTATGCCAGTTGTTAAAGAGTCTCTATGGCTTAAAACAATCATCGAGGGCATGGTACCATAAATTCCACGAGTTTATGCTTTCTCAAGGCTACAAGCGTAGTGAGTTCGATCACTATCTATATACAAAGAAGGCTAAGGATGGTAGTTGGTTGATCCTTATTTTGTATGTGGATGACATGTTGATTGCTGGCAAGCACTTGGAAGAAATTTCAGCTTTGAAGTCAAAGATGGCAAAATCGTTTGACATGAAAGACATGGGTGAGGCAAGTCATATACTTGGTATGCGCATTGAGAGAGACAGATCAAAGAAGTTGATTTGGTTATCTCAAACAGAGTATATTGACAAGGTTTTGCAATGTTTCAATATGGAGAAGGGAAAGGCACTGAGTGTTCCATTGCCACCATATGTGAAACTTAGCAAACAAGATTGTCCTGTGTCTGAGGAAGAACAGGCTGAAATGGATAAGATTCCATATGCGTCTGCAGTGGGTAGTTTGATGTATGCAATGATTGCTACTCGCCCAGACATTGCATTTGCAGTGGGAGTAGTAAGTCGATACATGTCAAACCCAGGCAAGAAAAATTGGGAGGCAGTGAAAGGAATATTGAGATACCTGAAAGCTACAAAGAGTATGCGTATATGCTATGGGAGTCAGGAGCTAAGTGTAAAGGGTTTTACAGACTCGGATTATGTAGGTAACTTAGACAACCGAAGGTCTACATCAAGGTATGTCTTTACATTGGCTGGTGGAGCAGTATCATGACGTTCTAGATTACAAGATTGTGTTACTCAGTCTACTACAGAGGCTGAATATGTTGCAGCATCAGAGGCATGCAAAGAATCAATTTGGCTTAATCGACTAGTAACAGATTTGGGAATCAAAGAAGAGATGCCTGTGTTATATTGTGATAGTCAAAGTGCTATACAATTGGCTCGCAATCCAGTTTATCACTCAAAGACAAAGCATGTGGATGTGAAGTATCATTTCATCAGGGAAATGCTCGAGGATAAGCAACTTCAGCTTGTCAAAGTTCACACCACAGAAAATCCTGTTGATCTACTTACAAAAGGACTTCCCTCAGAGAGCTTTGCGCATTTTCGCAAGCAGTTAGGTGTAGAGTAGTACATCACATCTCTACATCTCTTGTATATTAGCTTGTATAGTAGCTTCTCTCACACTTAAAGTATCACATTGGACTTAAGTGGGAGGTTGTTGAGGTATAAAGCCCAATGTGGTTGCCCAGGTAAGTGGGCGGGCCGCCAGGTATGTACACATATTCTTTTGTAAAAACCTAATAAGAACTCACTATGCTCTACACATTACAGTAGAGCGAGTTCACCATATCGTCGTGCTCTTCTTCTCGCACTCTCTCTCGCGTCGCACTTCCGCTCGTATTCCTTCATCACGCATGGCTTATGGCGGCTTCTCAAGGAGAAAGTGAAGGGCAGATTCCCGGCTACGTACGAGTTAGCCTTTGAAATTGCTCGCCTTAAGGACAAGAAGCTGCGAATGAAAGCCAAAGAAACCGAGTCAACAGAAGCAGGAATATCGCGCAGACCAACAACCACCATTCCACCACCGCCACCGACTCTTGGGATAAGAGATGCGTCTGTAGTGGGTAGTTTGATGTATGCAATGATTGCTACTCGCCCAGACATTGCATTTGTTGTGGGAGTAGTAAGTCGATACATGTCAAACCCAGGCAAGAAACATTGGGAGGCAGTGAAAGGAATATTGAGATACCTGAAAGCTACAAAGAGTATGCGTATATGCTATGGGAGTTAGGAGCTAAGTGTAAAGGGTTTTACAGACTCAGATTATGCAGGTGACTTAGACAACCGAAGGTCTACGTCAGGGTATGTCTTTACATTGGCTGGTGGAGCAGTATCATGGCGTTCTAGATTACAAGATTGTGTTACTCAGTCTACTACAGAGGCTGAATATGTTGCAGCATCAGAGGCATGCAAAGAATCAATTTGGCTTAATCGACTAGTAACAGATTTGGGAATCAAAGAAGAGATGCCTGTGTTATATTGTGATAGTCAAAGTGCTATACAATTGGCTCGCAATCCAATTTATCACTCAAAGACAAAGCATGTGGATGTGAAGTATCATTTCATCAGGGAAATGCTCGAGGATAAGCAACTTCAGCTTGTCAAAGTTCACACCATAGAAAATCCTGCTGATCTACTTACAAAAGGACTTCCCTCGGAGAGCTTTGCGCATTTTCGCAAGCAGTTAGGTGTAGGGTAGTGCATCACTTCTCTACATCTCTTGTATATTAGCTTGTATAGTAGCTTCTCTCACACTTAAAGTACCACATTGGACTTTAAGTCGGAGGTTGTTGGGGTATAAAGCCCAATGTGGTCGCCCAGGTAAGTGGGCTGGCTGCCAGGTATGTACACATATTCTTTTGTAAAAACATAATAAGAACTCACTATGCTCTACACATTACAGTAGAGCGAGTTCACCATATCGTCGTGCTCTTCTTCTCGCACTCTCTCTCGCGTCGCACTTCCGCTCGTACTCCTTCAGCACCCATGTAGTGGGGTGCTTAAGCCCTAATCCCTCCTCCCTCTTTCTTTTCCTGAGTGCTTTGCATTGTAGTGGGAGGTGTTCTTTTGAGAAAAAGTTTTCTTGTAGGAAGAGGAAGTGAGAGAAGAAATATTGGGGTGGGAGATGGTAGGGTGCGGGGGGTTAATGGGTTTAAAAAGGTAGATCGGATTAGAAGGTATATTCAGTGGTAGGTGTGGTGGGATTTTTTTACATAAAGAGGTGATGCTTGGTGGGGAGATTCTAAAGTTTGTTTATTGGTTGGGCATTGAGATGGTTTAGGAGCTACAGATTCAGGTTCCAATGGAGAAGGTTGAGGTAGGTAGTGGTTCTAGGGGATTGGAATAGTTTTTTGGAAGGGGGGTTGAAGGTTCTTTGTGGGAAAAGGAAGGTTTTTTTGGGATGGGGATAGGGTTTACTTGGGGACGAGGAGGGGGGGAAACGTGGTTTAGTGTGACTTGCATTTAGGCGCCCCTTGGTGTTACTTGAACCTAAGTGATCGGCCACCACTTGCTCCATGAGTTCTTTTATATTTTGTTCTTTGGGAAGGAAAATGACTTCCTCTTCCAATGCATTGATAGATATTTGCGTGCAAGTATGGCGTCTTCCTCCTTGGTAGAGGTTAGATGGGCATTCAAGATGTAGGTTTGGATTTCAAAGAGGAAGAGGTTTTCCATTTTTAAGCTTAAGACTCTAATTATGTTTTGACAATAGTGGAATGAAAATCAAGAGAAGCCTATTGTTAAGATCATTGAGGCGTTCTTCAACGAGTGCGTGGTAGCCATGAAGATAAGATTGGAGGTTTTTTATGAGTAGAGTTTGTGCTTGGATGAGAGCTTGTGTAGAATCAAGTTGGAAATGTATAGTGAGTGAAGTGAGCTTGGTATTGAGAAGAGCTTGGGCTTGGGAATCATCAATGGTAAGCTTGGGAGGTTTGATACAAAGGCTATTGGGAGCTTTTTGGTTACGGAGTAACTGATTGAGATGCGCCAAGAAACTTTTATCTCTTTTTAATTTACCGTGTAGCTTCTTGAATTCCAAAGTAGAATTGGAGAGAATCACCTCAAAATCCTCCAGCTTCTTGAGTTGTGGTAGCATTGCCAAATTGGTGGAGGGGTAAGTTGAAGAGGGAACCTTTGGCTTTCCGATAACAAGAGATGTGACAATGGTGGAGGATGAAGCTATATTAAAGCGGTTGTGGGTTAGGTCATTTTTGGCAAGCACCGAGGAGAAGTCAAAAGGTTACATTATTAGGGTTTGGCCATCTTACAATAGTAGTTTGGTCGTTAGGACTTGGCCGTGTAAAGCTAGTTTAAGTTGGCCACTCTAAATTGGCTTTTGGTCGCATTAGTTTTTTTGTTTTAATTTGTTAAGGGCTAGCAGTTTAGGGTTAGCAACTCTTGGCTTGGCCGCTTATAGTTGGCTGTCCATGTCAAATGGCTTAGGGTTTTCCATGTAAAGACATTTAAGTTTGGCTGCCTTAAATCGGGTTAGCTAGGGTGGGATTTGGCCATTTCAATCCTCTTAGGGCTAGCCACTTAAAGTTAGCTACTTAGGGTTAGCAACTTTTGGTTTGGCCGCTAGGAGTTAGCCTTGTGAAGGCACTTAGGCTTGGCCGCTAGGAGTTGGCCTTATGAAGCCACTTAGGGTTTGTTGTGTAAAGACACTCTAAATCAATTTAAGATTGCTTTAGTTCGGCCATTTTAGTATGCTTAGATCTAACTAATTGGAGTTAGTAGCTTATAATTTGGCCATTTCAATCCTCTTAGGGTTGTTCATGTAAAGGTGATTAGTGTTGGCCGATGTAAACCAACTTAAGGTCATGTAGATTTGTCCATTTCAGTCCGCTTAGGGCTAGCTGCTTAGTGTTAGTGGATGTTAATTTACACTCTAATAGTTGTTCGTGTTCAGTTAGAGCTGGCTAGTTTTGGCCGCTTAAGGTTTTCCTCTAAATCGGGTTAGGGTCGCATTAGTTTAGCCATTTCAATCCACTTAGAGCTAGTTGCTTAGGGATAACTAGTCATGGCTTCAGTTCTTCTTGGTTTGGCTGTTTAGGCTCTAATTAGGGCTAGCTGCTTAAGGTTAGCGGCTTTTGGTTTGGCCACTCAAAATCGTCTTAGGGTCGCATTAGTTTAGCCATTTCAATGTGCTCATGGTTAGTCGCTTAAGGTAAGCGGCTCTGAAACTTATGGTTTCAGGTTTTCTTAATTGGGCTCTTTCAGCCCGTTTAGGGCTAGAAACTCTTGGTTTGACCGGTCTAAATTGACTTAGGGTCGCATGAGTTTAGCCATTTCAATCTGCTTAGAGTTAACTGCATAGGGTAAGAGACCTCTATTTTCAGTTCTTCTTGGTTGGGCTGTTTCAATCCGCTTAGGGCTAGCTGCTTAGGGTTAGCAGCTTTTTATTTGGCTGCTTATGGCTAGCCGTGTAAAAATGTTCTAAACCAACTTAGGATCACTTTAAATCCCCCATTTCAATCCACATATCGTTGGTTGTGTAAAGGCGATTAGAGTTGGCCGATCTAAATCAACTTAGGGTCGTAAAGATTTGTGCATTCCAATCTTCTTAGGTCTAGCCACTTAGTGTTAGCGGTTGTTAGTTTGTGCACTAATAGTTGGATGTATTTGGCTGCTTAGGACTGGCCGCTTAAGATCATCCACTCTAAATCGGCTTACGGTCCCATTAGTTTGGCCATTTTAATCCGCTTAGGGCTAGCCACTTAGGGATAACAGCTTATGGATTTAGTTCTTCTTGATTTGATATTTCAGTCCGCTTAGGACTAGCCGCTTACCTGGTTAGCCACTTTTGGTTTGGCCGCTCTAAATCAGCCCCCCCCAAATTAGCTTAGGGTTGCATTAGTTTAGCCATTTCAATAATCCGCTTAGGGTTGGCCGCTTAGGGTAAGCAGCTTATGGTTTCAATTCTTCTTGGTTGGGCTCTTTAGGGCTAGTGGTTTTTGGTTTGGTCACTCTAAATTGGCTTAGGCTCGCATTAGTTTATCCATTTCAATCGGCTTAGGGTTAGCCACTTAGGGTAAACGGCTTATGTTTTCAGTTCTTCTTGTTTCAGTCCGCTTAGGGCTAGCTGCTATAATGCCCTTTGTGGGACTGCCCAAGAATGAACCTCCCAACCTCCCATTAAATAGCCCCTTGGGCCTCATTCCCTATCCACACTTGTAGCCGGCCCCTTGGGTCTGGTCTTTGACCACCGGTCATTGCCCTTGGCATGACATTACTCCCCCCTTGGAGAAGCGTTTTCATCCTAAAAAACAAGAGTGATGATGCAGTAATGCTTTCCACAGGGGCATCCTGCAGGGATGCAGCTGTTTGCTTGACCAGAACACGGTTCAATGAAGCCAAGAGTAACATCTTGATTTTCCATATTGTTGTCCTGTTGCAACCATCTTGGTGTAACCATCGCATTATTAATATAGCGTGTAAACTCCATGTAGAACTCACTTGAGTAGCTAAATGAGTAATCACAACTAAGATGTACCCAAAGAGTACCTCTTTTCACTTTCCTTGAAAGTAACTTGGTGACATAACTCATTAGCTTAAGTCCTTGACTTGTTCTCAAATTTCATCAATAAACAACCCCACCATAGTTAGTGTTTCACGGTTCAGAATCTAACTTATACATGAAAAGACTAAGCCTAGTTGCTAACATGCTTTAACTTATGGTGGTAAGCAAACTCCAAGTAGAGCAATAAATGCTTATTAATGGGATTGCTTGGTGCTAACATACGCACTTTGCATATCTTTTAGCACAAGATTACACTTTGTAATATGCCTATCCCCTTGGATAACTGACAGTACTGAGGTGTATTTCCCCCACTATTTACAGATAGTCATCCCAGATGACTAGTAGGACGGGGATCACAATATCGTACAATATTGCTCTTGAATCAACAATGTCCTGAATAACCATCATGGTTAACTTGAAAAATCCACAAGCACCCAAACCGATCCATGACCTCTATTGGTGATTGGTAGATCCAAAAGTAATCTCATAGAGATATTGCACATAGAGTGCAAAATGCTTCATAAGCAACAACTTGATGAATATGCATGCCCTTCCAAATCAGCCTTTGCTAAACTCTAGGGCCCATAACGCCTAGTGCGCATGCATTTAGCAAAAAATAGATCGAAACCTGTATATTCATATTCATCCTTGCCAATACTTATGGAGAATATGGTGCTCCTAGCACACATTAAAAAGGAACGTAAATAGTTCTAGAAAGAAACTAAATAATTTCAAACTGCAATCATTTGCTTACCGTGCTGAAACGTTGGAACCATAATAGAAGGTGAAATAGTAATTACTTCTAGGTACAAACAATGAAAACTTTTCATTAACAACTCATAGCCTTGCTATATGCATAAACAACCATCTGTAATGTTGTTTAGTTGCACTTGTACCTTAACAAGTCATTCTACAATTTTTGGCCATCGAAATTTATCCTGATATGTCGTGCTAAAAAAGGTCTAGAAAACAGATTTGATGAGCACCTAGGGACTTTGTTGTGACACAGAATTGAAATAGTGGGCGCCAATGTCAGTCCTAGAGACTCATATTCTCCACATGTGGAATATATCTCATATAATGATGTCTAAAAAAAAACATCTTTCAAGTACGAGATGTACCTGTGCGTGAGGTAACTGCAAACACTCTACGACAAGAGTGAGAGGGACCCTCATTAGCCTCGCTCCACACTGGCTAAACCGAACTCCTTGAGTCCCTAGACCATGTCGTATCCCATGGGACAATACGTGCCAAATAAAACCCTACAAGTGGGTTCATAACCGCGTAAGACAAAAAACTTATTTTGGACACTACAGCCCAAATTGCTTGGCTCTTACATGACCTTGTCATTTGTAAGAGCAAGAATGGATGACAACATAGTTTATGTATCCAATGTAAAAAATCAAACAAAAAAGAAACAAAACAAAATCAAATGCGTACCAGAGGTTAAACATTGTGTTCACTTATCCATAGTAGTGAAAGGCACCTACCCAAATTTCCCGCCTGCAACAATAACCGAGGAACACTAATTGGAAATTAATGAAATGCAAGTAGTACTGCACACGTAACCTTGGGTTTTGCCTTTGCAATCCAGACCCTTTGGTGAAAATCAATCATAATTGTCAAACCCCTTTGTTAAACCTTGCAGAAAAACTGCTTAACTAGTAGTCGGCCCTTGGCCTATGTTCGTGTCCCCCCTTGGGTTGTCCCGTGGGCATGACATTTTGTTGGAAGTTGAAACTTTTCAACTACCCCTTGGCAGTCTGTGGACTTCTTTCCTGGAAAATGCAAGGGTGAAGGGTCCAAGAATTGACCATCAACCCTACTAAGTGATTTAGTAATCACAAGCTGGGACTTACCCCAAAACTGTACTCATATAGGCACTCTTAGTGCTAATAGGAGCTCCATTGGAGTCGTCTTCACAACTAGACCTATTTCACACCCAAAAATCCATAATTTGAGGTTTTTGGGAACAATTGTGCTGTCGAAAATGCTGGCTTCATCTATACACCTTGGTAGAGATAAGCCCTTACGAGTTTAAGACGTGAATAAACTCAACTTGACTGTTACACTTAAAGTGTGTAGTGCTAAAATAATGCCCAAAAAATCACTAATGGCAAGACTCTTGCTTCGCCATGATAATTGATGAGTACTCAATTGGATAGAATTGTTCAATCTTGTAAGCAATCACTAATGGATTACAAACAGATGGCTCTTAGCCATTACAAATTGGTGGTAATAGATGGTCCTGAGCCTGTCCTGTGGTGTCTTAGCCCTTCCTATTACCGTACTGACATAGAAAGATGTCAATAAAATCATGTCTAGTTTCAGCTTCCCCGCATAAAAGAGAGAGAGAGAGAGAGAGAGAGAGAGAGAGAGAGAGAGAGAGAGAGAGAGAGAGAGAGAGAGAGAGAGAGAGAGAGAGAGAGAGAGAGAGAGAGAGAGAGAATGATGGGCTGAGGAACAATCCGTATCCGAATGTGGTGTATGCCCCTTGCATATACTCAAGTGCAAACCATGTCTGTGTCATAGCTTATCTGATAAGTGTACAATAGTGTGCTTGTACCATGCTCTCGTAGAGAGAGGTACCATAAGTCACACGAGTTATCATAGCTTATCCAAGAAGTGGACAATAGTGTGCTTGTACCACGCTCTCGTAGAGAGAGGTACCATAAGTCACATCGTGAACCACTTACTTCTTCCTTGACATAGCAGCTAGTGCTATAGCGGAAGTGTATGCCATGAAAGGCCATTGTACTAGTATGCCATGTAGGAAGCCCGTGGTTGCAATGACAGTCTCAACCATATGAGCCTATTTTGTACATGCCTTGCACGATTATGCTGGTATGGATACATCACAGTGCGCTGTTGCATAAATTGTGAGATTATATCCATATAGTGCTAAGGATGTGTGCCATTATCATTGATATGAAGGCAATTGAGAATACCTTGGCACATAAGAGAAGCCGTGCTTCTCATGAAGAAGCAGGCAAAGCACTTTGCTTTGTACAGTGGCTTCTTAGGGAGTCTGCCCAGGCACTTTGCTCTGCACAACATAGAGATCTTTTCCAAAATGAAAAGTGAAAGATAGACAAAAACAAACATAACTTGACAGTGACTAATCTCGTCGCCCACTTGTGGACAGGTTTTTGATAGTACGCCCAAATACGGCTCATAGACATATATATGAACAACACGAGAGCTGCCGGATATCCCACACATGCCTTCTTGGCTGGGTTTAACCGATCTCTAGTGCGAAAACAGGCAGCATGTTGCAAAGACGGCCAAGCTCGTATGCTGATAGCATCTTCAAAACATCGGAAACTGCTATGCAGTATATCATAGAGGGAAGCCTCGCGTCTTAGGATTTGATCATTAAGATGAGAGAGACCTGATACTGAATGCTCGTAGCAAATAGGTACGCTTATTGACATACATGTGTCCAAGTAGACAAGATCTTGTCAAAGGTTTATAGAGAATCAGCCTTGCCGAATCGTGCAGCGTATTGAGAATCATGAGATTGCCCAATAGTGGTAGAGAGAGCATCTATAGCTTAACTATCAAGAGTCAACTATTTCCAAACACTAGTGAGTGCCCTTGGCATCGAAAGTCATAGCATCTCGTATGTGTGGTGATCGCATTGGATTCAATGCATAGTGGGGGATGCCAATGTGTTTACCACTGCTTCATATACTTATGTTGCCTGCTCCTTGGCAAGCAGCAACACCTAGAAGTGATTATGCATCCAATGCATGGAGCCGTTTCCTGAAAAGCTTGTTTCTTGGAAAGAGGACATAGTAAAAAAAATATTTAGCAATGAGAGCTATGGTCCAATTGATTTATAGCCTTGTTGCCGCTCCCCGTCAGTGATGGTTGCCTTAAAGGCAAGGCATCATAGCATGTAGAAATCCATCTTCACAAATGTCCATCATACTCGAATGTATAATTCATACCAGGGTCCAAGTAGCCTTGCAGGGAGCCTTGCTCCTTAATCTATACCTAATGACATGCCATGCATGTATCCAAATCGGGTTAAAGGAAACTACCAAACTTGGAAATGTAAAACCCTGGGACTACCTTAGCCTTGATCCTCCGCCCAACCTCCCTTTTATAGACCTTGCCTCTAGGATCCCTATCTCCATTAGCAGCCTCGGACCTTGGCCCGCCGGCCGATCCTTGACCTCCAGGGTGGCCCTTGGCCTGACATTACTCTCCCCTTGGAGAAGTGTTTTCATCCTCAAAAACAAGAGTGATAATACATTTATGTATTCAACAGTGGCATCCTTCCTGGATCCAGATATTTTCTTGACCAGATAACGATTCAGTAGGTGGTTCAATGAAACCAAGAGTAACATCTTGATTTTCCATATTGGTTTCCCGTTGCAACCGTCTTGGTGTAGCTGTCGGAGAGATGATATAGCGTGTAAACTCCATGTAGAATTCACTTGAGTAGCTAAATGAGTTATCACAACTAAGATGTACCCAAAGAGTACCCCTCTTTCGCTTTCCTTGAAAGTAACTTGCTGATGTAACTCATCGGCCAAGTTGAAGTCCTTGACTTGTTCTCAAATTTCATCAGTGAACAACCCCACCATAGTTTAGTGTTTGAGGTTGAGAATCTGACTTATACATGAAACAAGTAAGCCTAGTCACAAACATGCTTTAACTTATGGTAAGAAAATGCCAAGTAGAGCAATAAATGCTTATTAATTGGATTGCTTGGTGCTAATGTACGCACTCTGCATATCCTTTAGCACAAAATTACACTTTGTAATATGCCTATCCCCTTGGATACTGATAGTACTGAGGAGTGTTCCCCCACTGTTGACAGACAGTCTTCCCAGATGAGTGGTAAAAGGGGATCACAAGATTAGACAACATTGTTGATCAAACAACAATGTCCTGAATAACCATCTAGGTAAAGTTGAAAGATCCACATGCATCCAAACCGAGCCATGACCTCTATTGGAGAGTGGTAGACCCAAAAAGTAATCGCAGAGAGATACTGCACATAGAGTGCAAAATGCTTCATAGCTATAGTGATGAATATGCATGCCGCTCCAAATTAGCCTTTTCTAAACACTAGGGCCCATAACACCTAGTTTGCATGCATTTAGCAAAAAAAATATCCAAACCTGCATATTCATGATCTTCCTTGCCGATACTTATGGCAAATGTGATGCTCTAGCACACATTAAAGAGGAATGTAAAGAGTTCTGAAAAGAAACTAAATACTTTTTGTTGCAATCATTTGCAAGCCTTGTTGAAATGTTTGTACCAGATAGAAGGTGAAACATTAATCACATCCCGGTACAAACAATGAGACCTTTTCATTAACAATTCATAGCCTAGCTATATGCATAAACAACCATCTATAATGTTGTTTAGTTGCACTTGTACCTTAACAAGTCATTCTAAGTATCCAAGAATTTCTGGCCACTGAAATTGCTCTTGATACGTCCTGCTAAAAATGGTCTAGAAAACAGATTTTCCCAGCACCTAGGGACTTTGTCATGACACATACTTGAAATAGGGGGCACCAATGCCAATCCGGCCAGAGACTCATATTCTCCACATGTGGAATATGTATCATGTAAGAATGTCTGAAAAAAGAAGTACAAAATGTACTTGTGCATGGAGGTAATTGCAAACACTCTACAACGGGAGTGAGAGGGACCCTCATTAGCCTTGCTCCACACTGGCTAAATCGAACTCCTTGAGTTCCTAGACCATGTTGTATCCCATTTGACAACATGTGCCAAATAAACCCAACAAGTGGGTCTATAATTGCATAATGTAAAAATGCAATTAAACTAAAGCAGATGCGTACCTGGAGGGTGAACATAGTGTTCACTTATGCATAGTGAAAGGCATCTGTGCAAATGTCCTGCCTGCAAAGGCCTAGGATCACTAATTAAAAATTAGTGAAATGTAAGTAGTATTGCAGATGGAACCTTGGGTGTTGCCTTTGCAATCCAGACCCCTTGGTTAAAGTAACATTTTCAAACCCCTTGGTCAAACGTAGCAGGACAACTGCTCAACGAGCAGCCAGCAGCCCTTGGCCTTTGTCCGTGACCACCCTTGGGTTGCCTGTGGCATGTGCTTACTTTTGAAGTTGAAAGATTTCCACTACCTCTTGGCAGTTTGTGGACTTCTTTCCTTGAAAATGCAAGTGTTAAGGTTCCAAGAATGGACCATCAACCCTTACTAAGTGATTTAATAATCACGCACTGGGTCTTACCCCAAATGCTACTCATATAGGCACGCTTAGTGCTAATAGGAGCTCCACTAAAATTGGAGTCGTATTCACAACTAGATATTTTTCACACCCAAAAATCCATAATCTGGGGTTGTTGTGAAAAATTGTGCGGTCTGAAATGTTGGCTTCATCCATACACCTTGGTAGAGACAAGCCCTTACGAGTATAAGACTTCAAAAACTCAACCTGACTTGCACACTTAAAGTGTGGAGTGCTAAAATAGTGCCCAAAAAATCACTAATGGCAAGACCCTTGCTTGTCCATTATAATTAATGGGTACTCAACTGTATAGAAATGTTCGATCTTGAAATCCATCATTGATGGACTACAAACAAATGGCTCGTAGCCATGCCAAAATAGGTCGTAAAAGATGGCTCTTACCCCTTCTTGTTGGCATATTAACATAGAAATATTTCAAGAAAGTCATGAAATATTTCCATAAAATCATCCCTAGTTTACCTTTCCCGCATAGAAGTTGGGAAGAGAGAGAGGGAGAGAATGCTGGGCTAAGGAAAAATCCATATGCGAACGTGTTGTATGCTCCGTGCAGACCATGTATGTGCTGTAGATTAGCCTATAAACGTACAATGACATACCCTCGTAGAGAGAATCTTAGCTTATCCTGTAAGTAGACAGCTGTGTACTTGGACCATGTCCTCGTAGAGAGAGGTACTATAAGTCAAATCTTGACCCCAAATCTTGACCCACTGACCTTGTATGTGATCATGTGATAGAGTATTTAGTGTTATAGCGAAAGCATATGCAATGATGGCTATCGGACGGTCATCGTATTAGTATGCCATGCATACAAAGAAAAATATAGAATAAGAAGCCCTTGGCTTCCATGAGAGCCGCAACCATGTGAGCCATTGGTCTACGTGTGGTGCATGCTTACACTGGCATGGATATATCACAATGTGTCGTTGCATAAATTGTGAGCTTATATCCATATAGTGCCAAAGATGTGTGCCATTATCATTGATCTGAAGTCAATCAATAATACCTTGGCACATTAGAGAAGTCGTGCCTCAGATGAAGACAAACAAAGAATGTTGCTTTGTACAACGGCTTATTATGGAGTCCGCCCAAGCACTTTGCTTGTCGCCCACTTGAGGGCAGCTTTCTGGTAGTGCGCTTGAATCTAGGTCATAGCCATATATGTGAATAACTTGAGAGCTGTTGGATGTCCCACACATGCCTGCTTGGCTTGGTTTAATCCGATCTCTATTGAGAGAACATGCAAACATTGCAAGACTCCCAAGTTCGGATGATGACAACATATTTCGAACGTCAAAAATGCTATGCGATATGTCGTAAAGGGAAGCCTTGCAAATGAGAAGTCTATCAACAAGATGATACAAAACTGATACTAATTAATTTCATAGAGAATCACCTTGCCAACTCGTGCAGCGTATTGAGAATCATAAGATTGCCCAATACTGATAGAGGTAGCAGCTAGAGATTAGCTATCAAGAATCAACTATTGCCCAACACTATCGAGTGCCTTTGGCATCGAAAGTCATAGCATCCCGTATGTGTGGTAATTGCATTCGATTCAACTCATAGTTGTGGATGTCAATGTGTTTACCATTGCTTTGTATACTTATGTTATATGCTCCCTAGCAAGCGACAACACCTTTGAAGTGATTATATATCCAATGCATCGAGCCGTGCTCTTGAAAGACTTGCTTTCCCTCATTTCTAGGTAACACAAGGGTTTTTTATTGCCTGACCGCATCAATGACAGACAACTTGCATAGCAATAGGCCTTGCCAGTACTGTTATCTTTTAGGCCATAGTGTTACTTTTTACAAGCCACAAGGCTTGCTTGTACTTGATTTACTCTGCGGCTAGATAATTTACAAAATGTTACCTTGATTCATGACCACTTTGGAGCAAGGTTTTGTGCATATATTTGAATAATGTGTCAAAAAAAACAAAAGGCACTATGTACTTGCTGAAGTACTCCTGCCGAGTTGCCTTGTTCACTGTTTCGATTGTGTGTCCGTGGAAATCCCTCATCGTTGCCCTTGCAGTTCTCATGGCCGACATAGAAAAGCGTCATACCTCATGATTGTTTTTCCGCACCATGTCATTGCATGATATAGTTCAATATCCACAAAAACTTGTCGAACAAAGGCACCTTGTGCTTGTTGTGCAATAATTACAGTAATGTATGTCGTAGCGCTTATGAAATTGAGAAATTTCCTTTTTGAGGACCCAATTCTCATCAAATTTCTTATAGTGGTCGTTGTAATGATGCTTTTTGTATTGATCAAATTTCATGAACACGCTCTACAAAATGTTCAATGTATAATTCATGCAAGCCTTGCTCAAGGGTATACAACTTTGGCAGTTGGAAGATTTTGGTGTTAGCCCTTTCGACGTTGTACACCACGCTATAATTTATTTTTTCTTTTCTGCACTTGACCCTTGCAATGGTGTTTGCATGATCATGTGGCTGTGCATGAGTGCATGCACCCATCTTATGAACCCCTCCAAGCCCGGGTCCAAGCCCAAGGCGTGGAACATGCTCCCTGTAAAGGCCAATAACCAAATTTGAATACCCTTAGTGAGCGCTAGGTTTAAACACGAGGAGCTCTGAGTGATGGCAGAATGGTGAGCAGCAGAGAGCCACCAATTTGCTCGCGCTACGCAGTGAAGACCGTAACGGTGCTTGCTCCAAAAATGCATTGTGTTCCTCGTGTTTGGGCGCTCTGATTCAACCCCACTTGCGCTGGTTTTGGTGTAGATCGCCCTACGATGCATTTCCATGCAAGAGGTGCTTCTCGCGGCCATGCCAACTTTCCTCCTTGACCTTCCTGTGTATACAAGGGGCCATGCCCACGCCTCGAGTTGAGAGAGAGGGAGAGAGGGAAGAGCACCTGCCCCGCCATGCTTGAACATGCAATACCTGCAATACTTTCCCCCCTCCTCCATAACTCCCCCTTCCACCAAGCTCTGATACTGATGTAAAACCCTCGGGCTGCCTTAGCCTTGATCCTGCGCCCTTTATAGACCTTGCCTCTAGGATCCCTGTCTCCATTAGCAGCCAGCCCTTGGCCGGTCCTTGACCTCCAGGGTGGCCCTTGGCCTGACAATAAATGACAAAAACATCGTGTAGATATAGCTGTGCTATCATCATTAAGTTCCTCTAGTGTTGTTGTAAAATGAACTCTAGATCACATTACCATATAAATCAAACCATTCTTGACCCTATTCTAGTCTCGCTCTCGACACAAGCCATGCTTGATGGCAACGTCATACATGTTCATACTCCATAGACATCGTGGATAGATTCATTCGGAATTATATTCCATAGTCTAAACATGATGGATTTACCTTGCTTATGCGGATTTGTACGGCGAGCGGATGACTCATTCAATGCCAGTACCTCCATATAGTGTGGCTTTGTCTTGCCAATATGTGCGCATGTTGAACGAGGTCGGAGCCGACAACCCTTGTTGAATCTGTGGATTTAGGCTATTTATGGTAGCTCGCATCCAATCTTGCTATGTCACCAAGATGGCTGTAGATTACATGGGCGGTAGCCCATATTGGGAAAAAAAAAATCCTTTGCCTTAAGGCCAAAGGCCTTTGGGCGCTTAAGTGTGAAAAAACAATGAACTCATGGCATGGCGATGATGGTGCAGCAGAGAGCCGCGAGAGAGAGAGAGAAAGAGAGAGAGAGAGAGAGAGAGAGAGAGAGAGAGAGAGAGGCTGCTTGTTGCAATGCGGCCCGACGCTCACCCCTGTGACGGGAAATCCTCCCCACAGCCTTGCGCTCAAAATGAGCCTGCCCTCGATGGCTTTCTTGCAACTCGGCCCCGCAAGCTCCTCCTTTCCAAGACTCCCTGCACACGCCTTTCTTCGTTTTCATCCCTGGCTAGGCGGCCAAGCCCGCCTCATAGCCCCCTAGGTTGCATGAGCATGCTAAAAGTGGAGGTCCATGACCCACTTTGCCTAGAATAGACTGAAGCTCTGATACCAGTATAATGCCCTCACCGAGCAATGAACCTCCCAACCTCCCATTAAATAGCCCCTTGGGCCTCACTTCCTATCTACACTTGTAGCCGGCCCCTTGGGCCTAGTCTTTGACCACCGGGCATTGCCTTTGGCATGACAACTGCTTAGAGCTAGTTGCTTAGGGTTAGTAGCTTTTGGTTTGGCTGCTAGGAGTTGGCCTTGTAAAGGCTCTTACGGATGGCCGTTTAAAGATGCCCTAAATTAACTTAGGATCGCTTTAGTTTGTCCTTTTCATTCCGCTTAGATCTAACTACTTGGATTTAACAACTTATGATTTAGCCATTTCAATCCGCTTAGGGTTGGTCATGTAAATACGTGGGTTGGCTATGTAAAGCCGTGTATGGTTGGCCATGTAAAGCCATGTAGAATGTTAGAGTTGGTCCTCTACATGCATTGTCATGTAAACATGGGTGTATACCTATATCACACCCACAAATATAGGCATTGACCAATAAAGACAATAGTATAACCCAATGGTCCCGATCTCCGTGCACCTCTAGACCGAGGTGTGCGGGGATCGGGCATGGCTAGAGAATCTGAGGTAGTTTACACTGTGCCAATGTGAGGACAAAGAGACACATGAGCAACGTGCATAGATTTTCATAAAAACTAATATCTAACCAACCCAAATGATTTTCTCATATTAAACGGATCACTTAATGTGGGAGAATAAACGGGAACAGGGTTAAGATATAGACATGTGCTTATAGATCTATCTCAACACGGGGCCAATGGTAAAGGAGCCCAAATGAGAGATGGTCTATCAAAGAGCAAGGCTAACCAATGGAGAATAAGACCTTAGGGTTAGCTTCATTGAAGACCTCCACTAATATGTGTAAAAGTCCTTTGACCTTAGGTAAGCTAGGGTTGAGCTTGAGGCGCGAGAACCCGACCCAGCTCGAGGTGCTTGTCGTGCTTGTCATGCTTGATGACTAAGGTGCTTGATGATTGAGGTGCTTGAGATGCTTGAGGTGCTTAATGATTGATATGATTGAGGTGCTTGACATGCTTGAGATGTTAGGGTTGCACTTGAGGTGAGAACCCAGCCCAAGCTTAAAGTGCTTAAGGGCCAAGCTTGTGGTGGGAACTGGGCCTATGCATGAGGGTTTAAGGTGTCAAAAAGTCAAAGATTCAATCCCTACAAGGAGGGGGCGAGCCCTACATGAGGGGAGATGAGAGAGAACACCCACACACTCACACAAGGCATGCATGGTACAAAGAAAGCAAAAGGGACACTTGTCAAGCTCCTCCTCATGTTGCCCTCATGGTGTGCCTAAAACCTATTGGTTGGCCACCCAAGGGGTCCAATGATAATTTAGGGGATTTAATTAATTGATTTTGCATTTATCAAGTCCTCTCTCTCAAAGGGGAAAGGGGGACACTTGTCTCAAGGCTACCCTTGCTGTTTGTAATGCCTCCTGCTTATGATTGGCTAGGCCTGGAGGGGTCCAATGAGCTTCAAGCATGAGCTACAAGGGGGGATCGACCCAAGAAAGCTAGGGGGTTGCTTAGGGGGTATACTCACCCACACACACTCACAAACACTCTCATTGTGTGCTATGCAAGGTGCAAGAGCTCCATCTCCTTCTCCAAGCTCCTTGAGAAGTTGAGAGCCTACACCAACACTCTTGGCTATGGAATGCAAATCCAACCAAGAGCTATGCTTCAATGCTTAAGCTTTCCATCTTCTCCATCTTCATTACTATGCTATTATGTAGGCTAAGCAAGAAGAGTGATGATAAGTGAGGAATTATGTCTTTCTCCTATGGAATACTTCTTCTTCCTCTTCCCTACCCTCATTCCCTGCTAGCTCTCTCCACCTTCGAAGGTGTTTGAGGTCTTGGGACTGAGGCTTGGGATAGTTAATGCTTTCTACAAAGTGCATGTTATGCTTATTGCAAGAAGGAAAATGGTTTATTGCAAGTAGATTAGTTACTTAATGCAAGTAGATTAATTGTATTGCAAGGTAGATTAATTGTTGCTTTAGGCACAAGTTGATGCATAAAAATATACATCTTCATGCACTCAAATGATTTAGGGAACACAAAGACTAATGATGTTCACGAGTTCTTGATTGTTTTCAAGCTAAGATTGATTGTTGATATTATGCAAAAGCTTGGTGTATGAAGCTTCCATCTCCATACTGCCAAAGAGGTCTCAAGGAACACAAAGATTGTATTGTATCAAGTCTCTCTTAATGAGAGAATCTATAATACAAATGCCTTTTGGAGGGGGGACCGGCTCCACATAAATCCGGTCCTCAACTATTGTCATATTCTCTAAAATCTCTCTCTCTCTCTCTCTCTCTCTCTCTCTCTCTCTCTCTCTCTCTCAAAGGTATTGCTCATGCCTAGTTAATTAAGTGTTATGATTAAGTTGCTACTACCAATTAAGTTCACCATCTATGCTCTCAAAGTTGCTCACCCTAATTCTCTTATTTCCGCTATTCTCTAAGTTCATAGGCCATTTCCATTACATAGATTGTGGATGATCGAGATGAGGATATTGAGCTTGAAGTCAGCTCTCTTGGTGAGCAGATGCCTGAACTTGAAGATGAGCGATCAAGTAATGAGATATATGCAAAGAACGATGGGGCCGTGGAGTTTGATGACAAAGATTCAAAAGTTCAAATAGAGATAGATGTCTTTTGGTGCATTATCTCTCATAGAAGATGAGAGGCTGACCATTGATTTTTGTTAAGAAATCTCTTATAATATCTACTTATTATTAATGGATTTTAATTACTATCCCCAATAGTGAATAGATTGCGATTTGTGTTGCTTAAGTTGGTTATTTATGATTGAGTAAACTAACGTATTGTATATATGTTTTTAAATTAGGTTTTTTAGCCATGGCAGATGTCGAGGAGCCATACTCTCCGAGCTTCAATTTTTGAGTTATCCTCTCTCACAAGCTGACTGACGTAGAGACAACACACAAACTCCTCAAAGAGTTTGATCTTGAAGATCATCTTGAGATGATAAGATTAGAGTTCAGATGCCAAAGAGCAGTCTCTGATCTGTAGGAGATGGATGCAAGGGATGCCAAAGCTAAAAATAATGCAGCAGTCCAAGAGATAAAACAAGTTTCGTCATCAGGTTGAACACCTGCAAGAAGAAAAATCACAACTGCAAGCTATTCTAGCAAGAGAAAAACAAGAGGTGGCTAGCGTATTTCAAGATACATAAAAACAAATTCGAGACCAAGAGTGAAATGCAAGTAGAGCACCAAGCTCTTAAAGAGGCTATGGAAAGAGAACATAAGGACTACTCACATTATCCGGTTGAAGACCATTTACATTTAGGGATATTAATTTTTGATAAAAAACTATATTTTTTACAATAATCAGGAGACTTCCATTAGTCTCTACCTTTCACTAGGAGCTAAACTAGCTTGGTGCGTACACTGGCCTTTATCAACACCACTCACCAAGGAGTTAGTGGAATAAAGTTGTGATATTTTAATCTCCCATGCAGTTCAGAGATGTCTGTTACCAATGCATTAACATTTTAACAATTGGACACCATGTATATAGTTACTTATACATTCTATATAGTTATTCAAGTGTGAACAACACTTGAATTAAAAAGTTTTGTTAATAACGGTGGTAGAAATAACCAATTTTTTTGCCATGCATCATCGCTACAGGTCTCTGCAAATGAAGCAAAAGAACGTGCTTAGCTTTGCCAGACTACCTGCGACATGCGTACGACTCATGCTGAGATCATTCCATGTCATTCCTTGTATTCATTAAGTATAGGTGTGTTTGACACACACACACACACACACACACACACACACACACACACACACAACCTAGTCAAGAGGGCGATACAGCTAAGCGACCCTATTTAAACACCGCTTGCAATACAGTAGCTTCACAATATGTTGAGCACCTGCTAGCAGCTAAGTTTGCCCTTGCATTCCCATCCCCTGCATTTGCAGCAATCGAATCTTGAGCTGAAGCACCTCGTTCTCTTTCTTTTTCTCTTTGATGATGAGTTCTATCAATTCAGCAAACTTATAGTAACTTCAATTTACAACCCTTAGAAGCACCAAGTCACACCTTGTTTGCCGAGAGAATTGCCCATATAAAGCACTAACCTCACAAGGTCAAGAAGCCGTGCAATTCATCCTGGAGGATTACACGAGGTTGGGGGCGTTTTTCGACTAGTTTGTCAATACGGCCACCCTCGTGGCAAAAAATAAAATGGAGATTGATACTATGGGCTTATCTTCCTCCTCTCAAGTGGAATACTTTCTGCACATCACATAATTATTTGGTTTTAAACTAATTAAACCAAGCATCGGTGTCTAACTGGGTACTACAAATTACTGGAGAAAACACGTGGTCTTTTACCATTTGAGACACTTACAATTGTAGAAGTTTTGTCTAAATGTTTAATGCTTAGAGAATAACCATAGATTAATCATATTGCGCACTACTGCACTTTGTTTTCATAATGTGTTTTAATGAGTATTTCTATTAAATAAGTTGATGTTCTGCAAAGATGGCACGTACCTAGGGTACATAACCACAAGTTGTCAAACAAACTTTTGCAATGTTATATTTTTTCTAAATACATGATTGCCTAATACCTAATTTTGCTCTCTAACCCAAGAAAAAATGAAAACCATGCGTGCAAGACATTTTATACTACCTCTCGGATAGAGGATACTCATGCTTTGCTCAATAATGAGCTTTGAAAAATTATTCATGAGCCTACCTAGATCATTTCTATGATTAAAAAAACTGGTATGTAACATACTAATCAGTCTAAAAAACATAATACTTGATGCCATTAGTATACGGACAACACTCCTTGTCGTTATCAAACAAATATTGAACATAGGATAAGAGGGACATGAATGACAACTGTCGGGTCTGTCCTTTACCCGCATTCTATGAATAAACAAAAATGCTAATGTTCTTTTGGTTTGCATGATGCATGCAGGTAAGGATTCTGGCTTCTTCTGTCTGTGGATTCAATTGCTGTTCGACAAGACTAGGCAGGAAACTTCTACTCTTGCTACTTAAACTTTTTTTTCTTAGATGTAATTTGAACATCAGAAACTTATTTAAAATGTACATATATTTAATGGAAAAAATATATGTACTCATTTTTATTTGCCTTTGTCAATTCTCTTTTTGGATCGTACGATTAGGTTTCCTCAATCTGAGAAAAATAAAAATTCTTTGGAAATGAAAAGACACATGATATTGGAAAGTCAAAAGACATTCGAAGGTGGAGAGTCAAAAGACCTTTTGTGTCCATATAAAGAGGTGGTCGACTTTCCATTGGTCCATTTGTGTTTCTCTTCTCTTTTATTTTCCCTTTAGCATTTTCTTTTGTTAAAGGTGTCCTCTCCCCCCCCCCCCTCCCCCTTCTCTCTCTCTCTCTCTCTCTCATGTTGTATCCATCCTTCTCAAGTCCAGTCGATATTGTTGCAAATCTATGTGCTTCTTCAATGTGCCCGTTATGACATGCTATAGACTAGTGCAATGTTTTTGTTGTTGTTGAGGAAATCTTTGAATTAGGAATACTTTTTAATTTTTTGAAGCCATTAGGAATACCTTTTAACTTGAATCATACGATTCAAGTTGTGAATAAGGATATAGTTTAATACTCCAACACACAGACATATGTCACTATCTCCTGGCAGCCTATTGGAATCTTGGATCCTTAGCCTAATTTAGTCTTTTCGAGTAGTGGAAACTACCTCTCAACACAACTAGGCTCTATTACCCCAATTAGCGGGTGGGAGCAAACCCTTAAGGATTATATAGTTATTGTGAACACGTACACACATGGTTCTTATCAAGTTGGCTAAACTGGGGTATCACATGGCTTTGACATAATATCTAATGGAACCTCCCTCTTAACCAATTCCCCCAATAAATTGTGTGGGAACTTAACCCTTAATGTTTTTTTGGGGTTTGATGGGCACTATCACGTTTGGTGAACTACATTTATCATGGTGCTCCCCTAATCGGGTTGGGTAATGAACCACTTGACTGGGCCTTATAGTGGTTGTATCTCTCTCTCTCTCTCTCTCTCTCTCTCTCTCTCTCTCCCCCCAAACACACACACACACACACACACACACCAACAACTTGTGCCCCCTACAGACTGAGTAGCTTACATGCCCTTCAAACTTGAGGCTTTCATATGCGTAGTTGCACCACTGTATGACATTTATCATATTCCTCTCTCTCTCTCTCTCTCTCCTGTACCTGTGCCTACCATCTATCCCGATTAATGTGCTTGTGTAAATGTCTGTCTTGACCCTTGAACCAATCATGTAAGCGGCAAATGGGGGATACTTTACGCACTAAAATCAGTGGGGCAGGACCTCCAAGAGTTACTATAAAGGAAGGTGATAGAAGATCTTGCCCTTCACTTAGACTTGATTGTGTTGTGTGTGTTTGGGAAAGAGAGGTTGAGGGCATTTACTCTGTTGAGCATACTGTGTGGTTGGATTCTATAACTACTTGCTGTCATGCAGCTAGCCGGGCAAGGCATGGCCTCTCAGGTTGGTTCCTAAACATGCTTGGTTTTTTATATATACATAAAGCACTTTTAGTTTACTACCACCATAAACAATTAATGTGGTTTTAATGGTATTACTTTGCTGGATGATGATAAACTAGTTTTTTCTCTTTAGGGGCTATGTTTTCTATCATCTAGAGTGGTTGTTTATGAAGTTTTTAATGATTGGATACTAGTCTAATCACTGAATACTATTTTCAAAAGGGTATTTTTTCACTTGAACATCGGTTTTTAACGTAACTGGCCATGTTCTACAAATATTTGGTGATTGAAAAAAAGGGGGGAACACTTCATTTGATTCTATTTTTTGCAACACCATAAGAGTGATTGAGCAAGATATCTAGCTCCTTCTCATGGTATGGTCATTAAGAAGAGTCTTTGTGTTATAGGCTTGAGTGCAAGGAGATCAAACTTTGCTGATTTAATATGTAAACATGCACTATTTTTGATGTATACAAAAATGAGTGAATTACTAAAGTCGTGTGGTTTTTTGGGATGGGATAATAACCATTAACTTTAGGTTCGATTATCATGGAACACCTCAATATTTTGTTGGTTTATTATACTAGCTTTGTGTTCTACAAACAGTTAAAGCTTACTACACTTATGGTGTATTTAGATGTATATAAGTGACACTATAATATATGTTTTCTCTCAAAGTTTAGCCGGTTTTGGTTATTTAGGACGGATTTTTCTATAAAAAAACTATTGCTATAAAATCTCTTTTGGTTTATACAAACTCTGGTCCTTTTTTAAACTCTCTATTTAAAGATGAAAAATGGCAGTCTGATTACTTGGTTTGAAGTGTGAAAATACCCTCAGTTGATGTCTACTATTGTACATAAATATAGTTTGGACATATCCACCTTAAAAAAAGAAATATTATTGACTTTACTTGGCATTGAGCACTCAAGAGCATAAGATACCTTGCTAAATACTGACTTGTTCAAGAGATCATATATGGTTTATAAACATATACCTTTAATGTGGCTCTACAAAACACAAAACTCTATGGGACAAAAATCGGGTTATGACACTTAAATTAGAAGGGGTAGTGGCCTTCTTATCAAAACCTAATTTAAGTAAATAAATATAAAAAATCCTTTAAAAATTGGGGTAATTAATAACTTTATTTATAACTTATAAATCTCACTTGGATCTAAAAGGAGTGATGACCTTTTTTATCTCAAGTTAAAACAAATCTAAAAAGAATTAAAAGAAACACACCTTACACTTAGTCTGTTGAGCAATGGCTTTATAATTGCAAGAAGACAAGTAACAACTTCATATCAACGGTTTCTTTGCTACCTCACTCGAGCAGTAAATATGGCTATGAGCCAGATTTAAGCGATTTTTTATTTAAAAAATTCAAGACAACTTGCCACAGTAGGGCAACCAGGTTAGACATATTCAAGTTTTCTTGTTTTTCTACATTTTAACTTTTAAGTTGTCAAAGATTGCTTATTGTACAAAGCAAAGTGCTTTGATAGCATTTATGAGAAGCAAGGCTTCTAACTCGTGCCAAGATACTATTGTTGACTTCAAATCAGTGACATTGGCACACTGTTTTGGGAAACCGGAAACATGCAGATATAAGCTCACAATTTACATAAGACAATGGAAAATTGTGATGTATCCATGCCCGATTTTGCAAGGCACTTCTGGTATTGGCTCAATCTGTAGGGCCATCAATGTCACCAAGGGCTTACACCTCTGCGTGCATGGTATGCCAGTGAGATTGACATAATTCCATCCCATTACTATTTACGCTTCCACTATAGCACTAGCTAGTTTGTCAAGGACGAGCTCAATTATGGATGTTTATAAATAAAATTTTTATGTTTATTCACAAGAAAAATGCCATACTTAAGTCACTCTGGTACAGTCCTGACCACATATAAGCTAGGTGGGTCCAAATGTGAATTATGGTGCCTTTCTCTACAAGAGCATTGTATAAGCACAATGTTGTATGCTTCAAGGATAAGTTATGACACATACATGGTTTGGACTGGAGAAAATGCAAGGGGCATACAACACATTAGAATAAGGCGTTTTCCTCAGCCCAACTCTCTCTCTCTCTCTCTCCAAATTCTTTTTGGAAATGTGAAACTAGGCATGATTTTACTAAAATCTTTCTATGTCAATACGGTAATAGGAATGGCTAAGAGCCATGTATTTCCATCTATTTTGGAATGGTTAAGAGCCATTTTTTTGTAATCCATCACTAATTGCTTTAAAGCTCAAACAATTCATTCAGTTGAGTACCCATAGATTCTAATGGACTAGAAAGAGTCTTGCTATTATCGATTTTTTGGGCATTCTTTTAGAACTACATATTTTGAGTGTGATGATCAAGTTGAATTTTTGAAAGTCTCAAAGTTGTAAATGCTCATCTCTAGCAAGGTGTATAGATGAAGCAAGCATTTCAGATAGCACGTATGTTCACAAAAACCCAGGATTATGGATTTTTTGTGTCTAGAGAAGATCCATTTGTGAATATGTTTCCAACTTGAGTGGATCTCCTATTTTATCTATAGAACTAAGAGTTTCTATATGAGTTCAATTTTGGGGTAAGACCCAGCTCGTGATTACTCAATCACTTATTAAGTGTTGATGGTCAATTCTTGGAACCTTCACACTTGCGCTTTCAAGGAAAGAAGTCCATCAATTGTCAAGGGGGGGTGATGCCACGTGGCGGCCCCAGGGTACTCCATCAGCATCAAGTTCTCCTCTATCCGTAGTAATTTTTCCAACACATCCATATTTGCATTTTACATCTTCAAGTAAAAACCTGCACTTGTAGCTTTGGTTCGTAAAGCCCTCCCTTCAACCTGGTTTATCAAACCTTCCCTGGCAAGCACAATATACCTCATTTGCCATAATCGCGTAGGCATTGTAATCAAATCAACTACCCGTTGGAAATGCATACACACTGGATATGTTGGATGTAACCCATCATGGTGCTTTACCTTTGAGTACATTTGACACACATTGCAAGTTTCAACAAAGTGTATTACATCTTTATACATTCCCTTCCACCAATATCGATCTTTGATTTTAGAAAAAGTGGCCCAAACTCCCCTGTGACCTATCCATAATGACTCGTGGAATTCTTTAAGTACTTGGAGTTGTGTTACCATATCACAAACCACTCTTTGAGGGGTACCTCTTTGCTTCTTTGGATGTTTTCATAAAAGCCTATCGTGTAAGAAATATCCATAAGCCTTCTTACGGACTCGCTTAAACTCTTGATCGGTCCAATCCTCCTGCTTCTCCAGTGTAGTTAAATATTTCCCAATCAGCAACCATTCACCTTCAGATTTATGTTCTATAAAAGATTGTAATGCCAATACCATGCTTTTACATTCTACATGCAGTTTTGAAGAGGTAAAGAACCTCAAGCCCACGTCTTCATTTTTTGAAATCATCGTCTCTTCATCCTCAAATCTGGCAATGGACAACATGTCAGCTACCATATTATCCTTACCTGCAATGTGATGAAACTCAGGATTTAATGAATTTATATATATGCAATCCAATGTAGTGTAGAACAACTTGTGATCATCCTGAGTGATGGCAAGCAATCTGGCTCCACTATTATAGAAGCACCATAAAGTACTCCTTGTCGCACCTTAGGGCAGTTGCTACGCCCCAAAGTTCCCTTTTACTTGCGGATATGCTCTCTACTGAGCACTTAATACTTTGGCACCAAATCTGATAGCATACCTTTTCCCCTCCTCGTCATCTTGTCCAATAGCCCACTCAATACTGTGGGACTCATGTCAACCGTCACAATGATTGGCTTCCCGCTTTTATAGTTTGTTTTCCTTAATGTAGGATCCTCTTGTAACATCTTCTTCAATTTTTGAATAGCCTTTGAGTGTTCTTCTTTCTAAATGAATTTTTGTCCCTTTCTAAGCAATTGGTATAACACCTCTGCGACATGTGAAAAATGGGGTAACCATATCAAATAAAAAACACACGCACCTAAAAATCTTTGCACTTTTGTAATTGAATTGCATGTCTCTTTCATCTTTTGAATAGCATCCACTTTGACAGGTTGGGTCTTCTACCAGATGGTCCACATAAGTGTCCCACAATCAAGATTTATTTTACCCCAAACATAGACTTTTGGCTTGAGAGTGTAAGGTTGATCTCTTCAAGCCTTGATAATATCATGTCACAATCAACAATATGGTTAGTCACAAACTATCTGCACCCCCTCTTATCTTTGGCTTCATATTTTTCACCCTCTTCACACACTTTTATCGCTACATAGTCAATAAAAGGCATGGTAACCTGAGGAATGAAATCCCACAACACTTTATTCATCCCATCCATCATGTGAGCAATTGAATTGGTTGCACCTTGTCGCAAAGTACACATTCTTACTAATCCCAAAGGAGTACACATGGTTGTTAGATCCCTACTTTCCATAGCCTGTTGAAACTGATCATCGCCTAAATACAAATCCCCCATGGAGTAGATGGCTCTTCTTGCAAAAGCCTCTGCAAAATCATCAACCACTGGACCTGTTCCCACATTTCTGATAGTTACCTTGTTTACCGGTGTCAGAATGTGTGCGGTCTAGCTGGGAAGGTGCAAAACCTCTGGCTGTGAGAGTTCGTGAGGAGAGTCACAAACACTTTGTGAAAAGAGTTTGTGGAGAATCACCAACCCTCTTTCTAAGGGTGACTAAAAATCTAAGAGCATTCATGAAAAAAAGGTCACAAACTCTCTTTCCTATTGTTCTTGGAGTCTGCTTGTTTTCGTAGTCGAGATTATGATGTTATGATGAGAGGATCACCAAATCACACTCAATTTTACTTTAAAAGACCATTTAAAAACACTAAATTTTTAGCTATGAAACCTCAATGCTCATACAAGGACAATTCTCAATCAAAACCCAAACCTCTTTCATGGTATCATGTAGCCTCGCCCCCAATTACATAGTCGTAACATCAAACAGTTGAAAGGAATGCTCGAGCTTCCACCTTCACGACGATAGTTTTTTGATTTTGCAGAGATTTATGAGCTTCTAAAGTGAAGCCCACACACCATTTTGATAAGGGGAAACCCTAATTCACTCCCTCACAAGATCGGATACAAGATTGCGAACAGGCGGGATTGCAGCACACATAGATTGGGAAACCATGGAAGCTATTGCACAGTAGAGAAAAATTGCAGGTTTTTTCTGTAAAAAGCAGCCCTATCTCTCTTACCCACGGAATTTTGAGCTGATGTGTCAATTTCTAGGTCAATTTTCCACTCTGGACCAAAACTTGGACCAAAACTAGGCCATTTTCAGCTCATTTTTAATCCAAAAAATGCCATTTTTGATGCGAAAAATCCCAAACGGAGTCAGAAAAATCCCTAAATTTGTGGGATCACAATTTTTCAACGACACCTATTAGCTACTATTTTTGACAGTTTTTGACCGTATCAATCTTTATAGGCAAGATGAGTGTGGCACCATGAAACACTTGGAATATGTACATTATAAAACCAAATTAGAAATCCTATCAAGTGGGAAAGCACGCAAAGGCGCCACGTAGAACAGTAAATATCACCATGGGAGCTACAACAGTAGGATCAACACAACCAATCTCACATGGTTGAAAAGCAAAAGCCTTCCCATGCTTCTTTTACATTTCCCAAAAAAATTCTATCTCTTCTTGATTTGGAAAATCCGCATCACCAACCTTTAATTCTTGTGGATTTTCTTCAGTAAACTTGATCTTGGAGGATAGATTGCTGAGATGCTTTCTCCATAACTGTATCACTCTCTTTTGGCAATGGAATGGCCACTGGTCTGACCTTCTTTGCCACTATTTTGTATTTTGTATTCACTTGTACCACTTCTGCATCTAACTCTTCTTTGAATTGCAAAATAAATAATACATGTTAAGAGAGTTTACCTTAACCATATTTATCCCAGCTTGATCCTTAGATTGTATGACTATATCCAATTCTCCCATTGTATCCACAAATGCGTATTCTTCAAAATTACCTCAAATTGCTTCATCTAGGTCTAGTATTTCATATCCTTGAAGTATGCCTTGGACATTGCAAACATGTTTCCTCTCCCATTTGCACAAATCATTGAATTTTCTATAAGATAATGAACCCTCTGAAGCCAATCCAAGAAATCCTGAAGAAAAAGTCTTTCTGTAGACATCTGTAGACATCTGCTATCAGCGAGAACTTCTCCTCCAAAGCACCATCGTAGTCCAACTTTACAATGGCACTTGGAAAAAAATCCTGAAAAACCCCTGTTCTCTTTGAATTCTTTCGTCAACTTTGGTAATGGATGATCTCTTAAGGTATCCCTATTCTTAACATGATCCACACAAACAGTTAGAAATTGAACTGCTTTCTTATCATCACAGCTTTTGATTCTAGCATACGTGGATCCATCATCCAAAACTTTGGTTTCCATCCTCACCACTGTAATGTAAGGCTGCCCTAAGATAAATGGATATGTAGAGTGATCATGTATGAAAAAAATTTATTCATCGTTTACATCCCCTATGGTTATTTTAACATTAGGGCATGCACCATACAAATCCCTTGATTGTGCATTGGTAGCTTGGATATGCCAACCATGTTCCACATCAACATGCCACTTTTCTTTCAAGAACAAGCTCTTTGACATAAGGTTTACTTTTGATCCATGATATACCAATGCAACAACCGGCTCTTCCAAATCACCTACCTTTACCAAAGTTCCAGTAGTAGCCTTGGCCCAATGATTCTGTGTAAAATGGCTGCGAGGTACATCTTCTCCATACTTATCCTCATGAAATCTGACATGCTTTACCCATCTTGGAAGCTCATTCTTGTCCACTATGCTTCCGCATTCATCTTCAGCTAGTTCTTCTTCAGTAACACTACCCATAATAGCTTCAATTTGTTCATAAATGCTCTACATCCCTTGTGTCCTGGTTGGGTCGTTTTCAGGCCCATACAATATTAGGCGCTTCGTCTTCAAGAGATCAATAATATTGTCATGAAATTCCCGCTTTGCAATACCTAGGATCTCACCTAGGGTGAACTCCACCCTACTATTCAGAATGTGTTCCTCAAGTACCTTCCTCACAACAATAGCCCGTCCAATATCAGATCTTAAATTATATGAGGACCTCGTGCTTTTCCTGCCTTTTTCTCATTCTTGACCTCATCCATTGAGATGTCGGGTGGGGTAGGAGGCGCTCTTGATCTAAACTCCTTTCCCTTTGGTACCTCTGATCTCGTCGTTCACTTTGAAGTTCTTGCCAGATCCATTTTCCACTTTCAATTTTCTTCTACAAAAGCCTCGCTATTTTGAGATTTAGCTATGTATGCATATATTGAGAGGGAATCTACAGGGTCTTCCCACCGAGTAGTCTTTCTAATACAATTTCCCACTTGACACAACTATGGATACGCAACTTTTTCCTTTTTTGCTTTTGTCATAGCATATGGCTAGAAGGTCCCACTCATGCTATAATCTTCAATTGGTTTTTCCTACCCTTTTTTCTCAATCTGCACACAGTAAGTCAAAGCTTCAGCTACACTCACATGGTGTTCCTGCAACATCTCTTCCATGATTTTCTTCATACCACTTCTTCCATATTTGGTCTTTAGAGGCAACCCTGTTTCTCGCAAGTGTATCAGATCATCCTTCCAAAAAACCACATCTTTACGCTTGGCTTCAGCAAACTCCTCGCACTCATTCCTGACACTGCCCCTTATAGGCATGTGAGCACCCTTATTTGTGGCCGAATCTCCTATTTTTGGACTCCCCTACATGCGACGCCCCCTTATGCTATTTCTGGCCTGATCTTGCCTTGAGACCCAAGTCACTTGTATGAACTTGCCCTTAATGACGGCGCCGTTGGTGCTCCCAAGCCTTCTCTCAAAATAATTTTGCCTTAGGGGCACGGAACCATACCACAACGGGGCTCCACATCATCACATATCGAGTGTCACAGTCGGCCTACCCCACCAGCGCGCCACCGCACTCCACACCAAAACCGCCCGAGGTTGCCCAGAGCCGCCCGCTGCATCGCGCAAGCAGCACTCAGAGGTCGACCGCCATCATTCACACTCCCAAGATCTCCACATTCTTTTCGCTGCTTGTCAATGGGGCGCACTCTGCAACCAAGGCCTTTTTCTACACATGTGGTTTTATGTGATGGTGCCACATGGCGGCCCCAGGGTGCTTGACCCCCAAGACCTCACAAGAACCCCTTGCAAAACCATCAACAAAAGTTTTTTCCTCATCTGCTTTCTCTGCTTGCCATTCCCCGCACCGAGATCCAATCACTGAGCCAAGAAAACTCACTTGTAGACCTGTTCCCCGACCGCAACTCCTACAAGCCCGCGACGTATCTCAACCTTGCCGGGCCTTCCAACCGATGCACTCAAAACTGGAAAAATTTTGTTTGGCATCACACCGCCGTCACTTTGCACAAACTTCAACTTGTAGTAACTTGCCCATCCAGAATTTGTTTTATGCACTGCAGCTTCCTGTGACCTTTACTTGCCACATAGAGCACATAAAGACCCTGGAAAAGCTCCAAAATCATCAGATGGCACACTAATCAAGGCGGCCAACCCGACACAAACCTAGCCCCTGGCAAAACTTTGATCGACCATATCTTGGCATCCACGACTCCAATCGACAATCTGAAAAGATCGACACACTCTATAATCAAGCACTACACACTCATAGCCCCAAATTGGCTCGAACTACATGGCGTCGCTTGGCCTATCCATCTCAGATCTGTAATCACTTCCAACTTTACACTCAAATATATTGCAGTCTACAAATCCATTTGACGAGCCGTCTGGACCTGTTCCTTGAACACTTCAAGCTCTACATGCCTGGGCTAAAACCCAACACCTCGGACATTCTTCACGTGCCACCCTGTCATGCCCTATCTAGAGCCCATCTTGGTCTAGAAACCCAAATAAAGCATACATCTCCGACCTCTTACTAACATAATATCTATTAACATTATTCATAAGTTGAAAAAACTTCGAATAAGTATGTAGATTTTCATCTTTCACCCCGTGCCCGCAAAGCAGCACGACAGCGTGTCGAGTCTTTGGTGTTGGTTTTCAACAAAAAAATCTTTTCACTGGTTTCAAGAATTCTTTCCAATTGCATTTGGCTAATTTAAGCAGTGGACCATTGAAGGCTTTGCATGGGAGGATAAAATCTATTATATATAGTAAAAGTATAGATTGAGTGCTCTAAATATGTGGCCTTGATAATAATAGGGGTATATTGGAAAGCGGTCCTCAAGGGACCCCTAGCTTATTCTAGTTCAAACAATTGACAATAAATTTATTTTTGACAAATAACAAGTTGTCCATGTTATCTCCAAGAATACAAAAACGCTTGCATTATTTCCCTTTGCCTAGGACAATACAATTTCTTAATACAATTTCATTAAAAATTGCACCATAACTTAGAACATGAATAACCCCTAGTAATACCCTTTTTGTTGAGATTTTTTTTTCCCAAACTCACAATAGTGAGTGTGTATATAAATATTACAAAACCAAAAAAAGTTACATAGAGAGCCATGCTCTTTTTGAGCCATGGTATCCGTCATCAACTAAGTAACAACAAATAGACGCATCGGTTGATAAACGGTGCCACTGTGAGATTGACCAACATCAAAGGCACAAGTGAGTCTACATTGACTTGGGGTTTCCACCAAGGAGCGTGACCTACCACAACTAACCCCTTGATTGCCAAGTAGAACCTAGAATCAGAAACCGCCGATAAGAGGACCATCCAACATCATTTTTTCTTTTTCTTTCTTTTCATCAAACTAATAGTGATGGTTGTAGGACCTGTAACCTTTATCACATGGCCAGTAAGATCAAACTTTTGGACTTGTACATTATCAAGAGTAGTTTTAGGCTAGGAGGATTCATTGGGAGCCAGCATCTCCATGGTTGAATCAAGAAGCGACTTTGGCTTATTCTAAACCTCAAGTGTGGATCATTCTGACTTATCCTCTGAAGGGTTCTCAAACTCTTTGCTTATCCCACCCTATTTCATCTCACTATCTCTAACGTCCTTCATAGGCTTGTTGGAGGTTGTAGGAGGCATGATATCCCTGGAAACATGTTACACGTCTCCATGTTTTCTTGCCTATTGTACTGCAAGCCACTTCAGCATTAGGTTGGTTCTTCACATAGTGCCGAATTCTTTGACATTTATAGCATGTGCTGGGGAACGAAGCAAAGGCCAACTCTTTTTGATAGGCACCATAGTCTCCCATATTGAGATCCAGGTATTTCAAAATGGGCTTGCACATGTCCCATAGAATGCACCCTTTCACATCTAAGATCGGCCTAACATGCTGCATCTTCATAATAAAAAGTACCCGGCCCATAAGGTTGGAATATTGTCCACATGGCCCCGGAGCCGGGGAGGAAGGCTCTTAAGCATGACCTGTACATATAAGTGTGGATAAATAAGTGAAGCATTCATGGCATGTGTGTGTGTGTGTGTGTGTGGGCACTAGAGTAGAGACAATAGCAAAATGTAGACTTGGAATAGATTGATTATTGAACATAGAATGAGTGAATACAAGGTTGAAGTTATAGGCTCACTCGGCAGCGATACATCATCGAGTAGGTCATTTGTCCTAGGTGTGAAAATGTCACATGGAGTTGCATGGAAAGTCACATGGATTTATGAGACATGGGCATCTAGTAGACTAGGGGCTTTTCCCATAGGTTTTGTCATAGGGAAGGAACCGATATCCATGGCTAGTGCTACCCAACAATCTCCCCCTTAAGACTAGTCATGGTACTTTCTAGTGATCCATCTAGGCTTCCTATTGTACACTGATACATCATGGCTAGTTCTCACTGGATTTAAGACTTCATGATTCATATACATTGTGGTGATTCCTGGCATCTAGTAGACTAGGGGCTTTTCCCATAGGTTTTGTCATAGGGAAGGAACCGGTATCCATGGCTAGTGTTACCCAACAATCTCCCCCTTAAGACTAGTCGTGGTACTATATAGTAATCCATCTAGGCTTCCTATGGTACACTCATGCATCATGGCTAGTTCTCATTGGATTTAAGACTTCATGGTTCATATACATTGTGGTGATTCTTAGCAGATTCATTAGCTCATGGTTCACAAGGTGGCCATTTAGATTGTTACTTGGGTTCTATTATAGATTAGTACATTTGTAAGGACATGGGTCCTATTGGCAAGGCCACCGGCACGGGCGGAAAATGTGTACGCTAGGGGGAGGTTATAAGATAGCACGATTGGGTGAAGACTAACACAAACATTACCACCGCCCTTCCACTGGCATCCGAGCTATTTTTGGGAGGAGGCAAAAAGCGGGTTGCATGTGCGTGCGATGCGCTACTTCTCTCTCCACGTTCCACAGACAGCGACGTCTCTGCTGTGAAGCAAAAAGAAGATAGGCTCAGGTTCCTGTGTGAAGCGCGCACGGACAGACAATGATAGCCGACCGCGAACGCCCCACCTACGTCCTCCACAATGCATAACAAAGACAAACTCGATAAAAAACTCAACGGCATCGAGGCTCCGAAGGCTTTTGTTGACGCCGGGCTACGTACGTAGGAAGGACCGCTTAACCATTGCATGAAGGAGGGTTGAACCCATCCCTACTCTAAGAATACTTTTGCTAAGAGCAATGTGGCTAAGAGCCAATGGCAAGGTAGATCTTCCACACGTTCCAAGAGGAATAAGAGACAATCTACCTCTCCACGCCCACAAGAGGCTAATAAGCCTAAGAAATCACAAGATACTCCACGTGGGTCTCTCAGCACTGCTGATTTTGAACGTCAAAGAAACACAATTTGTGTCTTAGATGTCTTTTGAACCAACATAACAAGGAAGATTGTCCTCTTTTGCAAGGCAAAGAAAAGGCCATGCACACGGTGCAACGCCTTAGATTAGATTCATCTTCTAAATATTGTGCTATAGAGGTTCTTCATATGGAAGAAAAGCAAAAGTGTTGTGTGCCTGATTCAATGTGGCAACCCACCTTTGGCCCCCATGATTTGATTCGCATACATGGCACTATTAATAGACAACGTGTTCGTATTTTAGTGGATGATGGTGCAACTCATAACTTCTTGAACTATAAGCTAGTTAAGAAATTGAAGCTTACACAAACTCCCTGCTCTCACAAGTATGTGGTGGAGCAGATGTCTGGGAATGATAGAAGAATGGGACACGGTAGTTCAAGGGGTTGAGATTATTGTTCAAGATCATACGATGACCCTTGAATTCCAAGTTATGATCATGGACCGTGCTAATGTAGGTTAAGGACGGGAGTGTCTGCATGGTTTAGGAAACACATTGCACACTAGTTATGAAAACAACTCCTTATCCTTTATGGCCAATGGTAAACATGTGCTTTTGCTTGGTGAGAAAAATATACCATCTGCACCTCTTATATGTACAACTGAGCTTTCTATTTTGCAGAAAGCAGATTTAATAGATGAAGTCTATTTTGTAGAAAGCAGATTTAATAGATGAAGTCCTTTTGTGTTACTACTTGTCTCAAAGTCTTGTGAATTCTCAAGACCAAAGTGCGGTGAATTCTAGTAATGGTATGCAAAGTGCAATGAATTCTAATGGTATGCAACGTGCAATGAATTCTACTGATAAACAAAGTGTTAACAAATCTAACGAGCAAAGTGCTCTCAATTTTGATTCTATAGAGCAACGTGCAACTATTGTAAAACAAACATTAAAGGAATTACAAGATTCTCCATCCCATCATAACTCTAGTTTACTTTCTCCTTTTGCACAAAAAAAGCTAACTCATTTACTCACAGAGTATAGTGATGTGTTCTCAAGTGATTTACCACCGGGTTTACCCCCTACACGTGATGTGCAGCATGGCAATGTCTTGCCAGGCACTAAACCTGTGAGTAAACCATCTTATCATATGAGTGCTAAAGAAGCCAAGGAGGTTGAGATTCATTTGGCTGACTACCTCGCTCGTGGTTTCATTAGACCTAGCACTTCGCCTTGGGCATCACCAATTTTATTGGTAAAAAAGAAAGATGGTACTATGGGCATGTGCGTAGATTATCGTGGATTAAATGCGATAACCATCAAGAACAAGTATCCTCTACCTCAAGTGGATGAGTTGTTTGATCAACTCCATGGGGCAAGATACTATACAAAGGTAGATCTTTGTTCAGGATACCACCAGGTGCATATCCTACTACAAGATATCTCCAAAACTGCCTTTAGAACACGGTTCGGGCATTTTGAATTTTTGGTTATGTCTTTTGGTCTAACCAATGCTCCAGCTACATTTTTGACACTCACGGATAGTGTCTTACGTCCCTATCTTGGAAAACTTGTTGTGGTTTTCCTTGATGACATTCTCATTTACCATAAGACTGAAGATGAACACATAGAACACTTATGATTAGTGTTCGAATAGCTACGAGCTCAAGTGCTGTATGCTAAGCAAAGCAAGTGCAATTTCTTTAAAATAGAGATACATTACCTCGGTCATGTGATCTCTTATTATGGCATCAAAATGGACACTGACAAGGTCACTGCCATTCTTCGATGGCCACATCCCAACACGATTGAGGAGCTTCAAATATTTTTAGGCATGGCTAGATTTTATTGACAGTATATTCGTGATTATGCCAAAATTGCTGCTCCTATGACGGATCAACTTAAAGAAAAAGGTAAGACCTAATCTTGGGAAGAAGACAAAAAATGCAGTTTCGAACAACTCAAGGTAGCTACAGCCACTGTTTCCATCCTAGTAATCGTCGACCCACTTAAGCCATTTGTGGTAGAGATTGATGCTAGCTATAAAGAAATTGGTGCGGTACTTCTCTAGCAGGGAAGACCTATAGCCTTTGAAAGTAAAAAGTTAGATAGAGCTCAACAAAATTAGCCTGTCTATGAGAGAGAGCTCTATGCCATAATTCACGCTTTTCGAAAGTGGAGACACTATTTATATGGTGCCGAGTTTGAAGTAGTTTTTGACCATGAGAGTATCAAATGGTTTACTACTCAAACGGACTTGAAGGGCTGTAAAGCTAGATGGGCCAAAATCCTTCAAGATTATGATTGTAAGCTACAATATCACAAGGGACGATATAATGTAGTAGCGGATGGACTAAGTCGGATGCCTTAGATTAATTTATGGTATCGATTTTGCAGTAGTTTTTGACCATGAGAGTATCAAATGGTTTACTAATCAAATGGACTTTAAGGGTCGTAAAGCTAGATGGCCAAAATCCTTCAAGATTATGGTTGTAAGCTACCATATCGCAAGGGGCGATATAATGTAGTAGCGGATGCACTAAGTTGGATGCCTTAGATTAATTCACTTGCTTTCATGAAAATAAAGAGTGGATTTTTAGAGTCATTACGTGGCAAGTGTGCACAAGATCAATCATATGCTAAAGTCTGGAGTGCAGTTTTAAAAAGGGATCCCTCACACTCAAATGTCTCTAAACAGCTAGGTCAACATGTCTCTGCACGCACAGATAGAAACTCCAACACACAGAGCTCCACACCTACTCAAGAAGAGCTTGAGAGATGGAAGAATATTTCCATTGATGATGGCTACTTACTCCACAAAGGTAGAGTATGTGTGCCAAAGGACTCAGACACTAGGCACCAAATCTTGTTTGAGTGTCACGATAGTCCAAGTGCTGGTCATCCAGGTATTCGTAAGACGTATGCCTTGGTTCGATGGCAATTTTATTGGTCAGGCTTACATCATGATGTTCAAGAGTACGTACTAAACTGCCAAGAGTGCCAAGTTAATAAGGTAGAGCGCCTCAAGGTAGGTGGCCTTTTACATCCTTTAGAGATTCCACAAGGTAAGTGGGAGAGTATCTCTATGGATTTTGCAGTAGGACTACCTACTACAAATCGTGGCCATGATGCCATTTGGGTGATTGTACACCGTCTCACAAAGATGGGTAGATTCATTCCCACTATGGTCAAGACACCGGAATTAGCACGGCTATTTATAGAGCATATATATAAACTCTACGGTCTTCCAACTAGTAGAGATCGAAAGTTTGATAATCACTTCTGGCGAGCTATATTCCAAAATTTCGAAACTAAACTTAATTGAAGTATGAATGATCATTGTGCGCTCCTTGCCGCACTGTCGAAGCAAGGGACTTGCCAATACACCGTGTGCGAGCCACAAACGGCTCCAAGCACACAACAAGCCTAAACTAGCAAGCTCAAGAAAACAAAGGGTGTGTCACTCACCGCTCTACGCTGGCCTTCGTGGTGGATTCCTCGCCGCGATGAAGAAGAAGCTGCAGTCGTGCCGCGCTCAACCGCTTCGCCGCCGTCGTGCCTTCGTAATGCTCGATCGCACACACACTCTCCCTCTCTCTCTCTCTCTCACACACACACACAAGGAGGTGAAGAAGAAGAAGATGGAGATGGAGCAAGAGCACTCTTCAATTGCACAAATGAGAGAATGAGTAAAAATTAGGTTTAGTTGGGTTTTATAGGAGCTCACCCCATTCACACTTGGGCGCCCATGCTTAACCAACTAATCCCTTGAATGTCCAAGTTAAAGTGCGCCTCTCATCGGCGATCACTCTACCTTTCCCTATTGGACCGACAAGCCCGGTACCTGACTCTACTTAAATAAATAATACAACGTTTATAGATCATAGGGTGTCCGTGTGCCGTGAGGGTTAACATGCCCCCCTTCCTGATGTAGATTCCGTCCTCGGAAGCTATTGAGTTGAAGCTGGGTCGTCGAGGTGGAAGAGCATTTGAGATGAATGTCCTTAGCCTTCTTCAGTCACTGCAAAATCAAACAACATTGGCACAGTAATTGCATTCTCTTAAAAAGCATATGCAGTTTTAGGTAGAAAAATTGATTGGTAAAAGAATTTCAAACAATTTATTAGCAATGAACATTAAATTACAATGTAATCAAATGCATAAACAGATGTAAAGGCAAAAAATTAAACAAGTCTGGGGTCGCTAATTTGACGGTCGAAAGGCACTAGAGATCGAATATTAATACCATGGTTAAGCTTCTTAATTTTCTGTGGTCAATTAAGTTGTTTAATCGCGAGAGCCAAGTATTCATGTTCGAGGGCTGACTAGAGGCTATACCTAGAAGACTTTGTAGTTAAGCTACCATAAAAGGAATTTCTCATGAAATCATCGCCTGACTGATTACTTTTTCTTTGACCCCCCAAAGTCTTTTCACAGTGATTCAATTATGATGTGTGTGCTTATTTTGTATGCCTTGGGTTTTTTGCTTTTCAAGGAAAAGCGCCCACACTGGGAACCTCTAGGGCTCTAGTACCATAGGCGATACATGTGAGTGAAGTACCAAATCAAGCTGAGATTTCTCTTCCAGCTTAAAATTTTACATTGTGGCACTTTGATTTTTTGTTTGTTCATTTTCATCATTTAAATTTTGTAACTTTGGGGGGTCATATAACACTGTTACACTCCCCAGGCTCATCACATTAGTAAACTCCCTTTATAATACTTAAGCTAAAGGTCACTAGTGTTAAGCCCACTAGAAAGCCCTAGTACATTTCATACAATGCTGCCTAAATCGGATTAAGAACCTAAGTAACCATTGTTTATTAGGAAGGCATTCCCCATGGTATTAAGAGAAGATTTCTAATACCTAGCTTGGTCAAACTAGCTTAGTCGGACTGCTTGATTTTTAAACCTAAACAAGTGATTATGACAAAACATTACATTGAATTAAATGTTTGATACTAAGCCAATGCACTGAATATTATGCTACCAATCACAATCAAAGCGGACAATCATAGATGCAAAAAGATAAGGGCAATGCGAATGGACAAGAAACACCTGTTTGTGTTGATGGTCGCGCTTGATTTGAAGGTTCCATGAAGGTCCAAACCCTATCAATAGCAACACGCTCCTGTACACACTATGAAACAAAAGGAATACCTCCAGGAGGCACATTAGTGGGAAAAGAGAACTTTGCTAATCTCTCAACTCTAAAACAGAAACACTCCTATCGTACTAATCTTACCTACCCTCCATCACTCAAGTGATGAGGATCAAAGGTGTTTTATGGCATAGGTTTCTGTTTCACTGTACCAGATGTGACATGTATAGGTCTGAGTCAATGTTTTGACTTTAATGTGCATACTCGTTTGCTAATTGCTCTTGCTCTTTATTTTATTTTTTTTGTGAGTATAAAGCTTTATATGTACATTCCCTAAGATCGGAGATTAAGAGGTTAGGGAAAAAGATTGAGAGGGAAACAAATGAATGATGGATGTCCACAAACACTCCCCCCTTCCTTGGGTAGATCATACCGTTTGAAATGAGCTTGTCACCCTTTGAAACCAATTGTTCCAGTTGGTAATAGGTGAGGATTTTTGCCAGTAGTTTGTTATTACCCTAGGTGCCTCGGCAAGTTGCAACGGTGGTAAGGTACTCTCCCAGGATCGAACTTGAAGTGGTTCATCAGGTGATTCTTGAACACTGGGAGGTGTGGATTCTTTTGTAGCTTCATGGAGGTCCACTACTATAGATGGAGGCTGTGTAGAAGCTTTTACCTCTATGGATGTATTACATGAGGAGCTAGAATCTTCATGGGACTCCCCCCTTCCTGAGCTAGGTGGAACAAATCGTTCTTTCTTTGGTACCCAAACTAGCTCGGGAGCAGGTGTGTAGCATTCTGTGATTTTTTTCTTTCCACGATCATTGATTCGTTTTGGAGCTACGGGATTGGGCTCATTTGGGTCAGGTGACAGGTAAGAGCACAATCTACGTTTTGGCACCCAGATTTGATCATTTCCTTGATAGTAGCCTTGGGCTTCCAATAGTCGTTTAGGGATCCATCGCAACATTTTCTTACTTTTCTTGGAGCGAGTGGTACGTTTCTTACAAGGATTCTGTTTTTTAGCACTAGCTATGGTCACTAAAGAAGCTTTAGGGACCCACTTGTATGTTTTCTTCGTTACATTAGGATGAGTCTTGTCGGAAGCGATATGCATTGCTTGTAGCATATTTAAGGGTATACGCATTTCATCCCCCTCAGGTGTTACCCAGGTCGTCCCCCTATTTCCCCAAGTGTCTATGGTTGATGCTAGGTGGACCCAATCCACATTGTCTGATTCCGTCATACCCGGTAACACATCCATGTAAGGAGAATCTTGGCCAATGTCTGTATCCTTCTTACAAGTGTAACAATATTGTAGTGGGGCCGAGTGAACTGTGGTGTCAGAGCGATGATCAATAATGGTTTTACTCCCTAAGGGGTGTACCTTACCAGTCACCAAATCCACTCTAAGGACAGAGTCTTGGAATTGCAAATAGACATGATTTTTAGACCAATCGTGAACCATTTGTGCTTCCCTCATGAATGGTCGTCCTAAAATCATTTCATATGACATAAGGTGTTTAGAGAAATCCATTACAATGAACGTATGTCGTACCTTGTGTCCTAGAACTTTGATCTTAAGATCCTTGAGCATCCCCATAGGTTTGGCTATGGTACCATTTGCCATCTTTACCACAATGTTAGTAACACTGAGGCGGGGTTTTCCCATGGATTCCCAACAATCTTTTGTAACGATGCTAACTCCCGCACCACCATCAAGAATTCCCTTTATAGTTAATCCCTTGGTAGTGATGGGTAGGGTCGCATTAGACTCGTCGCCTTCAAAATACTGCCCTAATTCGTTAATGGGTACCTCGATCACAGACTCGTGTCCATCTAAGTCAAGTGATTGCACATGATTTTCCTCATCAATCATAATCGAGTCAGGCCTATTTGGTTGCGCAAACTGTGGTAATCCCGTTCGTAGCTCTCCGTTAAGGAATGCTCGAAGTGCAAGGAATAACTCACGATCTCCATACAGCTTTGCTATGATCGTGGTTCGGACCTCAGAAGACATGAAGTCCACTAGTTTGGCAACATTCATTGGCGTTTTGCAGGGTGTAGGTCCTTGACTAGGAACTGGTGAGGATGGAATCTCATATTCCTCAATGGGATCAGGTATTCCTTCGTTAAACATCCTTTCCAACAAGAAGGGTGTATGCTCACTTTCTGATGTCCTGTCCTCAATCCCTTCTTGGATGATACTAGATATGGCTAACGGTCTATGGTTCATGTGGGGTGGATGAACTTGCGTGGGAAACACTGTGTCATGAATTATGACCTGCATGGGTTCTGGTTCTAGTTTCCTTTGAGTCTCCTCCACTAAACCTCTTAGATGTTTCACTTGCTTAATCTCGTCTACTGGGTTTGGGTACATCCCAATCTTCTTTTTACGATTCTTCCCTTTTTGCCCCTGCGGTTTATCTTGGGGGTCTTGGAATGGATTTGGAAACACTTGTGGTGTTTTCAGAGGCTCTTTATGATTTTCTCTTATTCGGTTTTCATTTGGTTCCATGTTACGGTTTTCTTTGTCGGTCTTTCTCTTTGTGGTATTCGTTCTAGTCTCCATTGTCTCGACTGAATCTGAATCATCCTTGAGGTCATTCATATACACGGGGTCATCTCCTGTTCCTATGTTTGTTTTGGAACTTGGCTTTGAATTTTCCGTATTCTGCGACTTCTTCCTTCGTGTCTTCTTTTTCTTTGCTTGGATAACTGACGCGGTATCTCTCTCTTCGAGGATATGGCTTGGCCCTTGAAGCATGGACCGTGTAATCGCATAAGCGGGTGCGACGGGTGGTATTGGTGATGTCACACTAGCAATTTCGACCAAATTCAGGGGTGTGATTTTAGGCGCATTTGGGTTATAGGCGCATTGGGCAATCAAGTGATCTATGCCACAACGATTACATGTGAGTATTGGCATTGCAGACGTGCTCCCTTGATTCATTTGCATCTGTGCAGCATTCTTTTGCAGCCTAATAGGGCACTCCGCTGCTCGATGTGGTCCACCACACTCGTAGCATTGAAGAGGTGGCCTCCTAGCCTGGGTGTTGATATTTTGACCTCTGGATGCGAGAGCAGCAGCTTGATAAACCGGCTTGACTTGTCCCCAACAATCTTCCATGTAGTATATAGGACACTCTCCAATGTATCAAGTCCGTAGGCAATACTAGTGTCTATTTCCTCCTCACAGCCATCTGCATAAGCATTTGATGGCTCGCAACCCACTTGGTTCATAGGGGCGACTCTTGGATGCGGGGGCTGCGGTCCTAGCACAGGAGGTGGTAACGGTGTAGCTTGTACAACATTTTGAGATCTAGGGACCATGTGTTGCGGTAGTTGCTCAACAGGTGGAGTAGGCATCAATACAGGAGCTCGAGGCGCATCCGTCCAGGCTACAGGTGGTCTATTTGCCATCATACGTTTGATCATTAAACAATCCTTAGCTTGGTGACCATACCTACCACATGCGTTGCAAGTTCCATTAAATTTTACTCTAAACGTAGGGCACTCACTAGTGCTATGTGGACCTAAGCAAATGGAACACCATTGTTGCTCCCTTCTTGGATACATGTGACTATTTTGAGGGGGTCGATTATCCTTAAGAGACTCTTGGATTGCCTTGGTGAGGTCTGTCAAGAATGTCTCAAATACCTTTGGCTCATTGGCAATGGGCTTTGCAGTCATGGGTTCATACTCAATGGCTTGTGAGCTAGTGGATCTCGTGTCAGTAGACACCCTCATGCCTGCTATCATCAAGTTGTCCTCTAATTGGATTGCATTGGCAGTGACATCTTCCCAGGTTGTGATACCTCTAATCACTAGTCCATTATAGATTCCTTCATTCCTCAACCCTCGAATGAATCGATCAAGCAGTTGGTTATTGTTGAAGCGCTCATTTACAGGGCAGCGAGAGTTTAAGTGCTTTAGACGACTAATGAAGTCCCTTACTGACTCTCCTTCCTTACGTTCGGCCTTCTGTAGCTGAGATGCTACACCCCAAAGCACACCTTCTCGTATGTACTCCTTTAGAAACAACCTTCAAAGGGTAGGGTAGATTGTTTTCTCGTCCACCCTTAGGGTCCTATACCAATCTCTAGCCTTCCCACTTAATGTCAAGCTTAAGGCATTGCACTTATGTAGTTCGTTGCGTTCCCCTAAGGAATCACATACTTGTTCAAACACTTCAATGTGTTTCCTAGCATCTTCATCCCCATTGAATTTTTGCGTGAGTTTGGCAATTTGTACTGCCTTACTTCTAGGCTCTCTATCAGATGCATGATGCATATTTTCCGCGATAGATCGACCTATGGTTTGAGCAAACGCTGCCAAGTCACCTATGTGAGGAGGTAGGGCCGGTGGAGGTACTCTTGGAATCATATGTGGGAGAGGAACGGGTACCGGTCTTGGCATATGTGTAGATGATGTAGGATATGGAACATAACCGGGCATAGGTCCACTCGGATAAGAGCTAGGGAGCGGCACTCGAGGAGCATAAGCAAGTGGTACAATTGGAGGTGTGGGGGCCATGTGTGCATAAGGGGCTAGAGGCACATACGGTCGAGGCCCCATATTAGGTACTACAACACTAGGTAGTGGCACTGCGCTAACCGTAGATGTCATCGGTACATTCTCTGTTAGGCTTATCCCTGGAGTGAGCACTGTGTTTTCCTTGATAGAGGGTTGAGCCAAGTTAGGGAAGCTAAAGTTGTCGCTCGGAGGCTCAGATTGCATAGAGACCCCAAGTGAAATGACGTAAGATGGGTCCATGGGGCTCATTAGAGGAGTCTCCATTTGTGATAGAGTAGGCTGTTGAGCCTTGCTCGTATCCAAAAATCTCATGGGGCCAGTTGAGAGTATATTTACCCCTCGGTTTTGCCTTTCTAATTGAATAATGCCATGGATAACATTATAGATCATTTTCTGTTGATCTTCGATGCTCGTGGCACTAGAGGTGGATTGTACAATCTCTATCCATCCTACATGGTAGGCGTGGCCAGAGTGTAGATCCGTCAACACCTTAGTGTGGAGGTCGTATGTCCAATGATCATTAATGAACAATCCTTCTAGAGTCAACGTGTTAACGGTTTCTTGTGAGGTAGAAGCAATGTTGCTCCCCGTGGTTTTACTTGTCACCAACGGTACTCTAGAGGGAACTTCTAAAGGAGGCAGCTCAACAGGGCCTTCTTGGTAAGAAGTTGGCAGGATATCCACATGGACACTCTTTGGGGGTGTGGGGTCCACGTGCGATGTGAAAGGAGATTCCACTTCCCCACCCCCTTCGTGTGCTTCATTTGCATTAGGTTCCGAGCGAGTAGCTCTACCTAATGTTTCCATGAAACGGCTAAACATACTAGTACTAGGCTGTGGAGCTTCGGGAGGTGCATGGCCTTCTCTCTCAGTGTTTTGGGTAGGGTATGCTTCCATGATTTCTGAGTCGGAGGAGGAATCACTAACGGCTATTTTAGGGTCTTGGGTGGTGCTACCTTGTGTCCCCGCTGAGGGTCTAGAGCTTATCGTGGATGGGTAATGGGTGTCCGTATGAACAGAGGCACCCTCAATATGCTCGTGTTCTAACACTCGCCCAGAGCGTAAGTGCATGTGCTTTTGATACCCTAAGGTGTCAAAAAAGCTGCTCTAGGAGGCCTTGTGACTAGTTTTTAGCGTGTTTTTTGTTTGTTTTTTTTGCTAGATTTTTTAGAGCGTGTCGTGGAATGGGCCGTGTGATAGCTCGAAACGAGCGTATCGGTCAGAGGGTCGTGCCGTGCTTTACAGCCCTTCGTTTGGTCACTCTTATGCCCTCGGAATCCCTAAAACTGTCAATTTCCAGTAGGGAACTAGGCCCAAACTAGAAAGTCTAAGGGTGCAAGTGGGAAGAGAAAGGAGGAGAGTGGAGGACTTGTCCCACATGCTCTCATTCTCTCTTGAGGGAGTAGGGTATATATATAAGAGTGAGTCTAGTATATATCATAAGACTGAGGACTGAGGCCTGGGCTTGGGCTTGGGCTTGGCAAGGGCAAATGATACCGATCCCGATCTATCTTTTATACAAACCAACCCGTCCGTTAAGAGTCCCGTTTTTTATTTTCGAAAATTATCGCCGCCCACTCGCTCGCGTTTTTAATTTCCGATTTTTTTTCTTTTTTTTTCTTTTTCGAAAAACCAATTTTTTTTTCCAACATTTTTTTAACATTATTTTCTTTTGGTTGATGCAGAAAATACAGAAATTGAAAAAACGCAGAAATGCAGAAATTGTAAAAAATGCAAAAAAATGCAAAAATTGCAGAAAATACAGAAAAAACGCAGAAATTGCAGAAAATGCAGAAAAAACGCAGAAATTGCAGAAAATTGAAAAAACACAGAAATGCAGAAAATTGCAGAAATTGAAAACGCCGAACTTGAAAATGCAGAAATTGAAAAAACGCAGACAATAGCAGAAATTGAAACTTGACAGCAATTGCAGAAAACGCAAAAAACAGAAACCTTCCACACACTCCTTCCCTGCCTTTCCTATGATAGAAATTGCACCACAAGGAAGCGTAAAGTGCTAACCGAGCTTAGTGTAGGGCATATCCCCGGCAACGGCGCCAAAAATGTGCGCTCCTTGCTGCACTGTCGAAGCAAGGGACTTGCCAATACACCGTGTGCGAGCCACAAACGGCTCCAAGCACACAACAAGCCTAAACTAGCAAGCTCAAGAAAACAAAGGGTGTGTCACTCACCGCTCTACGCTCGCCTTCGTGGTGGATTCCTCGCCGCGATGAAGAAGAAGCTGCAGTCGTGCCGCGCTCAACCGCTTCGCCGCCGTCGTGCCTTCGTAATGCTCGATCGCACACACACTCTCCCTCTCTCTCTCTCTCACACACACACACACACACAAGGAGGTGAAGAAGAAGAAGATGGAGATGGAGCAAGAGCACTCTTCAATTGCACAAATGAGAGAATGAGTAAAAATTAGGTTTAGTTGGCTTTTATAGGAGCTCACCCCATTCACACTTGGGCGCCCATGCTTAACCAACTAATCCCTTGAATGTCCAAGTTAAAGTGCGCCTCTCATCGGCGATCACTCTACCTTTCCCTATTGGACCGACAAGCCCGGTACCTGACTCTACTTAAATAAATAATACAACGTTTATAGATCATAGGGTGTCCGTGTGCCGTGAAGGTTAACAATCATCCAGAAACGGATGGTCAAACTGAAAGAGTTAATCAAGTTCTAGAGGATATGCTACGAGCGTACGTTACCAAGAAGCAAACCAATTGGGAAGACTACTTACCTATATTGGAATTTGCTCATAATAGCTCAAAGCATGTGACTACAGGATTTAGTCCATTTATGCTTTTATATGGATTTCAACCTAGATCACCCGTTACGGTGGGGTTGGCTAAGGAGAAGATACAACAAGAGAAGGATTTTCTCCAAGACCATTTTGACATGCTTCGAGTTGCTCGACAGAATGTTAAGCAAGCTCAAGATTGATATAAGAAGTACGCAGATGAGCATCGTCATCTTGCTACTTTTGAAGAAGGAGACAAAGTTTTCCTCAAAGTTCCGGAGCATTCAAAAATTCTAAAGATGGGAAAAGTTGCTAAACTTTCACCACGCTATTCTGGACCGATTACTAATCTCAAATGTATACGTCAAGTGGCCTATAAGTTAGCTCTCTCGGAGCACTCACGAGTTCATCCTGTTTTTCATGTTAGCCGTTTACGAAAACAACTAGGACAGAATGATAATGTCATTGACACATGTATGTTAGTTGACCTTATCGAACCGCCAAGCATTCCTCATGAGCCCGAAAAAGATTTTGGATTCTCATGAGCTTTGCACCAGACATCATGTCAGACGACAGTTGTTGTAAAATGGCTAGATAGACCTGAAGAAGATTCTACATGGGAGAATGTCTCCGCACTTAAAAAACATTTTCCTACATTTTTTTTCGAGGACGAAAACGATTCTCCAAGGGTGGGGTAATGTAAGGACATGGGTCCTATGGGCAAGGCCACCGACACGGTCGGACATTGTGCACGTTAGGGGGAGGCTATAAGATAGCATGGTTGGGTGGAGACTAACACACGCATTACCACCACCCTTTCAACATCATTCATTCATCACTCATTGGGAGACATGTACTTCATTCATGGTTGTAGTCGTCTTTATTTTTGTGTGTTGTTGCTTCATATGTAGTTGATTTTTATTCACCTTAAGACTTATGTCGTGAAGATCATATGGGGCGGTCTTACCAATATTTGGTAGAGTCTAATTTCCCCATACATTTGTGATTATTGTGTAGCCAATCATTTTCATGCCTTGATTCAATGAAAATGTGAATACAAATTTGTACATGTGCAAAAATATGTTGTACAAATACATGGTTTGATACTACTAAGGTGGTATTGAATAGTGTGTACAGAGGAATCCTAAACTCTGAGCGATGATAAAATTGAGTGAGTTAGAGAGTCACTTTCTCAAAACACACATAGAGTTATTGTAAGTCACTCATTTATGTAAGTCACTCATTTCTTTACTTGAGAGACTAAATAAATTGGCCCTAGAACTCCTAAAGATGGAGGTTTAATTTAAGAATGGATATGTGAAGCAAGAGGTAGGTGCTAGCAAGCCTGACATTGGATCACTCTTAACCTTGTCCTTTCTTGTGTTTTTTGCCAGCAAGTCAAAGAAACCTTGTACTTCTCCATTTCCCAAAGGAATTTTGTAAGTTTGTCTACATGCCTTCCTGTGCATCAACAATTGACCTTGCAAGCAAGCACCCCCCCCCCCCCCCCCCCCCCCCCTTGCTTTTGCACTATATTTGAGTTTCTTTAGCTCTTTGCTTAATTGAAGTAGACCCAACTATTGTGAATATTGTACGATGTTGCAAATTGAGATCGTCACCTATTTGTTGACCAATATTCATATCCTTGTTGAGTTTTATTTATCTTTTATGAGGAATCTACCAAGATCGCAAGCAAGAATTTTGTCTTGCATTGAGTACTGCATGCTTGTCTTCCCACCTTTCTTGAAAGGGAGAATCTTAATAAAATCCATTAAGATTTTGTTCCTCACTTTTTCTACCCCCCCACCCTCGCATCATGCATGCATTAAACAAAGACTCCAAAGTGACCTCCATCTCTCTCTCTCTCTCTCTCTCTCTCTCTCTCTCTCTCTCTCTCTCTCTCTATGTGCCGCACATCTTTGATGACTCTATTGCAATTCATGTGATGTACTATGCACACAAAAAGACCCTGCTGCTTCTCAGGAAGGTTGTTTGTCACCACATCCACATCCGCCGATGTTCCACCACCTTCCTCAAGTGCAATGATTGACGGGGGCAAGGGCTATAGCAAGTCTCTCTCTCTCTCTCTCTCTCTCTCTCTCTCTCTCTCTCTCTCTCTCTCTCTCTCTCTCTCTCTGTGCTTGCTTCTAAAAAACTTGTGATGAGTAGGTGGTGGGAAGTTTTTCCACCCAAATCTTAATGGTGAGTAGCCTTACTGGAAAGGTAGGGCAAGATTGTTGTTGTGTGCATAACACACTAAGGCCTTGCTAGTCGTGGGCTACTATGGGTGGTGAAAGACATGTGAGAATCAAAATAACTAATCACAAATTTTCATTGACAATAGATGCAATTGTTTAGTGCAATGTTCTCTCTCTCTCTCTCTCTCTCTCTCTCTCTCTCTCTCTCACACACACACACACACACACACACACACACACACACACACACACACACACACATTGTATAGTAAAACAAAATTCCCTCGAAGGGCTAGCACTAATGTAGACCCTTTGAGGGAACCTTTTTTTTATAACACATTCAAGAGCTTTCAAAAAGAAAAGTGTATTCACTTTTTTCATTTAGTACAAAACTGTACTCGCTCTTTTCACACATATCATACTTACTCTACTCCATTACATGATATGGAATCTTTCAAGATCCCATCCCATTTGAACATTTCAATTTGGCCATTCAAACTTGCCATGCATCCCCTCATGGTCAAGCTCAAAATCCAACAATACAGAGAAGTTAATTGACTTGAGCCTGCTCAATGCCAAAACTTGGCTGCTATGAGCGTAAGGTTGGAAATTAAAAAAAAAAATTGTTGCACTTTCAATGCCCGTCATTGTCCTTTACTTCTACGTGACAATTGGCAGCTATGTGCCTCACCCATCTCTTTCTCTTTGCGCCTTGGTTGCCTTATCCCATCTCCCATGTGCCCCCCCCTCCCCATTTTCCCTTTTGATTTGCTTTACTTTTCTTTATGCTACAGAAGGATCTCACCTGATGTTTCATTTGTGCCACATGTGAACCTACTCGCTCGTTTCCAATTGTATAAGCTAGAATCTATCTAGATTCCTTACAGAGATTGGCTATTCCAGTTAAGTTGACATAAAACAACCATGCACAGCCTTGTATCAAGCTCACAACCTGGGACATGATTCTCTGCACATCTGTCATAAGCCACAATGACAACACCAAGTTGTTGCTCATACTACGATCCCATACAGATTAAAAAAAGGAGATTTTGTTGACCCTGCTTTCTTGTAGTAATAGCACTTGCCAAATGGCCCAACTTGTGTTCTCATTCGGATGTTCTATCTGCCTGCGAGCCACATCACAACCAAATAAATAAAAAGAGAACTTTTTGATTTGTGAAACAAAGGAGCTCCCTTCAACTTGCCTTTCATTTAGTCCTGAGAATCTTTGGTTGATTCTCCTTAAACAAATGCACCCAAGTATGGTAGGCACTTATGCACTTTGTATTGACTACTATAAGAAGAGAGTTTTTTAAAAAAAAAAGATAAAGGATTACAAAAAGGGAGAGTTTGAAGTGAAAAAAAAAAGCTCCCTAAAGGATATGCGCCAGTGCAAACCCTTAAGGGAGCATTTTTTAATTGGCTTTTTAAAAGAAACCCTTAGTGTTAGTGTTGTGTTGGGCTAGGGAGACTTTTATTGTTTTCAGTGCATGATGGAGACTTAACTTTCATTTCACATCCCGACATGTCTTTATTTTTCTTGCAATCTATTGTTTTACTGCTAAACATAAGCTTCACCTTGCATAATTTTAGTAAATTTTACACACACACACATACACACAAATGTTTTTTTTTTTTGGCATTCTGGTGTTTTAGAATGCTAAAGTGAAGCTTCACCTTGCATAACTCTAATAAATTCTATACACACACACATATTAATTAGTTCTTTTTATTTTACCTTTCATTTCAAACTTCACATGGCTTTACATTTCTTGCATTCTATAGCTTTATTCTAGTCAGTGTTAAGATTCGAGAAAGTCTCTTTTATTAAGCGGCTGCTGGTCAAGTTTCCTCCTCATAAAGAAAAAAATTGGAAATACTAGCAAGCATTTTGAGATTTGTAGAAATTTTTGGACGAATTTCTCACATATTTCACCAGTTTCTCTTTTATTTACCATGGTCTGCAACTAGGTAGTCTCGATTTTCAATGGGCTCAAGACTAAGATGAGGCAATCCTTTCCCAAACAGTGACACCAGTTTATTTCAACCTAACAATTTTATCACTTTCTTATTGTTTTTGAAAGCCACCGTGACCCTTTCACTTGATAAAAAACTCTCCCTTTTTGTAATCCTTTAGGGAGGCTTTAAAAAAAAAAAAACATCTCTTCTTGTAGTCTATTCAAAGTGAGCACGGTGGCACGCACGTTTCATTAAATAGAATCTAGGCAAGTCGTGACGTGATCGATCACGCCTATGTTGGCTTTGTGCTTGAAAGTCTTGCAAACTAGATAAAATTCTGTGAGATTTTAACTAATGGATGGAGAAAAGAGCCAATATGTGGTCCTCATTTTGAACGCATTTCTTTAACAAGAATCAACGAAGATTTGTGTTTCTTTTGAAAGGAAACTTTCTTTGAAGAGTAAGTCAAAGGGGTGACTTGCCAGGTGTTGCATGATGCATGCGGCCAATGAGGAGACAGGCACGTCGATTGGAGGGGGGGGGGGGCAGTGGGTGCGAGGCCAGGCAGACGGTGAGAGGGCTGAGGTGGCACTGCATTAGGCTTAATGATTTTTTTTTATATGCATGTCTTGGCATAGGGGACGTGCTTCACACTGCACCAGGGTAGCTCAGGCGAGCGACTTGTTCTATGATCATGACATCGTGTGGTCGATGCACACATTCGCACATAAAAGTATCACCCTCATTTTCCACATGGCCGTTAATGCTACTGTCACATTGGACTTGAAAACAAAAGTTGAACATTTTTCTCAGTAAATGGGAGGAGCCCATGTGGTTAAACCTTTGGCTTAGACATTACTTGTAAGGGTTCAACACGTCTAAAATGACCTCCCACGTACACCTTTTGGCTGAGGGTACGAGGCCAACTTTTTCCTTTTCATCTGCAAATGATTAAATGCTGTTACCATATACATGTGGTAGTGATGTGTGTGAACACACTAGGACCGCCGGGGCATGTTTAGGAGGAGGAACATGTTTGCTGCTGAGGAGAGATTTGATGGGGACAATTACCCTATGTGGGCTTACATGATGCAACATGTTCTTGTGTCAAAAGGCGTTTGTAATATTGTGCAGGGCATTGATGTACATCCCGGTTCTGAGGATGCAGGTGATGTTGAGGATGTTGTAGGTCTTGCTACAAGAATTGCTGCTATTAGAGTTGTTTTGCCTATGGCATAAAAATCATGTTGGGATGTAACGGATACGCAAGCTCATGCATTGATTGAGTTGTCTGTGAAGTGCACCATTGTTCCTCACATTTGTTCAGAAAAATTTGCAAAATAGGCTTGGTATATTTTGGTTGGTCTTTATGCAAGTCGCATTGAGGCTAAAATTGCTTTGCTGCATAAAGAGCTGGAGTCGAAGATTATGCATGAGGAAGATGATATGGACACTTTCCTTGCTGGTGTCAAGGATATCAATGAGCAACTTATTTCTACAGGTGAAGTCATTTCAGTTCCCTTGTGCAGACCGTTCTTGATGCCTTACCAGATTCTTACCAAACTTTTGCTAGTACTTGGATACTTATGACCCAAGAAAACCCTTAAGTTGTCAAGTTTGATGCATTGTGCACATTGCTGTTGCAAGAGTCACTTTCCGGAAAAAACAGGACTAGACAACGTGCAGTTGAACAGGCTTTTATTGCTTCTCAAAGAAAGGGTGACTACAGTAATGCAACCACTTCGTATGGTTCTGCTGCGAGTGGCAAAACTTATGTTTCCAATGCTTCTGCTGGCAGCATTTTGTCTGGTAATTCTGGTGATAAGGGGAAAAATAAGATGCATTGCCATTATTGTAAAGCTAATGATCACTTGATCAAGCATTGTCCTAAGTTGAAGGCTAAAGAGGCTAAGAAGAAAGAGGGTGGTTCCACTGCAAATACTGTTTCCACTACAAATACAACCATTGTTGAGTCTTCTGTAAAAGGAGACTGTGATGTTGATGTTGATGCAGAATGGGCTTTTTAGTGCAGAGTGCACTTATAATCTTGTTGTCCATGATGCATGCTTGTCAGTTGTTGCTGCAGATTCACATGTGTGGTATTTCAAGCTACAAAGCACATTACCTCACATCGTGAATTTTTCACCTCTCTTGAGTCTGTCCCTCATGGGAATTCAGTAACTTGTGCCAACAATGCCTCTTATCCGGTTCAGGGGGTTGAAAAGATTGTGCTTACTACTGCAAATGGCAGTTCTTTCACACTTGCTGATGCACTTTATGTACCTGGGATCAAGAAGAATCTTTTGTCTATATCTGCACTTGCTAGACTTAAACTTGTAATCAAATTTGTGGATGACAGATGTACAATTCATGATCTCAATTTTGGTGATGAAATTGTTGCATTTGGCCTTTTCTACCGTGGGCTGTATAAGCTCACTTTGTATGAAAAGCGTGGAAACAGTTTTGCAAATGTAGTTGTAGATTCAAGGGCTATTTTAGATGCAAAACTTTGGCATGCACGTTTTGGTCATCTAAATTTTGCCAGTTTGCTGCGTTTGCAGAAATCTGATATGGTTGTTTCTTTTCCGCCTCTTGAAGCACCTATCAAACATGTTTGTGAAGGCTGTATTTTGGGTAAAATGCAGCGCTCTAAGTTTCCAAAGGATGGTTCAGTTAGGGCCACATGTAGATTGCAGCTTGTGCATAGTGATGTTTCTGGGCCCATGCAAACTCCGTCGTTGGGCAATTACCTGTACTTCGTGACATTCATTGATGATTACTCCAGGCATGCATGGGTATTTTCTCTTAAAGCGAAGTCTGAAGTTTTTATGTGCTTTAAACAATTTTTGGCTATGGATGAAAATGTATCAAAATGTACTACGGGCACCCTCTATTCCGATCAAGGGGGGGAGTATATGTCTCATGAATTTAATGCATTTCTAGCTAGTCATGGGATAAAACACTAATGTACAGTGCCGTATATGTTAGGAAATATGACGTAGCTAAATAGATATTTGAGTAGATTACTTAATGGAGAGAGATAGATTTCACACACAAGAGATTATAGAGTATAGAGAGAGAGAGAGAGAGAGAGAGAGAGAGAGAGAGAGAGAGAGAGAGAGAGAGAGAGAGAGAGAGAGAGAGTACACACGATATATGTGGTTCACCCAATATGGGCTATATCCACGGGAAAGCAACCACTCAATGGCTTTAGGACTTCAAAACAAGAAGTAGTTTACAAAGGGATTATACCCTTAATAGAGCTCCCGCCTTGCTTCACTCTCACCACCTCACTCTCACCTTGTTGCATCAACTTCACAATATGAAACGTGTGTAGAAATGTCCTCCTTTTATAGGCCAAAAGGGTTGCCCTCTCTCATGAGAGGCAACCATGTGTAGCCGCCCTTGTGTAGATAAGTCCAAATTGGACCCTCCAATCCGCCCATGTGTAGCCGCCCTTGTGTAGATAAGTCCAAATTGGACCCTCCAATCCGCCCATATGTGGCCGCCCTTGAGAAGACAAGTTCGCTTTTGAATTTGGCCACCGGCCATTCACTTCCGACCACCGGCCAGTGGCCATTGACTACCGCCCATCAGCCAACCGGACAACTGTCCAACCGACCGATCGTTTTTCGACCACTTTCTGGCCGCCGTCCGGCCATAATATTCCGGCGAAGCCAATCTCGAGCTTTGCTCGAGATTGGCCGTGAAAATTTTGGTTTTCCGGCGAGTGATTGTCCTTCACGCACGATGGCTTCTCCTCATAATGGGGGCCTTACAAATGTGCATTTTTACCACAGAAAATTACAAGGGGCAAATCAGGCTCCATATTTAACAATCTTTCACTTGGAGACTGATCTACAAACCAAACCTGTGACTGCTTTCCATCCTAGATTCTTATCCTTGAATTTCGATTGAAGATGAGCAAAATCTCAACTTCTCCTTGTTGACCACCTTTGTAAACATGTCTGCAGGATTTTCACTTGTATGTACCTTTCCTAGCTTTAGCTGTCCCTCTTCCAAAAGAGTGTGTATGAAGTGATATATCACCTCAATGTGGTTTGTCCTTGAATGAAAGGCTGAGTTCTTTGCAAGATGGATAGCGCTTTGGCTATCACTGTACAAGACACAATTGTCTTGTTTGAATCCAAGATCTTCTAAGAATCTGTGAAGCCACATAATTTCTTTGCTTGCCTCCATCATTGCTACATACTCTGCTTCTGTGGTAAAAAGTGAGACCACTTTCTGCAGCTTTGAAGCCCAACTTCTACTGTGCCTCCTACCGTGAAGACGTAGCCAGTAGTGCTCCTTTGAGTATCTTTGTCACCTGCCATATTTGCATCAGCATACCCGTGAAGAAAAATATCAGTTCCTCCAAAACACAAAACATTTGTTGTTGTCCCTTTTAGATACCTAAGTATCCACTTCACAGCTTGCCAATTCTCTTTACCTGGGTTGTCCATGAACCTACTTACAACTCCCACTGCATGTGCAATATCTGGCCTTGTCCAGACCATAGCATACATTAAAGAACCTACCGCTGCAGCATATGGAACTTTAGACATATCGGCTATCTCCTCTTGTGTCTTTGGACACATATCCTTCGTTAGTTTAAAGTGACCAGCCAAAGGTGTAGAAACTGGTTTTGCATTTCGCATTGCAAACCTTTCTAGTACCTTCTTGATGTATTCCTCTTGAGATAGCTTTATTGTTTTCTTTGTCCCGTTCCTTGATACTTTCATACCAAGCATCCTCTTTGCAACACCTAAATCTTTCATTGAAAAATATTTAGACAGCTCCTCTTTTAGGTCTTTGATGTCCTGCATGTTAGCAATTGCAATCAGCATGTCATCAACATACAACATTAGGATGATGAATTTCCCATCTCCCAAAATCTTCGTGTAGACGCAGTGATCCGAGTTGCATCTTATGAATCCATGATCCAACATTCGTTGATCAAACTTCAAGTACCATTGTCTTGATGCTTGCTTTAAACCATACAAGCTCTTCTTTAATCTGAAAACCATTTTCTCCTTACCTTTTACTTCATACCCCTTTGGTTGAAGCATGTAGATTTCCTCCGCTAAGTCACCATGAGGGAATGCCGTATTTACATCCATTTGCTCAAGATTTGGATCATGAGCAGCCACAAGGCTTAAGACAAGCCTAATTGAGTTCATTTTTACAACAGGAGAAAATATTTCATTGAAGTCAATACCTTTATTTTGAGAAAACACTTTTATCACAAGCCTAGACTTGTACCTTTTCTTCCCACCTTCTTCTTCCTTCAGCTTGTACACCCATTTGTTTTGAAGTGCCCGCTTACCTTTAGGCAACTCAACCAACTCCCATGTTTGGTTGCAATGTAGTGAGTCCATCTCCACTTGCATGCTCTTCGTCCATTCTTCTTTGGATTTGTGTTGCATAGCGTCTTCGTATGATTCTGGCTCTTCGAAATCTGAGATCAAGAGATGGTTGAAGGTATGAACAAACCTTCCTGGGTGTCTACTTGCTCTTGTAGATCTTTGGGGAATAGGTTGAGGCTCCTCATTTGGCTGACATTGTTGTACATTGTCACCGTTTGCAGTCCTTGAGTCTTCATTGTCCTCAAGCTCCATGTACTCATCACCTGTTTCTTTTTTTTGTTTTCTTTCCAAGTAATCTTTGTACATATTTTGTTCGTTAAAAACTACATCCCTACTCGTTAAGATTTTACCATCTTTAGGATTCCACAGGCGATGCCCAAAGTCACCTTCTCCATAGCCAATGAAGAAACACTTTTTGGACTTTGCATCTAGCTTTGATCTTAGGCTTCTATCTATGTGCATGAAAGCCTCAAACCCAAACACTTTGAGAAATGCATAATTCACCGGTTTACCTGTCCATGCCTCTTCTAGAACTCCCCCATCCAATGCCATTGAGGGTGATCGGTTGATTAAGTACACATACGTACTTGCAGGTTTTGCCCAAAGCTCAAGCGGTAGGCCTGCATGTAGCCGCATGCTTCGTGCTCGCTCCATGATTGTCCTGTTCATCCTTTCCGAAATCCCATTTTGTTGAGGTTTCCTTGGAGTTTTCCTTTGACTTTGAATGCCGTTGTTAGCACAAAAGCTTTCAAAAGCTTGGCTGCCATATTCGCCTCCATTCTCCGATCTGAGGCATTTAACCTTGGTACCTGTTTCATTCTTCACAAAGGCTTTCCACCTTTGAAATATAGAAAATACATTGGACTTATTCTTCATGACATAAACCCATGTTTTTCTAGTTGCATCATCTATGAATGTTACATAGTACAATGAGCCACCAAGTGATGATGTACTTGCAGGACGCCAAACATCAGGATGAATCAACTCAAGTATTTTATTTTTTCTTTCATTTCTTGATTTTTGAAATTTTACCCTCTTTTGTTTACCATAAACACAATCTTCACAGAACTCTAAGTCCACTTCTTTCAAACCTGGTAGAAGCTTCTTTGTTTGAAGGATTTGCATTCCTTTGGCACTCATGTACCCAAGCCGGTAGTGCCACACCGCACTGTCAACTTCTGTAGTTGTTGCACAAGCTGAAGGTTGCATGCTAATAGTACACAAGTAAAGTGTACCGACCTTTTCTTCCTTGGAAACCACCAAAGATCCCTTTGAGATCTTCCACCGTTTGTTTCCAAATCCAATGTTGTAACCTTCATCGTACAATTGTCCTGTAGAGATCAAATTTTTGTGAAGAGAAGGAACATGCATAACATCTTTAAGCTTCCATTCATTTCCGTTTTAGCAGTTTTGACAGAAACTGTACCTTTGCGACAATCTCATAAGCTTCATCATCTCCCAAGTATACATACCCAAAATTACCTTTGGTGTAATCTTGGAAATGTTGCTTGTGTGGTGTTGCATGGAATGAAGCCCCGGAATCCACTATCTAGGAATTAGACACATTGCCTAATGAGAGAATTAGAGCATCTTGCTCTACTTTACCTGCCACATTGGCCTCCGATGTTGGCTTGTTGTCTTGAGACTCAGTCTCCTTCTTCCTCTTGGACCAGAAATCCTTCTTGACGTGGCCCTTCTTGCCGTAGTTCCAACATTCAAGAACTGACTTTGTGTGTGACTTGTGTCTTGAGCGATCACGTCCCTTTTGGTTTTTGAACCTCTCCTTAGGCCTTCCTCTTGTTTCCACTGACAGTGCAACACTTGATGATTCTCTTGTGCTTCTTCTTCATGTTTCCTTGCTTACGAGAACACCCACAACATCATAAAACTTAGAGTATTTGTGCCAGAAATAGGATTACTCACAGCCATCACAAGGCTGTCCCAACTATCCGGTAGAGATGATAGTATAACGAGAGCTCGCACTTCATCGTCGAAATTGATTTCCACCGATCAAAGTTGACTTATGTTTGTGTTAAAGTCGTTTATGTGTTCTGGAACTGAACCATTCTCTACCATCTTTAGATTGAACAAGCGCTTCATAAGAAATACCTTATTGGATGCTGATGGTTTCTCATAGAAGTCGTCACAAGTGACTTCACCAAGTCCTGCGTGGTCTTCATCTCCGAAACATTGAAGGCCACCGTTGACGCCAAGCTTAACCGGGTCGTTCCCAATGCCTTTTAATCAAGGACAATCCATGCTTCATCTACCATTGTTGCGTGCTTCTTCGCAAGACCGCCTAGTGGCAAATAGAGGTCCCTCTGGTAGAGATAGTCTTCAATCTGCATCTTCTAATGTTGGTGGTTTTTACCATTGAACTTCTCAATCTTGAGCTTCCCTTCCTCTGCCATAACTCCCACTCAATTCAAGGAATCCTTTCCTTGAGATATTTTAGCTACGAGCAAACCTTGCTCTGATACCAGTTGTTAGGAAATATGACGTAGCTAAATAGATATTTGAGTAGATTACTTAATGGAGAGAGATAGATTTCACACACAAGAGATTATAGAGTAGAGAGAGAGAGAGAGAGAGAGAGAGAGAGAGAGAGAGAGAGAGAGAGAGAGAGAGAGAGAGAGTACACACAATATACGTGGTTAACCAATGTGGGCTACGTCCACGGGAAAGCAACCACTCAATGGCTTTAGTACTTATAAACAAGAAGTTTTACAAAGGGATTATACCCTTAATAGAGCTCCCGCTTTGCTTCACTCTCACCACCTCACACTCACCTTGTTGCATCAACTTCACACTATGAAACGTGTGTAGAAATGGCCTCCTTTTATAGACCAAAAGGGCCGCTCTCTCTCATGAGAGGCAACCATGTGTAGCCGCCCTTGTGTAGATAAGTCCAAATTGGACCCTCCAATCCGCCCATGTGTGGCCGCCCTTGAGAAGACAAGTCCTCTTTTGAATTCGGCCACCGGCCATTGACTTCCGACCACCGGCTACAGGCCATTGACTACCGGCCACCGGCCAACCGGCCAACCGACTGGTCATTTTCCGACCACTTTCCGGCCGCCGTCCGGCCATAATATTCCGGCGAAAAGGAATATTTTGACGAGATTGGCTGTGAAAATTTTGGTTTCCGACGAGTGATTATTATTTCCAGCGAGTGATTTTCCTTCACACACAATGGCTTCTCCTCATAATGGGGACCTTACAAATGTGCGTTTTTACCACAAAAAATTACAAGGGGTATATCAGGCTCCATACTTAACAGTATACCCCTCAGCAAAATGGTGTTGCTGAGAGGAAAAAAAGGTCTCTTACGTAAATGACAAGATGTATGGTCAAGAGTCAAGCTTTACCACAATCGTTTTGGCTCAAGGCTGTCATGTGTGCCACTTATGTACTCAACAGGTGTCCTACAAAAGCGTTGCAGTCTATGACTCCATATGAAGCATGGCATGATAGAAAGCCATCTATGGAGCACATGCATGTTTTTGGATGTTTGGCTTATGGTTTAGTGACACAAGTGCAGTGCAAAAAATTGGATGATAAGGCTGTCAAATGTATTTTTGTTGGTTATAGTGCTGAAAGCAAAGGTTACAGATTGTATCATCCGCAAACAAAGCGTATTTTGGTTTCACAGGATGTAGTGTTTGTGGAAGATTCTATTCAGTCCTTGCTGTCATGTACTAGAGATAGTATTGTAAGCTCACATGACATTTATGACACTTGTTGCCTCTTTTCAGTGATGGAAGTTCGAATGTAAATTCCAATGAGGCAAATATACAGCCTATGGGGGTTTTCAAAAATGTTATAGATCAGCCTATTACGTAGATGTACATGATGTACTTGATGAGGAAAGGGCTGAAAATGAGCAGGCTAGAGGTATGCCAAAATGGCTGGCGCACACTTTGCGTGACAGTAAATTGGATGCACCTTTGTCTAGTCATACTCGTTCAGGCTCTCGCAATGCATCTTATGCATCAGATTGTTATGCTTTGGCTGTGTCTAGCTTACATGATGTTGATGAACCTCTATCTTTTGATGAAGCACAAAATTCAAAAAATTGGATGGCTGCCATGCAATCAGAATATGATGCACTTATAGAAAATTGGATGGCTGCCATGCAATTAGAATATGATGCACTTATAGAAAATGACACACGGAATTTATGTGATTTGCCTCCTGGCAAAAAGGCCATTGGTACGAAGTGGGTTTACAAGCTAAAACGCAAGCCAGATGGTGAGATTGATCGCCATAAAGCTCGACTTGTTGCAAAGGGTTATGCACAACAATAAGGCATAGATTATGAAGAGACTTTTGCTCTGACTTGTCATATGACCACTGTGCATTTTCTATGTGCATTGGCAGCTCATTTTGGTTGGGATTTATAGAATCAGACATTGTTACTACTTTCTTGAATGGTGATATATTTGAGGAAGTTTATGTAACGCAGCCTCACGGGTTTGTCAAGAAAGGACAAGAGGACAAAGTGTGAAAATGTAACAAGGCTTTGTATGGGTTGAAGCAATCTCCTCATGCTTGGTATGAGAAAGCTGACACTCATTTGGTCAAACAAGGTTATCGTAACAGTCCGATAGAAAGCACACTATATGTAAAGTGTGAAGGTGATGTACTTCTTATTTTGGTTCTTTATGTAGATGATTTGATGATCACTGGACCAAATGAGAGACATATTGATGAATTTAAGGCTGATTTGAATGCTACGTTCAAGCTGAAAGATTTGGGGCTTTTGGATTATGGAAAGGATCCCGCAGTACCCTTACCCATCTCTTAAACTCTTACGGTAAACCTCTTCAAGAACACATTAAAATATTCAGTACCATCTCCCATACCCGTGCCATTATCCTTGAAATTGAATTCTTTAAAGGCTCTCGCTTCGCCTCATCTAACCTCTTGGACTCCCGCTGCTATCAAAAACCTTTGAATGCCTACAACTATATCCCTTGGATCTCTTGGCACCCTACCCATCAAAAGGTTGCCTTCATCATCTCAGAGCTCAAAAGGTATATTATTTTAGAATCAACCTTGAAGGGATACCTCCACCTTCGCAACCTTTTCTATCTATGCCTTCGGGCTAAGGGCTACCCGGCTAACTTTCTTCTAAAAGTCTTTATCAAAGTCTCTTACCTCAACCGCACCTCACGCCTCCTACCCTTGCACAAAATAATAAAAAATCCACCCAATGTGCTCATTCCCTTCACACCCACCACTAGAAAAATGCTACCCTCCCAATGTATTAGCAATCCCATTTCTAAAGCTTGCCAACTCGATGCCAATCTTTCCCACCTCCCTAGACCTACCATCTGTTGGACCTCGCGGCCCAACATTCATAGCCTTCTGGTACATGTAAAGAATGAGGATGCAAGAGAGCTACACAAGACAAGCACAAAGCACACAGAGATGGAAAGCTTCTTCTTCTTCTTCACAGAAAAGAGAGTACAAAATGACTAAGTGCTAAAGCTGAAAAGTAGCACATATGTACATGCGGTCACTAAGTGTAAACTCGCTAGAAGCGTACTAGGCTGGCACTATAAGTGTAGTCCAACTGTAGAATCACTGGCAGAGATCCTCCGTGTCGGTCACCTAACGCGCCAGTGAGTAAATGCCGTAAGCGGCCAAGACCCGTAGTGGATGCCAGCTCAAGGTGTAGAGCTCGACATCTCAACACTCCCCCTCGAGCTCTGCATGTCGCAGAGTCCAAGCATAGTCCGGAAACGTCGAAGCTTCTCAGCTCCGAGGGCCTTGGTAAAGATATCCGCTATCTGCTCCTCTGTGCTGACGTAGACCAAGTCGATGTCGCCCGCCAACACTCGCTCTCGAACGTAGTGGTAATGGACCTCTATGTGTTTGGTCCTGGCATGGAACACTGGGTTCCTAGCCAACTGCATGCTGCTGAGGTTGTCCAAGTAACAGCAACACTCTCAAAAGAGAACATGAAGCCACTCGTAGATCTCCTATCAACAATGCTACCTGCCCAATCTGCATCTGTATACCCATACAATGCTAATGGTGCATCTGCTGCATAGAACAATGCGTAGTCAAGAGTACCTTGCACATACCTAAGTGTGCGTCGTACTCCATCCAAATGTGGCTTCCTCGCGTTGCATGAACTGACTCTCCAAGCCTACTGTGTAGCTCAAGTCTGGCCTCGTGATAGTCAAGTAGATTAGACTACCCACAATCTTTCTGTACATGTTGACATCCTCAACAACATCACCCTTCTCTGCACTCAGCTTTGCATTCACATCCAAGGGAATAGAAATTGGCTTACAATCAGCCATACTATACTTTGACAACATGTCCAAAGCATACTGTCTCTGTGATAGCCATACACCCTCTGGAGTCCTGATCACTTCAATGCCAAGAAAGTAGCGCAACTCGCCTAAATCTTTCATTTCAAACTCCTGTTTGAGAAGACCGTTCACATGGTCAATCTCCATAGCATTGTCACCAACAATAATAAGGTCATCTACATATATGGTAATGACCACAATCCCCACATCACTCTCACATACATAGAGTGAATGATCAGCATGAGCTCTCCTAAAATCAATACTGACAAGATACTTGGAAATCCTGTCATACCATGCTCTAGAGCCCTGCTTCAAACCATACAAAGCTTTGAGAAGTCTGCATACATAATCTGGGTAACCTGGATCGACATAACCAGGTGGCTGATCCATATACACTTCCTCTTGCAACTCACCATTCAAGAAGGCATTCTTTACATCCATTTGATGCATAATCCATCCTCTAGATGCAGCCACTGCTATGACAACTCTCACTGTCGTCATCTTTGCCACTGGAGCAAAGGTCTCCTCATAGTCTATGCCATACGTCTGTGCATAACCCTTTGCGACCAGCCTTGCCTTGTGACGCTCAATGTTACCATCAGCCTTATGCTTGGTTTTATACACCCATTTACAGCCAATAGCTTTCTTGCCACTTGGCAATGGCACCAACTCCCATGTGTCATTTGCTTCCAATGCAGCCATCGCTTCATTCATTGCATCATCCCAATGCACATTTCCAACTGCATCCTCAAAACATGTGGGCTCCACATCCTGTATCACCTTAGCCATGTAGGCTTGGTGATGCGCTAGATACCCATCATAAGTCAATTTCTGAACTGGATTTCTGACTCTATTAGATCTGCGCGGTCCTGGGTCACTCCTTTGCCCTCTAGCATCTTCTTGTACTTTCCTTACACCAGGTGTCCTGACAGCCGGAATTCCAAATTCCTCATCAAGACTTTGTTCAGAACCATCTGAATCCATGTCTACATGTGAAAAACCAGATGATGCATCAACCATAAAGGGAGGTTCATCAACCTTTTCCTTTCCTTTTCGTGATACATTCCCTGTACCTGTTGGTGGAGTAACCTGCGTACGTAGTCTACCATTCCATGGTTTCTCAACAGAGCCACGAGAAGAGGACTCTTGTGGTCCACTCAAAACCTGTGACTGTGGCCTCACATTTTGTACAACCACATCATCTTTTACATCAGCCCCAATAGTGCCATGTGCATTACTGTACCAGCTGCTCATCTCATCAAAGACTACATCTCTGCTCACTCGTAATTCTCGTGTAGTAGGATTGTAGCACCTGTACCCCTTTTGTTCAAGGGAATATCCCACAAGAATACATTTCTCTGCTTTAGGATCCAATTTCCTACGCAACTCATCTGGTACATGCACGTAAGCTATGCAGCCAAACACTTTCAAGTGTGCCAAATCAGGCTTTGTACCTGTAAACTTTTCCTCATGTGTTACATCATGCACCGCAGCTGTAGGTGTCCTGTTCATAATGTACACAGCTGTATTTACAGCTTCAACCCAGAAATGATGAGGCATGTTCTTCTCATTCATTAATGCACGTGCAACCTCTGCAATGTGCCTGTTTTTCCTTTCTGCGACCCCATTCTGCTGTGGAGTATATCTGCATGTAAACTGCCTGTGTATACCATGCATTCGTAGAAAATCTAAAAAATCATTGGAGAAGTACTCTCCCCCTCCATCTGACCTCAATGTCTTGATTTGCATATCTGTCTCCTTCTCAATCATGACTTTGAAGTCTTGAAAGTGACCAAACACTTCACTTTTGTTACGCATGAAGTAGACCCATACTTTCCTTGTATGGTCATCAATGAAAGAGACATAATACCTGCAACCATGTATACTTGCAGTATCGGTTGGACCCCAAACATCTGTGTGCACCACCTTAAGTGGCTTTTTACATACATTGCGCTCATGTGGAAATGAGCCCTTTGACTGTTTTCCAAACTGGCATGCTGCACACACTTTATGCATACCATCCACCTTGAATTTGGGCAAACCTTTTACAATCTTCTTTGATTGCATGCTGCGCAATCTCTGCTCATTGACATGGCCAATGCGTTTGTGCCAAATGTCAACATCAGCCACAACACCTGTGCCCTGTGCAAATAATGCAGCTTTTACCTCAGGCATGTCTACACTCAGCGTAAACATTCTGCCCACACATTTACCCTCTGTGATCAGCTTATAGCCATTCTGGAAATCTTCTACATAATAGCCATTTGGATTGAAGCGAACCTGCAAACCCTGCTCAACCATTTGTCCAACAGAAACAAGATTCTTTGTAATGTTTGGGACATGAAGTACATCTGCTAAGTACTTTGATTTCCCACTCTTCGTATTTAGAGGTATGTCCCCTACATGAGCAATGGGGTGAGCTGTGTCATCTCCTGTCTGCACATAGCCTGACACATCTGGTTTGCGCATATCTCTAAACTACTCTCCACGAGACGTCATGTGATTAGAGGCACCTGAATCCACATACCAAACATCATCTTGGGTGGAATTCTCTGCAGTCATTGTATTCATTACATGTTGCATAACAAACATGCGCTCGTTTTTGCTGTCATCTGCATCTCTGCTAGTAGATGCATAGTTGCGCTGTTCTCTCTTTCTATTTGCTTTTCCCTTTGGACAGTCACGTGACATGTGACCTCTTTCACCACAAGTCCAACATTCTCTACTATCTGGAGTATGTTGCTGCCTGCTTGATCCTGCACCACGACCTCTTTGACTCCCCATGCCTTGAGACTGGTTTCCCCTGCCACCTGTATTGTTTTGATTTGATTGACCTTCCAGAAATTGGCCCCTGCAACCCCTTGGGCCTCGACCACGACCTCTACCTCTACCTCTGTTGGAGTTAGAATAGAAGGCCTGTTCAGAATTATTTCTGCCATGAGAAGAAGATGTGTCAAGGTTCTTCTCCTCAAGAATAAGCATAGAAATCAAATCTTGGAACACGGGGATGTCGTCTCTTGTATTCATGGAAGACCTAAAATGTACATACTCATCTCCTAGACCATCCAAGCATGCACGGACAATGTCATCGTCTTCCACTGAGACTTTAATAGATCCAAGAGCCTCAATGATACTCTTGATCTTCAAAGCATAATCATTGATGGAGAGGTTGTTCCTCTTAACCTGATTTAGCTCCGACTTTAGTTGAAGCTTCCTGGCCTTGGTGTTCACCTCGAAAACTCTGCCTAAGTTTTTCCATGCAATGGCGGGGGTTTCAGCATCCTGTAGATAGCCCATCATGCCATCTGTGATTCTCATAGAAAGCCAATACATCACTTTGCTCTGGCCTTGTTGCCAGTCCCTCAAAGCTTTCCTTTGTTCTGCTGTAGCATTTGCCTCGGGAATCTCTGGTTCCTTTTCATTGTCTCCTTCTACATAGTCCCAATAACCTTTTCCTTTTAGGAAATTTGTTATTCTGAACTTCCATGCAGGGTAGTTATTTTTCTCAAGCTTCTCAGTACTAACAATCTGACTGAAACCGTCAGACATCTTGAAGCACTAAGACAAAATAGCTGCAATCTGCAAAAACCTGCAAATCTGCTGAACCTGCTATCGTGGTTCTTGTAACGCTTTCTACACTCAACGAGTGTCCACAATCAAGCGTACATACAACCACTGTACTTGTACAGTAAATCTCTGTATACTTCACTTTGGAGACCTGTTCAGAAACTTGTGCGAAAAACTTGTGCATCTGGTCGTGGATTGCGAACGAAGGGATTGTGATGCTCTTGCTCTCTTAGCCTCTCTTGCCTGCACCAGGCTCTGATACCATGTAAAGAATGAGGATGCAAGAGAGCTACACAAGACAAGCACAAAGCACACAGAGATGGAAAGCTTCTTCTTCTTCTTCACAGAAAAGAGAGTACAAAATGACTAAGTGCTAAAGCTGAAAAGTAGCACATATGTACATGCGGTCACTAAGTGTGAACTCGCTAGAAGCGTACTAGGCTGGCACTATAAGTGTAGTCCAGCTGTAGAATCACTGGCAGAGATCCTCCGTGTCGGTCACCTAACACGCCAGTGAGTAAATGCCGTAAGCGGCCAAGACCCGTAGTGGATGCCAGCTCAAGGTGTAGAGCTCGACATCTCAACAGTACATAGTTTACACCACCCTTGATACAAACTTTTCACCCCACAAGTTTCCAGTTTCCTCTGTATGCTTTCCACACCACCCCAACCCCTCTGGCCTACTCTTTTGGTTTCATTAAAAACTCTTAGTTTTCATTTTTCCTTCCGTATTTTCTCTTACACTTTACCCCTTATAGCTAAAAACCTCTCAGTTTTTCAGATTTTCCTTCCATCTTTTCTCTTATACTTTACCCCTTATAGCTCAAAATGTTAACAAACACTTGATTCCTTACCCCTCTCCCCTAGTATTGCCTTTGGACTCATTTTATGCCTCCCTCATGAAGCTCACTTTGAACCACTTGAATTTTTACATACTCTTCTTACTTGAAGAAGCTCCTTACGCACATTTCTACCCCACCATCTCATTTCCAAAAAACATCCTACTCTCAATTTTGTACTCAGGTACCTTGGATTCTGACCTGCACCTAAATCACCTTAACTCTTCTTAACTCCTCCATGTACCCCAATACTTAGTCTTAAAAACCTTTCCTCTCCATGTACCCTGGTACACAGTCTTAAATTACACTCTTTTCAAAAATATTGTTAACCCTCAAAATATCTTAACCAAGCATCCTTTATAAAGCCCTACCTCCTCCCCCTCCCTTACGAACACATTTTACCAGCACCACCACTGATGAGCTCTTAAGAGCGAAACGCGTTTGGTGGTTTTTCCCTTATCATTACCAGCCATTTTTAACACCCATCAATTCTCGCTAATCTTATGCAGTCGTTTTGCATGGTTGAGTATTTGTCATTTTTTAAAAAAGAGCAAATTTTTGAACATCATAAGCGTTGCACGACCCGCTACCCCCACACAACCGCTCTTATCATCCTCCCCTTTCCTTTCCTATGGCTTTCGCCTCTTCCTCTCCCTCCCCCCCCCACCCCAAACGAACAATTTTCCCTAAAGGCTTTGCACCGTTACACCGTTGCACCCCTATACACCCACACCCTTATTACTTCTCTTGCTTTTCCTTTTTAAAGCAATCTTCCGGATAAACCAAGTTTCTCTTCATATACACACACCCTTATTACTTGCCTCAATTTCCCTTTTTTTAAAAACCAAGCTTCTTATTTCTCTGCTCGGACAGATATGTTTTTCTATTTCCTTGCTCGGATAACGACGCCTTTCCACCCTTCTCCCAAGACGTCGGACGTGTCGCCTGCGGTGCAGTAGGCTACACACTTTTGCTTGCCTAGCACAAACTACCTGGGTATTTTTCTTGCTAACCCAGCCCACTACACAGTCGGAGCTCGACTTTGGCCATGGCCTTCATAATTTTAGAGCTGCCCAACCTGCTCGCCTTACGGTCCTACTGTCTTCCATAATTACGCTGGGCTTATATCCTCCTGTGACTTATGCGTACGACAACCCCGCCCTGCTCGCCCTGCAGTTCAGCCTCAACTCCACAAACCCCATTACATCTCCTCTGTAGACGCTTAACCCTCATCAACACTTACAATCTCCCTCTTGCTATGCTTGCTTCACCCCTACAGCAACTTACATTCTCCCTCTTGCTATGCATGCTTCACCTACAACAACTGCCTAACGCACGCACTCTCTCTCCCTCATGAGCCGGATGCACGACACAGCCTTCCCCATCACTTCTGTTTCAAGCTTTTAAGGCAGCCACTTCAAACCCTTTTTTTTAAAACCTCACCACCCCTACCAATGAAGAGCAAACCCCCACCTTCTGCTCTATATCCTTACCAACGCCCTACTCACGCTGCCCAATTTGCAACTGTTCCTAACCTTGGCAACTAGCCCCGGCACTGTCACACAAAAACGCTGCACAAAATACTTCTTTCTTTTCTTTCCCACTAACCCACGAGACCTCCACATTCGGACACTCTACATTCAAACGTCCTATAAATTTGGGTTACCCGCTATATTGCAATGGATATCAACATCCCAGCTCCACCAAAATCGCAAGTCAACCTCGCTTCGTATCCCTCTTCCTCGGTGGCTATTGGACCCTCACTCCCCGGGTTCATTTCGGCCGCCGCGTATGCAAGAGTGGAGACTTCGGCTTCTCACCTGACCACCCCGACTCCAATTTTGATAAATAAGGAGGACGCTACAACCCCGGGGCGGTCACTTTTTAGAACGTGTATGATATCACGTGAGTTAACTGGAGAGGATTATTAAAAGACCAAAATGTATAAAAATGTATACATAGAGAGGGGGGTGGGGGTTTTTTAAATAGGCTCACAGTGTAAGTATAGTATGTATATTGGGGTATTATTAATTACCTCTTGAATGCACGTGATATAGGGGTATTTTGATAAGTGACTTCCCCGGGGCTACAACCAACCCCTATGAGAACATCACGGAAGAATTGGAGCAACTTCCGGAGGAGTCCTTTGATTTCTCTTCGGTGCTTGCAAAAGAAATCCGGGACCTAAACCATAATGAAAGCACCCCTTCTCTACCTATGAACAATCCACTCCAACCCGGAAAGCTTTCAACCCTTCAACATGGTGGCCTACCCTCGATCGACTCCCATACCAATGAAGAAGTGCTTCAACATCTTAAGCAACCTTGGGACTTTGAGGTGATTATCTCCAACTCTCTTCTGGAATCTAAGAAGATTCATGGTAAAATTGGTAAAGCTAAAAGCTTCCTTAACCACCTGAATGAACTCCTTAGCAATCAAAGAGCACCCAATCGCTTATGTATGAAGCCACCCAAACTATCCCTATAGGATACACAAGCTCAAGCCCTTCTCAATGCTAAGTTTACCTCCCTTACCATAAGATATCAATTAGATTGCACAAAAGCACTTGTACAAGCACAAACCTCCTCATTAATCATCTACAAACCTACCTCGACAATTATCATGATTTAGTAGAAGAACGGCTCAATGATCTCCTTCTTAAGCTCCTCCAAGTTTCTATCCCCTTAGTCTCTCCAAGCATGCTTGGGGCCTCAAACTACAACAATGGAAAACTGCATCCCTCCAAATTTTCCTCTTGGATATTCAAACCCATGTTGTAAATGCACACCTTGCCACCACAAAAGAGGATGCAGCTAAACTTGCCCACAAGAAGACCATTAACAACATTGAAGAAGAATTTCTCTCACTCCCCAAGGAACAAACCATTCAAGAGCTTGTTAAACAAGTTGTCATAGAAAAATTCCATTCATTACCCCCCAAGTCTCAGGCCTCCCCTCTCGCCTTCCCACCTAAGCCGCTCTCGCCGCCCCCCATAAAATCCGCCCATCCATGTCCTAAAAAACCCTTTCTACCTCCAAGAACATCCCTCCCCCCCCCCCTTTACACACCGCCAACCCCGTCCCCAATCCTCCTATGTAACCTCCAATAAACGGCCTCTTCAACCATCCTCCAAACCCGCCCTTGAAAAACCATTCCCCTTATCTAAAAAACCTAAATTTTCTCCTTACCCCAACAACCCCGCCTATCCTATATACCCTCTAAAAATCCTCAATCCTACACCCATCTCCCTTACGGGTCCTGTACCCTAAGAACTAGGCTAGGCACAAGGACTATGGCCACGGGCCGGGCTAGGCAGTGTGGACAGGGGATCCGTCTAGGGCAAGGGGCTAGGAGCCCACCCTATAAAGGGAGGTTGGGAGGAGGATCTATCAAAGCCTAGTTGCCTAGTTTCTTACACTGGTATCAGAGCTGGCAACTCTCTTCCAATCTCTCTCTATAGGCGTGGTCATCCTTGGCCTCTAAAAATATACCCCTTTGGTGAGAACCACTACTTTTTAAAGTTTTTTCCAATTTTAGAGGGGGCTTTTTCCAAAACGGGGGGGACCTTCCCTTTTCAGACACAAAGCTATGGTGCACGTTTCGGCGAGCTTACGGGCTTGAAGGGGGCGCCCTCAAACTACAGAGGCTTGGGCCACTGCATCTCGGCCGTAGCCGGCCTCTGCAAGGGGGACCAAGCCCGTATTCACCCTCCTCGTCGTCGAACCTGCTGCTACACTGAAGGAGCTTCAAATTTTTACGCTGTTTCCACACTATAGGACCTTTGGCCATTGTTTGAAGGCCTTGGATGCTATAGGCGGTCTTTCCCACAGACCACACCAGCTTTCGTTTGTCGGCGAGCATACGGTGACTCAATCCGAGCAACTTGAGCAAGCCAAGCAATTCGAGCCAAGAAAATTCGGAAAGCCGACCAACTCGAGCCAGCAAAATTTACTATGGTGCTGTAATTTTTTGCACTCGGACAAACTTATTCAATAGGACGTCAATCTTTGTCAACAACAATTTGTAAGTTTTCATTCAAGTATCCAACATCACGGATTGTTCAAAGATTTTACGACCAACCTAATTAGCACGGCTAATTATCGGCTACGGTGCAAGCTACAACTACGGGAGTATTTTTTGGAAAACAAGGCGGATTTAGCACGACAATTCACTGCTACGACACGAACTAGCTATACTTTACAAGTACTACCGACATCAGGTACTGTTTTCTCTTTGTTCGCACAACACAGATTCACCATGAGTGCGGAACTTGATGATCAACACATGTTCGACTTCGAATATATCGAACGGGCTCCACCTATGGATGTCATGGGGCCGGATACTCTCACGGAGAGTACCCTCGTGGCAACAGGGATGGATGGTGCAAACCCAAGTGATCCATCTCTGTCTGCTCGTTTGTCAACCCCTCCTCCACAGAGCGTGTTGGACATTCTCGAGGATGATATTCAATTGCCAAATACCAGGGAGTTTGTCACTCGACAAGACTGGAAAACTTTTGATGCCTGATTTCGCAAGCTCGCTGTCAGGGTTCAAATCTTGGTTACAAAAGTAGAAAATCTTACACAATTAATTTACAGAATGCTACCAGAATCAGCTCTCCACTTTCCAGCAACCCAGGGGGTTGCCAATTTACCAGTTATGACCAAAGAGGTCCAACATGTCCATAATACTTTGATTGTCGGAACAAATCGGGGCATGACCAACGTGGTCAAGAAGCGCCTATCACCATCTGAATTTCAACGTGCAAAAATTCAAAAATTATGCTTTATTTTCTTAGGAACATATAAAAAAAAGCAGTGACCACATGTCCGGAAAACTTCAGGATGATGCATGATGCTTTGCCATAAACTCCAGTTTTGGTGTATGGCACCGTAGTTATATGGCTTTTTGAATATGTTAGGAGCAACCATTTTCTCATACTTCGATATGGAATTTTCAGCATATTGTACATTTTTTTTGAATCGGGTAATGTTAAACCCCAATTGTTTTTTGCCACAATCATTTTTGGTACGACCAGTCACATCATCTCGGCATTATCTGATCTGCCGCACACATTCTGCGATGCATGCAAGATCACTGAATTAGGGTGTATATGATACACGTGTCCTGCAACTCACGCTTCGCATTTGCTTGGATAGTATTATGAAAAACCAAATGCTTGACCCATTTTACATGCCATAAGGCTTTTCCTTCGTACTCCAATTACCTCGGCGACAAGAACAGTTGGCAACCAAGTTTGGGGCACCTACATTATTCAGGATATCATCTCATTGAATCCTTACCAGTCTAACCGGTACAAGGCACTTATGGTTTTGGGCTCTCACCTTTGAGGCCGTCACTCTCGCCAAGGGCTTACCACTCTACATTCATGGCATACTAGCCAGGTAAAATGAATTTCATCACTTGTTGGTTTATGCTTCCGCTATAACACCAGACACTCTGTCAAGGACAAGATAAGTTTTTGATTGTTTGACATGATTTTTGGGTCGTTGTCAACGCACAACAACACTAAAAGAACCTACAACTTGGACTTGATTCATGGGCAAAGTGCCAATGCTAAGTTGATTCATGGGCAAAGTGCCAATGCTAAGTTGTCCTCATACAATCATGACCCCTTCAAGATAAGGGATCGGAATGAGTTCTATGTTTTTCTGTTGCCTCTCTTGATGACAACGTTACACAGACAGATTGTGGACTGCTTTTAGGATAAGCTGCAATTCAGGCATAAGATGTCTAAGAGTACACATTCTCTGGGCACACACTCTAACACTTAAGGCAAGTTCCTCAGCCCAGCATGCTCTTCTTCTCTCTCTCTCTCTCTCTCTCTCTCTCTCTCTCTCTCTCTCTCTCTCTCTCTCTCTCTCTCTCTCTCTCTCTCTCTCTCTCTCTACGGGGAACATGAAAATCTTCTAAGAAGATTTTGATACATGTTTTGCTCGTGAGTAAGCCTGAGCCAAGGTGCTCTAACTCTCAGCTAACACCTGGCTAAGATGCTACTCAAATTAGTCTTCATTGGTTCATTGATTGAACACTATAAGGGCTAAGAGCCGATGTTAGGATAAGGGTAAGACCCAACTATTGGCATTCTTTGGGTGATTGTTCTCAAGATATACCCACGGAAGTACACATCGACGTTAATGGACAAGCAAGAGTCTTGTTATTACGGAGGTTTAGGGTGTCATTTTTGCACTACATGTTTTTAGTGCGACACTCAAGTTGAGTTTTTGACAATCTTAAACTCACACCAGCTGTTCTCTATCACGGAGTATAGACGCAACAATCATTTGTGATAGCATGGCTGTCCATAAGAGATCGGTAGTTCACTTGTGTGGGTCTCCTGCTCTCTCTATAGCACTACGGAGTGTCTATGGACATACTGTTTTGGGGTAAGACCCGACAGGTGATTACTACATCACCCGATAGTCTTTAAGGATCATAGTTTGATATGCATTGAGGATCACCATTGATTTCTTCCAATTATACTTTCAAGGAAAGAATTCCGAAATCTACCAAGCGGTAGCAGAGGGACATAGTTTTCAAGTTGATTGCAATCAACCTACACGGTTGACTATGTTGGTTACCGTTATCTGCTAGTTGAGCAGTTTCTACAAAGAGTCTTATCAAGGGTTTTGACTACGTAGATTCTAATCCAAGAGCTTGGATTGCAAAGGCAACACCCAGGCTTCCCAGTGCAATGATGTTTGTTTTTTTCAGGTAGGGGACGTAATCCTCTCCATTCGAATACGGGTAAGTGAACATTACGTTCAAATCTCCAGGTATGCATCTATTGATTTGGTGTTATTCCATTTTTAGTATGCTTTGCTTGGTTTTTCAAGACGTATAAGTACGCTTGAATGTTACAGAGTCATGCCAAGGGCATGTCGGCACAAAGTATTTTGGGCCAAGTATCCAATCTATCTTTCTGCCTTATACTGTTACGAACCTACTTGTAGGGTTCAATTTGGCACATGTTGTCACATGGGATACAACATGGTCTAGGAACTCAAGGAGTTTGGTCTAGCCAGTGTGGAGCAATGAATGAGGGTCCCACTCACTCTTGTCGTAAAGTGTTTAGAGCTACCTCCACACACAAGTACATATTGTACTTGTAGGATGTTCTTTTTCAGACATCCTTAGTTGAGACATATTCCACATGTGGCAAAAATGAGTCTCTCGGACTGACACCAGCGCCCCTATTTAAAATATGTGTCACGATAAAGTCCCTAAGTGCTGGTCACATCTGTTTTCTAGACCATTTTTAACACGACGTATCAGGAGCAATTTCGGTGGCCAGAAATTGTCGGATACTTAGAATGACTTGTTAAGGTACAAGTATTGCTAAACAACATTACAGATGGTTGTTTACACATATAGCAAATGAAAAAGTTTCATTGTTTGTACCTAGAAGTGATCACTGTTTTACCTTCTATTATGGTTCAGACATTTCCGCAAGGCTGGCAAACAGGTTGCAACTGAAAGTATTTAGTTTCTTTTTAGAACTATTTACATTCCTCTTTACTGTGTGCTAGGTGCATCACATTTGCCATAAGTATTGGCAAGCATCATTATGGATATACAGGTTTGGTTAGCACAAGATTACTCTTTGTAATCTTTGTAATCTGCCTATCCCCTTGGATAACTGTCAGTATTGAGGTGTATTTTCCTCACGGTTTACAGACAGTCGTCACAGATGACTGGTGAACGGGAAATCACAATAGTGTTTAACATTGGTGAAGAATCAACAATGTCCGAAATAACCCTCGTGGTTAACTTGAAAAAATCCACAAACGCCCAAATCGAGCCATGACCTCTATTGGTGGGTAGTGGATTTAAAAGTAATCGCATAGAGATAGTGCACATAGAGTGCAAAATGCTTCATAAGCAACAACCTGTGGAATATGCATGCCGTTCCAAATCAGCCTTTGCTAAACACTAGGGCCCATAACACCTAGTGTGCATGCATTTAGCAAAAACTAACCGAACCTGTATATCCATAATGATGCTTGCCAATACTTATGGCAAATGTGATGCGCCTAGCACACAGTAAAGAGGAATGTAAATAGTTCTGAAAAGAAACTAAATACTTTCAGTTGCAACCTGTTTGCCAGCCTTGCGGAAACGTCTGAACCATAATAGAAGGTGAAACAGTGATCACTTCTAGGTACAAACAATGAAACTTTTTCATTTTCTATATGTGTAAACAACCATCTGTAATGTTGTTTAACAATACTTGTACCTTAACAAGTCATTCTAAGTATTCGACAATTTCTGGCCACCGAAATTGCTCCTGATACGTCGTGCTAAAAATGGTCTAGAAAACAGATGTGACCAGCACTTAGGGACTTTGTCGTGACACATATTTGACATAATGGCGCCAGTGTCAGTCCAGAGACTCATATTCTCCACATGTGGAATATGTCTCATATAAGGATGTGTGAAAAGGAACATCCTTCAAGTACAAGACGTACTTGTGTGTGGAGGTAACTACAGACACTCTACGACGGGAGTGAGAGGGACCCTCATTAGCCTTGCTCCACATTGGCTAAACCGAACTCCTTGAGTTCCTAGACCATGTTGTTCCCATGTGACAACATGTGCCAAATTGAACCCTACAAGTAGGGTCGTAACAGCATAAGGCTGCAAGATAGATTGGACACTTGGCCCAAAATACGTTGTGCCGACATGCCCTTGGCATGGATCTGTAACATTCAAGAGTACTTATACGTCTTGAAAAACCAAGCAGAGCATACTAAAAATGGAATAAAACCAAATCAATAGATGCGTACATGGAGATTTGAACGTAATGTTCACTTACCCGTATTCAAATGGAGAGGAGCACGTCCCCTACCTGAAAAAACAAACAGCATTGCACTGGGAACCATGGGTGTTGCCCTTGCAATCCAACCCCTTTGGTTAAAATCTAAATAGTCAGACCCTTTGGTAAAACCCTTTGTAGAAACTGCTCAACTAGCAAGTAACAGTAACCAACATAGTTAACCATGCACGTAATGATGGAAATCAACTTGAAAAGTTGAATTTGTCCGCTACCGCGTGGTAGATTGCAGAATTATTTCCTTGAAAGTCTAACTGGGAGAAATCAAACTTTGATCGGCAATGCAGATCAAACTGTGATTCTTAATGCCTAGGGGATGATGTAACAATGACCCGCCGGCTCTTACCCCAAAAAGTATATCCATAGACACGCCGTAGTGCTATAGAGAGAGCAAGAGATCCACACAAGTGAGATGTCTAGCTCTTATGGACAACCATCATGTCTCAACTGATTGCTGCATCTATACTTCCTTGTATAGATCAGTTGCTATGAGGTGAAGATGTATCAAAAACTCAACTTGAGTGTCTCACTGAAAACATGTAGTGCAAAAATGACACTGTAAACATCCGTAATGACAAGACTCTTGCTTGTCCATTAACGTCGATGTGTACTTCTCTAGATAGATCTGTTCAATCTTGAAAACAATCAGCCAACGAATGCCAATAGATCTGTTCAATCTTGAAAACAATCACCCAAGGAATGCCAATAGTTGGGTCTTACCCTTGTCATGAAATCGGCTCTTAGCCTATTTGGCTCATAGGCCTTATCCAAAATAGTGTTCAATCGACGAACCGATGAAGACTAATTTGAGTAGCATCTTAGCCACGTGCTAGCTGTGAGTGAGAGCACCTTGGCCCAAGTTGGATCATGAGCAGAATATGTATCAAAAGACTCTTAGAAGAGTTTCGTTATTCGCGAAAGAAATAAGAAGAAGAGAGAGAAGAAGAGCATTCCACAATCTGTCTGTAGAACACTCTCATCAAGAGAGGCAACACAAAAACATAAAACTCATTCCGACCCATCTACCTTGTAGGGGTCGTGATTGTATGAGGATGACTTGGTATTGACACTTTGCCTGGGAATCAAGTCCAAATTTGTGGTTCGTTGTAGTGTTGTTGTGTTGCCAGCAACCAAAAAAACACATTTAAACAATTCATCACGTAGTTTGTCCTTGACAGAGTTGCGAGTGCGATAGCGGAAGCGTAATACATGAAGCGGTGGAATTCATGCCACCTGGTTAGCATGCCGTGCATGCAGAATTGTAAGCCCTTGGCTAGTATAACAGCCTCAAGCATGAGAGCCGAAACCATAAGTTCCTTGCAGAGTCTGCCTTGGGAGCAATGCATCATAACGTGTTGTTGCCACTCATAAAATAGGAGCAAATTGCAATGTGAACAGTTTCCCAAACTGGCGTGCCAATGCCCTTGATGCCAAGTCAATGGGTAGTATCTGGCACGTGTGAGAAGCCGTGCTTCATGTGAATTTGTCAAAGCACTTTGCTTTACATGACAGACAACGTGTTCTAATGAAAACATGAAAAACAAACAAATTTAAAATTAGGCTAACCTGGTTATCCCGCTGTAACCTGTCATCCTGAAATTTTGATGGAGAAGAACTCGTTTCATAACGGCTCATAGCCTAGTCTGCTGCACGAGAGAGAGTTGTCGTGTGTATATATGTACGTCCCTTGTATCATATATCTCCATCTGGCATGTAATGAAAGAACCTGCAAGCAGATTACCAAATTCCTCCCAAGTTTGTATGCTCATAGCATTTGCCGAACGTGGGGAGTCTCAATGCAAGATTCCTAACTTGAAGCCTTGCTTCACAGAAATTGAAGCTTTGCTGATAGCCAGCTGAGGCGGTTGTTGACATGTAGAGAGCATGACAAAAAGAATCGACCTTGTCGAGGAATTTCGACTGAAATGAGCTAAGACTATGTGACAAGCATCCTTTGGCAATGGCTAGAAATAGTGACAAGGACTCTGGCCATGACAAACAACGTGCCTCCTGCATCAAGGCAAGCAGTAGGATGTGCTAATCTCCTTGAGATTACAAAACATGGAAAATTGGCAAAAACAAAACGACCTTGTCGAACACTTTTAGCTAAATGACCTTGTCGAAGATCTCAGCATCTTGAGAATTATAAAAAAGTATGGGTAACTGATGTATTCTCTTCCAATTTCTAAAAAGGTGACAGTAGGCACGACGTATCAGGATCAATTTCGTGGCCAAAAATTGTCGGATACTTAGAATGACTTGTTAAGGTACAAGTATTGCTAAACAACATTACAGATGGTTATTTATACATATAGCAAATGAAAAAGTTTCATTGTTTGTATCTAGAAGTGATCACTGTTTCAACTTCTATTATGATTCAGACGTTTAAGCAAATTCTGCAAACAGGTTGCAACTGAATGTATTTAGTTTCTTTTCAGAACTATTTACATTCCTCTTTATTGTGTGCTAGGCGCATCACATTTGCTATAAGTATTGGCAAGCATCATTATGGATATATAGGTTTGGTTAGTTTTTGCTAAATGCATGCACACTAGGTGTTATGGGCCCTAGTGTTAGCAAAGGCTGATTTGGAACGGTATGCATATTCCACAGGTTGTTGCTTATGAAGCATTTTTCACTGTATGTGCACTATCTCTATGAGATTACTTTTAAATCCACTAAAATCACCAATAGAGTTCATGGCTCGGTTTGGGAGTTTTTGGATTTTTTCAAGTTAACCACGATGGTTATTCCGGACATTGTTGATTCTTCACCAATGTTAACCACTACTGTGATTTCCCGTTTACCAATCATCTGGGATGACTGTTTGTAAACCGTGAGGAAAACACACCTCAGTACTGTCAGTTATCCAAGGGGATAAGCAGATTACAAAGAGTAATCTTGTGCTAAAGGATCTGCTAAGAGCATACGTTAACACAACGCATTTCTAAATAGATGATTTTCTCCCTATTCTAGAATTTTCTTAAGTACGATTTTTGACTTTGAACACCTCTTGTGGTGGGGTTGGAGATTGTGTCAACACTTCCATACGTCAAGGACTTACCAGGTGTGCTGACAAAGCATGTTGGCAAGTAACCTTCATTAGGGATGAACATGTAATAGACTCTTAGTTGTGGTTCCTCCTTTACAGTACTCAAGCGAGTTATAAATGGAGTTACCATTTAAACCCAAGTGACTCTTAGTTGTGGCTACCCCTTTACAACACTCAAGTGAGTTATAAATGGAGTTACCATTTAGACCCAAGTGGTTGCAAATGGATAACAATGTTGAAAATCAGGATATTCATCTTGGTTTCATTGAACCTCCTCACTGCACCAATTATCGGTCATACAGACAACTGGCTCACTTATGGAACGTCAATAAAGAGAACACCAGTATTCTTAAGAAGATGTTACTAGTGTTTTCGAGGACAAAAACTCTTCCTTAAGGGGGAAGTAATGTCAGGACACGGTTCCTGTACCCTAAGAACTAGGCTAGGCAAGGACTACGGCCAAGGGCTGGGCTAGGTAGTGTGGACAGGGGATCCGTCTAGGGCAAGGGGCTAGGAGCCCACCTATAAAGGGAGGTTGGGAGGAGGATCAAGTAGAGCCTAGTTGCCTAGTTTCTTATAGTGATACCAGTGTAAGAACCCCAGGAGCTAGAGATTTGGATCCTCCACCCAACCGCCCGTATATATAGGCTCTTAGCCCTAGGATCCCCTTTCCACATTGCTAGCTGGCCCGTGGCCGGGGTCCGTGGCCCCCCTTAGGGTAGGGCCCTGCCCGTAGGACCCGTGTTCTGACATTACTCCCCCCTTTGGAAGAGTTTTCGTCCTCGAAAACACAAGTGGTGGTATCTTCATAAGAACACTAATGTTTTCCACAGTGGCATCCCTCATGGATCCAACGGTTTGTTGAATCGGAACCCGGTTCATTGGGAGGTGCAATGAAATCAAGAATAACATCTTGATTTTCCACATTGTTGTCCCTGTACAACCGTCTTGGTTAACCGACCAATAAACAACATAATGTGAAGACTCCATTTAAAACTCACTTGAGTATGTTAACACTAGAATGGTAACAGGACACTTTTATGTCCTTGGACACTTTTGTGTCCTGTTAAGTGACCATTTTTCTTGAATTATTTGAAGAGTATGAAAATGAATTTCTAGGTGCTAAATATCCACAAAGTTGCCTTATGAGCTGAAAAAAACTTAGCATTTTTTTTTGAGTATCGATCTCACCATTAACCATACTCTTGCACAACATTTTTGAACCTAAACTGTGTGAAAAAACGGGTCTTGTTTTTGGCTTTTTTTCATGTTTTGGCAACTATACCACTCTAAACTTCATGTTTGTGAGGTTTAGATGGCTAGAGGTTAGGCCTTCATAGTTCTCATCATGTTTTGATGCTTGTAGGGAGAGCTAAGTGTTAAAATTGAAAGTTATGACCAATTTACAAGAATTGCATAATCCTGTTTTTTGGCCAAAATTAGCACTTTTATGATTTTTTTGGTGGCTTTCTTGATATCCAAATTCAATTTTGATTGTGTAAGTGTAATGTATAACATAAATCTAATCTTCCTTGAGTTTTGGGGGACCTAATATGCTATATAGCATAGTATATGATGATGGTTGAGTTTTTTGATTGCTGAAGAATACGATACATTTTAGAGTACCAAGTACAAATTTCTCAATATTGCTAGTTTCTAAGGCCAATTGTGTGTATTTTGTAGGTAGTGACCATATGTAATCATAGACTACAAACTTGGCTAGATATTGAGTAGTTTCTATGGGTTTCTAGAGGTCATAATGCTAAACCCAGTTTTTTCATGTTTGTTGTATTTAGCACTTTATCATTGCCCCCAAGGTTCCAATTGTAAGAGATCCAGTATCCTTTTGACATGCTCCATGGCTCCTTTTGAATCCAGAGGCCCAAAGGGAACTAAGAAAACATGTATATAGTATCTATATCGAGCGTGACTATAGAAACTTTGATGATAGTCCCGCAGAATGGCAAAAATGCAACTTTTTTGTACCTATTTTTTTGCCCAAAAAAAAATTAGTGAGGTAAAAGCAACCATATGTTTTGGTCACCAACCCATTGAAGTTAACGGGGCATTTTATCCCATATCCTACAAAAATCTCCACTCTTATTTATATGCAATCAACCGTAAGAAATTGTTGTTTTGGGCAAAATGCACTGGTCCATCAACTTTAGAGGCTTGTAGTGACCAAGGGATGAGAAAAATTACAAGTTTCTCATTTTTTCCATATGTAGTAGTTATTGAACTATAAGCTCATGAAAGGATTTTTCAAAATGAGTGGATCTAATATGGTTTTGGAATTTTTTCCCAAAACCCTGAAAGGACACTTTTATGTCCTGTTAGGTTACCATTCTAGTGTTAAACGAGTTATCATAACTAAGAGGTGTCTAAATGCATACCCAGGTTTCAGACTTTCTGAAGGTACTTGAATGTGCAATACAACCTCGGCTCATCTTTCCATGAAAGTACTATGCTGACATACTCATCAGCAGCAACCAAGTCCTTGACTTGCAATGGTTTCTTGCCAGTAGCCAACCGCATAAAAAATGATGATTTAAGGTTGATAACTTGAGAATAACAAATAGAGACTAAAACTAGCCGTAACATGCCTTTCATCATATGAAGCAAACTCCAAACTAGAAAGGTAACCGATCCAGTTGTTTCACTTCTTGCTAACGTATGCACTTAGCATATCCTTTAGCGTGATTTAACGTATGCACTTTGCATATCCTTTAGTACTAAATAGAATGCTTGTAAACTGCCCATTCTACGCGGGATGAATATCAGCAGTAAGAGTGATGTGCTTTCCCCCAACTATTCATAGAAAGTCGCCCACGACTGACGACAAACTATGACTCAATCATTGAGTATCCAGCCATATACTCGATATGGAATGGAGACAACCAACTAGGTTGAAAGCAGATTGGAGTTTGAAGCAGCCAATCACAAACACTCATACTCAGCCATCACCTTGTATGGCAGGGTGTAAACTTATACGAAATCTACAAGAGAGATTGCACTGGCAGTGCAAAAGGGTGCAGAAAGAATAAAGTCCATGAATTTGCATGCCGCTCCGAATAAATGTGTGTTAAACACTAGGGCCCATAACACCTAGTGTGCATGCATTTATCACAAACATATCCGAACCGCAATTCCATGACGAGACTTTGGACCATAATAGAATGTGACAACCTGGTCACACCTAGCTACCAATCATGAGACATTCTCATGAACATAGCATACTTTGCATAAGATGTCTAAGAGCACACATTCTGGGCACACACACACTCGAAATTTAAGGAAAGTTCCCTCAGCCCAGCATGCTCTTCTACTCCCTCTCACTCTTGTCGCAGAGTGTTTGCAGTTACCTCCACACACAAGTACATCTCGTACTTGATAGATGTCACTTTTCTTGATATCCTTGTTTGAGACATATTCCAATTGTGAAGAATATGAGTCTCTGGGACTGACACTGGCGCCAAATTTCTACCAATGTGTCGTGATAAAGTCCCTAGGTACTGGTCGTATCCATTGGTTCGACCATTTTGAGCACACAGTATCAGGAGCAATTTCAGTGGCCAAAAATTGTCGGGTACTAAGTACAAACTTGTTACGATTACAAGTGCTGTGAAACCACCTTAATGGAGGGTTGTTTCTACATATAGCTAAGTATGCTATGTTCATGAGAATGTCTCATGGTTGGTACCTAGGTGTGACTGGGTTGTCACATTCTGTTATGGTCCAACTTTCCTGACACGGGTCCTGTACCCTCAGAACTAGGCTAGGCACAAGGACTACGGCCATGGGCCGGGCTAGGCAGTGTGGACAGGGGATCCGCCGTCTAGGGCAAGGGGCTAGGAGCCCACCCTATAAACGGAGGTTGGGAGGAGGATCTATCAGAGCCTAGTTGCCTAGTTTCTTACAGGTTCCCCCTCTTCTTTTCCACCACAAAAAATCATCAACCACCCTTACCTGCACCCACACAATAAGAATCACTCCCGTAATGCTACCACCTATCACAAGGAAAACCACTCGGGAAAAGACAAAGGGAGGAGGGATTAGGGTTTAGCCACCCATACACTTGGGTACACCTCTATTTCTCTAAGCCCCCCCTCCTCCCATATATATGGATCTCAAAAACCACTCCCGAGCTCCCATTTCAACAAGGAAGAACAAGAAGAAGGTGTGGCTCTCACTCACTAATCCACAAAGCTACAAATTCATGCTCTTTGGCAAATACCAAGTCTCAACTTTGGAACATGACATCTCTAACCTTAAGATCCACAATTTGACACCTCGAGCTCTCTCTCTCTCTCTCAAAGGTGATGCTTAGCCTTAGGCTTAAAATACATCCCTCCCCCTCTAAACCCTTCCCCTCTCTTACTCCTCAACTCACACTACAATTTATAAAGAAATCTCAACCTCAAGTTCTTTTTCAAAGACCTAAAACCTTCCTCCCCCTCCCGTTTTAAGGAAACCAACCCCCTTTGGAAACCACCTCTTTTAATCCCAACCTTAACCAAATTTTTTCCTCTAACCGGCATAACTTTAACCTCATTTTGAATGCTTGCAATTTTCCCTTCTCAAAGCGACCCCGTTTTGTCATTGAAGCTTTATCTAGCCTCTCCTTGGACCCTTCAATAATCATAAAACCTGCCGACAAAAACCTTGGTGTTGTTATCCTACCATTAGATTGGTATGAGAAAGATGCCCTCTCACATCTCAATGACCGCTCCACCTATGAGCCTTGCCTTAACATTCCTTTTGCCTTCTTAGCTTCCCTTCTTTCCTCTATCACACTCCGCTTCTCCGCTTCTCCGCCCTCCCCTCTATTGAACGCAACTTTAACCTCTCCCCCTTAGCAAACCACCTAAATCTTGTCCTATCTATCTCATTCCTAAACTGCATAAACCATCCATCGTCTCTCGACCTATATGTTCCTATAAAGGCTACCTTTGAGAAAGCCTCTATTTGGCTCCATTTGTAGCTCTATCCAATCCTCCTCTGCCAAAAACAACACCTACAAATCTCCCTCGCCCTAATCCAAGACTTGGACAAACTTCCCCTTCCACCTAGCACCCTCCTTTTTACTTTTGATGTAGAAGCCCTATACCCTAGCATCCCCATTTCTCAAGGACTCACCGCTCTCAAATCTACCATCTCTCATTTTTTTGACCCTCACAAATCCCATTTTGTCCTCTCCCTTGCCTCCCTTATCTTATCTCATCATTACATCACCTTTAAAGGAAAGCTTTGGAAACAAACCAAAGGCACTACCATGGGCTCAAACTTTTCCGTAGTATATGCTTGTCTCTTCCTTTGTCACTTGGAAACCTCTTGCCCCCTCTTACTCAACCCTAACCTCCTATATTTTAAGTGCTATGTTGATGATACTTTTGGATTATCGAAAGGATCCCGTAGTACCCTTACCCGTCTCTTAAACTCTTACGGTAAACCTCTTCAAGAACACATTAAAATCTCCAGTACCATCTCCCATACCCGTGCCATTATCCTTGACATCGAATTCTTTAAAAGCACCCACTTCACCTCATCTAGCGTCTTGGACTCCCACTGCTATCAAAAACCTCTGAATGCCTACAACTATATCCCTTGGATCTCTTGGCACCCTACCCATCAAAAGGTTTCCTTCATCATCTATGAGCTCAAAAGGTGTACTATTCAAGAATCAACCTTGAAGGGATACCTCCACCTTCTCAACCTTTTCTATCTATGCCTTCGGGCTAAGGGCTACCCGGCTAACTTTCTTCTAAAAGTATTTATCAAAGTCTCTTACCTCAATCTCACCTCACTCCTCCTACCCTCTTACAAAATAACAAAAAATCCACCCACTGTGCTCAAAATTCTCTTCACACCCACCACTAGAAAAATGCTACCCTCCCAATGTATTAATATTCCCATTTCTAAAGCTTGCCAACTCGCTGCCGATCTTTCCCACCTTCCTAGCCCAACCTTCATAGCCTTCTGGTACATAGTTTATACCCCCCTTGATACAAACTTTTCACCCCACAATTTTTCTCTGTATGCTTTCCACACCACTCCAACCCCTCTGGCCAACTCTTTTGAGTTCTTAAAAAAACTTTTAGTTTTCATTTTTCTCTTACACTTTACCCCTTATAGCTTAAAAACTCTCAGTTTTTTAGATTTTCCTTCCATCTTTTCTCCTATACTTTACCCCTTATAGCTCAAAATGTTAACAACCACTTGATTCCTTACCCCTCTCCCCTAGTATTACCTTTGGACTCATTTTATGCCACCCTCATGAAGCTCACTTTGAACCACTTTAATTTTTACATACTCTTCTTACCTGAAGAAGCTCCTTATGCACATTTCTACCCCACCCTCTCAGTTCCAAAACAAATTTTACTCTCAATTTTGTACTTAGGTACCTTGGATTCTGACCTGCAGCTAAATCACCTTAGCTCCTCTTAACTCCTCCATGTACCCCGATACTTAGTCTTAAAAACCTTTGCTCTCCATGTACCCTGGTACTCAGTCTTAAATTCCACTCTTTACAGAAATATTGTTGACCCTCAAAATATCTTAACCAAGCATCCTTTATAAACCCCTACCTCCTCCCCCTCCCTTACAAACACATTTTACCAACACCACCACTGATGAGCTCTTAAGAGCTAAACACGTTTGGTGGTATTTCCCCTATCATTACCACCCATTTTTAACACCCATCAATTCTCGCTAATCTTATGCAATCATTTTGAACGCTTGAGTAATTGTCATTTTTTTAAAATGAGCAGACTAGAGGTATGCCAAAATAGCTGGTGCACACTTTGCGTGACAATAAGTTGGATGCACCTTTGTCTAGTCGTACTCGTTCAGGCTCTTGCAATGCATGTTATGCATCAGATTGTTATGATTTGGCTGTGAGTAGCTTACATGATGTTGACGAACCTCTATCTTTTGATGAAGCACAAAATTCAAAAAATTGGATGATTGCCATGCAATCAGAATATGATGCACTTATAGAAAATGAAACATGGACTTTATGTGATTTGCCTCCTGGCAAAAAGGCCATTGGTACGAAGCGGGTTTACAAGTTAAAACGCAAGCCGGATGGTGAGATCAATCGCCATAAGGCTCGACTTGTTGCAAAGGGCTATGCACAACAAAAAGGCATAGATTATGAAGAGACTTTTGCTCCGACTTGTCGTATGACTACTGTGCGTTTTCTATGTGCATTGGCAGATCATTTTGGTTGGTACTTACACAATCAGACATTGTTATTGCTTTCTTGAATGGTGACATATTTGAGGAAGTTTATGTAACACAACCTCACGGTTTTGTCAAGAAAGGACAAGAGGACAAAGTGTTAAAATGTAACAAGGCTTTGTATGGGTTGAAGCAATCTACTCGTGCTTGGTATGAGAAAGCTGACACTCATTTGGTCAAACAAGGCTTTCGTAACAGTCTAGCAGAAAGCACACTGTATGTAAAGCGTGAGGGTAATGTACTTCTTATTGTGGTTCTTTATGTAGATGATTTGTTGATCACTGGACCAAATGAGAGACATATTGCTGAATTTAAGGCTGATTTGAATGCTACTTTCAAGATGAAAGATTTGGGGCTGTTGCCTCATTACTTGGGCATACAATTTAAGCAGTGTGATGGTGGTATTGCCTTGTGTTAGAAAAGTTACATAGAGACATTGCTATGTAAGTTTGGACTTGAGGATTGAAAACCTATTGTCACTCCGGTAGAAACAGATTTGAAATTGAGTCTACATGATGCTGGTGAGCCTGCAGCCCAGATGGTACTCTTTACCAAACTGCTGTTGGATGTCTCATTTATGTATGCAACACGAGGCCATATATTTAGTTTGCAGTCTCACAGGTCAGCAAATTTATGCATAGCCCAGGGTCTAAGAATTGGTAGGCTGTCAAGAGGATTTTTTGCTACCTTAGTGGCATTTTACATCTTGGCTTCTTTTATCCCAAGGGGGGATCATTGCCGCCAGACTTACATGCTTTTTCGGACTCAGATTGGGGGCTGGTTGTTTTGACACACGAGTGTCCACATGTGGTTTTTGTTTCATGGTTAGCAGCTCATGTATATCATGGTTGAGCAAGAAGAAACCTACTGTGGCCACTTCAAGTTGTGAGGCTGAGTACATGACAGTCTTCACAACTACGGTTGAGTGTGTATGGCTTAGACACCTTATGGCTGATTTGGGTCTTGGACAGGACACTGCCAACACTATCTACACTGACAGTCAGAGTGCATTGGCAGTTGCAAGGAATCTAGTTTTTCATGCTCACACAAAGCACATTGAGGTGCACTAACACTATGTCAGGGAGAGGCTCTCAGTAGGAGAGATTAGCTTGGCTTATTTGCCAACACAGGACAACCTTGCAGATATTTTCACAAAGGCATTGTCTTGTGAGAAGCTTGAAGCTTTCCTCAAAGCTTTGGGTTTACTCCCCTTTGTGGACGGATCATGTCCTCAGGGCATGGCACTTTCCTTTACTCATGTGCCATCTCTCGTTCATCGCATCACTCCAGGGGGGATTTGTTACCATATACATGTGGTAGTGATGTGTGTGAACACACTAGGACCATTGGTGCATTTTTTCCCTCTTTAGGAGGTTTTTTCCCTCGAGCATTGTATATACTCCCATCACTCTAGGGCTATCTATCTTTCCATTGCACACTAAGTAACACACTCTCTATTGTGTGCCTTGATCTTCCTTTGTCTTCTCCAAGCTGTGTGCGTTTTCTTCTGCAACCCTAATTCCAACAAATTCCACCTTCGCATGGCCTTTGTTTCTCTGCCCTAGTGTGACATGGATGTAAGACAAATTGCTTTTGTCATTGGAGAGTACTATGAACTCTCTCTCTTACTTTGTGTCATGGAGAAGAGGGATCAACAATTAGGCTTTCATGGAGAAGAGGGCTCAACAATTAGGCTTCCAACAATTTTAAGAGACTCTCTCCCATGGAGAAGAGGGCTAAAAAATTAGGTTTCCAACAATTTTAAGAGTCTCAAATATTAATGGACACCATCTCAAGGAATATTGCCCTTTCGTGAATTTTATTATTCAATCTAGCTCAACAATTAGGCTTCCAACAATTTCAAGAGTTTGTCTCTCATGGATAAAAAGGCTAAACAATTAGGCTTCCAATAATTTTAAGAGTCTCAGAGATGAATAGACACCATCTCAAGGACATTATCCTTTTGTGAATTTTAAAATTCAATATCGCTTAGTTGTTAGGCTTCTGATACAGGGCGCTTCTCAAGCCGTCATTCTCCCTCGTCTCAATGCCCTCATTACCTATCTCTCTCAATCATAAGAGTTAGATATAATACATCTTCTAAATATTCTCTCGCTCATTTTTTTGCCCAACTAATAACCCTCACCCACACGTACACCTACTATAACATGTGCAACACTGCACCTTGAGGCTTGCCCTATGCCTCTACTAGATTCCACCTTTAGCACTGCTCTATTAGGCTTTGCAGGTGGTTCTCCATCTTCTAAGAGAGAGAGAGAGAGAGAGAGAGAGAGAGAGAGAGAGAGAGAGAGAGAGAGAGAGAGAGAGAGAGAGAGAGAGAGAGAGAGAGAGAGATATTATAGAAGAAAACTATAGGCATGGTCCCTAGGTGGCATGTCCCCCTTTGCTTCAACTTTGATGTTGAGGATGGGGCTCAAACCACACCACATATGACAACATGGGCCCATGCCTTATAAATATTCTCTCACATTTTTGTTCGCTTGGAAAATTTTGCTTGATGTATGGTAAGACTCATGTGTACATATCAATGTGCTTCCCCCTTGATAGTGAGCTCAACAATGATTTTTCTACAGTGAACTCCCCCTTGAGAATTGGTCCTACTTTGAAGACTGAGACCTCTGACTTCAAACAAATCAGAGCTCATGTAACCTCAAATGACTTGAGCTTGCGGGAAACAACTCATTAGCTTTCTCTTGAGCTAGTGGAAAAAGATCTTAACAAGAAATTAATTGGGGTTGCTTTACTGTGGGAAGCGAGCCTAAGTTGGAGTTTTAAAATCCTTCAAAAAAGGGAATTTAAAAGGTTTATGGCCATAGCTTTGCAGGGCAACAAGAAGGGCACTGATAGGACCAAGCGGTGATGGCACATAGTGGTCTTGGGATGATGATGGGCTGATGTCAGTGAGTTGGTCCACTCGGGAATAGATGACGAGCAGGGTGGGGCCGTGTTTGTAGAGGGGGAGGTGTAGAGCTGCAGAAGGTGAGCAGCACAATGTCAAACGAGCGAGGCAGGAGAGGCAAGACTAGATGGCCTTGAGATTGAATTAAAATGTAGAAAGTGATGATGGTGGGCTGTCATTGGAGCAGGTAGCTTGGTTGCACAATAGATGAAGCGAACATCTATGAGCACGCAAGAGAGTCAAGTCGGCAGCTCTGAGTATACCGGAGGCTCAATGAAATTGAGGGATTGATTGGTGACAAGCTTGAATGTGACCTTTTGGCCGGAATTGAAGTACAAAAGAAGCACAACGCAAATCGATTGTCACAGGGATGCAAGGTTGGCAGCCTTGAAGGATAGTGTGGCTTGGAAATGCTTGTATAGGGCAGCTAATGCAGCAAAACAAGCTATAGCTTGGAGGGTGATGAGATAAGCGGGTTGAGGGCCATGGAGAAGCTATGGCAAGCTAGGGCTGAGGTGCAAGGAGACACAAAGGTTGTGTACAGACTGGAAAGAAAGTGCAATGCAGCTTGGTGTTTCTTTGAGCCCAGGAATGAGAAGGATCCCTTGTGCCTTGTTCCCAAAAGTCAAAGAAATCTATTAACTAGTATGCCTTGATTGTCAAGCTTTGGAGGAGGTAGATCAAGGAACAAAGTTGGAGAGTGCAGGAGGTAGTCATTGTTGGTGTCTTGAGATATTGAAACACATTGTACGACACACTGAAGGAGGGTGAATGATGATAGTGAAAGTAGCTGAGTGGAGGAAGAAAGGGGAGGTTGGAGGAGGACAAGGAATTTGTTAATGTTGTGCCAAAATGAATTGTGATATGCATAGTGGAGAAGTTATTGAGAATCAATAGCAAGGAATATTGTTAATTTGTCCTGAAGGCAAGGTGCAACATTGGTACATGTATAAGTTTGTTGAAAAATATATAAGTTGTTGCTACATGGTTTGTTTCTTATTTGCTGATTTTTGACAGAAGTATTAGACATGGAAGTTTACAAGAGGTGAGAAAAGAGCCATGTGGATATGTGACCTGAGTAACTGGGAGGCATGGAGAAAAAAATTGAATTTCTCTTCAGTTTGGAAGAGGATATGAGCTTGAAGAATTGTCGATAAATGGTATTAAGATAGTGTAGCTGCTTACTGGAATGGATTGTCCATTTCTCTTTTTCAAGACATCCAAGTAATGTGGACGGACCAGTATGTTCATAGGTCTTTGTGCGTCAGTGCATGTAGCTGTTGAATCGTCAAATTTGAAAGCTGAATGAAGTTGTTGTAGAAAATATAAAACATAACTTAAAAATTCTCACAGATAATAGAGAGAAAGACTCTTGAAAAATAGTTTAATACACAAGAGAGACATGAATGAGAGATATTACCATAGAACAAAGATTGAATTTCATTGCACACTATATCTTTCTATGGTGTTTTAAGTAATAGTATTTCTTGCAGTTTTAAGGATATCCCTTCAAATTATTGTATCCTTTGGTAGAAATTGCATCTTGAGTAATTATCTCTTGTGCTTCTAGTGTAATAGCAGTGATCGTATCGTGTGTATTTTGCAGTACACAAAACTTGAAGTTTTGAGAGAATGGTGGAAAGGATGACACATCATGTCTCATCCGTTTTGGTAGATTTGTCATGTGCACCCTTTTTCTAGCTTCAAAATTGGATGCCATGCCTATATAAACACAATTATTGATTTTGCATCTAATAGAGTATACTATGGAGCTCTCTTCGTCTGTCGTTGTCCTTTGGGAGTTGGAGCGACGTCAGAACGGACTGCTTCCTCTCGTAAATTTGTTATATTGTTGGGGAGCTCCTTGCTAGTATCAATGTTGTTGTCCTGTACTATAGTGGTTTGTTCAGTTAATTACATAATCATATTCTTGATGGGGTACATAAGCTCACCATATAGCGGTTCAAGATTTCAAAATGAATTGATCATCTCCCCAAACCGGGCATCGAAATGGTCTCTATTAAAATGCCATGTGAATTTCTCATTAGTTAAGATTGCTCTCTAATTTCCTTTGAATTTGTCTCCAAACTCTTTAACCATGTTTGAAGGTGCCTAGCTTGCTGTATTCTTGTCGAGGACAACCAATTTATCAAGGGCAATTTTGTCATCGTAGTGAAGCATCTCGATTGCGTAGGGTGGTGATTCAGCAGTCTTCGTGTTCGATATTCCTTGTGCTTATGTGTCTAGCGATAGTTTGCTTGACTCATTAAAATCAATGCCCAAAGATAACACTATCTCTTTTTGTAACCCTGCAAAAATAGACAAAGGTTGTAGGAGCAACCAAATTTGTTAATGTTTAGTGTCTGTAATACAAGAACATGAAGAGTTTGAAGTACTTGTTGCCAACTTTAGCTCGCTATTTCTATATTCTTTGTTTCGGTTGCTACATTTATTGATGTATGAGTGGAGGTGCTGAGTCGTGCAAAAACCTTCAATGAATGCACCCGAGGCCTCGCTAGCCATATTTACTAGTCGCATTGGATTTGAAGTTGGGTATATGGAAGAATTGTTTTTTGGTTTTGAGGTAGATGCGATGTTGATGAACCTATCAAATATCTGATTGATAGAGATAATCATATTTGAGTCCCCTAAATATTGAATGTCATATAATGTAGCCACAAAATAGATCAATGTAAGGAATGGTTACCTAGTCGGTGTCCATGAGGTGATGTTGGAGGATGTTGCTTGCAGTGAAGAAAATATGCATTCAAGAAAACCGGCGTCAGATAATTGATTGTATAGCTTATGCACCGAGTGAGATGAAAGACCCAAATAAGTAGAGCACTTGTTTGTCAAAAGGAGGGGGGAAATGCCTAACCATTGGGGGAGTATTTTAATGGCCGGCCAGAACATCCTTGGGGTTGGAAAGTTCACTATTTTGAGATGACGTCTTTCTGTTACACGAGAGAACATGACGTATGCCAAGCTTGGGGCAAAATATTGTTTTATAACAAGGATGTCTTTATTTGATATCGTTGCTCCTTGAGATTTGTGTCCAATGATTTCTTACACGAGTGACAAAGGGAATGTGCTTTTGTGGAACCATTTGTAGTTGATTGCCCTAGTAGCATGCTTAGTCCTTCGTATTGTCATGGTGGCACCAGTGGAAAGTAAAATTACTTTTATCGCAGCAATTTGACCTTTGCAATCATATGAATAAGAAAGTGTACAACAGGTAGAGCCATTTGCTACTCCAATAGCCAAGTTAACTTTCTCTGTAATCATACATCTAGCCCCAATTGGAGTATTGTCTATCTCATGGAAAGCCTTGTCTTGGAGCCATTCGTATAGTAGTGGCTCCTCAAGAGCATTGGTGTTTAGTGGAATGACAACTATATCGGATGGCAAGAAAGATTTTTGTAGAATCAAGTTGTTGTACTTATATACATCCTCCCTATGAGTGCATATAAGTTTATTTGAGTCATCGATTACTTTTAGTTGTTAATCACACATTGTGATAGTGTTTTTGCTATCTATTGTTTTGCTGGTTGCTTGACACGGATCGTATCCACGAATTGGACATATGCGGGGTTTGCGACATGGCGAACTGAGAAGGTCATGTTGTGGGTAGTGGATGTAGCGATGTATGTTGAGTTTTGAATGTTGCAAACATGGCATAATGGCTCTTAGTGATGGCACACTGGAGGAAGCTGCGCCAATTTCCAAAAAGCAAGATGAGCTTCTGATTGAATGGATCAAGAAGTGTTTCATTATTGATGTTCACTATTTGGCAAACGATCATATTGAAGATTGTACTCGTTAGCATCGATATCTCATCTATGATAATGATGTTGGCACCATGTATGGCGACAAATATTTTGTTTGTGGGATGAATTGCTTGCAAAAAATGCTGTTGGAACAAGGAAGCCTAAAGTGATAGTGGACTGTAGTTGCTAGGCTGCTGAGGCGGGCAATTGCTGCTCTAGTTGATGTAGTGAGGATAACGGTCTTATTATCTTTTATGTATCTTGAGGTGAAGAATTTTATGAGGAATGTTTTTCCACATCTTGGAACACCTGCAATGACATGGAGGCCATTACTTAGGCCTGATATACAATCGAAGATTGTTTGCTATTGTGAGGTCAGAACTGCATTGTTGGTCTCATCAAATTCTTGCAGTAGTTTCAACATTTTAGCACGACTTTGAGATACGCTTGGATCAATTGTGTCAATTCACCATACAAGTGAGTGGATTTTCAGGATTGAGGATGAACTTTTGTTTTATGAGGTATAAAGTGTGTCTTGTATTTTCAAAGATGAGCATGTTGTGTTGGGCGTGCTCATTTATAATTCTTCATCATTAAGAATTATCCCACGGATTTTGTACTCTAGGAAGTAAGAAGAGGGTGTGTTGGTTGGTGATAGTAGCTCCATCTCATTCCTAAAGGAAAGTTTTTTCAATAAGACGTTGAAGAAGAATCCCTCTGTTTGATGGCTAGGATCGTATTTTGTGAATCTGATGAGGCATTGTTAACATTAAAAAAAAAAACTACAGTAGCATGTTCATGTGGCTTAAGGATTTTGTATCTTCTGTGGTAGTCATAGAATGCAATATTTTCAAGAAATAATGGCCTTGCACAATATAAATCAATTGGATGCATGACTATCGTCTGGTTGCGAGATATCAACCTTTGCCGAAGCGATGGTGGAGAGGAGTCGATGTACTCAACCCGTTCACTCATTGTGATGATTGGTATCTTAAGACAATTGATTGCTGCCTTTGTTGTAGATATTGTCTTTGAAAATATAGAGGCTGCAATTAGTTGAAGCTTGACTTTGTCCAGTCTGTGAAGTCCAAGCCTTGCTGCATCATCTGTGGAGAGGTTCATCTTCCCAAGGGGTTCCCATTTCATGGCATATTTGAGAAGGTAATCTGATATAGATGAATTTGTGACTCTTTGAATATTCATGTGTGCCTTCCATAGGAGCAAGACAGTGGGATAGTATGGAACAACATTTCCATGGTCATACCCAGGATGATAATAAAGCCATCTAGTGGTGCATGCATCCATAGTTGAATTTGTGTTGTATTGTGGTTCAAACAATAAGCCATATTTGCACACTCTAGTTGATCCCATGACTCTGCAACAGCCTTTGCACTTGTGTATTTGTTTTGTAATAACAAGGTTCCACAAATCGGTGGTGAAGATGTCTTGTGATTCTACTGGTATATATGCAACAATCTCATTTGTAAATCGGCACAAATCTTTGCTAGGGATACACATAATGATATGTGCAGGCAATGAGCCCCAATTTTTCACTTTGTATCACACCATGTGATGCTCTACATGGCCAAGTATGTTGCTTCCATTGATAATGTATTTGTTCAGGAAAGTGTACAAGCAGTGGTGAAATAGCACTGCACACTCATCAGGGCAATCGTTCCACTTGAAGTCTCAGTTGTACCCTTGAGCAAGTTTCTTGATTGTAATGACTTCTTGCCACCTTGTTTGGGAAACCTCATCAACAATGAATGTCAAGAACAGATGTGGTAGTCCCCATGTGTCCATCATGGGGACACATGGGGACTACCACATGTGTCCATCATGTTATTAGGTCTCCAAGTCATGTCAATCATGTCAAGAACAGGTGTGGTAGTCCCCATGTGTCCATCATGTTATTAGGTCTCTCAAGTTTTGTTGATGCCATGACGGAGTACCTGGCATTGTGGTTGGGAGATTGTATCAAATAATATGCTTTATTGCATCATGCGTTGTCAAGAAGTAGGCGGTCTTGCCAGGAAGGCACTGGGCCTCTTGCTGTGAGAGTTTGTGAGGAAGCTCAAGGGTTATGAGGAAGAGCTAAGATGTAGATAACATAGCTTCTAGAGCTAAAGAAGAAATGTAGCCAAAGAAGCCGCTCACTTTTCCTTACAAACACACACGTGATGGAGAGAACTCATGAAAGATAGTCAGAACAAAACAAAAATGAAAACATCAAGATTACGATCATATCGTATCATGGGTACGATAAAAGGGTTAATGGATGAGTTAATGATATTTAATCTTTGTTGTCCAAATAAGCTGCGGATTGCTCTTTGGAACTGTAGCTTTGTGCTTACTATAATGTATATGTTTTGTCTAGCGATTGGAATTAGTTGTGAGTACAAATCATCTTGATTCATAATAAAATAACCACATTCACATCAAAAGAGAAGTCATAGTCAATAATAGGTACTAGTATGATGGGATCTGGTGAGAGAAGTATTTCGTTGAGCCTTTCAGGACCAAATAGAAACACTATGCGTTGCTGAAAGTGAATCTTTCGACTAATCCAAATGTTGACCCTAATAGATTGCAGTGAATGGAATTGAAAGAAATTACCTCTATGTGGATTATGGTTATTCATCAATGATATACTTAGTATGTTCAAAGATAAAGGTGTGAAAGAAGTGAAAGGAGAAGAAGAAGAGAGTTTCTCTCCCAAGCCCTATTGTTGCCCTTAGGCAATAAGAATACTGCGGGGAGAGAAGTACCTGTAGCAAGGAGATTCTAGAGTTTGTGGAAGAGAATGAGAACCTTAAGAGAGAGAGATTCTTGTGGAAGATGAAGATATGGTTACTAACCTTGTGCTCATAATTGTTTCCCGCAAGAAGGTTGTACTCATTACGTTGACAAGGTTGCTGCTTGAATACCTTCCAATGAAACAATTAGAACACAACAAGAGAGATCAAAGGAGGATTAAGATAGAATTAGAGATAGATCTAAGTGTGGTGGTGGTATTAAAGATAGATAATGAGAGATAGAGATAGAGTTAGAGACAAGTATTGGACTAGATATGCAAATGAAAGTAAAACTAGCAACATATATCTTACATGAGAGCAATCGCCACCACCTTAATGGAGAGAGAAGATGAGGCAAGACTTCAGCCTTTCTTCAAGAGAAAGTGTGGCACTAAGATGAGTGTGTCACTATGGAATTGAGCTATTCTCACTCACTCATAAATTTCCTCAATGAAGAGAAGGTTGCCCTTTTTATAGGTGAAGGAGCCATGTTTTACATCATCACTTGATTAGGCTAAAGAGTTAGCCCAAATCAAATGTTCTTTGGATATTTCTTAAAATGGGCAATATTAGGACTAAAAATATCATGAAATTCAGCATTTTTGGTCGTTGAGGCTCCATGTGGGTGCATGATGTATGTGGGCCCCACCTAGGCATCTTCTGTGTGGCTCCAGGAGGGGGTCCCAACTTGTGTGTCTTGTCCTTCAAGGAATATTTGAGGTGTCACATTCACATGCTTATGTCTTTTACCCTCCAAATATCTTATTTTATGGAAAAAGACCAAGATTACCTCTTTTCACTTGATTCACCTGTTTACCATCTCTTCTTGCAGTGTAGTTGTGAGAGGGGTTTTCACTGGTTTCCCTGTAACTTTTGACCTGTAACTCGGATTGACATGCTTCAAAAGGCAAAATTGGCCTACTAAAAGAGATTGACTTGGTTTTGGCCTTTTATCCACGCCCTTAGGTCAGGATTTTCAAATTGGGATGGTCCAAGAAGCTTTGGATCTTCCTTTTCATAAAGTCTTCTAGTAGGCCCTTCCCTCTTGTATGTATCCAAGAAGGTATGCATTATTGAAGGGTTATATTATTAAATAAATGTGAAAAGAAGAAAATAATTTATATATGGTAGGGTATAGTTGAGATATTATAAGAAATATACAAATGCTTTTCCCCCAGACAAAAAGAGGCACAATTATTGATACTTCTCTTGCAGTACTTTCTAATAGTAATGTACATTTATATTACTTCAAAGGTAATACTAAGGTATGGTAGAAAACTTTTATTTATGCATATGAGTATTATATGAAGTATACTTATGCTTCAAAAAGTCACAAGATAAATATTTTAATGCCCGTTCCCACTATATACGTGCCACAGCACGACATCGTAGATGCAGCGGTGTATGTTCTTTTATAGCTATCAATATTACTTTGCAAAAATATAGTATTTGTGGACTTTCCAATCATGATAGTTTGTTTCAATTGGAACATCATGAGCAAATATGGCTTGCATAATGTGTACACAGAGAAGAAAGTTTTGATCCTCATTCTAATGTATTCACTGAAGTTGAATTCTCCTTGGTAGTTTCCTTTTCCTGTGGGAAAGAGGAAAGGGAATATCCCTAATTCTAATGTGATATTGTGCACTTCAGATTCATGGGCTTTTGAAAGCCGACTATCCGCTCACTTAGATGAGCAGTATCGCGTATTTGTATGGAATCAAATTCGTGTTTGTCTTTTGCAGTAAATGCAATTCTCTTTGTTGTGGTGAACAAATTTTGCAATATGCTAATTTCACATTGTGCCTCTGCTTCTTGCATTAGTCAAATATGCAAAGGTAGCCGTGGCGGTCTCCTTGGTGAAGGTGCCTGCCATTTTCCTGTCTCTTGCTCTCATGGTCATTCCTTCTGTAGGCAGTATCTCTAGTTATGACCACTTCGACCTTGTTTCCCTGAGTGTCAGATATTTGGGCCGTTCCATCCTCCTTAATTGTGGATAAAAGCTCCTAAGCTTTCTGAAAATCCACTCCGCAAGGCTCTTGTTCATAGAAGTCTTTGAGTCCAAGCCTGCGGTTGGCTTCTTTGGTCTCTGGCTTCGCAGAAACATCATATACTTCTTTGGGTAAGAGTTGCAACTCCACCTGATGCCCCTCTTCACTCTTGAATCTGCCGGTGAAGACTGTAGTATGATGCTCTTCTAGCTGTTCTTTGGAGAGGTATGCTGCCTTGGTTGCTTTGACTGAATCAGGTTCTAGTTGATATGCGGGCAATTCCTGCAACTTTTCCTTTTGGTTGAGCTTTTTCTTGGCCCTCTCTGCTGCTTGCATGGCTCCTGTTCAGTGAATAGAGTGCAAAGTTAGCATATTTGTTAGAATTTTCTCTAAAATGTCCTTTAGTCTGAAATGCTGACAATTTTGGTCAAATTTGCTTCAAGTCAATTTTTGAACAAGCATAGATGCATAAAAACATGCAAGGAACAAAACTGTAAAGTCAAAACAAATTTTTGCAACCAAAGTAAATAATCATAATTATTTACAGCTGAGCAAATTTTTCAACTTTTTGCAAACTTGGCTTCATAGGCTTGAAGTATATACCAAAATCTGGTACCATTTTCACCTATGCTCTAAGTGAAATATGGGCTCATTTGGATGCATAGGTGAAAATGGTACCAGATTTTGGCTTTAGGTCTCTGAAACAGTAGATATAAAGGAAATTTGAGATTTGAGCTCCAAATTGGTTCAAACTTGGATAGTGTGCTTAATACATCATGTACTTTGGATGTGTGATGGCAAAATATCAAAACTCCCCAATTTTGGCTAGAAAGTAAATAATCGTGATTATTAACTTTTCTACCAAAATTAACATTTTTTCGTACAATTTGGTTCTAGGCATTGTATAGAACCTGTGTACGAGATATAAGGTGTATTGTCCATAACCCAAAAATTGGCATGCAAAGAAGTATTATCCATAACCCAAAAATTGGCATACAAAGACTTCTTGGCGTTTTTTGGCAATTTTCCAAGTTATAAATGGTCATTTTGGCTCATACTTAATTTTTGGCATGTAATAGGTGTAAAGTGTGAGCTTTGTCCTAAGGTGTGAGTCAAGGAGAGGACAGTGGATTTATCCCACATACTGTGGAGCAAGGCTGTAGAGCTACTTAAAGCTCATTTCTTGAATGAATAAACAACAACTTCATTTTGCACTACATGCTTGTCTATGGTGAGCTTGTGCTAAGCTAAGTCAATACTCAAGATTGTGTTTATGAGTCCAAGCTAATTCTATCTTGGAACCTAATTCACTTGAGTGATAACCTTGCTTACACACACTCACACACTTGCACCATGTTTCTCTTTCATCCACCATAGCTAGCACAATCCAATTCCTAACATTTGGTATCAGAGCCATGGTGTGCTAGCTAGGATTTTCATTATGCATTAGTGTGTGTTAATCATTAGCATCTCCATTAGATTGATTAACATTTCATTATCACGGCCCATTAAGATTCTTCATGACTAGTTTCATCTCACTAATTAGGCCTTAATCTAGTTATGTGTGGGCATGTCCTTGACACACCCAAGAGGCCACTACCCTCCATGGCTAGATAGGTTTGATTAGGGAGAAGATTAGCATCCGATTTTCTAGTGATTTGCACTTCCAATTAATCTCTCCATTTTTGAAATTGCCTAACAACATTAACCTCATCTCGAAGTACTCAACACAAGCTCTCCGTAGAGCCTTCAAGCTTTGCAAACCGAGCCCAAGAACTCCATTAAAGCTATCCTCAAAATTGCCTAAAAATAGGTGTGTGTGTGGGTTTGTGTGGGAAAAGGCCTCCTGACTTGAGCTTAAGATTCTATTTTTTGGAGCTTTTCCACAAGCAAGCCCGTGGGCTTGGTGGCTAGCCCAAAGTAGAAAGGCCATTCTTGGCTTGTGGGGTCCAAAGTTTGAATTTGGCTAATCCAAAGTGGGCAACGTGAGCGGATGCGAACGGATGCGAATCAGACCTCAAATCGGGTTTTTTTTTGGAGGAAGCGGGTCCGGAAGGAGGGAGTCCCACCCCGGCCACAGGTGGACTTCAAATGTGGTGGTAAACTGTAATTTAATCCGCAGGCGGGTCCACGGGGGTAGATACCCACGAACACAGGCGCGCGCCTGCTCGGCAACTTCCCGCCTACCCGTGTGTGCCTTTTTTCTACCCGAACTACCTGACGCTTGTTGGGCCCCCCTTCCCACGGTGCTGCAAGCCAGCTGTCAAAGATTTCAACTCCGCCCCTGGCCCCCCTTCCCACGCATGCTGAGGCCCGCCTTGCCTAGCACCCTATCCCGCGGCCCCATTACTCTAAAGGCTCGAAGCCTTAAGAACCTCATAAAAGGCTCTTCCCGCGTTGATCCCGGCCTCAAAAGCTCCAATTACTCCCGGCCTCAAGTTTCCTGCTCCCACGGAGTAGAAATCCCAAGAGATCCAAAGCTTCCAAATCTCAAGGCATTGCTCCCACCAAAGCTGCAGCAAAGTTTTGCAAAGCTTCTACACCGGCATTCAAAGGCGGCCTCAAGCAGCTTTTAAAAGGGAGCTCCAAATGCATCCAAAGCCAACTTCGAAGGTAGATTCCAATCAACAAAGAAGAACTCAAGGCTATGAAGGGTGACTTCACCTCGAGTGAAGAGGTACTTCACATTTTATTAAGAAAACATTAAAATTGGAATCTTGCAGCTAAGCACAACAAATTTCTTGCAATGTATGTAATTATATTTTTCTACATGGATGACATTATGTTCTTTTGTAATGGGATAGACATTGGCATTGGAGAGTCTCCAAATTGCTAAAATCTCTCCATGTGTGAAAACTTTGTGACAAATTGTATGAGAAATTCCACATGCTTGGGCTCTTGGAGTATGACCAAGATGGAAGAGAGCATTAATTTTTGCATAAACCTTTTCATAGGATATTTTAGCATATTGTCGCATGTCATTATGACGCATGGAATAAGGCCTGATTTGTACCACAAAAAGGGGGACAGAAGTACTCATTCGAGGGGAGGATACGAAGTCAGACCATGAAGCAGTTGAAAGCAACAATAGAAGCAACGAAGGCAAGAGACCTGAGAGAGGATCAACTCACATAGTAGAATACAAAAAGGACGAAGACGAGAGCAGCGTTGTCTTTTATGAAGCCCATTTTGAAGATGCAGACTCTCCACTTGTAGGGGAGGACTTTTTCCTGTGTGGATACCAACTTATCATCCTATGTGGACATCACCATCTTTTGTGGATCTTTCTTGTGTGGATTTTACCATCCTGTGTGGATATCACCATCCTTTGTGGACTTTATTTTCATGTGTGGATATCACCATCCTATGTGGATTTTGTTAACCTGTGTGGATCATGCATCTTTAATATCTTGTCTTAGTCCAAACCTCGAGGGGAGGATTGTAAAGTGTGAGCTTTGTCCTAAGGTGTGAGTCAAGGAGAGGAGAGTGGATTTATCCCACATACTGTGGAGCAAGGCTGTAGAGCTACTTAAAGCTCATTTCTTGAATGAATAAACAACGACTTAATTTTGCACTACATGCTTGTCTATGGTGAGCTTGTGCTAAGCTAAGTCAATACTCAAGATTGTGTTTATGAGTCCAAGCTAATTATATCTTGGAACCTAATTCACTTGAGTGATAACCTTGCTTACACACACTCACACACTTGCACCATGTTTCTATTTCATCCACCATAGCTCACACACTTGCAACATGTTTCTATTTCATCCACCATAGCTAGCACGATCCAATTCCTAACAATAGGTGTGTACACATGATAGGTGAGGTGATGTGACAATTTCCAAGCAAAAATGATGCAAAAGTAAATAATTGCAATTATTTACAACAGTGACAAATTCTTTGCGAAACTTACAACTTTTGACCTAGGCACATTCTATACACCTAAAACAAGTCCTAAATTGAATTTGGTCAAGTTTGGTCATGCCGACATCACTTTGTGCTTTGTCGACCCTGAAATCACCGTTTTTTGTGACTACAGTGCCTGTTGGGTTGGTCAGTCAACTTTGAGGCTTTGGACTTGTCTGCAACATAGTCGTGAAGCAACTTGTCTAATTCTGGTTCATTTGGAGTCAGTTTGACCACGTATGTCGAATTTGACGCTTTGTAACCTTCGAGCCGTTTTCTTCTTTTCGAGGGCTTTGCTTGATTGATTTCGTCTATGGACCTCATAGGCAAGCTATCTGTGGAGTCAGATCAGAATTTTGGCATTTGCCAAAAACCTAGATTTTCTACCGGGGACCCCCTCGACCCTTGCTGAATGGTCAACTGATGATATAGAAAGGTTCTATTAGGTTAGGGTATGCTATGGTTCAAATCTCATCTGATTTGGTCGAGCTGACAGGCCGCTATGGTTAGTTTTTGGTCGTAGGTCCCCGTACACTACTCGATTTCTAGGGTTTTTTCTAGGACTTTAGACTAGCTACCGGCCGTACAAAATGGATCATTGTCTCGTGTGAGACGGCGTTGAAAATGGTCAAGTGTGGGCTCCAAAAAAGTCGCACGAAAGAGGTCGAATTCTCTCTCTGCAAAGGCTGCAAGTGGAAATGAGGTGGTTTTAGCCTACCTTGGATATCTATACCCGGACAACCCAAACCAATTTTCCCCAGACTCCCTTGTTAGTCCTACTAGGCCCTGAAATCTATGTTAGACTCAAAAATTTCCTTGATCGGATCCCCTGTAGCTCATTCTGCAAGAATTTTGCAAAATGAGGCATGGCCGCCTAATTTAGGCTTCTCGCTTTCATCTTCTGATTTGATTGAAAATGTTTGTGCCTGTTTGCCTTATCTTTCTAATCACCATCGTATCTTCCGTTTCTCCATCTGAGCTTCCTTGCTATTTATTATTAATTTTTGACCTATTTATTTTGAAAAAATCAAAAGAAAATAGCAAAATGCTCTAAAAAAGTAGTGAAAATCCAATAATTAAGAAAATCCATTGAAAAACACAGCTTTATTGTTTTTTGTTGGATTTTTCTACTTTTAAGCCTTATTATCAATAAAAATGATAAAAAATACAAAACATAGGACTATTTTTGATGATTTTTTGATAGTATATACACTATTTACAATCATCGGGATGATATTATCAATGAATTTTTCCTTGATGATGAATTATAAGGGCATTATTAGGTAATTTTGCAAAAAATCACACGTTAACATCGAACTTTTTTCCTCGTTCTTCAAACATTGCCCTTAAACTTAGTGCTCTCCCACTCCTCCTAGATGGCGTACTCTGGGATGACTGTGTGCATGGGTTGAACAATTGTGTCTATGCATAGCTGTGGTTGGATCTACCATGCTATGAAGATCAATGCAATTCAAACCAATATGCTGTGCAAGAGCTGGGTCTTGAATAATTAACTCAAGGGTTTTTGATGTCGAGGTTTGCTGATGATGTCTTCCAAAGAGCAAATCTTGTAGCTTGTGTGCTCTCTGTTTAATTGTACCATCAGGATGCTTTAGCACACTGATTGCTTGAGCTATTGGTAGCACTTTTGACTGTTGTCGAGATTTTTCTCGCCACCATTGGTAGCTTGGTGTGCTTAGTGTTGTATGGTGTGCTGGAGTCTTTTGAGACTTAACTCGCCATTGCTTGATTGGTTTTACGGTTTGTGAAGAAGATAAGTGCTCCTTTTTCTTCCAAACCATTTTATGTTTGGTTCCTTGCTCTAAGATGCTCGTCTCTGTGTTTTAACCCTTGGAACCTTCTTTTGTTTTATCGGTGAAGTTTTAGGCACCCAGATCAGAATCGGTTTATCCTTAAGTTGTGCTTTTGGTACCAAAATTTGCCTGACTCCTTGCATGCTACTTGTAGCATTTGCTTGTCGAGGGGATGGAGAAGATTTACTACTTCATGGTTTGGTTTGCTGATTGCTTCTTTTCCATTCGTCCTTGCTTGGTGCAATTAGAACAATGAGTTGCCCGCCTTTAGGTGATAGCTTTAGCTAATTTGTATCCCAATCTGGTACTGCTTTGTATGTCCGTATCCAAGGAATTCCAAGAAATATCGTCTCATTCATGTGTTCATCTAATAAGCATACAAACTGATGAGGACATAAACATCCATGTACTATCACATTCAAGTTGACTATTCCCAATGTTGGAGTTGGGTTCTTGTTGCATTCTTTTATTGTCGCTATTCCTACCACCGTCAATGCCTCACTTGTTTCCTTCTTGTACGTGGAATAACTTACTACATTTACTCTAGCTCCTGTGTCGACCAAAGCATTGGTGCTATGATTGTTGAGCTGTACTTTGATGCGCAGGTCCATTCCGTCTAACCGATCATCATCTGTTGAAACTGCATCTTTAGGTAATTCCCATTGTCAGTCATCTATTTCTAGAGTGTTGATGGGTCTTGGTATCTGCTGATTCTTGAGAGCAGCTTTTCGTTTGAGTACCCGAAGCCGAGCTTCCTCTTCGGCTTCATCAATAACCTGCTGTTGTTTAATCTTCCTTTGTTTGACTACATGCATTCTTTCTAGCAATTCATTGGTTAGCGGCAAATTGCTTCACTCACCGGAGAAGATTACACAGAAAAACAACAGAAAATCTATGAATAATTTGGCAAAATGGACAGCGCCATTGCGTCCGGAACGCCCAAAAACCCCACCCTACAATGTCACAGTGCTCAAATCTGACCTTGGATGAGCAGTCTTTAAACAACATCCACTAATCCAATTAACCATCGGTTCCCCATCTAGGGTGGAAAATTTTACTGCTCCACTTGGAGATACATCTTCAATGATAAACGGTCCGTTTCCCTTTTTCTTAAACTTGGAAATGTGTTGCTTAAGGGAATAGACTAAAACTAAGTCCCCTTTTTTGAAAATTTTTGTGATTAAGTGGGAATAAAAAAACTATTTTTGTTTCCGTATTTGTGCATAGATGTGAGCTACATTAGTTAGCCTTTGCTCATTTAGCTTTTCCAAATCTTCAAGTCTTTCTGACAATTCATGTCCAGTCCACTCAAGATTTTGTGCTACCCTTAATGTCGGCAATAGAAATTCTATTACCGACAAGTATGGCATCAAGACCATAAACAAGGTTAAAGGGTGTAGCATTTAAAGCTGTTTTGAATGAAACTCGATAAGCCCATAGAGTAGCATGGAGATTCAGTGCCCAGTCTGTTCTTCCTGAACTACCATTTTAGTCAGCACCGAGCTAAGAATTTTATTCGTATGCTCAGCTTGTCCGTTTGCTTGTGGGTGATAGGGAGCTGATTTGTTATGGATGACCATAAACTCATTAAGCAAATACTTAATTACCTCATTGAGGAAATGAGTTCCCCAATCACTGACAATTTCTATTGGTAGTCCATATCTCATGAATACATACTCATATAAGAATGTAGTAGTGGTTCTGGAATCATTCTTTTGAGTTGCTTTAGCCTCAACCCACTTGGTCAAATAGTCCGTAGCTACAACGATATATTGAGCTTGGGTTATATAAGCAGGTGGCTGTATTGGTCCAACAAAATCTATATCCCATTTTGCAAAAGCTCTAGCCCCCATCATTGGTCTTAAGGGCATGCTATCTACTTGTGTTGGCATTTTTGCTCGCGTTGACAAGCATCAAACCTTCGAACATATTCTTTGGAATCTACAAAAAGTGTTGGTCACCATATGCCTGCCATCAACATTGCTCTTACAGTGGTCTCACTAGAAAAGTGACCTCCAGCTAATCCAACATGTACTTGTTCTATAATCGAAATATACTCGTTTTCATTTGCACAAAGACACAAATGTTGATCCGTACCTCTCCGATACAATTGGTTCCCAATAAGAGCATAGTCTCTTGCTTCACTTTCAATTGCTCTTTGACGGCGTTTACTCATATGCTCAGGAAATATTCGGCTTGATAAGTAAGTAACTAGATAGTTACTCCATGTAGGAATGGGTGACATTTGAAACAATGTTACATGAGGTATGGGTGTTTGTTTTTGACATTGAGGGCAATTATTTACAAAATATCGAACATCTTTTCTCATAGTCGGCCAAAATACTCCAAGTCTCAAGATTCGTTGCATAGTTTGGTCCTCAGCAAAGTGAAGTCCTACTATGGTAACATGTGCTTGACTTAGGTATTGTTCTCTTTCTTCAGGATTAATGCATAAGAGCAATATCCCTTCTAGATTTATTTTGTATAGCCTCCCAGCTAGTAGTTGATACATAGCCAATTGCTTGATTAATATGATCTTAATAGGAAGTGGTATCTGTGAACCCACTTGAGCTATTGTCATCAATGACACAATGTTTTCCAACCATCTAGGTATCATTTCCATGGAGATAAAATAGGCATCTGGTAGATCATCGTCTACCCCTTTAGGTGATTCTCCTTAGACAATCCTTGACAAGTGATCTGCTTGTTGATGTGTAGTCCCCTTTTTTACAACCACAATGAAATGGAATTCCATAAGAATGATGAACCATCTCACTATTCTTCTTGTGTTGCATGACTTATTGAGCAAATACAACAAAGCTTGGTGGTCCACAAAGTACACAAACTTGTTGGCTAATAGGTAATGTCTATACTTTTTAACGGCATAGATAATTCCTAATCCTTCCCTTTTGGTGGTGGTGTAATTCTTTTCCACCATGTTCAATTGTTGGCTAGTGTAAGAAATAGGAAAGTCAATTTTCCAGTCTCCTGGTTGAGCTAGTGTACAACCGATAGCAAAATTGGAAGCATCTACATATACGTGGAATACCTTATTCCAATCTAGTGCTTTCAATATTGGAGCTGAGGTGAGAGCTTGCTTAAGCTTCATGAAGGATTCTTCACATGCCTCGGTCCATTGAAAGTGTGTAATCAAGCTATACATGGGTTTTGAAATTATAGCATACATGTAGATGAATCGTCGGTAATATCCACAATGCCCCATGACGGCTTGTACCCCCTTGACTGTTGTTGGTCTAAGCAAATCAGCAATGACATGAATCTTCTCAATATCAGTAGCTATGCCATTTTTAGACACTATATGTCCAAGATTTTTCCTTGTCTACCCATGAATGTGCACTTTTCAGGATTTAAGCAAATCCTATAAAGTCTACATTTTTCAAATACCTTTTTGAGATGTTCAAAATGATCAGCCAAGATTGATGAATGTACGCATAGATCATCCATATATACTTCTAAGAATTTCCTGAGATATTCTTTGAAAGCATGGCTCATCAACCTTTGAAACGTGGCTGGAGCATTAGTTAACCCAAACGGCATAACCCCATAAGCAAATATACCCCATTCTGTTGTGAAAGTAGTTTTATGCTGATCTTTTGGATCAACCAAAAGTTGATTGTACCCCGAAAAGTCGTCTAAGAAGCTGTAAGCTTCTTTTTCTGTAGCTCTTTCTAAAACATGCTCAGTGATTGGAAGTGGAAAGTTGTCTCTAATGGTAGCTTCAATCACCTTTTTGAGATTAACACACACTCGTAATTTTTCATTCTTCTTGGGTATTACCACAATTGCAGAGACCCAATCTGTGTGTTCAATTTTTTAAATGAATTTGGCTTCCTTTAGTTTTTCAATCTCTTATTTTATCTTCCTGGAAAATGTTTCATTGTACGTATATGGACTTTGTCTACTTGGTTTCGCATCATCTCTCATCGGTTATGTATGTTGACAGATTTCTGGATCAACATCCTTGAGATCCTTGTAAGACCAAGCAAAGATATCTCGGTATTCCTTTAACAAGCTCAGTAAGAGCTCTTCTTCTTATTCTATTAGGTCATTCTCAATGTAAGCAAGTCTAGGATCTTCTCCCGTTTCAGCGAAGTCTATCCTTTTAACGTTTTCAAGTCCTTCGTAAGACTCGCCCTATTTTTGTAGCTCCCTAACAGGTTGTTCGATTATATTTTTCGCTCTTGGAGAGTATAATTTTTGTAATGGGATGGAACACTCATTACATCCTTACCATCCTCTTCCGTGGTTTCCATTTCGGTACTGTATATCTCCTTTAGATCTTTTGTTCAACTCTTGATATTTCTTTTTCCGCTCGACTCTAGTCATGAGTGGTTTCTTATCCTGTGGGTTTGCTTGAGTACCCTTCCTTGTTTTTCTCAATGTTTGAGTTTTTGTTTGAAGAATATCTGCCAGTGATTCTGTCCTTGACACAATCATTAGCATCTATCTGCATTAGGAATTGTGTTTTACTGGAGATTGATGGCATAAGTCGTGTTTTCACAATTCTGGTGTCTCTTTTTTGTCTATACCATTTTTGTCTTCTCGATTTCTGGTTTGGAAAGTCAAAAAACTTCCCCTCCCCCCCCCTTCTTTTAAGAGTAGCTGCTCTCACATGTTCTTTTTCCGACCCTGAGTCTTCTGAGGTAGCTGAGTGTTCATCTAACTCATCAGCTGCATCGTAGTAGAGGTCTGAAAAGACTTGTTGAGCTTTCATTAAGTCCTTGGGTTCCTCATCTTCGTTTTCACTGTTGAGAATTGAAATCATTTGGATGGGAATTATGTCGTAGCCATTCTCATTGCAAAATTGAGTAGGCATAGACGTATTCACACATACATCCATTGTCGCTAAAATTTGAGTCCATTCAAATGGTTCAAACAAATGATCTGGAAAGGGTTCAGGTACATAGGCATCGTCTGTGCAGTCCCTTTCTAGGATACATTCTTCTCGTCTTAAGCTTCCGTTTTCTGAAGCTCCACACATCCAAATGGGAGTGTCTTTGTTTAGTTTCAGCCGAAGAGACTGAATCAAACTCTTGTATGGGTGTTTTCAAGGCATCTCGATAAGCGCGATTTTAAAGATTTACTCTTGTTATAGATCCCACTTGCTTCAAGTACAGATAGTTGTTTCCCCAATCTTGGATAAGCTGTACCTGTCGGATGAAATGTGTTCCCAATATGATTTCATAGTTGAGTTTTTTTCCAAAGTCTACTATGGCAAAAGTGTGTTGATATTCAATTCCACAGGAATTGACTATCACTTTTTCAAGCAGCCCTAATGGTCTCTCAATGCGTCTGTCAGACAATTGCAATTTCATTTCATTTTTCTAATGGGCTGGTTGTCCCCAGGATTCCCATATTGCTTTAGTGTCTATGGCTATGCCTGCTCCACTATCCAGTATTGCCATGGTTTCAATGTCATTATATTTCATGGGAAGGGTGGTGTTTCCTTCTTCCCCTTCATAATATTCTCTGACTTTGTTCATGGGAGCAGATTGAATCTCTTTGTTGCCCATTCCATTTTTCAAAATTTTCAAACTTTTTGGGATTAACCCCGTTATCCCCACCTTCTCTAGGGTTTTTTGTAAATCATTCCATAAGTATGGTTTGAGTTTTAACAGTTCTCCCAAGGTAAGAGTGCATTGGATAGGTGCAGACATGATTGGATGAATGTTGTCTACTTCTTAGGTCTGTTCAGCTCTTTTTACTTGAGTGGTCTTACACACGATGGATTTATCTTTGTTATCTCCCAAGTAAGAAGGTAATTTTTTCAAGGTCAATGGTTTTGACATTCTTGAAGCTTCAGATCCGCAATCCCTGTACAAGGATTGTACATCCATGTTCATATCAGAAGGTAGGTTATCCAACCAGACTTCCTCTATAGGAGGTGACTTTAGAGTTAGGCTCCCATCATTGATCTCTCTCACTTTTTCCCATAAGTGTCCTGGCTAGTCATCCTCTACGAATGGAATTCCGTCTAAGGCATCTTCGCTGTCAGGCACTGTAATCTCTAGTTCTTTTGTTTCAAGGTGGGGTTCTGCCACCACATCGGATTTTTCTTTCGTTTCTTTTACCACAAGCTCTTCAAGTTTTGCGATACTTTCAAGCTTGGGTTTTTGTTTTTCCAACATTTCTTGCGTGATTTTTACCAAATTTTGATAAGCTTCCAGCCTAGCTGCTTCCATGTCTGGAGAAGGATAGTTTTTTCATTTGTTTTCCATGTTTTGGCTTGCTTTAAGTCCTGCTTGGTAGGCTTCCAAGGCGGCATTAATAGGCTCAAAAATTTTATCAACCAGAATGGATCCTCCAGATTTCACGGTTGTTTCCTTGAATTCACTTCCAGTTTCTTTCAACTTTTCCTGGAATAGCTTTTTGGCTTTTTCCTTGATTTCTATCCGTTGTTTTTGTTTTCTCATCTCATATCTTTTGCTTCTGCTCCTTTTGATTCTTTGAGAGGAAACTTTCGTATTTTCTGAATCATCAGAGGAGCTGTGTTTCTTTTTATTGGCCTGGGCTCTAGTGATTACCTTGATTGGAACAATTGGTTCACTCTCTGATGAGCTACTAGGTATCACTTGGACTACGTTTACTACGGTTTTACCCTTGTTCAAAGGATTTTTAGGACAATCTTCCGGAAAGTGTCCTCCCTTTTTGCAACATTGTATGCAATAGGCTTCAACTGGTTTGAGGTTTTTGTCACGCTTTGGATATTCATTTTTCCAATGATCGTCAGCACCACAATTATGACAGTTTCCTATTCTTGGCTTCATCATGGGTCTTACCATGGGAGGTCTTACACCTTGATTAGCTACATAATACATTGGTGCGAGCTCTGGTGGAGCATAAGTCACGGTTTCTTCCATCGGTGGTGGATGTGAATTATACCAATCACCTTCTATCATTATTGTAGATGGACTAGGCTCTACATAGGGTGTAACATGCACTAATGCTTGTTCCTCTATGACTCCTTCAGAGTGCATGTACTTTATAGGCACTACATTATGTCCTGGATACGGAGGTTGTTGTCCCAACATAGGTTGAGGTCTTTCCATACCCATTGGTGGTCTTTGAGCTTGGGCCATATTAGGCTATCTGTACATGGGTTGTCCTTGTGGCCTCATGGACACGTACTAAACATTTCCATCATACTTTGGTCTGATGTAGCACTCGTGGGTCTCATGGTTGGTCCATTGACCCTCGATAGCACACCATTTTTGTGGCCTAATTGGTTGTCCCTGTGGAGGTGTCCCTTGTCCTGGCCCCCTAATAGGTGCTTTTTGCATGTTGTTCATCATGTCATTCATCCTTTTAAGCATATCTTCTATGGCTGAGAGTGGTGCTGCAGCAGCCGTTCCCACTTGTGCTGGTTTAGTGGATGTTGTTTTCTTGCTTTGGTTATCCTTAGGGACATCTTCGTTGTTGAAAATATCACAATTGTCTCCTAAGTCAATAGCATCTGACACACACTCTTCTAGGGTTGTATGCTTTTTACTATAGAGTATAGCATGAAGTTCTTTGTTTAGAGTCCCTCTAGAAATAAGGATACAAGTTGTCCTTCTGCAGGTATCTCTAGCCGTGGGCATAGGGCAATGTACTGCTTCATTCGAGTTGCACAATCCCTAACAGACTCACCATGTTTATGTTTAAAGCTGTAAATTTGAGCTACCGTATTATGTTTGATCCCGTTTTTGGAGCAAGCAGCTACAAATCCTTGAGCTAATGTGTTCAAGTCCATGATTGACCTTGGTGGAATGTTTTGGAACCATGTCAATGCGTTTTCTTCTAATGTCATTCCAAACCCCTCGAATTGAGTATGAAATCGAATATACATTTTGCTCTTAGCACTTGCTTAAAGCTTGCTAAGTGGTCGTATGGATCCCCTGATTCATTGTATTTTTTGATCCATTTCTGAAAATCAGATGGTCTGACTCGTCTGTTTTGTTCAACTCCCGGTCTCCTGGCAGTTGGTCCTGTTTTGAATCCTTCAAACCAGTCTATTGGAAATAGTGACTCATGTAGCCATGGACTGGCCTTATAGTGTCACCCAGTTTTCTACGTGATGAGGTGGTTTCTGGTTTCTTTACATTACTTTCAGATGATCTCTCACGGTGTCCATCTCTTGGAATTGTTTCTGATCCTTGTCCCAATATCCAATCCCATATGGAATACCCTTGGGATTTGGTTTGTTCTACCTCCTCAGGAGTCATCATAACAAAGTTGTTGTTATAACAATCCCTAAACAGGTAGGTTGGTAGGTCTGCCGATCCCTTATCTTTGATCTTAAAGATATATATGATCTTCATGGCTGTTAGATATCCTAGTTTGGTATGCAAGGTCCACAAAAGATCTTTTATGTTTCTATCTTCCCAACAATAGACCCCGATCCTAGGATTATCCGTACTAAGCCGTTTCAAAGGCTTCAAGTCTACTTGATCGTATCCCTCGAATTCTAAAGTTGGTGGTCCTTCTTTTGCTGACATATCTGGGATTATGGTGTTTACTTATAACCCCCATTTGTCTACCACATCAGGGTTTTCAACTTGTACATATTGAGTTCCATTTCTGTCCATGTACATTTTTCCTTGTTTATTTGCCCTAAACACTTCTTCGAACTCAATACCATGGTCATCAATGCAAATAGCATACTCCTCGTTAGGGTCCAAGTAAACCTGGGCTCCATGGCGGTTAGTCTTGTAAAAAGATAGTATATGCTTATAGCGCATTGTCGTTCCGGTTTTTGAGTGAGTCGAGTAAGAAGACATTTTGGATGTTGAATCTGAAAAAGTGTCTGAGACTTCTTCAAGAATTGTGTGCAAGGAATTGCCTTGATTCATGCTTTCTTCGGTGGATACTCTATTGGAGGTTTCTTCGAGTATGCTCTGATTTCCTAGTACAGGACCAGATCTAAGGTTCATATAGACTTATGAGCCTTGGATAGAGTACTCACCTTTGGATTGACTTGTCGTCAATTTCCACTTGATTAGATTGCAACTTTTTGTCAAGCCACTGATTCCTCGTCTGCAACCTGATTCCTGTACAAATTTGATCAAGTTAGCTATTCTTCTATAAAGACAGTAGAGTTTTTGCTAACTATCGTGATTGGTCTCTGTGTCTCACTTCAAATCGAGCTATGGGATTCAAAATTTGACTTTCTTTAGCAAAAAATCAAAGGTTTAACTTGCAACCTGGAAACTGAGTGAACATGTACCAATTTTGATCCGATTGAGCCCAAAATTGCCCGGTGGCTTTATATTATGTTGGTCTAATACTATATAAGTTCAAAAGTCAAAATTGATGTCTCTAGATAGCAGAAGTAAATAATCATGATTATTTACTTTTGTCAGTTTTTTGCACTTTTTTTTAAATTTAACAAGTATACAACTCGTTAAAGTCAGGTTCAACAAGTTTGGACAAAATCTGATCAAGTTTATCAACTGTTTTGTGTCCGCAGACTCTGATTTCGAGAATGTGGCTTAAGTCTCACTTTTGTGATCCAAATTTCACCAAAATTGATTTTTGAGGTCTACTTGATATGCTTGACCTTGTGGTATACTCACATTTGCAAAATTATCAAGTTTTGAAGCAAATGTAAATAATCGCGATTATTTACTCCAACTATATTTTTGTAACTTTTTACCCCAAATTTGACACAGATTTGTTAAGCACCTCAAGTTAAGGTCATTAGCCAAGTTTCATAAAGTTTGGACAATTTTTGGTCAAATGGTCATGAATTATATGTCCGCTGACTGACTTTGTAAATTTGGTCACAATTCTCAATGCAGTGATCCAAATCTTATCAAATTTGGTTTGTGGGCTTATTACAACATGTTAAAACTAGTGGTATGCTGACTTGGTCAAAAAAGTTGAAAAATGGGATAGATGTAAATAATCGCGATTATTTATAATTGACAAGTTTTTGCATCTTTTTGGTCAACTGAGCATGTACACATGTTTATCACATCAATATAAGCCTATGAATCAATTTTCAACAAGTTTGGACAAATGTTTTCCAAAGTTACACTCCAGATTCAACAAGTCAGTACAAACTTTAGTTTTTACTCAGTTTTTTGCCAGTTTGGTGATCCAAATCTCTTGGACCTTTACAAAAGTTGTTTGTACACATGCAATGAGTCAATGGTATGAACCTTGGTCTATTTAGAGCAGAAAGTTAATAATCACGATTATTAACTTCAGGGTTGAAATGAACACTTTTTTGTAAATTTTTCAAAGACAGTCTTTATATGAGCTATTTTAAGCCTATGAATCAAGTAAAAACTTAATTTGGCCTAAAATGTCAAGAAAAAGTAAATAATCTGAGTTTTGGCAAACTCTTGAAATTTTTACCTCGGAGTGTCTTTGAGTTTACCAACTGGTTCAAACAACTTCTAAGCTTACTCTCTAGTTTGAGTCTTTTCGAGCTATTTCTAGCCGTAGACCTGAAATTTTGCAACTTTCAATAATAACTCACACTTGATTCTTTCAGAGAGAGCAATATTCTGAAATCCACCTCGGATCCTACTTACCCTACTCTTAGATTCTCATGCAATGGGGTTGTGGAAAGTGTCCACAAACACTCGTTTTCTTGTGTTTTATGTTTTTTTGAGCACTGATCTTAAGACTTGTTTCGTCTACCAATGATTCTCAAAATCCTAATCTATTTTCGCAATCCTATAATCCTAAAGGCACTCAGCAAGTATGATTACCTCCAAGCTACCTCTACACAACAAAAGACGACAATCTTAAGCTATGCGGTTTCTAAAAGAAAGTTTTGAACTTTAGGCGAACCTAAAGGAAGTTAAAGGACAACTACACAAAATGCTCGTGTTTTCCCTAGTTTAGGTCTCTTCGATCCCTGACAGTGGCGCCAAATGTGGGATACATGTTTAACCTCACTATCCTATCTTATTGCAATATTAGCGAGAACCACAATTAATTTGTCAATCCATGGGACGAAGCTGACTCGACTAGTGCATAGAGGATACAAGAGGGTGTCAATCTCTTGGAAACAACTAACAACTCGCGTCTAACTCAAGCTACACTCAAGTGACTGAAATCACCAAAAGCCAATTGCTCATTGGCAAACAATTCACATCCGTTACAGAATCAAATGACATCCAAACATAATGAAACTTCTAGGACATGTTTATAAGACCTAAGCACGCATGCTTATGGTCTCAAACCCCACTTTAGGTCAAGTTACAAAATCGCGATTATTAACAGTACTGGATTTTTGACCTAGTAGTTTTCGACCCAGAATGCATCTAAATGCTTAGCAATGATGCCCCAATACCCCGCCTATGCTTATTTTTTATTTGAAAGTGTAATTCTTAGTTATGATGAAATTAGGCCGTGGGTCGGCGACGGCAAAAGCTATGAAATACTGTGAACTGCTTACGTCAATGTGTAGACTCTTATCTGTGGTTGCAATGCAACAAACACGACTACAATGTGACAACCGGGGAGGGAGTAGGAAGCACGAGAAGGAGAGGAGTGAACGTCATTAGCTCATGCTGTGTATTTCTTATCCAAAAACTTATAAAAAACTTACAAAAATTGGCTTTTATACCTTAGCCAAGGTTTTCGGGTGGTCAAAACTAATAATCTGGAGTTCTTCCAAAGCTGGGAAATGATTGGCTGATACAATCTGGAAGCTTGTAGCCCTAGCTCATTAATTACAGAGTTTATCCGAGAAAATAGGAGTTACAATATTTCCGATTTATCAAAATAATAAGTGTTTTACAAAGAGAACTCCAAAAAATGGTGTCCGTGTTAGTTTGCTGCTAACATTGTGGTTCTCCCTTCCTACGGTGTTGTCCAAGTGAAATTGTGGCTACTTTGGTATTTAGTATTGTTTGTAGACTAGCCTATTTTTGACTTTGGATTGGGTTCTTGTTGATGTCCTAGGGGGATTTTACTGATGATTTCTCTAAGAGAAAGGCTTAAGAATGTCCCTAACTAGAAATGATTTTTTCAGGTGTGATGATATCTTGTGTAATGCTTTGTTGATGTTTTACATCTTAAAGGCTTCTTCAAAGATCCAATATATCTTCATGACATGTGACATGTCTTTCACCATGGTTAGTTGTAAATTTCATTATGCTCCCCTTGATATTGTCTATCTCATAGATTTGCTATGAATTTAAGACCCATAACATCATTGAATGTAGACTCTCATCTATATCTACATCCATTAAGGTCATAATATGTGCTTGTTGTGGAATAACGTGTAAGCTTGACTTCCTATGGATAATAGTTTGTCTTTGGACACAATTTTGGATTTGCTCGGGTGACATCACTCAACCCTAGTGAAGATGTGCAATGAATTTTATTTACCTCAAAGATAATCCTTTTTGATCTAGCATAGGGCACACATCTATAAGCTTATCTGTAGGACTCTCAAAGGTTGATCAATTTCTTTGGTACAAGTTTCCATTTAGGAATTATGTATGACATATAATGCTAACAACATTCGTTTCAATTTTTCTCTTGTCCTATTATGTGATTGCACAATACCAGTGGTGGATGTAGAATCATTTGCAAATCTAACACTCTTTGTGACCTTTGATGATTGCAGAGTGATTTGACCAAAGTCATGCATATATTTATTGTCTTGTGGTTCCAATTTTAACAGTGAAGTAATCTGAATCTTCATGAAGATTCTAAACTTGTGGTGACCCTAGTGGAGTTTCTAAAAATAATGCATGAGTTTTTGAATGTGAAAAAAATAGAGGGTCAGGTGCACTTACAACCACAACTAGTTTTCCAATTTGTTCCTTGCATTGCTTCGCTGTTGATGTGTCCTCGTTGTCTAGACTCTAACTAAAACCCTCTTAGAAGTGTCCTCCTTTAGTTTCACAATCTAAAAGATATACCATAATAGGTGGAAATTTGATATGTTTATCCATAGAATGATCCTATTGATAATTAATTGCATTTGTGCTTGTCGATGACATTTTTGAAAATGCTTAACATTAAGCTATAGATTGCTCTGTTTAACCTTGATACTTCATTTGACTTGGTTCTCGTATAAGGTTTTCTTTGGGTGGATCATTTGTAGGTTCTCCATGTGTGGCTCTTGGCTATAGACTTGACCATTGTAGTCCATATACAATGAACCTTGTTGCATGTGCGGCTCTTGGCTATTGACCATTATAGTCCATATACAATGAACATTATTGAGTGCGATACAAGCGTGCATGTGTGGGTGTGAACATTGAATCAATTAGTTTAATATTTTATTTTTGAACTCCCAAAAGTTTCTCAAAAACTTAAATAATACCTCTAAGAAATTCAAGAAATCATCTCCTATTACATTTTATCACAATGGACAAGTAAATGATGCTAAGATTAAGATTTTCAACAAAAAAAATATTGATTACAATGAAAACAACCAAACCAGCCCTAGAAGATACCAAATCATGCCAAACTTGATCAATGCATACACACTAGTGCTCAAAACCATGACAAAACGACATGCTCTAATCAAGTCTTCAAGATCATGCATAGCCAAATCAAGTGCTCAAAGCCATGACAAAACCACATGCTCGAATCAAGTCTTCAAGATCATAGCCAAATGAAGTGCTCAAAGCCATGACAAAATGACACACTCAAATCTAGTCTTCAAGATCATGCATAGGGAAATTAAGTAAATTATTGCAATAAATAACTGGCAAAAAAGGTACCAAAAATTGCTAAAATTATCCAAAAAAACCCCAAAATTTATTTCTACACACATAGATGAATGTTGTAGCCAAATAAAATCATAATTCTCATATCAACAAAACTACCAATTAATTTTATGAATGATAATCAAAATCAAGCAATTAGCTTGACTAATGTGGTCAAATTTTGGTGCAATTGGAGTGTGTAAACCATTGTTTTTAACTCAATCATGCATTACACACATTAATTTGCAATTAAAAGTTCATTTAAGCATGCATATTGGTCAATTCACACTCGCACACGCACACGCACACACACACACACACACACACACACACACACACACACACACACACACACACACACACACACACACACACACACACACACACACACACACACACACACACACACACACACACACACACACACACACACACACATCACTGATATCAACTCATATAAAACTCCCACACTCACTCTCACATACTAATTTGAAATCAATCACTAAACACACATCTTCCTAATGATGGATACCTTGCCATTCAAGAGAACATCATCACAAAATTCACAATCAAGGATAGCTTTCCGAGCATTTCCTTCCTACTCGACTTGAAAATTTGAAGTTTTCGTAAGTAAGAAATATTTTATTTTTGTGCTTAAAAATAATTTTCTTTTTCTTAGTTTTTTTAAAATCTAGTTATGGAGATTGCGCGACAAATGATAACATCTTGTGATTGATTCTTTTTACTGAATAGTTGAGTGTAAAGCTGTTGTAGTATTGTGGTGGATGATAAATAAATAAACCACATATTTTTTAAAAAGTGGGATGGTACTATCTATCTAGAACTTCTCTTGCAGTACTTTACATTTAGCACGATTTTTCCTTGATTGCAAACAAATAATAAAAGCATTTGCAATTTACATACCCTTCTCATGGATATCCTACGTAATTATTTATGGATGCACTAATAAGCACGACCTTTCATAACAATACAAGCACTTACTATTAAAAACTTAATCGAATTAGGGGACAACTAATTTGTGAGATGACTAACATTACCAGAGTCTCACTATCATTTGCACTTTGTTTTAGAAAGACTCATACATGAACATTACTATCTTCATTCTAGTGATTTTACTAGTCATTCCTACCTTCAAGGGATATGTTTGCAAGTTTTTGTAACTATTTGGTTTTTTAATTCTGGTCATAAACATCCTCCATATGCAATCAAACTCAACATGTAGTGTTTTATACAATGGTATCACTAGAGAGGCCAAGTAGTATTGCTATTCTTTTGACATAAATTGAATTATCTTAAATAGGTTGTCATCTTATTTTATTTCATTGCCTATTTTTAGCCCAAAATTTACACACTCTGGATTTGTTAACTATATCTTGATGCGAGACTGATAGTTGCAGCTCTCTCCTGTTTGTACCTCTCTCTACATGCACACACTAGTGTATACATTTTCAAATACACTCCAGGTACATACATACAATACCTCCCTCCTCTTGTCAAGTTATCTTATGAGCTACAAACCCAACCATCTCTCATCAAATGACTTAAAATTTGCACTAAATGGAGTTTTTATTGAGATAATTTGATATCATATAGCTCCTCATATGAGCTAACATATTTAGGATTCATTAACAACAGTTTGTAAGTACTTTCCTATACTACAAAGTGGTGTCAAACAGATAGTAAATATTTTTCTCTTTTATGTCTTGTCTAGTCCATTAGTCACATGCACACAGATTTGACGATTTAGGCAACACCAGTTGTCCGTGAAGATCCACCGATTTGGCAACACATTGACAAATTACAAATTCATTATTTTAAACAAAATTAAATGTAAATCTGGTGGTTTGGGTAGCATTAGTGCAAATTTGTCGATTTAGGCAACACGTCTCATTGGTGTAGATTCGTCGGTTGAGGGAACACCAATCACAAACTTGTGCTGCAGTAGCTGGTCACCATTGTCCTTAGTACAATTTTGTTAACCCAGGTATATAATGAAAGTGATTTGGATTTGGAGTTATATTTGAAATTGGATTGGGAATTGATTTAAGAGGATTTCCTGTTAGGACAATGTTTATGAAATTGGACTTGACATCTATGAAAATTGATGATGAGTGTGACCAATGATATCCTGAATCATCAGGGTATGACATATATTGCTTATTCTAGTGGTATGGGACACTAGAATATACAATATGTGGATGACAACAGACATAAGAAAATTGTTTAAATTTATGAATTTTTATTTCAATACATGATATTTTTTCCATAAAATGCTAACCATCGTTTTTTGACAAGTCTGATTTGCAAAAGCTTATCTTCGAGGACCATTGCTTTCTAATAGAGAGGTATGCAATGGAAATTGATATATAAAAAAGTCTTGATCGAACTATAGCCTATGCGAAAGGATACAAAAATTACGTATACTCTATTATTCAAGTGCTCTTTATGAGCTTTAGCCATTTATGTCTGGTCAGCCAGTTTGTACTCATTTTGAGCATTGAAGAAATCTATATGTGCAAGAGGAAAATGCTCACTCTTGGGGGAGATTGCACCGAATGCTTGTGTCCTTCTTCTGACCTCTCCTCTCTTCTCTCTCGCTGTGCCGATGTAGCATTCCGCTCTAGGATGTGAACCTCCATGTGCTCTATCAATGTCTCCTGCACTCTCTCTCTGTCTGATCGCATGCGATCTTGAATATACGCTATGAGATTTTCTAGGTATGCAAATTTGTCGCTTATGGCTTATTTTATGTTATTTCAAGTATTTTGCAGGGCTCTTTGTGCCTCTGTTTGAAGTACCATCTATTGTTGACCCACAACACATATGCTATGGTGTCTTGAATGAGCCCTAAGCGGTGGGATTGATAGTGAACAGGACTTCATGCAAATCTCAAGGTGGACTAACGGCCCCAAAAAAATCTCCGGCATTGGCATGCCTCCCTCACAACTTGGGTTTGGAACTCTTTATCACCTTGCTGGGAGCATGGTGCCCTATATGTGTGCCTTCATGGAGTTCCTTGCTTCCATTGTGACTACACTAGTTTGTAAAGTGAATCATTCCAGGCAAAAGTAAACACAAATGTGAAAGGTAGACTATGACAAATCTGACCAATCTTGGGTGATGTGGTAAGTGTGCCCCAATTTAGTGACGTGGATCCATTGGTTAGGGTTCATTCAAGACCCTTGGTATGTACTCCTCTTTCATGATGGGAAAAATAGCAAAAGGATGCATGTTAAGCCTAATTGAAACCTATATGATTATTGCACAATAATAAGGACTTGATAACAAGAAGATTAAATGCTAAATGTGTTGGGGTATAGGCGCCTGTGCCTTGCCCGGCCACCCAGAGTCTGGGCGCCCACTGACTTGTATACCTTATACATAGCATAAGTGTATAGGGGGCTGCTCACTGATTGAGTCTCCCCACCCATATCTGTGTGTCGTGTGCTCTTCTCCTTCCTCTTCTCTCATGCACAGTTCCTTCAATTGGTATCAGAGCCAAGTTCAGTGCGTTTTTGCATAATCGCGCACGTGCACACTTTTCAGGCAGATTCTGGATCCGGAGCTTGGAAATTCACACTTGGCGTTCCGAGAGCATTTCCGGTAGGTGACCTATAGTTTTACCCCCCTTTCGAAGTTGTTTATGCCCTCAGAATTTCGTTATGAGCACTACATCAGAAGATAGGTTTCAGCCGCAAAGAAACCCCGTCTTGTGTAGATTGGCAAGCAGGAGGTGGATTGGTTTGATTTGCTCGATTGTGAGCATTTGCAGGTGTTACAAGATCGGGTTTGACTCCCAGGTACAGGTTGAGTCTAGTACTCCCACAGGTGTTGCCAGTTGCAGTTGAGTGGTTCTTCTGCAGTGTTGTGGCTTGCATACATGGTCTTTGAGCGGGTAATGCTCTATGTATGCTTATGTGGTGAGCAGTAGATCTTGTGAGCAAGTGCAGAGGTTGGTTGTGGATGATATGTATGGTCACCTGTGGTACTCTTTGTGAGCATTTGTTGGACACAGGTTTGCAGAGCTTATGCATGTATGTTGAGTGTATTTTGATGCACATTGATTGCTCATTGTATTGAGCTTGCAGGGCAATGGTTATTTGTGTTGATAGCCATTGTGCGTCGAAACTCTGGCGAAATTTTCCGAGGAGTTTTGTGCGCATAAGTTGATGCAATCCAGGTTGTGATTGCGATTGCACTCAGTGATTACGTTCGGTGTTCTCTGCAGGTGGGATCTTAGTGCATGTATGCATTGATACCGCACAGTGTGGGCTTGGTGATTAGCTCACGGTTTGACAGGCATACAATTATCTCGCACACTCATAGGAGTGAATATTGTGATGTATGCTTGTGTGGCTACGAGCTAGGTAGCCGGATTCGAGCACTAATTGCTTGAGGTTTTTCAGCAGGTTTCAGCTACTACAGGTTTACAAGTTTACAGGTAGGTTTGAGGGCTTATTTGGGCGCTGAATTTTCAGCCATTGTTTCCTCTTTGCAGGTGTCCATGTATGGCTCAGTTGTAGGCTGATCTGGGACACGTTTGTGACTTGTTTATGCAACTGTTTAAGAGCTGAATTTTGGGGCTGTTTTGGGGCTGATTTGCATAAGGAGTTAGAGCATGAGAGCTCTAGTGAGTCATAGCAGATTGAGTGGTCATGTTTGCACTGGATGATTGCAGAGGAGACTGAGAAGTCAGCGATTATGCAATCATTTCTTTCTATGCTCGACAGTGAGCATGGGGATATAGTTGTGCAGGATATGTCTTCCAACAGATACCTAGAGCAGTTGGTTTGCTCTGAGGTTGCACGACAGGTTGATGCGTCTTTTGCGGACAGTCAGGAGATGAATGTGGCTGACGCACCTTGTCAGTCAGAGATGCCTATTGCCAGGGATATATATGTTGATGCATGCTCCGTAGAGATAGCAGAGCCTGCTAGCATTGCATCGGCATTCAGTGGTCTCATGTATGAGATGCTTATCTTGAGACCGGATATCACAACTGCAGTGGGAGCATTTGCAATTGGGGTTGTCAGTCGTTTATTGACTGATGATGGCATAGTGCACGAGGGAGATATGCAGGTATTGCGTACATACTTGCAGTACGTGTGCGGTACGTCTGGTGGTGTATGGACTTACACGGGAGCAGGATAGCCGGATGAACACGATCACAGCCATCCAGTGGGCATCGGTTGAGAGCAATTTTCTCTCACCTTTTGTAGTCTTTAGACTAGGTTCCCTTACTTAAATGCACAGTCGCCTTTAAGTGGGAGGTTGTTGGGATATAGGCGCCTGTGCCTTGCCCGGCCGCCTAGAGTCTGGGTGCTCACTGACTTGTATACCTTATACATAGCATAAGTGTATAAGGGGATGCTCACTGATTGAGTCTCCCCACCCATATTTGTGTGTCGTGTGCTCTTCTCCTTCCTCTTCTCTCCTGCGCAGTTCCTTCAAAATGTATGCCAAATGTGGATTTAAAGGTCCAACAGATGCCTTGATGATGCTAAAAAGGATTATGATTGAAGTGATTACATATACACGTTTATGACCTAGAACTGTAGTGCTTGAAGTGATCTACTGGCCTGTCTTTACGGCTTGTCGATTGGAGCTAAATGAAGAAGTTATGGCTGTTTGAAGTTTGAGTTGATGTAGATCCGTACCGGATTGGGCAATTGCTAATGATGGGTCAGGGGTGAAGTAAGTGCATGCACCTAAGTGCTCATCTTGTGAAGAGCGTCAATCTTTTCAGATAAAAAATTGGAGTTTTGATTGTTGAGATATTGTTTAAGTTGCATCGGGGGTTAGTTCCATACCATTTTGGTTTCCTCGGTCATTCTTCCATCTGGGAGTTTTGAGCTTCAGCCAGGTTTTGGAATGCAGTAGGATAAGTGCTTGAGGAGAATCTTGTTTGGAATGTAATCTCTTGCAATGCATTGATAGCTGGCTATGATGGTGGGCTTGTGCTTGGCACTACCATGGTTGATATGTAATTAAATGTGGTGCCTTTATGATGTTGGGGGATATGTGTTCGAAACGTGAGCCGGGCAGGCGTCGGGCCTCTGGCTGTGAGAGGTGTGAGAGAGAATAAGAAAAACATATGAAAAAGGCTATGGAAATCACTGCAATCATCAATTGATCGATTCAATGCTTTGAGTACAGCTTAATCCTTAGCCAAGGTGAACTGTTAACATCGGATTATCTACTAACTAGGAGTTTAAGATCTCGTTTCACACGATTAACTGGGCCGATAATGACACCATAGCTTAATAAGCTATTTTATCAATCTTCGGAATGATGACGATGATGGAAATTTTCCTCTGCCGCTTTAACTGCTTCAACTACCATTAAGAGCTCTCTGCACTGCTTCCATTCCTTTGATTGTTCTCATAAAACTTCTCTAAGTGATTTCCTTAGCCTGTTCTTAGACTCCTTCCATTGCTTCAGTTATCAACATTAAGCCTCAAGTTTCTCTTTCAATGTTGTCAAGAGCTCTTGAAACTCTCTTTGATTGCCTTGCTTTGCTTGGTCGAGAATAACATCTCAGTTTGCTTCCCTTTGCTTGTCGAGCTCTGATATCTACTCTTGCCAAGCACCCTTCTCTTTGTTGAACTAAGTCAAGGTTGAGGACAAGAGAGAGAGAAAACCTTCACTTGCTTTGGTAGCCGGGGTTGAGAGAAAGAAAGAGAAAACTTCCTCCCTTCCCTTGCTTTGGTAGCCGAGGACAAGAGAAGGAGAGCTTTGCCTCCCTTCCAAGCTCCCCGTCATCGGCTCCTTCCTTCGCCTTGCCGGAGTTCTCCCTTCCTTCTCCTCCTCGCCTTTGTTTCTTTAGCATGCTCCTCCTCTCGTCGTCTATCCCCTTTTTTTTCTCGTAACCCTTCGCATGCTCTTCTTATTTTCCATAAAAAAAATCTCTCCCCTTTCCCTATTTTCACAACGACGACATCATCGTTGTGGGAATAGGGGCAATAATGTGACATTTAGAATTGCAGGCAACACCAAACATGGTGGGAGTGGAGCCGAATATCTTTTCCATGACCTGATCTTTGATTTCGTTCTCTATGGCAACCTCATCCGAGGGCCAACCCGGCTAGCGCGAGTGCTTTTCCCTCTTCCTCTGCGCTCATGCGCGTTGCTGAACGCCATGGCTTGCTTTTTATTTACTCTTGAATTAATGGGCGGCCTCACCTTATGATGTTATGGGATTAAGCATACATATCGACCAAGGCACTGCCTCACACACGGTGAAAATAGCCCAGCTCCTTGCCGCAGTCGTGTTGGCATTCCCCGTAATCATTGCATTCCAAAAGATGACATTCCGTACAAAGAGCTCATCAAGATCTTTTTGTGTTTTCGTAATGGCACAACATTATGCATACACTTTGTGCTTTTGTACAGGCGCCACAGTTGGTACACATATTAGACAAGGCATTGCTAAGCACAACATCTTTCTCTAGCAGCCCCTGTCGAGCAACCTCATCATGAAATCTGTTGCCCATATCAAGAGACGACCTTAAAAGAGATTCCACTCAAGCACTTATTGTGCTCTCTGAAGTGCATCACATCCGGCATATATCTCAACCAAAGCACTGCTACTTCAAGGACTTATTCTACTGCATTTGAAACCTTGGCTCCAACTCAAAATTCCCAGATGGCACACCGACCGAGCGGACTGGATTGGTACGGAATCGGCCCCCGGTGAATCTTTAACGGCCAATATCTTGGCAACCGGAACTCCGATCACTGATCACTTTAAGCCCATGCATTCACTTCATTTCTGTCTTCTCAGCTGCAGTTGCCCAACCCAGTACGGATCTGCAATCCACTTAAACTTCAAACTGCCATAACTTTTTCACCATAGCTTCAATCGACGAGCCGTAAAGACAGGCCAGTAAAGCACTTCAAGCACTACATTTCTAGATCATAATCTCCCATTTGTGCTCACTTACAGTATACTCCTTTTTGGCATCATCAAGGCATCTGTTGGCCCTTTAAAACCGCATCTGGCATACATTAACCATAAAAATAGCTTGTCACCAAGCCCTGAACATTGATCATTAATCAAGTAGGCTTCAAATAAGATTTCCGTACATTTTTTTGGTATCTTTCTTAGCATGGGAGCGGAGCTGCATGACAATGAACCCACATAAATTTCTTGATAAGCCTTCAGTTAAAAAGGCCGACTCTCGGAGAGCATTGATTACGGGAAATGCCCAACATGGTTGTGAAAGGCGGTCAGATGGTGCCTTGGTGGTGTATGTATGCCATTAAAGGCTTCCAAAGAAAGATAATGCGGTTGGCGAGGCTTTGATCGACATGTAATGCAAATGTGATTCCCTTTGAGGGCCACTTGCCCAAGAGAAGCCGGTCACCCATAAGAATCTAAAAGACGCTGAAAAGAAGTCGGCCGCCTATGAACAAATCTAATAACCACCAAGTGGTTTTTAAAAAAAGAAAAGAAAAAATGAGAGGCCGTCGTTAACTCTCTTCAAAGCAAGCATTAATAGGTTTCTTTTTAAGCGGAGAAGTGGCCAAGTCATGCAAAGTTAGGGAAAAGAGGTCAAGGAGAAAGGGGAGCGCCGTGGAGAGAAAGAAAAGAAGAAGAAGGCATTAGAGATCGTACACATTTTTGCCGTGGCTTCAGGTTCGAAGTGCAATATTGAGAAGTCAAGACTGATCTCTCTTACGGAAGATGACACATTTGACGGATCAGACTGGTCAGGGGAGGTCGTCACTAAAGGAAAGATGTTTCAACATTTGGGTGCCCCTTTGGGAGTAGATGTTTCTCACAAACAACGATTTCAGTGGGTCTTGTGTTGAGATGTCGAGCTCTACATCTTGAGCTGGCATCTACTACGGGTCTTGGCCGCTTACGGCATTTACTCACTGGCGCGTTAGGTGACCGACACGGAGGATCTCTGCCAGTGATTCTACAGCTGGACTACACTTATAGTGCCAGCCTAGTATGCTTCTAGCGAGTTCACACGTAGTGACCGCATGTACATATGTGCTTGTCTTGTGTAGCTCTCTTGCATCCTCATTCTTTACATGGTATCACATCCTGGTGCAGGAAAGAGAGGCTAAGAGAGCAAGAGCATCACAATCCCTTCGTTCGCAATCCACGACCAGAGAGGTCTGAAGAGGTCTCCAAAGTGCAGTACACAGAGATTTACTGTACGAGTTTCTGAAGAGGTCTCCAAAGTGCAGTACACAGAGATTTATTGTACAAGTACAGTGGTTGTATGTACGCTTGATTGTGGACACTCGTTGAGTGTAGAAAGCGTTACAGGTACCATGATAGCAGGTTCAACAGATTTGCAGGTTTTTGCAGATTGCAGCTATTTTGTCTTAGTGCTTCAAGATGTCTGACGGTTTCAATCAGATTGTTACTGAGAAGCTTGAGAGAAATAACTACCCTGCATGGAAGTTCAGAACCAAGCATAAGGCTGATGGTAACATTGAGCGTCACAAGACAAGGCTGGTCGCAAAGGGTTTTTTCGCACAAGTTTCTGAACAGGTCTCCAAAGTGCAGTACACAGAGATTTACTGTACAAGTACAGTGGTTGTATGTACGCTTGATTCTAGACACTCGTTGAGTGTAGAAAGCGTTACAGGTACCACGATAGCAGGTTCAGCAGATTTGCAGGTTTTTGCAGATTGCAGCTATTTTGTCTTAGTGCTTCAAGATGTCTGACGGTTTCAGTCAGATTGTTACTGAGAAGCTTGAGAAAAATAACTACCCTGCATGGAAGTTCAGAATAACAAATTTCCTAAAAGGAAAAGGTTATTGGGACTATGTAGAAGGAGACAATGAAAAGGAACCAGAGATTCCCGAGGCAAATGCTACAACAGAACAAAGAAAATCTTTGAGGGATTGGCAGCAAGGCCAGAGCAAAGTGATGTATTGGATTTCTATGAGCATCACAGATGGCATGATGGGATATCTACAGGATGCTGAAACCCCCGCCATTGCATGGAAAAACTTAGGCAGAGTGTTCGAGGTGAACACCAAGGCTAGGAAGCTTCAACTAAAGTCGGAGCTAAATCAGGTTAAGAGGAACAACCTCTCAATCAATGATTATGCCTTGAAGATCAAGAGTATCATTGAGGCTCTTGGATCTATTAAAGTCTCAGTGGAAGACGATGACATTGTCCGTGCATGCTTGGATGGCCTAGGAGATGAGTATGTACATTTCAGGTCTTCCATGAATACAAGAGACGACATCCCCATATTCCAAGATTTGATTTCTATGCTTATTCTTGAGGAGAAGAACCTTGACACATCTTCTTTTCATGGCAGAAATAATTCTGAACAGGCCTTCTATTCTAACTCCAACAGAGGTAGAGGTCGTGGTCGAGGCCCAAGGGGTTGCAGGGGCCAATTTCAAGAAGGTCAATCAAATCAAAACAATATAGGTGGCAGGGGAAACCAGTCTCAAGACAGGGGGAGTCAAAGAGGTCGTGGTGGAGGATCAAGCAGGCAGCAACATACTGCAGATAGCAGAGAATGTTGGAATTGTGGTGAAAGAGGTCGCATGTCACGTGACTGTCCAAAGGGAAAAGCAAGTGGAAAGAGAGAACAGGGCAACTATGCATCTACTAGCAGAGATGCAGATGACAACAAAAACGAGCGCATGTTTGTTATGCAGCATGTAATGAATACAATGACTGCAGAGAATTCCACCCAAGATGATGTTTGGTATGTGGATTCAGGTGCCTCTAATCACATGATGTCTCGTGGAGAGTGGTTTAGAGATATGTGCAAACCAGATGTGACAGGCTATGTGCAGACAGGAGATGACACATCTCACCCCATTGCTCATGTAGGGGACATACCTCTAAATACGAAGAGTGGGAAATCAAAGTACTTAGCAGATGTACTTCATGTCCCAAACATTACAAAGAATCTTGTTTCTGTTGGAAAAATGGTTGAGCAGGGTTTGCAGGTTCGTTTCAATCCGAATGGCTGTTATGTAGAAGATTTCCAGAATGACTGTAAGCTGATCACAGAGGGCAAATGTGTGGGCTGAATGTTTACGTTGAATGTAGACATGCCTAAGGTAAAAGCTGCATTATTTGCACAGGGCACAGGTGTTGTGACTGATGTTGACATTTGGCACAAACGCATTGGCCTGTCAATGAGCAGAGATTGCGCAACATGCAATCAAAACAGATTGTAAAAGGTTTGCCCAAATTCAAGGTGGATGGTATGCATAAAGTGTGTGCAGCATGCCAGTTTGGAAAACAGTCAAAGGGCTCATTTCCACATGAGCGCAATGTATGTAAAAAGCCACTTGAGGTGGTGCACACAGATGTTTGGGGTCCAACCGATACTGCAAGTATACATGGTTGCAGGTATTATGTCTCTTTCATTGATGACCATACAAGGAAAGTATGGGTCTACTTCATGTGTAACAAAAGTGAAGTGTTTGGTCACGTTCAGGACTTCAAAGTCATGATTGAGAAGGAGACAGATATGCAAATCAAGACATTGAGGTCAGATGGAGGGGGGGAGTACTTCTCCAATGATTTTCAGATTTGCTGCGAATGCATGGTATACGCAGGCAGTTTACATGCAGATATACTCCACAGCAGAATGGGGTCGCAGAAAGGAAAAACAGGCACATTGCAGAGATTGCACGTGCATTGATAAATGAGAAGAACACGCCTCATCGTTTTTGGGCTGAAGCTGTAAATACAGCTGTGTACATTATGAACAGGACACCTACAGTTGCGGTGTATGATGTAACGCCTGAGGAAAAGTTTACAGGTACAAAGCCTTATTTGGCACACTTGAAAGTGTTTGGCTGCATAGCTTACGTGCATGTACCAGATGAGTTGCGTAGGAAATTGGATCCTAAAGCAGAGAAATGTATTCTTGTGGGATATTCCCTTGAACAAAAGGGGTACAGGTGCTACAATCCTACTACACGAGAATTACGAGTGAGCAGAGATGTAGTCTTTGATGAGATGAGCAGCTGGTACAGTAATGCACATGGCACTATTGGGGCTGATGTAAAAGATGATGTGGTTGTACAAAATGTGAGGCCACAGTCACAGGTTTTGAGTGGACCACAAGAGTCCTCTTCTCGTGGCTCTGTTGAGAAACCATGGAATGGTAGACTACGTACGCAAGTTACTCCACCAACAGGTACAGGGAATGTATCACGAAAAGGAAAGGAAAAGGTTGATGAACCTCCCTTTATGGTTGATGCATCATTTGGTTTTTCACATGTAGACATGGATTCAGATGGTTCTGAACAAAGTCTTGATGAGGAATTTGGAATGCCGGCTGTCAGGACACATGGTGTAAGGAAAGTACAAGAAGATGCGAGAGGGCAAAGGAGTGACCCAGGACCGCGCAGATCTAATAGAGTCAGAAATCCAGTTCAGAAATTGACTTATGATGGGTATCTAGCGCATCACCAAGCCTACATGGCTAAGGTGATACAGGATGTGGAGCCCACATGTTTTGAGGATGCAGTTGGAAATGTGCATTGGGATGATGCAATGAATGAAGAGATGGCTGCATTGGAAGCAAATGACACATGGGAGTTGGTGCCATTGCCAAGTGGCAAGAAAGCTATTGGCTGTAAATGGGTGTATAAAACCAAGCATAAGGCTGATGGTAACATTGAGCGTCACAAGGCAAGGCTGGTCGCAAAGGGTTATGCACAGACGTATGGCATAGACTATGAGGAGACCTTTGCTCCAGTGGCAAAGATGACGACAGTGAGAGCTGTCATAGCAGTGGCTGCATCTAGAGGATGGATTATGCATCAAATGGATGTAAAGAATGCCTTCTTGAATGGTGAGTTGCAAGAGGAAGTGTATATGGATTAGCCACCTGGTTATGTCGATCCAGGTTACCCAGATTATGTATGCAGACTTCTCAAAGCTTTGTATGGTTTGAAGCAGGGCTCTAGAGCATGGTATGACAGGATTGCCAAGTATCTTGTCAGTATTGGGTTTAGGAGAGCTCATGCTGACCATTCACTCTATGTACGTGAGAGTGATGTGGGAATTGTGGTCATTACCATATATGTAGATGATGTTATTATTGTGGGTGACAATGCTATGGAGATTGACCATGTGAAGGGTCTTCTCAAACAGGAGTTTGAAATGAAAGATTTGGGCGAGTTGCGCTACTTTCTTGGTATTGAGGTGATCAGGACTCCAGAGGGTGTATGGCTGTCACAGAGACAGTATGCTTTGGACATGTTGTCAAAGTATGGTATGGCTGATTGTAAGCCAATTTCTATTCCCTTGGATGTGAATGCAAAGCTGAGTGCAGAGAAGGGTGATGTTGTTGAGGATGTCAATATGTACAGGAAGATTGTGGGTAGTCTAATCTACTTGACTATCACGAAGCCAAACTTGAGCTACACAGTAGGCTTGGAGAGTCAGTTCATGCAGCTTCCGAGGAAGCCACATTTGGATGGAGTACGACGCACACTTCGGTATGTGCCAGGGACTCTTGACTACGCATTGTTTTATGCAGCAGATGCGCCATTAGCATTGTATGGGTATACAGATGCATATTGGGCAGGTAGCATTGTTGATAGGAGATCTACGAGTGGCTTCATGTTCTCTTTCACTACAAGAGGCTCTTCACATTAGCGACGCTCACACAGCGACGCTCAAAAAAAAAATTCCCGGCGTCGCTATGAGCGTCGCTATAAGCGTCGCTATGAGCGTCGCAAATTTACAAAGAAATTTGCGACGCTCATAGCGACGCTTATAGCGACGCTCATAGCGACGCCAGCTGGGGTAAAAAAAATAACCGAGCGCGCCCAAAAACTCAGATCTCAGATCTGAGTTTTTCGACGCCCTCAAGCAAAGAGCAGGTAACGCTCTCCCTCACTCTCTCTCTCTCTCTCTCTCTCTCTCTCTTTTTCTTTTACACACACACACACACACACACACACACACACACACACGAGGAGAGGAAGGAGAGACAGGTATGCTCCTTCCCTCTCCTCATTCTCATGTTCCCTTCCTCTCTTTCTCTCTCCCTCGCTCTCTCTCTCACACACACACACATACACACACACATATAGTGTTTTTGAGAGAGAGAGAGAGAGAGAGAGAGAGAGAGAGAGAGAGAGAGAGAGAGAGAGAGAGAGTGCAAAAACGCACACACATACATAAACAAAGAATGCACACACACATTGAGAGAGAAAAAGAGAGAGAGAGCATGCATAAACAGAAAACGCACGCATTGAGAGAGGAAAAGAGAGAGAGAACATGCATAAACAAAAAACGCACACATTGAAAGAGGAAAAGAGAAAGAAAACATGCATACGATCCAAAAAAACGCACACACATTGAGAGAGAAAGAAAGAGAAACTAAGGGAGCGTCGTAGGAAACTAATTAAAATTAAAAGACCTAAAGATCTAGCCGACGAGGAGTTGAACTGAAGACCTATTATTCAAGAGAGAAATGGCATAATCAATCTATCATACTTGGCATGGGTGATAGAAAGGTTATACCATTTATCTCTTTTTATTGGCACACACATCCACACACGCGCACACACACAGGAAGAAGAGAGTTATAACGTCGTAGGAAACTATTTTAAAAGACGTTAAAGATTAGGTTATATGTAGACTTACATTAAATTAGATTTAGGTTTATTTTTAACTAGATTTACATTTATTTAAGCTAGATTTAGATTTATGTTATATTAGATTAGATGCGGGTCTCCATAGACTGCGATGCCTGCATGAAGCGGGTGAAGAAAGCCCTCAATGGAATATAGGGTATTGCTGCCTTCACTCATAGTGGGCTCCGTCGATCCAAAAGTACTGGTGAAATGTCTTCAGAAGATAGGGAAGAAGGTGGATCTTCAGGGCGGCAAGAGTCACTACATCCCCGACACAATGACCATCTAGACAACCTCTAGTCATTAGACTTACGTTAAATTAGATTTAGCTTTATTTTTAGTTAGATTTACGTTTATTTAGATTTACGCTTATTTACGTTAGATCGAGTCCACGCAAGAATTACTTACGGTTTAGGGTTTAGAGTTAGACGAACAGTGAAAAGATCTACTGTGAAAAGATGTTAAGATGAAGTGAAGTGCTACAGCTAGAGAAGAGGCAAAGGGATTTTGTCCACTACATGCAGTATCATGTAGACGTGGGTGTCTAGATTTCTTGTACCCACAAATATAGGTATTGACCAATAAAGACGAGATTATAACCCGGTGGTTCTGATCTCCGTGCACCTCTAGACCGAGGTGTGCGGGGATTGGACATGACTAGAGAATGTGAGGTAAAGAGAGAGAGAGAGAGAGAGAGAGAGAGAGAGAGAGAGAGATAAGACAAAGAATGCCAATAGAATATTAAATTTGTTGTCTAGGTTATAAGTTTTTTATCCTCATTATGAGTAGCGACGAGGATGTGGGACCGTCCAACCGAAACACCTATCTCTCAACGAGGGTCTTATGTCCTTGTAATCAATGCAAGCATGCTGTGCGACGGACAAGACGTGTTTCTTTGCAGCACGTTCGTGAATTTGGCGAGTTCGATCCATCTATTATAGATCGAGTTGTTGCCAATTATAACTCGTCGGACTCTGACGCTGGCCAACAAGCAACAATCTTGCAACCCAATAGACGTGTTCGCAGGCGCTTTGGTCAAGCAGCATATGTGAGGCCACAAGATGTAGCCTCTGACAGCTCGGGGGATGATCATGCAGAGCACATTCCCAACGAGGCAATGTTTGAGCCCGAGATTGATGAAATGATCGAGACGATCATGGATTCAGAAAGGCTTATCTATGATGATATGAAAAGTGAAGCCGATACATCATTGTATAATGGAGCACGTATGTCTAGATTGAAAGCACTCCTGGTTCTTCTCAACATGCAGGCAAAGTTTGGATGGAGTGACACTAGCGTCACAGCGCTTTTCAGGTGATCTATTACAATTAGTTTACTTTAATAGAACTCATGGTGTATAATGATCTGATAGATTTTTACACGACTGTATCATATTTTTATGTTGTGTAGATTGCTGAAAGAGCACATTCTACCAGCTGACAATGTGATGCCAGATTCCCGAGATGAAGCAAGAAAGATTTTGCGAAACTTGGGGATGGATTACAATTCTATCCACGCTTGTCCTAATGACTGCATTCTTTTCAGAGGGGAATACACAGACATGGAGAAGTGTCCGAAATGTGATTCCGAAAGATATCGAGTAGATCTCCACGGGACAAAAATTCCACAAAAGGTTTTGCGACATTTTCCTTTGCTTCCTCGCATCAAGCATTTCTTCGAATGTAAGTCCATGGCCGCCCTAGCATCATGGCATGAGGAGAATAAATCTTCGGATGGTGTGCTACGAATTCCTGCAGATTGCGCAGCCTGGAAACATATAGATGGAACATGGTCGGATTTTGCCAGGGAAGCTCGAAATTTGCGCTTAGGCCTGGCTATGGATGGCGTAAATCCATTTGGTCAAAGATCAACATCTTACAGTGTATGGCCCGTTGTCATCGTCAACTACAACATTCCCCCGTGGTTGACTACGAAGAAGGGGCACCTATGGCTAAGCTTGATTGTGCCAGGGCGATATAAAGTGGGGAATATGGATGTGTATCTTCGTCCACTATTGGAAGAGCTACAACAATTGTGGATTGGCATAGAGGTGGTGGATATGAGCCGACACACAGGACGACGGAATGCTTTGATCAGAGGTATTCTAATGTGGACCATGCATGACTATCCCGGGCTAACAGAATGCTCAGGTGATCTATTGACACTCCTCTCTCAGACACTGTAAATCTGGTTTTTCCCCATAGTTGATCTATTATCATGTGTATACATGCAGGGCTTCAAACAAGCGGATACAGAGCATGTGTCACATGTGGACCTAGACTGAATGCACGTAGGGCACCCTCACTGAAGAAGCAAATCTACGAAGGTCATCAAGCGTATCTTCCGGAGAATCATGTGTTACGCGACGGCTTTTTGGGAAGAGAGCCACCAAGGATGTCTGCACAAGCATGGTTAGAGCAGAAGGAGATGTGCGATGACGGATTGCCTCCAGGGATGAAGAGACTATCTCTATGGTACGAGTTACCATACTGGCCTCGACTCGTGATCAATCACTTGCTCGATCCAATGCACATATTCAAGAATGTGGGTAATCTACTATGGGACCATTTGACCGGCAAGAAAGATACTTTGGGAGCCAGAGTTGACCTTAGAAATGTGGATCGTATGGAGCAATATTGGCCGCAAACAGCGTCTGATGGATCGATAAAACTTCCTAAAGCACCATGGATTTTCACAGGAGCCCAAGAACGCAAAGTAAAAGAGGCCATTCGATCTTTGCGGACCCCCACTGGCGTAATGCACTCGCTCCGAACGTGTTTTACTAAAGAAGGAAAGCTTACCGGTTTGAAGTCACACGATTGGCATAAAATGTGTCAGGTACGTTCATAGTGGACTTTAATATCATTGCATAAAATGTGGACTTTAATATCATTGCTGCACATACTTTACAGTTTATCTTACCGGTTGCCATTGAGGGATGTTTGTCTCTCGACATCCGTAACACAATCTACAAACTTGCAAAGCTGGTGCAATGGATCTCACAAAAGGAGATCGACGTAGACTCCATACCATTCGCCAAACTAAATGCTGCGGAGCTTGTGTGCATGTTTGAGAAACATTTTCCTACTACAATGCTAACCATTCAGGTGCATCTTCTTATTCACATAGTTGATGAGGTGGAAATAGCTGGCACAGTTCATTCCAGATGGATGTTCTTCTTAGAGCGTTTCATGAAAACGCTTAAGGGATATGTGCGTCAAAAGGCACGTCCGGAGGGTAGCATGGCAGAAGGTTGGTTGGTATCAGAGTCCCTAGTGTACATTGGAGAGTGGTTAGACGGATTTGATAAATCCCGGGACACGCTATGGCGAACCATAGATGATGAGCGCATATCTGGGATTGTCATGTGCAATCTCGGTGTTGAGAAGAAGATGACGGAAGATCTAGAGGCTAAAATCAACAGATTTTGCATGCTTCACAATCCAGTGATGCAAAAGTGGATTTCACAATATGAGGATGCAAAGCAAGAGCGACAAAGGGCACGAATCGAGTGGAGACGGGGAAGACGACCACCGATGCACTATCCAGCGGTTCTGGAGAGCCTACCAACCTTCATGAGCTTAAGATGGTTGCACAACCAATTGAAAAGCGCACAACAATGCGGTGACGAAGTGACTGAAGAAGAGTGGGAGTACTCTCGGGGTTGCGCGACCAAGGTAAGTTTGCAATGTACGACTAGCAAGTGACTTTATTTATAAACGTTTGAACGGCCACTCATAATCTTTGTTCGTTGTAGTATAAGTCATACACAGCAGCATGGTGTAAAGGTCGACATTTTAGGGTGGAACGAATCGACAAAAAGCGTTTTACTCAAGATTGTGGAATCATGGCAAAATTTGAACAGTCTAGTCGACGACGTTCCTCTGATGCAGATCCCGTGGTGGCGGAACTCACTTACTTCGGCACGCTGCAAGAGATTTTGAGGATCGATTACAGAGGATTTTTTGTCGACTTGTTCGACGTGCAATGGTTCAAGATAATCATGGAGGGTCGAAACGCTACTGTGCGTAGAGGAGAGTCTGGTTTTCTTGAGGTGGATTCTACTAAGAAATGGACTGACCTAAGAGACACTTTCGTACTACCCGAGCATTGTGAACAAGTAAGTATATAAATAGTTAACATCCCCCTTTTACAAGTTATGTGCTTGAAAGCTCTCATGTAAGTTATGTGGCTCTGGCAGGTAGTATTTCATCCTACAAAGTCTACATCAAACTGGTGGTACGTCATAGAGTTAGCCCCTCGTAGTGCAAGGACGTATGAAGGCTACCATGTGCCAATCACAACGACATCAATGGAGGAGATCAGAGAAGATGCTCAATCAGAAGCCGCTGCGGTGGTGCCAGACGAGCATCAAGATGCTACTGCTCTATATGGGGTGCATGCAGAGGAGCTACAAAATGAAACAGAGGATATGTGTTTAAACGGAGAGCTCTATATAGATATAGGAAGTTATGCTGAGTTATGCGAGGATGAGAGAGAGATCTCTTAAAGCCACAAATATTGTATTTGAACAATTTTGCTCACATCTTTTGATTGAAAATTCTGAGTTTTCGACTTGCCTCTTCTACCACTCGATTCATTGCGTCATTGTATTTATATGCGTCATTACGTCATTGTATTTAATGGTCTTTGCGTCATTGTCTACTCTATTCATTCAATATTAAGTTTAAATATTCGTGTGTTTAATGCAGGTATGGATGATGAGGAGTTTCTTTCTTCTTTGTCACCGCAGCAGAGACAGTGGTACGTGGAGCGTCATCGCTCTGGCGCATCATCGCGCGTTCCTACACCATCCGCATCTCCCTCTCTTTCGGAGCATTCGGCGCGCTCCGAAGCTTCGGCGTCGACGAGACGAGCGTCACACTCTTCTAGACACCGGCGCTCTAGTGGTGGCGGTGGCGGTTGTTGTGGGGATTCCGCCACCGATGCCTCCACACCGCCTCGTGTTCGACGAGGCTCTTTACCCTCCCCTTCTTTGCCCGCCCCCACACCAGCCACAGCATCGCCGTCTACGCCAGGTTTTGCACGGCTGACTGTTCCTAGAAGCTACACACCTCTACCTACTCCGCCAGGAGCCACCCCACTCGACACTCCTCGCTTCGGGGCCCAGACGCCGGTGGAGACACCTCACGTCCGTACCCCCATCGACACGCCGCTAGAGACCCCTGCCGGGACACCCAGGTTCACGCGTCACCGGCCAGAGGGCTTGCCTTACTCCGTCGACATCAGCGGCGGCATCATCATGGATGATGACGGCAAGAAGGTGATCTCGCGCATGCGTGGTCTTTGCTCTCAGCTGTTTAGACACTATATACTAAACAAATGGAGTGAAGTACCAAGTGATTTAAAAAACAGAGTCATCAGCATACTTCATGATGAGTTTCCCGTTCCAACACGGGATCAGCGCTTCAATGAAGACCTGATGAAGATTCGAATGCGCGAATACTGCAAACACAAGCGTTCCGAAGTGCAAAAAGCAATCAAGAATGGGTGGAATAGGCCAGATTGGCTGGCCAAAGAAGATTGGAAGAATGCGAAGAAAGCAGCGCGCGAGAATCCCGACAAGTGGAAGCAACAAAAGGATGCAGCCAGAGCGCGAGTAGAGGCAGGGAGCTCGCACCACTTGGGGAGCGGTGGATGGGCATCATTTGAGGCCGATTTTGTAAGTCTTTTCACATCGCTCTTTATGCATGTTCGATAGTTTAGGGTTTATGAGTTTTTTAGTTCTAACATAATGAAATCTTTGTATGTTTTGACAGTGGTCGATGACAGGACGTGATCCCACACCGTACGAGCGCGAGTACGCAGGCAGGAAGGGCTTAAACGCCCTGATGGACATTCTCAGTTCTCGCAGCGGCATGGTTAGTATTAGGGTTTACTCTTTTTTATTTTTTGTATTGTTTTATAAATGTCGTTATATGTTTATACTTACTGAAAACTGTCTTATTGTCTTTTTTTGCAGAATCCGACAGATACGCCGCTTGGACGCGATGAGACGTCTGATTAGACGACGTCAGTTTAGCCGTAGCTAGATAGCATTAGTTTAGGGTTTCTCATAGCTTATGTATCATGAGACGGATTTTATACGTCTTTTTGAACCATGTATATTATTACATTTGTCACCGCAATTCCTTTTGCCAATCAATTCTTTATGCCTATGATGTTGTACAATTGTCATTATTACATTTGCCAATCAATTCAGTTTGTCTATGATGTGTACAATTGTCAATTTTGCAAACAATGCGTCTTGTGGGTGACTATTTTGGGTCTATTATTTACCTTTGCACTTTTTTTAAAAAGTGAATCAAGTACAATATGGTTGATGGGTGGCAGGCATTCAATGCCCTGCCACCAAAAAAATATTCTCTCAGGCGTCGCTATATGCATCGCTATTTATGGCTCTGTAGCGTCGCTATATGCGTCGCTATACTCTTCTGTGAGAGCGTCGCTATAACCGTCGCTATAGACGTCGCTATAGACGTCGCTATATAGCGACGTCTATAGCGACGTCTATAGCGACGCTTATAGCGACGCATATAGCGACGCTCTCGTAGCGACGCTTTTAGCGACGCTTATAGCGACGCCGGGGGTTATAAAAACCCAGTGTATTTCCGTCGCTAAGAGCGTCACAAGAGCACATAACCTCTTGTAGTGTTTTGGGAGTGCTGCTGTTACTTGGAGCAACAAAAAGCAGCCTACGGTTGCTTTGTCGAGCACAGAGGCCGAGTACAGAGGTGCAACAGTTGCGGCGTGCGAGGTAGCTTGGCTACGCACATTACTTGAGGACTTGGGAGTGCAGGTGGACCAACAGATTGTCATCCATTGTGACAACCTCAGCAGCATGCAGTTGGCTAGGAACCCAGTGTTCCATGCCAGGACCAAGCACATAGAGGTCCATTACCACTACGTTCGAGAGCGAGTGTTGGCGGGCGACATCGACTTGGTCTACGTCAGCACATATGAGCAGATAGCGGATATCTTTACCAAGGCCCTTGGAGCTGAGAAGCTTCGACGTTTTCGGACTATGCTTGGAATCTGCGACATGCAGAGCTCGAGGGGGAGTGTTGAGATGTCGAGCTCTACATCTTGAGCTGGCATCCACTACGGGTCTTGGCTGCTTACGGCATTTACTCACTGGCGCGTTAGGTGACCGACACGGAGGATCTCTGCCAATGATTCTAGAGCTGGACTACACTTATAGTGCCAGCCTAGTACGCTTCTAGCGAGTTCACACTTAGTGACCGCATGTACATATGTGCTTGTCTTGTGTAGCTCTCTTGCATCCTCATTCTTTACATCTTGGAGAAGGTTTAAAAAAAAATGAAAAGGTGGGAGTTTGTGTTGTTGCCCTTCCCAAGCTGAATAAAAGTGATCAACTCATTCATGCTCCCTTACATTGCCTTAACCAGTCCTCTCCTCAAAATAGCAAGATGCAACTGGAAGGAGTTCTTGAAACCTGTTAAGAGATTCTTATGGAAGATCAACACCAAAGTCTCGTCGCCATGGCAGTGGGCAAAATGGGAATTCATTGCTCGTTTGACTTCCCAGGGCGGCCTCAGAATCCACAACCCTGTCGTGCATGTCCAAGCCTTCTGTGCCAAGTTTGTGGCTGCTTTAGCAAAGCAAGATCAAGCCTGAGTTATCATGACCAAGGATATGATTGACAAATCAAAGCTTGTCTCTAAAGGAGGACAGTGGAAAGAGATCAAGATACACGATAAACTCTTTAGCACCTGGATGGGATACTTTAAAATTGGGGGGGGGGGGGGGGGGTTAACGGGAGAGCTGGTTCAAAAATGCAATTGTGCCACTAGGGTCTTGGAATGGGGGGAACTAACCAGGTACTTTCAGAACTCCACTATGCACTAGTCCATTTGGCTGTCAAACGCGAATGCTGTTAATCTAAACCTTTACTGGAGGGAAATAGCAAGAGATCTAAACAATAAAGGCCTCCAACGACCAATCCACTTATGGGATGAAACCAACAAGCACTGGAAACCTTCTGAAGATTTAGCCGATCAACTTTAGCTAAATGGCATGGAGAAGATGCTTGTCTATAGAGTTCTTGAAGGCCTGAACAATGGTCTAATGCCAATTCAAGACTCTACGTTTGAGTGGAAAGACTGGAAATGGCCCAAAGATAGGTCTTTTTTCAAACCCCAAACCAAGATCATATATCAGGAGCTCATGCACAAGGACGACTGGTTTACCCCCTTAAACAAGCAGTGGAAGATACAATGGACAGAAGCTCCGTGGACTGAGGTCACCTTAAACATTTGGAAGCCACAGTGGCCCCACTTCATGAAGGTTTTTTTTTGGAAGGTGCTTTGGGGAGCCCTGCCGATGGGCGTCAAGATTCAGGCACGAGGTATAGGATCCGATAGATGCTCTGGTTGCCGGGGGGCTAGCGAAGACCTATCACACATTTTTATGGAATGTCCAACCATAAGAGGTTTGGAAGGGAAGGTGTGCAAATGGATTCAAAGAACGTGGAAGCTTGATTTCTTCTAGAAGGATCTTTCTCTTGGAGGAAAACGCTTTTGTAGTCCTGCCCTTCTTATCTGTACCCAAATTGTTAGATTTTGTTTCTTCTACAATATCTGGAAGGTTGGGAACTGCCATGTCTTCAATAATGAAGTTTTTGTGGCCAGTTTTTCAATAATTATTCAAAAAAGCAAAGAATTGATATATACGATAAGTAAAAGTCATGACTCGGATGATTGGATTTGGGCAGCACAAGCCATTCGATCAAAGCCTTTATGTTGTAAAGTCTGATGTAATATTCGCCTCTCAAGGCTCCGCCTGGGCTCGAGATTGATCTGTAATTTTTTGTTCTCTTTCTAATACAATCACTCACAATTGTGAGTTTTGCCAAAAAAGAAGAAGAAGAACAAGATAAAAGAGAAAGAGTTGAAGAAGAGAAGGAAAGAAAGAAAGAAGAAGAAAAACGAAGACAAGGAAAAGAAAGAGAAAAGAAGAAGAATAAAAAGAAGAGAGTTTCGAAAAGAAAGAGGAAAGAAGAGAAGAAGGAAAAAGAAAGAAAGAAGAAGAAGAGAAGGAAAGAAAGAAGAAGAAGAAAAGAAGAGAAGGAAAAGAAAGGGGAAAGAAAGAACACGAAGAAGAGATTTTTTGCAATCAAGAGCAACAGGAGGGAAATTTTTCTGAGCAAGAAGAACAAGAGTGGAAGCAAGAGAAAGATGAGAGCACTCTCGAGTGGGAGGAGATTTCTTTTGCAAAGCCAAAAGTGTGTGCGAAGAGCATCAATGGGGGGCTTGCATGAAGGAGGGGAAGATTAGAACGTGGTGAGAAGGAGCAAGAAGAGAGGGCTTGCAATCTCTCACTCTCGATCTCAAGGAGAAAGGATTCGTTCTCTCTCTCTCTCTCTCTCTCTCTCTCTCTCTCTATATATATATATATATATATATATATATATATATATATATATATATATCTATATATATATATATATATATATATAAAGAAAGAAAGGAAGGACTCGATTTCTTTCTCTCTCGCTCTCAATATCAAGGAGGAAGGGAATGATCTCTCTCGGAGCAAGCAGGAGGATCTCTCTTGTCCGTGAGTAAGCAGGTCTCTCTCTCTCTCTCAAAAATCTTAAGCAAAAGGAATCCGGCTTTCTCTCATCTCATAAAGAGCAAGTAAGCTCACTCTCTCGAGCTCAAAAAGAGAAATCACCAAGGGAATACAGAGATTGAAGGAGCTCAGAGAAGTTTTATGAGGACAATCAAAGGAACGCGAGAAGTGCAGAGAGCTCTTGAAGGTAGTTGTAGCAGATAAAGCGACATAAGAAAATTTCTATCACCGTCATCAGCTTAAGATTGATTAATCATCTTGTTAAGTCTTAGTGTCGTTAACAACCCGATTAATCCTGATTTTTAATGTGTCTTTTTATTTTACTTCTTTTTTGTTTTATTTTGTTTCAAAATACTGATGTGCAATGTGCACCATTTACCTTATTATTGGGACCCTTTCATAATATATAAGCCATTTGTGAGTAGCGGGTATCAACTAGAAGAAAATAAAAAAAATTGCGTGATTGAGACTTACCTTAAATGTTATTTACATTTTATGATATTAAGTGGATCTTTTCATTTCACCTTTCATTTCACATCCTCACTTGGCTTGACTTCTCTTGCACTCTATTCTTTTAGAATGTTAAAGTGAAGCTTCACCTTAGATAATTCTAGTAAATTCTATACATACATACATATATACACATATACATACATACATAAATATATACACATATATATATATATTTATGTACTTATGTTTATTAAACCTGCCTTTTTTTATGAGGGCATTAAAAAAGAAGTCCTTAAATAACAAGGCATTAGGTAGGGCGTTTATAGCATAATCCGTTGTTGAAGATAATGGTGGGGGTCCAATCGATCAGTAAGCCGTTCTAGAATCGCTAGTTTGCAATTGTGTGTGTATATAGACAATACAATCAATATATATATATATATATATACATATATATATATATACATATATATTAGCAAAACTCACAATTGTGAGTGGATTATATTGAACATCCCAAAAAATTACAAGGTTTTGTCATGCTCATGTTAAGCCATGACAACATCCATGACAATTTTTATATTAAAACAATACATTTGCAACACTGGTTAAGACCTACTTTCGATAAATCTTTCCTCCCCTTTACTTTCAACGGGCCATCGTGAGTCCTCACCTGTTTTTATGGGGAAGAAGTGGCCAAGTCATGTAAAGTTAGGGAAAAGAGGTGGAGGAGAAAGGACAGCCCCGTGGAGAGAAAGAAAAGAAGAAGAAGAAGATAGAAGAGAAAGAGAAGAAGAAGAAGGAGAAAGAAAGAAGAAGAAGAGAAGGAAAGAAAAAAGAAGAAGAAGAAGAAAAAGAAAGAGGAATGAAGAAGACGAAAAAGAATACAAGGAAAAGAGAGAGGAAAGAAGAAGAAGGAAAAAGAAAGAAAGAAGAAGAAGAAAAAGAAGAAAGGGGAAAGAAATGAGAGGAAGAGCAACTGGAGGGAAATTTTTTCGATCAAGAAGAATAAGAGTGGAAGCAAGAGAAAGAAGAGAGCACTCTCGGGTGGGAGGAGATTTTTTTTCCAAAGCCAAAAATATGTGCGAAGAGCATCAACAGGGGAATTGCATCGAGGAGGGGAAGATTTGAACGTGTTGAGGAGGAGTAAGAAGAGAGGACTTGCAATCTCTCGCTCTCCACCTCAAGGAGAAAGGACTCCTCTCTCTCTCTCTCTCTCTCTCTCTCTCTCGTGATCAAGAAAGGAAGGACTCAATTTCTTTCTCTCTCGCTCTCGACATCAGGGAGGAGGGGAATGATCTCTCTGTGAGCAAGCATGAGGATCTCTCTTGTCCATGAGTAAGCAGGTCTCTCTCTCTCTCTCTCTCTCTCTCTCTCAAATCTTAAGCAAAAGGAATCCGGCTTTCTCTCAACTCATAAGAAGCAAGTAAGCTCATTCTCTCGAGCTCGGAAAGAGAAATCACCAAGGACACACAGGGCAATCAGAGAAATTTTATGAGGACAATCAAAGAAATGGGAGCAGTGCAGAGGGCTCTTGAAGGTAGTTGAAGTAGATAAAGCGACATGAGAAAATTTTCATCATCGTCATTAGCTTAAGATTGATTAATCATCCTGTTAAGTATCGGTGTCGTTAACGGCCAGATTAATCTTGTAAAAAGGGAGCTTAAACTCTTAGTTATCAGATAATCCAAGTGACACTGCTGTTAACAGTCTGCCTTGGCTAAGGATTAAGTTATACTCAAAGTTTTAACTCAATTTATTACGATGATTACCATATCTTTCAGTGTTTGTTGTTCTCTCTCTTTCACACCTCTCACAGCCAGAGGCCCTGCACCTACTCAGGTCACGTCCCGACACCGGGCAAACCTCAGATCCCCTTTAAGTTCCACAGACTCTTAACCATGGGATGAATGGTCCTAAGTGAAAGTCGAAACTATGATCGATCTGGACCATCGATCTATTGAAACTAGACTTTTCAAAACCAATGTCGGGAGGCTAGCCACATGGCCCCCTAATCGCAGGATGCCCTCGCTTCCCCAGCCGAGATTTGAACCCTCACCACTATAAAAATGTGAGGATATATAGAATAAAATAAATCCCTACTGTTAAATCCACGGGGGAAAAGGAGAGAGGAAGAGGGGTCTTAAGCATCACGTCTGGGTGTACTTTTTTGAAATAGATGTGATTCTCCATAAACTTAAAGTTAAAACAATATATCTTGACATAGAAACTAATCTCAGGTTCCCGAGTTTAGTTTTTGTAGACCTTACTATAAAAACTAATTTCGAGATCACGAGTTTGGTTTTTACTCGTCGACGAAAGAGATCAACGAGCATCCTTGATTTTGCACAAGAGCCCTTGATCCCATGGTTGGGATTACGTGGCACTTAAAAGCTGAGACAAGGCTTGGGACTCAAACTCTAGAGATTATCTGCCATTGTCACTCTAAATATTGGTCTCATATGTGGCCATCTCTCTCTCTCTCTCTCTCTCTCACTCTCTCTCACTCTCAGAGTATCTAACACGTTTAGTTTGAGTCAAGATTGACTAGGAAAAAAAGATTGACTAGAAAAAAGAGAAAAGGTAGGAGTTTGCAGGACGCGAATGTTGTTGTAAAGCTCACGTCCGTGCGAGTGTCGTTGTTGAGCGACAGTTCATCAAAGATTCCCTAGCAAAGACCGCAGGCCCATCGTCGATGCTTCACAGCAGCAGCTCCACTCAAATTGACCGGTAGCAAGCAGCGGAAGCTGCCGCCAGGGTTCGAACCCTTTGCATATTAAACCTCTTCAAGCGAAGCTGTAGCTTGTACTTGTTTGGCCATGGCTATGGCTGCCTGCAGCACCTTCGCATGCCGCCACCCCACTTGCCACCTCACCTTCGACACCCACGCCTCCATGCTGCAACACTACCTCGATTTTTCCCACGCCGCTGGAGGTACAACTCACACAATTCAACATGAGCATACTGCAGAAAAGACGGCCGATGAAGCCGATCATGTTGATCCTCCTGAGTTCTACCCCTGCGACCTCTGCCCTCGCTACTTCAAATCCGCCAGCGCCCTCTGCGACCACCTCCGCGCCTTCCACCTCACTACCCCTGACCTGCTCCCTCCTGTGCCCATCGCTCCTGCTTCCCTCCTTCCCCACCAGTTACCCATCCCCGATGTCGCTTGCAACGACTGCGGTGGCACCTTCAAGACCACTGATGCGCTTCATCAGCACCAGTGGGCAACCCCTTACCACACCCATGTCGCTGCATCTCGCAATCCCAATCTTGGCACGCGTGCCCGCATATGCTCGCAGTGCCACACCAAGCTTCCGAGCCCGGAGGACTTGGATCAGCACTTTGTTGAACAGCATCCTTGTAAAGAGTTCATCCCTCTGACTTGAATGCATCTTTCATTATTTCACGATCTGCTGCTTTGGATTAGATTTTGCTAATGTGAGGCTTTAATCTTATGCACTTGTTCTTGTGGCATGTCTTCACTTCTGTACACAGTAAGTGAGGTATCAAAGCAAGAACATGATGAGGGGACATGGCATACTGTCGAGGGACGATTTCGCGTCGCATGGACAAAGCCCACTATCCAGCTCTACAACGTGCATCGCATCTTCAAGGTGTACAATCCGGGATGGAGACGCAAAGATTTTGAGGATTACAGAAAAGAGCTAAAGAGACAGATGTCAGAGCCAAAGATGGTAAAGAAGGACATCCCTCATGAGCTTCGCAACAAAATAAGGAGTGATGGTAATGAACTGTATCGCTACCATGGCACCACCGTCAAATGTAAGCTCGGCCGGCCCGCTGAGAAAGTTGTTGATGGAGCCGAAGGACAGGAGGCCTTATCCCTGTGCTCTGACACTGAATGCAGCTTGTGTCGCATCTTAGAGACGGGATTCACAAAAGAGAAGTGCAGAATCAACAGCTTCCAGCGATATGGTAAAGGAATCTACTGCTCCGGATCATCAAGCAAAGCCTCTGCCTATGTCAAATGCAATGTCTTGGTCGAAAAACAGCAAAATTTCAACTGCTTTTCGATATGCTGCGGATGCTTGGGCAGCAGTGATCATTCTAGCAGCGAGGTGAACCAATATAAGGTGATGATGGTATGCAGGGTTCTTGCGGGTCGGCCATATCATACGACGCGCAATCTTCAGCATCTCAAAGGGCCTCCGGATGGTTTCCATTCGGTGCAAGGCGATCCGGGCGAGAAACTCAACTACGACGAGCTGGTCATTTACAATGATTGTGCCATTTTACCTGCATACATAATTCTGTACACTAGCAGTGACTGATTTATGAGGGGCAAAATGCAGAGCATGATGTCTTTGTGCAGATTAGGTGTTTTTCCGGGTTCGTCGCAATCGGGGCTGGATATATGCAGCTGCCAAGGAACTGGGCAATTAAAGATGTGCATCCTTATTACAACAGTAATATGTCTCTGAAGTATTTGTATTTGGTGCTTCATCTTTGCAGCTTATACTGTCCTGCTGCAAGCTTCAACTACTTAGTGTCTGCATATCCTCATAATGAAGGAGATTAAGCAAGCCGTCCTTGAAGATACCCTGTTTGATTTTTTGATGTTACAAAAGAAGCAGCAAATTAAGCTTCCGGCCCACCATAGTTTTTATATTGAGAGAATCTGCAACATACCTCTCAAAAGAATCTGTTTTGATTCCTTATTTAGACACCACGTCATTTCACTTCCGGTTGAGGGGTCGTTTTTGACAGCTCGGGTGAGTTGCAAAATTTCATAAAGTAAAAGTGTCCTCCTCCTAGAACGGTGTTAGGTGGTGGTCACGCAAAGCTTAGTTATCGGTTATTTGAACCGATAACTAAGCCTCATTCTTGGTCACATGCAAAAAAGAGCATTGAAGAATAACTATGCTTACCCTTTGTAACTATGTCGATTTTGGCATAGTTGTAAAGTTCAAGGCATAGTTGGGAGGTGTGACCATGCAAGAAGCTTAGTTATATATTAATGCTTTACCTCGACGTAGTTGGCATAGTTATCTATCTATTATTAGTAACTAGGCCTCACATGAGCACCACCTTAGAAGAAACTATGTTCTTGTTGAAGAGCAATTTTTTTGGGAAGCAATTGATATGTATACAATCACAATGATGATTTGCTAACTTATGCCTATTTTCGTAAATGAGATAGTCATTAATACTTGTTTGGTACTAATAAGACACGTTGGTGCCTATTTTTCTTGCTTTTTAAAGAAAATTTAAATTGTTTTAAAGAAAAGATATCCAATTTTTGTTCTAAGCGTAAAATATGCTAGCTAACATATCTATGAAATTACAATTTTTTAGTTTTTAACACGAACTCCTGTGGAATTTCACTCATGGAAGTCACTTATCAAAATAGCAATAATATTTCTCTAAAATGCATCGCTTGATTAGAGAAAAGAAACAAACAAGATACAAATAATAGTCCATGTTTCTATTTTATGTTTGTGCTTCACTTTTTTGTAAGTTACATACAAAAGATTTAAAAAAAAACTATAATTAAATAGGAAAAGTTGTGTGGAATTGATATGCAACTTTTGTGAATTCAATTCTTGATAACTAGTCACTATTAGGATGTTTTTTTGCGTCGCATAGTGTCGCTATACAACTATCGCATAAGCGATGCTCACGAACACAAAATCGAAAGTATGAATGATCATGGTATGGTCTTTTCTTCCTTGATACTATGCGATTATAAAAATGATTAAAATAAATTGAAAATGAATGAAAAAATTTGACTGTATAATAAAAATGATTAAAACAAACTGAATGCTAATGAACAAACTTAACAATAATATACTGCAAGTAGATTAAAACTGGCTGAAGCAGACTGAATACATAGATAATCAATGTATGTATATATATAATGTCAATATCCAAACATGATCATCTATCAAAATGCCAATACGGCTAGTATCACTGTTTGTCTTGTTCGAATGATCCTGTCCCCCGACATGTGAAGGCTGTCTCCCAGTCTGTGAAGATGCTGCAGCGTGTGCTCGCTCCTCATCCATCCTCCTATCCTCCTCCTTCTCTCTTGCAATAAGCTCGAGATCTCTCTCGCCGTGAACCTCCTGTATTCAAGTTAAATTAAATCGATTGACAAATAAAAACTAATTTGAAAATCATTTTAACTTAAACAGAACTGTTGGGTCGAGCAAGCAGGCCGATAATTCATGATTTCATAAAAAATACTAAGGTCACTTAATAACACACTAGGGGTGGTTCGTACGTGTCTAAGTGCTCATGCTAAAATGCCTGTGCAAGAGAGCGTATGCAATCTATTGACCAGCGTGAACATGCACATCCTGCTAGAGGTTCACAAAGTGTCAAACTAGGTCCTAAGATAAGACTCATGCTAGACTGTAGTAGAAGCATGTCCATGTAACACAAGTGAAGTGCACACATGACAGTGGGTGGCCGGTTTTTTAGATGGTTGTTGCTTTGGATCTCTCTCTCTCTCTCTCTCTCTCTCTCTCTCTCTCTCTCTCTCTCTCTCTCTCTTTCTGCATCTCTCTTGTTCATTGCAATCACATCTAGGGAGATCGAGACACCCACGGCTGAGGAGAGAAGCTTCACAACATGGACGGAGACTACAACAGAGGATTTGAGCCATACTATCCTAGCATCTAGAGTACATATGAGTATTTATCACCCATCTTATCTCTCTCTTATATTGGGCACACATTGTATCAGTGATCACACATAGACAACACAGTTCTAGCTAGCAACACTTCTAGATTTAATTTAGTATCTCTTTTTTTGTACTCAGACATGGTATCAGATTCACCAATTTGTAACAGATTGGTCTCATAGGGCACTTTGGCCTTTTGAAGACGTTAATATATCATTTCATTTCATTTCATATCTCTCATGGATTCATAAGAGAATCAGGACTATTCTAGCACGAAATGGGAGATGCCGAGTACGACTATTTACAGAGATCGACATTGACAAAGCTCTTCAATGACCAATGCAATACTTTCTTAGACAACGACCGATGCCAAGCATCCTTGGGCATTGATGAGGATGGTTTTAGTTTTTCACTTTACCTCATTTCTATGTTTTGTACCCAGACATTGTATTTTTATTTTTGTACCCATACATTGTAATATATCCACCAACATTATATCGGTTTGGTCTCATAGGTCATTGTGGCCTTTTGAAGACGTTTAATACATCATTTTATTTCTCTCTCTCTCTCTCTCTCTCTCTCTCTCTCTCTCTCTCTCTCTCTCTCTCTCTCTCTCTCTCTCTCTCTCTCTCTCTCTCTCTCTCTCTCAGTAATTACTAATTGTGCATTGTCCCGTTTGTGTCGTAATAGCTTGACCATTTGCTATCCAGCTGTTTTTTGGGCCTATCCCTCTCCGAACTTGCGCTGTAGCTGAGCAATCACAATAGTTTTTGGCGATTCTAGCTGATTAGAACAAGAGTAATAGTTATCAAACATTTAAAACAACACATAGATATGTACGACCAAAGTATGTGGAGTCGAGACATGTACAACTCCAACAATTGTCGTATCTGCTAGCAAAAAAGGACACCATCTCAGATGGGCACAACCTGTCCATCCACGTCAATGTTTTAGGTGACATCGTAAGAGCCACACACATTTGAAACGGTCCCTGGTCGTCATAACTAGGTCCTAGCAAGGGTGTGGAAGATGTGTGGGACACCGATCAAGAGGGTGCCGGTGTTGGTGTCGACATCGTGATCAGAGAAGGTCCCAAGGCCGTAGAGGTACGCCGTCAGACTCGTCGAGAAGGGACACTACGCACATAAATTAACAAAAAGATAATTAGATCAATGTTTATGGAAATAATATACTTCCACAGTTAAATACCAAATTAATATTGTGTGTCCCGGTGTGTTGTGTGACCTCGCCCTCCGTTGAGTAGTCTATACTGGCGGCTGAGCAGTGGTATTTGGCTCTAGGAGATGGTGGAGGATACAAATGCATACATCTATGTTGGGTAGTCTTCAATGGACCGACGTTTTTAGTGAGGCAGTCTTCAATGGACGTGTGTTTTCATTGAGGGAGCAACAAAAACTAGTTTGATGAGAGCTTATGCAGCCTTGGGAGGATTGGAGAAGGTATGTTTGCAGGTTCATTTTTAGGAACCGCGAACAAAGCTGTGGCTTCCCCAAAAAAATCTTATTCAATAAGGATTCTCATTCGAGATTGGAGCTCTTGACATCTTTGGTCAATAGCTTCCTAGAAAATCTCATCCAATAAGGAGTATTTAGGGGTTGGCACATCACAATGCAACACAAATGCTCACATATGCATGTTACAAGACATAGAAACATAAAGTCACCAATGAACACTCCCCCCCACAAATAACCATCGAAGTTCGGGCCATGAGCTATTAAACAACTCCCTCATCACTCCTCCTACATAACTTAAAAAGGTCCATACTGGGAGATATAGAGTCCTTTTACAACTGAATGCCCCCCAGACCGCAACTTGCATTGTTTGGAGGTTCAAGCATACAACCAAATGCTCCCCACACATCTCGTATGCGTTGTTCAAAGGTTTTCGAGCATACAATGAAATGCTTCCTAGACATCCCATCTGCATCATTCCGAGGTTTTCAAGCATACAATGAAACGATCTCTAGACATCCTATCTACGCCTTTCCAAGGTTCAAACAATATCAAAACACCATTTCTCTCACTACCTCACCCAAGAGTAAACCACCAACCATTGAAACCAATTTTAAAACCAAAGTCAAACAATTCAAATCGGCACCAAGACAGGTTTAAAACAGATACCATCCATTTCAAACAAATTCCAAACAGGATCGCCAAACAAGTTCTCAAACACAATTAAGAGAACTAGTAACTCAAGTTCAAAAAGCATTTTCAACATCAGTCGAGCTCGAAAGTTGATAGCACTTCTTTCTTGAAACCTGCACCAAAATTAGGATTCCATTTCTTCCATAAATTTGTAGCCTACCACATCATGGTCCATAAGCTCTTGAATAGTCAAAACAAGCCTCAACAGATAGTGTTCCTATGAAATTGATGGTAGCGCCAAGACATAGCAATCACACTAGATGGGTATGCTTTCAAAAAAGCACACACCTGAAGCTTTGATACCACATTCATGGGGACAGGCTCCACATGCCAACAAAAAATAACATATTGAACAACTTTAAGCACTTCAAATAACAATGGAGCTGAAAGAGATATACACACAAGGCGGGAGTGGTGGAATTCCAACCCCAGAGAGCATTGGCCCCAGACATTGGTGCCCCTTTCGATATTTCTTTATTTTTCTTGAACTCAATACATCACTGATACTCCCTCCTCTACACCTCCATGTGGGAGCGTGCTAGACAATGACACCTTGGCTTATATTTAAAGGACCTTGGCCTTGTATAAGGACTTACACAAAAATATTCAAGTTCTAAAAGCTTCAGGTCCAAAACACAACCAGTGCAGGCATGGAAAATTTGTACACCATGCCATTTCATCAACACAAACATGGAAGTTCATATAGGTTGCAACATCATCATTGCAAATTGCAAGCGTGCGTAGATCTACCACATCATCACATTTTTACGCAGGGTTCTATGTGTGTAGTCGCGCTTTATTTTATTGTCTTTAGATCCCTTGGGATCCATCAAACGGGGTCCCATAAGTTGGTGGGACTCCTCTTTAAAAATAGGCCACTCAGCAAGACTTTGTAAGTTGGTAAAACTTCTTATTCTGCTTCTTCTTAGGGTTTAGGCCCCTCGACTGGGACCTGCATGTTGGCTCTATTCTTTAGTGGCTTGACATGTTAGAAATTTTGATAGATAGATATGCTCAGCTAGCCCTTGAGTCATCTCAATAGCTAGCGCTATAGGGGGACACAACATGTTGGCATGGACAAATGATCATGTTTCCAGTCACATAGCTTCAACATGGATAGACTACCTCCATTCAAGTACTCCTTGGATGCACCCTCCCTATCTCTCACACAGACAGAGATCACTAGACTCATACGTCAGGATTTGATTCAACTAGATATGAGGAGCACATGGATACAACAGACATAGAAGTTGGGTACAACGATGGCTTTCTATAGAGAGCTTCTTCCCCAACTAACAGAAGATGGATATCTGATCAGACCGGCCTATATGGACACTCATTTATCCTATGGGATATGATGTGCTATTGGTTAGATGCACACATCATCACATGAGCTAGAGATTGAGATTGGTAAATTTAGGAGAGTACCAGCAGAGGACAAGATTTGCCAGCTATGTCATATAGAGCGAGAGACATAGTTACATCACATATCTCATTGTCTGCCGCTTTCACTATCTTTTCACAGAGAGATTTGGAACATTGGCTAGAGTCATGATATATCAGGATCAGAGATTCCTCGGGTTGGTTTTGCCTCAGCCTAATCAGAGGCACCGTTCTGGGACCATGCCTTAGAATATTTGGTATGACAAGGAGTGTAGAGAGATGAGAGCACAACTACAAAAGGATTTTCTCTTAGGGGTCATCAATCATAGACAATCTTAGATAGCCTTTAGGTGCCTTGTGTGATGGAAGAAGCAAACATTCCTAGCTGAAATGAAATGAGATTTATACCAATTTTTCTTGAGTAAAGACTCATGAGAGGCATGACGTAGACACCCCTTCTAGATCCTCCCGAACCATGCCCATCTATGAATACCTTCTTTACCATTGAGATAGTAATGTGGATGGGTTTTCTAACCTATCTTATCTTATTGCAGACATAGCAAGAACCATGAACATAATTGTCAATCCATGGGACAAAGCTAACTCGACTAGTGCATATAGGCTACAAGAGGGTATCAATCTCTTGGAAAACAACATGCTACTCGCATCTAATACAAGCTACACTCAAATAATCTAAGTCACCAAAAGCTAATCACTTATCGACAAACAAACCATAACCATTACAACATCAAAGGACATCCAAATGTTGCGAAACTTCTAGGACAAGTATATACGACCTAAGTGCACATGCTTATGGTCTCAAAACTCAATTTTGATAAAGTGCAAAAAACGTGATTATTAACAAACAATGAGATTTTGACCTAGTCATTTCTGACTTCGAATGCATCTAAATGCTTAGCAATGATGCCCCAATACCCCGCCTATGCTCACTTTGTGATTTCCTAGCTTAAATCCCTACTTATGAAATTAGGCCGCGGGTTGGTGATGCCAAAAGCTACAATTTACCATGATATGTTTATGTTAATGCATATAGATCTTACCTGCAGTTGCAACACAATAGACAGCACTACAATGTGACAACCAGCAAGGGAGTAGTAAGCATGAGAAGGAGAGAAGTGAGCATGGTTAGCTCACTCTGTGTAGCTCTTATCTAAAACTTGATAATAACTTTTACAAAAATTGGCTATGGTCAAAAACTAATCTTTTGGGAGCTCTAGCTAAGAATAAATTGATACAATCTGGAAGCTTATAGATCTGGCTCATCGATCACAATATCCACTTGGCAAATAGGAGTTTCAATATTCTTGATTTATCAAAAGAATAATTGTTTTTACAATAAAGCTCCCGAAAAGTGTTACATGGGTTATCTTGTTGCTTACATTCCCCCCCTTCTCGATTGTGTAGTCCCTTGACACAGTTTCATGGGTTGAAATAGTCTTCGGGTTGATGGCTGGCGAGGAGGTTTTTAAGTGCCTGAAGAGATTTCTGATATTTGATGCGTTGTTCTTTCTCAGGGACTTGCAGAAACTGATTAGTGACTTTATTTTTGAGTTCTGTGGATGAATAGCCAACAAACCTTGCTGTCAGATTGCTGATCACTAGCCCAAATATCTTTGTACACCACGTGAATAATCCTATATAAAAAGCCTCTTCAAATGCCAACATATTGCTTGATGGCAAGTACATACATTAGACGTTCACAAAGAAGCCGTAGAGAACTTCTTCTGAAGGTTGTCCACTCAAATCATAGCACAAGACTTTCTTACCTTCTAAGAATGACATCCACGGGGCTCCTGCTTGCTGAGGCTCATGAAAAACTTGAATGCATGTGAGCAGCATTCTGCAAATTTTATATAGCATTACACATGAGAGATCATGGAGGCTCTTGAAGCAGTTCATGGTGATCGTTAGGGACTTCACCATGTATTCTTCAGTTGCTGGTCCTTGCTCTAGAGCTGGCAGTTTTAGGAAATTGAGCCAAGTTGGTCTTTTCTTCTTTAATGCTTCGTGTGTCTTCCATGTCCTTACCCTTGGTAAATGACATAATGTCGGGTCCTTTTGGGTTACTCAGGTGCTCTCGTAAACAGAATGAGGTACCTTGAGTTTTTGTTCCACCAATACTTTTTCCATTTGGGGTGGAGAGCATCTGACCCTTCTTCTTGCATATCCTTGTACAATCTCTCTTTTACTTGCAATAGCTCAACCTTTATCAAAGGGTAGGGCAGCATAGCTGTTGATGTCATTGAGAATTGATTTGGTTGGGAGTGAGATCTGTTACATCGACAGAGTGAAGAAATCTCAACTCCCAGTCCATTTCGACTTTCCATTCCGCATCCACTTCATGAACAATCTGTTTTCTAAGTGCATCTTCTTCAGCTTTAGAAAGCTGGACCATTGGCACTTGTTCCTCTTTGGTGATTGGTACTTGGAATTCAAAATATCATGTCTGCCGTTTTGTTGGCTGTGTTTCCATATCTGCAAAGGAGACTGATGGTATGCCACTACATTTGGTTTTTCACAGGTACCCACCTCCTCTTGAGCTTCCATAATATGCCCTTCTCTCAGTAAAGCTGGCTGGCTCTATTTAGATCTTCTATCTCTTTTAGCAACTGCTCTTCTCTTTGTACCCGCATTAAGGCGAGGTCCCGTCTTTGTGTCTGTTCTAGCTTCAACTCAAGTTCTAGGGCCTTGTTTCTCTTCTCCAAAGTCTTGTAGACTTCATCTACTCCCTTGAGTGAAGCTAAGACTGAGTTTTCCCTGATTTGCTTTAGAAATGCCGCTTGGTCATTAATTATTTACTCTGAGTATTGCAAAGAAGCATTTGCTACATCTAATTGTACCTAGAGCTTTTATACCGATTGAGTAGTACTCAAAAATTTGTTGGTTGTTAAGTATGGATCCTGATTTACCCTTGCAATTTTCTGTGGTAAAAGCGCACATTTGTAAGGCCCCCATTATGAGGAGAAGCCATGGTGCATTAAGGAAAATCACTCACCGGAAACCAAAATTTTCACGGACACGAATCAGAGGCAACTTTAGAGGCCTCGGGGGCGGGGGCCCGCCCCCGAGACTTTTTTTTCCCCTCGCTGGAATATTCCTTTTCGCCGGAATATTATGGACGGACGGCGGCCGGAAAGTGGTCGGAAAACAACCGGTCGGTTGGCCGGTGGCCGGTAGTCAATGGCCAGTGGCCGGTGGTCGGAAGTCAATGGCCGGTGGCCGGTGGCCGAATTCAATGCCCGGTGGCCGAATTCAAAAGTGGATTTGTCTACACAAGGGCGGCCACACATGGGCGGATTGGAGGGTCCGATTTGGACTTATTCACACAAGGGCGGCTACACATGGCTGCCTCTCATAAGAGAGGTCAGCCCTTTTGGCCTATAAAAGGAGGCCATTTCTACACACATTTCATAGTGTGAAGTTGATGCAACAAGGTGAGTGTGAGGTGGTGAGAGTGAAGCAAGGCGGGAGCTCCATTAAGGGTATAATCCATTTGTAAACTACTTCTTGTTTTGAAGTACTAAAGCCATTGAGTGGCTGCTTTCCCGTGGACGTAGCTCACATTGGGTGAACCACGTATATCGTGTGTACTCTCTCTCTCTCTCTCTCTCTACTCTATAATCTCGTGTATGTAGATCTGTCTCTCTCCATTAAGTAATCTACTCAATTATCTATTTAGCTATGTCTTATTTCCTAACAACTGGTATCCGAGCAAGGTTTGCTCGTAGCTAAATTATCTCAAGGAAAGGATTCCTTGAATTGAGTGGGAGTTATGGCGGAGGAAGGGAAGCTCAAGATTGAGAAGTTAAACGGCAAAAACTACCAACATTGGAAGATGTAGATTGAAGACTATCTCTACCAGAAGGACCTCTATTTGCCACTAGGCGGTCTTGCGAAGAAGCCCGCAACAATGACAGATGAAGCATGGATTGTCCTTGATCGAAAGGCACTGGGAACAATCCGGTTAAGCTTGGCGTCAACGGTGGCCTTCAATGTTTCGGAGATGAAGACCACGGAGGACTTGATGAAGTCACTTGATGACTTCTACGAGAAACCATCGGCATCCAATAAGGTATTTCTTATGAAGCGCTTGTTCAATAAAGATGGCAGAGAATGGTTCAGTTGCAGAACACCTAAATGACTTTAACACAAACATAAGTCAACTTCGATCAGTGAAAATCAATTTCGATGACGAAGTGCGAGCTCTCCTTATACTATCATCTCTACCGGATAGTTGGGACAGCCTTGTGATGGCTGTAAGTAATTCTATCTTTGGCACAAATACTCTTAAGTTTGATGATGTTGTGGGTGTTCTCCTAAGCGAGGAAATGCGAAGGAGAAGCACAGGAGAATCATCAAGTGCTGAACTATCAGTGGAAACAAGAGGAAGGCCTAAGGAGAGGTTCAGAAACCAAAAGGGTCGTGATCGCTTAAGGCGGAGCAAGTCACGCACAAAGTCAGTTCTTGAATGTTGGAACTGCGACAAGAAGGGCCACGTCAAGAAGGATTGCTGGTCCAAGAAGAAGAAGGAGACAGAGTCTCAAGACAACAAGCCAACATCGGAGGCCAATGTGGCAGGTAAAGTAGAGCAAGATGCTCTAATTCTCTCATTAGACAACGTGTCTAATTCCTGGATAGTAGATTCCGGGGCTTCATTCCATGCGACACCACACAAGCAACATTTCCAAGACTACACCAAAGGTAATTTTGGGTATGTATACTTGGGAGATGATGAAGCTTGTGAGATTGTCGGCAAAGGTACAGTTTCTGTCAAAACTGCTAATGGAAATGAATGGAAGCTTAAAGATGTTAGGCATGTTCCTTCTCTTCGCAAAAATTTGATCTCTACAGGACATTTGGACGATGAAGGTCACAACATTGCATTCGAAAACAAACGGTGGAAGATCTCAAAGGGATCTTTGGTGGTTGCTAAGGGTGAAAAAGTCGGTACACTTTACTTGTGTACTGTTAGCACGCAACCTTCAGCTTGTGCAGCAACTACAGAAGTTGACAGTGCGGTGTGGCACTACGGACTTGGGCATATGAGTGCCAAAGGAATGCAAATCCTTCAAACAAAGAAGCTTCTACCAAGTTTGAAAGAAGTGGACTTAGAGTTATGTGAAGATTGTGTTTATGGTAAACAAAAGAGGATAAAATTTCAAAAATCAGGAAATGAAAGAAAAAATAAAAAACTTGAGTTGGTTCATTCTGATGTTTGGGGTCCTGCAAGTACACCATCACTTGGTGGCTCATTGTACTATGTAACATTCATAGACGATGCGACCAGAAAAACATGGGTTTATGTCATGAAGAATAAATCCGATGTATTTTCCATATTTCAAAGGTGGAAAGCCTTTGTGGAGAATGAAACAGGTACCAAGGTTAAATGCCTCAGATCCGACAATGGAGGCGAATATTGCAGCCAAGCTTTTGAAAGCTTTTGTGCTAGCAATGGCATTCGGAGGCAAAGGACAACCCCAAGGACACCTCAACAAAATGGGATTTCGGAAAGGATGAATAGGACAATCATGGAACGAGCACGAAGCATGCGGCTACATGCAGGCCTATCGCTTGAGCTTTGGGTGGAAGTTGTAAGTACGTCTGTGTACTTAATCAATCGGTCACCCTCAACGGCATTGGATGGGGGAGTTCCAGAAGAGGAACCGGTGAATTATGCATTTCTCAAAGTGTTTGGGTGTGAGGCTTTCATGCACATAGATAGAAGCCTAAGATCAAAGCTAGATGCAAAGTCCAAAAAGTGTTTCTTCATTGGCTATGGAGAAGGAGACTTTGGGTATCGCCTATGGAATCCTGAAGATGGTAAAATCTTAAGGAGTAGGGATGTAATTTTTAACGAACAAAATATGTACAAAGATTACTTGGAAAGAAAACAAACAAAAGAAACAGGTGATGAGTACATGGAGCTTGAGGACGATGAAGACTCAAGGACTGAAAACAGTGACAATGTGCAACAATGTCAACCAAATGAGGAGCCTCAACCTATTCCCCGAAGATCTACAAGAGCAAGTAGACCTCCAGAAAGGTTTGTTCCTTCCTTCAACCATGTCTTGATCTCAGATTTTGGAGAGTTGGAATCATACGAAGAAGCTATGCAACATGAATCCAAAGAAGAATGGACGAAGAGCATGCAAGTGGAGATGGACTCACTACATCGCAACCAAACATGGGAGTTGGTTGAGTTGCCTAAAGGTAAGCGGGCACTTCAAAACAAATGGGCGTACAAGCTAAAGGAAGAAGAAGGTGGGAAGAAAATGTACAAGTCTAGGCTTGTGGTAAAAGGTTTTTCTCAAAAGAAAGGTATTGACTTCAATGAAATATTTTCTCTTGTTGTAAAAATGAACTCAATTAGGCTTGTCTTAAGCCTTGTGGCTGCTCATGATCTAAATCTCGAGCAAATGGATGTAAATACGGCATTCCCTCACGGTGACTTAGAGGAGGAAATCTACATGCTTCAACCAAAGGGGTATGAAGTAAAAGGTAAGGAGAAAATGGTTTGCAGATTAAAGAAGAGCTTGTATGGTTTAAAGCAAGCATCAAGACAATGGTACTTGAAGTTTGATCGATGGATGTTGGATCATGGATTCACAAGATGCAACTCGGATCAATGCGTCTACACGAAGAATTTGGGAGATGGGAAATTCATCATCCTAATGTTGTATGTTGATGACATGTTGATTGCAAGTGCTAACATGCAGGACATCAAAGACCTAAAAGAGGAGCTGTCCAAATCTTTTTCAATGAAAGATTTAGGTGCTGCAAAGAGGATACTTGGTATGAAAATATCAAGGGACAGGACGAAGAAGACAATAAAGCTATCTCAAGAAGATTACATCAAGAAGGTACTAGAAAGGTTTGAAATGCAAAATGCAAAACCAGTTTCAACACCTTTGGCTGGTCATTTTAAACTAACGAAGGATATGTGTCCAAAGACACAAGAGGAGATAGCCTATATGTCTAAAGTTCCATATGCTGCAGTGGTAGGTTCTCTAATGTATGCTATGGTCTGGACAAGGCCAGACATTGCACATGCAGTGGGAGTTGTGAGTAGGTTCATGGACAACCCAGGTAAAGAGCATTGGCAAGCTGTGAAGTGGATACTTAGGTATCTAAAAGGGACCACAACAAATGCTTTGTATTTTGGAGGAACTGATATTTTTCTAGAAGGGTATGCTGATGCAGATATGGCAGGTGACAAAGATACTCGAAGGAGCACTACTGGCTATGTGTTCACGGTTGGAGGCACAGCAGTAAGCTGGGCTTCAAAGCTGCAGAAAGTGGTTTCACTTTCTACCACGAAAGAAGAGTATGTAGCAATGATGGAGGCAAGCAAAGAAATTCTGTGGCTTCACAGATTCTTAGAAGAGCTTGGATTCAAACAAGACAATTGTGTCTTGTACAGTGATAGCCAAAGTGCTATCCATCTTGCGAAGAACTCAGCCTTTCATTCAAGGACAAAGCACATTGAGGTGAGATATCACTTCATACGCACTCTTTTGGAAGAGGGACAGCTAAAGCTAGGAAAGGTGCATACAAGTGAAAATCCTGCAGACATGTTTACAAAGGTGGTCAACAAGGAGAAGTTGAGCTTTTGCTCATCTTCAGTCGGCATTCAAGGATAAGAAGCCAGAATGGAAAGCAGTCAGAGGTTTGGTTTGGAGATCAATCTCCAAGTGGGAGATTGTTCAGTATGGAGCTTGATTTACCCTTGTAATGTTCTGTGGTAAAAGCGCACATTTGTAAGGCACCCATTATGAGGAGAAGCCATGATGCGTGAAGGAAAATCACTCACCGGAAACCAATATTTTCACGGACAAGAATCAGCGGCAACTTTAGAGGCCTCGGGGATGGGGGGCCACCCCCGAGATTTTTTTTGCCCTCGTCTGAATATTCCTTTTCGCCGGAATATTATGGCCGGACGGCGGCCGGAAAGTGGTCGGAAAACAACCGGTCGGTTGGCCGGTGGCCGGTAGTCAATGGCCAGTGGCCGGTGGTCGGAAGTCAATGGCCGGTGGCCGGTGGCCGAATTCAATGGCCGGTGGCCGAATTCAAAAGCGGATTTGTCTACACAAGGGCGGCCACACATGGGCGGATTGGAGGGTCCGATTTGGACTTATTCACACAAGGGCGGCTACACATGGCTGCCTCTCATAAGAGAGGTCAGCCCTTTTGGCCTATAAAAGGAGGGTCTCGTGGAGGTATGTACAGTATTATTGTAGGCATACTCCACCAAGGGTAAGAACTTCTCCCATTGGGACCTTTGATCTACTTCCGTTACGTAGGCTTCTGGTAGATCAAGAATTGTTAGGTTAGCTATTTCACTTTGGCCATCCGTTTGAGGGTGATAGGCCAAAGAGAAGTTTAGTCTCATCCCTAAATTCTCAAAGAGACCCTTCCAAAAATTATTGGTCATTCTAGGATCTCTATCCGACACTATGGACATTGGCAAGCCATGGTACTTGAAGATTTGTGATATGAAGAGGGTTGCCATTTGATGGGCTTTGATAGTCTTTTTGACATGTATAAAATGAGTTGTTTGTTGAACCTATTTACTATTGTCCATACTCCGGTATTCCCATGGATAGACTTGGGCAATCCAAAGATAAAATCCATGGATATGCTATCCCATGGTGAATTAGGGACTGGAAAAGGTTGAAGCAATCCACGTTGCTTCCCTCTATAAAACTTTGTCTTTTGGCATATCACATATTTAGAAACATACTCTTGTATGTTTGCTTTCATGGCAGACATACTCTTGTATGTTTGCTTTCATGGCAGGCCAATAGAAATATGTTTCAATCCATTTTAGAGTAGAGGGAATCCCTCTATGCCCTGCATAAGGAGGAGCATGAGATTCATACATTACTTTCTCACGTAGTGAGTTAGTAATGCATAGTCTATTTCCATAGAGAAGATAACCATCTTGTAAAGTAAATGGTTCCTCTTTCTTCCCTAGTGCAAGGGCTGAAATCACATCTCTAACATTGGGATCAATAGCATACTCATCTATCATAGAAGATAGATCATTGTGAGTTGCTATGGAAACCGCATTCACTCTTAGTCGTCTTGAGAGTGCATTGGCTACTTGATTATGCTTGCGAGAAATGTGAGCAATATGAAAGTGAAATTGCAAAAGGAAAATTTTCCACATTTTTTTGTTGGAGAGCTTGGTCTACGTCATAAAGTACTTAAGGCTTTGGTGATCCGTCCGCCGCCGAATGAAAGGAGTCCCCAATAAATAGTGCTTCCACGAGTCTAAGGCATGTAGAACTGCGAGAAGTTCCTTTTCATATATTCCTAGAGCTTGCTCAACAAGGTCGAGCCTTTGAATTTTATAAGCTATTATGGCATGCCCTTCTTGGAGCAAAACAGCTCCAAGGCAATCACCACAAGCGTCACATTGGACCTTAAATGGATTTGAGAGATTCGATAGTGTAAGCACAAGTTGAGAGATAAGATTTTCGTTAAGCTTTTCAAAAGCATTGTTCTCCTTGGCAGACCATGTATACCTAATGTTTTTCTTTGTTAAATCATGTAATGGTCCCGCAATTTGTGAGAACTTTTCTATGAAGCGTCTATTGTAGCACACATACCTATAAAGCTTCTTAGTTCATGTAGATTTCTTGGATTAGGCCATCCTTTTATTACCTCTAGCTTTGATGGATCCATTTGGATGTCATCTTGAGAGATAATGTGACCTAAATACTGAATCTCTTGTAAGAAAAACTCACTTTTCTTTTGATTAATATAAAGTTTATTCTCTCGTAAGACTTGATATATTAGCTGGAGGTGTTGCTTATGTTCATGTAGTGAATTAGAGTAGATGATTATGTCATCAAAGAACACTCTAGTAAAGGCTCGGTGAGGCCTGAATAGCTTCTCCATCAAGCGGTTAAATGTGGCTAGTGCATTGGTCAAGCCAAAAGGCATGACAATGTATTTGTAAAGACCAAACGTAGTGCAGAATGCGATATTTACAATATCTTGATCAACTATCCTTATTTGATGGTAGCCACTTTTTAGGTCAATCCTATTGAAGTAGGTTGACCCTTGCAACTTATCAAATAGGTCTTCTATCCATGGAACAGGAAACTTATTTTTGATAGTGATCATATTTAGTGCTCTATAGTCAACACACATACACTATGTGCCATCTTTCTTTTTTACTAATAACATTGGTGAACAAAATGGAGATGAGCTAGGCCTAACCATGCCCTTGTCAACTAGCTCATGCACTTGCCGCATAATCTCCTCATGTTGAGCTTGAGAAACTCTATAAGGAGGGTTATTAGGTGGTGAACATCCTGGAAGAAGTTCAATTGCATGGTCATCATTGCCTCGTTTATTAGGAGGTAGCTCACAAGGGATGTCGTCAATAAAAACATCTTGAAATCCCTTGAGAAAATTGGATAACTCTAATTCCTTGTGATTATTTATAGTCTCTTTTGATAAAGCATTAGGTTCATTTTGAGAATCTTTAACAAAAATAATGTACATGGAAATAGAGCTCTTTATTGACTTATTGAAAGCTTGCATATGTACAATGGGTATGGTGTTACCCAACTCCTTAGCATCTATGTACATATCTTTTTCCCTGAACCTAAAGTAGATTTTCCTTTCAGGGAATTTAATAGTGGCAGCCATGCGATCAAACCATGGTGCCCCTAGGATTACATCTTCATGCTTGAGAGGAGAGATAAAGAAGTCCTCTTTGTCCATGTAGCTTTGGACATGGAGCCTCTATTTCCCAATTAAGGAAGTGAGTGAAGCTTCTTGCCCCTTGAAAGCACCATCGGCGGGTAGGACATCTCTTATCTCATAGGCTTGGATGCCTAGCTTGGTGGTCAACTCTATGGATATGAAATTGTGAGTAGAACCAGGGTCAAAGAGAATAAAAGCATCATGTTCTCTGACCTTTTCCCAAGCATGGCATAGAGGAGATGCTTTGTGGTGAGCTTCCTCTTCTTGGATTTCAACCAAGGTAGCTCTAGGAGGCTCATTTTGTGTATTCTTGTGGGGGCAAGCATGATAAGCATGCCCTTGCTCCCTGCACTTGAAACAATAGTTATCTTTATAATAACACTCAAGCTCTTTAGGAGAGAGTTTATTTTTGCTTTTATAAACTCCCTTCTCCTTAGCTTTGCTGTTGTTGGTGTTGCCTTTAGGAGAATTTTGGACATTGTCCTTCCCCTTAGGCCCATTGTTACAGTCCTTCTTCTCCGTGGGATTAAGATTTCTCTTAGCCCCTTGTTGGAAATGGATTCGTGAAGCCACCATGATATGGTGTAGGACCGTAGATATGGTGCGTGGCCTTCTGGAGTTGACATACTACACCATATCTTCAGTTAGACCTGCAAAAAATTGTTGTTTTTGCCCTCCAAAATCCTGAAGGTGCTGCGGGAAGCGTGTGCGAGTGCAAGTGCAAGAGTAGAGACAGAGAGAGAGACCTGCTTTGGGTGGAGCGCATAGCAACGTTATCCTATTTTCAGCTCCTTATTTTGTTGTATTAAAGAATAAGTGTATGATGGTTATGTTAGTAGATGGGTTAGTAGTAAGTGGGATGTCCGGCCAGTTGCCTTGAATCCCAAAAAACTCCCACTTGAAGGCCAACGCAACTCAAGTGACCTGGTATATACAACTGTGAAGCAATCTAGTGGCTTCAACCTATGCCCTTCAACTCACTGCAATGTGTGAACCGCTCCAAAGAAATCCTTTCGTCAAAGCATCTACTGGGTTGTCGTCAGTATGTACCTTGACCAAATCAATGAGCTTTTTGGCCAAGAAATCTCTCACGAGATGATACCTGACTTCAATGTGTTTCGATTTGGAGTGAAACACGGGATTCCTTGCGAATTGTTGGCGGATACACCGCAACGGACGTTAGCACAACGAGAACTCACGTAACAAGATTTGTCAGCTAAGGACGAAGCTCGACCTGCAGGCACGTGGAAGCAAGCATAGGGTGTGAACCTACACTCGACCGACTCTCGACTACTTCCTACATAGGTCTCTACCCAATGTCTAAGCTATAGCCTTCAGGAGTACATAAGAGGAGATTTCCTACGACGCTTTCAAGAGCCAAATACTCATCAAACGTTCTCAAAACGCAACGGAACTTGAAGGAAACCCTATTAACACCAATAGGTTGCTCTCCCTAAGGTCCATGAACAAAAACCCCAACCCTAAACACCCGGTGCAAAATCACGTAGGATGTCTGGTCGAAATTTGCAGGTCGTCTTTTCTGAAAACTAAAGTGCCTAATGTGTAGCTCTACTCAATGTGAACGCGTAGATATGCTAAAATGCAAAAACAGAAAATGTATGCTCACCAAATCACCAGATATAGCTCGTGGGCTGAGCTCGCAAAGCCGGATTGTACACACGCAATGTAGGTGTTGGCGCGTAGCTCTCTTCAGGGGCAACACACTGTCAGGAGTTTTCTGGAGCAAGGGATTGCGCATATGTCCATACACATGCATGGTGCATCGAATACAGGATTTCCCAATTTCCATAGCTAGGTGGTTACGTGGGGCCCACATGTGTACAGGTAGGACAGGGTGTACATAGTGCATCGATTTTCACTATTACCAGTACCACTGTGTTTTTTATACAATAAGGAGGAGTTGGTAGCGCGTAAAAATTCTCGAGGAAGCTATCCGCGGGCCGACGACATGAGGTAAGCAGGTGCGTCAGATGGCATCGAGTGGCGTCAGGAGGCCGAGCGGGGTCAATATTTGCACGTGGATGAATACGGACACAAAGTGGTGTTTTCTTGTGAGAGTTATGCAGAAAGGTCATCATTAGGACCACTTTTTGGGGCCACTTCACGTGGTTGAGAGACGCATTATTGAAAAGAAATGAGTGCTAGGTGTGCGCATGGATGCAGCATGGTGACAACTATGCACTGCGAGGTCAATTTTTGGCCTGTTCGGGGTCCGTTTGAGGTCATCTAAAAGGCCAAGGGTGCCCAACTAATAAAGCTAAGCGTGGGAACTGAAAAATCAGAGAGAAGACCAGAAAAAACATGGAGAAGAGAGGAGGAACAGCTGCAGCTGTGTTTTTGCTCATTTTGGAGCCTGTTTTGGCCGTAAACTGCTCATCCGAGGTCGGATTTGAGCACTTTGACATTGTAAACTGGGGTTATGGGCCGTTGCAGACGCGATGGCGCTGTCCATTTTGCCAAATTCCTCCCTCTTTTTCTGCTGTTTTGGCTGTGTAAGTTTCTCCTATAAGCGAAGTTTCTGCTCCAGTTTGTGATTGTATCTGGCTTATTTTACCCATACTGTGTGAGCTATTTGCCCCATTGGTGTTGGCCCAAGCTCATTTGTATCTAATCATCAGAAGTTCTCCTCTTTTGAGCTGAGTTTTGTGTGTGTGTGTGTGTGTGTCTCTGTGTGGAGTGGGAAAGTGGATAGTCTCTCTCCTCTCGCTCCATCGGTGTGTTCCCTGTCTCGGCCAGGTGTGTTGTGTAAGCCGAGTGGTGCCCCATAGTGTGTGTGTGTATCTTCCCAAGAGTGTGTGTCGGGTCGTTATAGAGCCACTGTGTGTGTTTTCATCCCGCTCACATTCTTTTGGCGCCCCCACGGAGGATCTTCTTCGAGTACCTTCTGCTTCGAGCTTCAAGCTTCGAGATTCGGGACTACAGGTTACAGATTACAGGTTATAGGTTACAGGGACAGGTACAGGTACAGGTGATTCACACAGGTACAGGTAGCTGGAGTTCAGTGTTACACTGACAGTGGGAGTCAGTTGCAGTTGCCGTGGGTATGCATCATTTGGCACCTGTTTGAGCGCATTGTCTGTTGGATTGTACGTTACTTGTGGAAACTGCCATTGTACGCCTTTGTGGAGCCATATATGGTTTTATTTGGCAGTCCCAGCCATTTCTGAGACTTGGTCTGGAAGATAGTCATTTCTGAGACTTGACTATACGCGATTTGCATTAGCCTTCGTGTGAGGGTCGATAGCGTGAGGTTTTATTGAGCTGGGGGATTCTCAAATGTGGAGATCCTTTCGGTGATACAGGTAGCTGGAGCACCCTTTTCATGACCTCGCCATAGGCTATGTACTAGTGATTCCTACTTGATGCTCGGGTTCTATTGTTGACAGTTCATGCATACATATACAATCTATATTTTGGGTTCACACTGCTCTATTTCTGGGGAAACTCTGCCAAATTGTTTTCAAATTATGATGGCTGGTTTTTTGGTCTTTTGAGCCATTTATGCTGTTATGCTGCTGAAATTTTGGCAAAATCAGAGGTTACATCAGGTGTGCCTTCTTGGGAGCTTCATGGTTGGCTTTAATGGATGATCAAAATGTCCCTCAATTCACTCCTTTTCATTTAACTCAAAGAATCCAGATAAATGTTCATGTGTCCAAGAAGATTTTTTTCCAGCAGCGCATAGTCTTTATGTTTGGGCCAAGAAGATTACGAGAGATCCTGGAATGTCCTTTGCCTGTTGTAATTCCGATGATCAACTATGAAAACTCATTTGATGTGCATGCGTTTGTCCTTATCTAAAGTCGATCTCCATTGAAGTTTCTGGGGATTGGGTAGTCAAAAGTTTTGGGTTTCTGCACGTGTGTTCGAAGGGGTTCACAAAGCATCAGAATTTGGGTAGCCATGGCTTTCTCTTATCCGGAGTTTCATGGAAGAAGTGATGAAGATGTGGAAGATTTTTTGGAAAAGATGGAGGTTGCCTGCACTAGCAACCAGATTCATGACCCTGCACAGATGTTACGTCTTCTCCAAATTTGTTTGAAGAGTGATGCAAGAGTTTGGTCCAAAGCATTTGAAGAGGAGTTGCGTGCAGTGGATCCACCTGTAAGATTGAGTTGGGACAATCTAAGGCATGGGGTGGAAGTGGAGTTTGTGAAGATAGAAGATCCTGACAAAGTGTGGCAAGAAGTACAAGGTTTGGTGCAAAAGGAAGGTGAGCCAGTAGATGCGTACATACGTAAGTTCTCATTGGCATGGGAGCGGATGTGCAAGGCCTTAGCACCACAGGTACCCCCGCCTGACATGATGAAGAAGGACAGGTTCTTGGCTGGTCTTTGGGAGAATATACGTTGGAGAGTGGAGCTAAAGAAGCCTAGGACATATGAAGATGCACTAGAGGTAGCAAGGAAAAAAGAGTGGAAGTTGAGGAAAATGAGTCAGTTAGGGGTGGAGTCTTTGCCCATGAGGTCTGAATTTCAGCCTATGGACTCTTTACAAGGTCGCATGCCAGTGGTTCATCATGAACCGGTGGTTCCTGTTACTACTCAGGTTATGCCAGCAGTGGTAACTACATCGGTGCAAGATGATGGGCTAAGGCAAGACATGAGGCAAGTGGTAGATTTGATGAAGAATCTCAGTCTAAACATGCTAGGTCAAGTGGGAAATAATCGAGGTCGAGGGAGGTTTGCAAATCAGCCAGGAGGTGAAGAAAGGCCTAGGAATGGTGTTGGACAAAGCAATGGTAGGTTTTGGAGGCAGACAGGTGCTAACTAGGTCAAATGATTATGGCATCGAAATTAAGGGAGACGAAGGAACCATTGGACTGACCCAGGAGGAAAAGGGAAAGACAAAAGTGCTAAGTGTAGTCACCTTGGAGAAGGCATCAAAGCTAGAGGATACATTAGTGATGCCTATTGGGAAGAGGACCACAGAGGATAAGGAAGGAAGAAGTGCCCCAGGTCCTAGTAAGAAGAAAGGAAAGAGCCATGAAGGCGAGGATGTCAAGGCCAAGAGAAAAAGGAGAGCTCGTCGAAAGTTTCATGTTTCAGATTTTCCACTAGGGGATGGGCAATTAAGCTATGACTTGAAGGAGGATCTGACGAGCAGGAAGGCAGATGTTACTTTTGGGCAGCTTATAGAGATGGTGCCTAAGCTAAAGTGACAGTGGAAGAGGATGGTTAACCCAATGGAGAAAGAGCCAGAGAGAGGTTCAGTAAAGGTGTTGGCAATGGATGAGCTACCAGACATTTGTCCAATAGTAGATGTGTGGCATAAAAGAAAAAATTTGGGACAAGGTTATGTGGATGGCAGAGCCCAAATATGCGTCATAACACACTCATGCGTTGAGAAGATGGGTCTCACAGTGGCTGGGGTGTCAGGTTTTCGGATCAGATTGGCAAACCATCAAAAAGTAAAATGCTTGGGTGTTGTAAAGAGCTTAGAAGTGGAGGCATATGATGCAAAGGCAGTGGTTGATTTTCATGTGATGCCAGCAGGGTTGGGAGCATATCCTATTATACTGGGCAGACCATGGTTACGTGCAGTGGGAGCTGTTCAAGATTGGCGACATGGTACGATTAGCCTCTATGGAAAGACAGGTACCAAGAAGCTTTATAATATGGACACAAGGAAACAATTAGAGGAGCCTTATGAAGATGAGGATGAGTCTAGTGATGAAGACTCTTCCACGGTGACAGATGAGGACAGTGATAGCACTAGCAGCAGTGATGAGGATGCTGATGTTGCATTTCTTTTGATGGATAAAGAAATCCAGGAGTCTGGTTTAATCGCATTTGCAAATGAAGTCGAGGATGAAAGTGAAGGGCCTTATGAAGTGATTGAAGGGCTGATGCAAACCAAGGTTGAGTTGTCAAAGAAGCAGGAATTGATGACACAAATGTTCAGTGGAGACCTCTCAGCTATGGAGAAGGATATATATTTGCATATGCTGGCTAGTTTTCCTGATTTGTTCATTACTTCATATGAAGAGATCAGAGGTTTCAAGGGTGAAGAGATGCATATAGAGCTGAAAGAAGGTGCTAAGCCAGTGCGGCAAAAGCTAAGAAGGATGGGTCAAGAGCAAATGGAAGCCTTGCGAGAAGAGGTGGACAAGTTGTTGAAGGCAAGGTTCATAGTCCCTGTGGAGACCACAGAATGGGTGAGTCCAGTAGTAGTCAGTCCAAAGAAGGATGGGAAGTGGAGAATTTGTGTAGATTTTAAACCCTTAAATGCAGCCACTAAGAAGAACCCATATCCTCTTCCATTCATCGATCAGATCTTGGATTCAATGGCAGGTTATGAGAGGTACAGTGTGTGTGATGGTTTTTCAGGCTATTTTCAATTGAAGATTGCTCTTAAAGATCGCACAAAGACCACTTTTATTACGCCATGGGGCTGCTATTGCTACACAGTATTGCCATTTGGGTTGTCAAATGGACCTTCCTTCTATCAAGAAAGAGCAAATTGGGTGCTGGAACCATTCATTGGTAGTTGTGTTAAGGCTTTTATGCACGACTTCTGTGTCTACAGCAGCAGGGCTGAACACCATGAGAAGTTGCAGATGGTAGTAGCTCGATATGATGAATGTGGAGGACAACTAAACCCAAAGAAATGTCATCTAGCACAGCCAAGGGTGAAGTTGTTGGGCCACATGGTGTCAGAAAATGGCATTGAGGCTGATCCAGATAAGGTTAAGTCTATTATTCTTCTTCCATCACCTACGAGTACGAAGCAATTGGCAACCTTTATACACAAAGTGAAGTACATGGCACGGTTTATTCCATTGTCTTTGTAGCTTCTTTATCCATTACAGCAAGTGGAAAAGCATGATCCATTGCAATGGGATGACAAGTGTGAAGAAGTGTTTCAAGAGGTGAAAGAGGTGTTAGGGGGGTTGTGAGCCATGCAGGCTCCTGATTGGGAGAAAGTGTTTTATGATTGGGGATGATGCCATTGGAGCCATGCTATTGCAAAAGGGGAAGGGCAGCCATTATATGAGGCCAGTGTGTTGTGCAAGCCGAGTGAAGTTGGTAGCGGAGAGAAAATGTTCGGAAATAGAGCTAGTGATGGCCAGTGTAATATTTGCTTGTCGACGATTTCGTCATTATTTGCTACCACGGCCTTTTGTTTTCTTGACGAGTTATGAATTTTTGCCAAAGTTAATTAATGGTACTAACATGTCAAATGTGGTGAAGAAATGGGTAATTGAGCTGCAAGAGTTTGAGTTCTCTTTTCTAGTGGAAGATAGTACAAGGGCTACCCTAGCTAATTTGTTGACCTACAAGGAGAATCCCCTTATTGTTAAGGAAGAGGTGGTGAGAAAGGTAGTTGAAGAAGTGCCACAGATCAGCAATGCACATGTGTTGTTCTTTGATGGTTCATACAGAAAGAGCCATGATGCAGCTTCAGGGGGTATAGCACTTTATGATCTAGAGGGGAAGCTAGTATGCAAGAAAGGGTTCAAATTGGATGCTCATAGTAACAATGAGGCTGAATATGCTACTCTAGAAGCCGGATTACACATTTGTTTGAAGCATGGGGTTCGAAGGTTGAGCATAAAAGGTGATGCCTTGTTAGTGGTGAAGCAAGTGCTGGGTGTGTGGAAGAGCAAGAACACCTCATTGAAGGAAATGTGCTTCAGAATTAAAGACCTGTTAAAAAAGTTTGAAGCATGGAGCATCAGACACATTGAACGTGCTCTAAATGGAGAGGCACATGAAGCAGCTCAAGGCATGATTGGGGAGCTATTTGTGTTGAGGACCACTTTACCTCTTTATCATGGCCGGGAAATTTTGGCTCAAGAAGAGGAGTTTTTGCTAACAGGAATCATTCCAAAGGAGATTCAGAAGTCTAAGAAGTATAGCTTTGTGCGTAGAGCATACAGGTACAAATTGATTGGTGATGTCTTATACATGAAAGGGGCTGATCTCGTGTTGAGATGTGTACCTTGGCGGGAGGAGCTTTACAGAGTGTTGGAAGAGAATCATGAAGGCGCATGTGGTGGCCTTTTTGCTCTAAAGATCACCTTGCATAAGATTTTGCAAGAGGGGTATGTATGGCCTAGTTTGCACAAGGATGTTCACCATTGGTGTTGGTCTTGCAATAGGTGTCAAGCATTTGGGAAGAGAGTGTTGAAGACAGAGCTACGAAAAACCATTATGGCATTTGATGTGTTTGAAAAGTGGGGGATTGATGCAATAGGCCCATTACCTATCACAAGCAGGGGCAAAAGCTATATCTTGACGGCAGTGGACTATCTCTCTAGATGGGCAGAGGCTATAGCAGTAAAACAGATCACTGCAAAGCATGTGGCAAAATTTGTGTATGATGAAATATGTTGCAAGTTTAGGGTGCCATTAGAGCTACTTTCAGATAAGGGGCCAGGCTTTCGAGCTAAACTGCTAGATTTTTTATGTGCAAAGATGAAGATTAGGCACCAGCATACCACTCCTTGTTACCCACAGTGTAATGGTTTAAATGAAAGATTCAATGGTGAGTTGGTACAGATTCTTTCGAAAGTGACAGAGCACCAAGGAAAGAATTGGGATTTGGAATTGCCTAGTGAATTATGGGCTTATCGTACTTCGGTGAAAACAGGTACAGGGTTTACTCCATCTCATTTGGCGTATGGAAAAGAAGCACTATTGCCTGTGGAAGTAGAGTTGCCTGCGGTCAAGATGTTAGAGAAGTTGCTTGGGCCGCCTAGTGATGCATTCGAAGAGAGGCTTTTATAGCTACAAGAGGTTCAGTTGGATAGGATGAGTGCATTGGAACATTATGGGCAGATGCAAGATAGGGCTTTGGCAAAGATAAATGAAAAGGTCAAAAGTAAGGGTATCAAGAAGCATGACTTGGTTTTGCGCTACAACAGTAAGCTGGACAACACCTTCGAAAAGAAGTTTCAAATCAAGTGGGAAGGCCCTTTCAAGGTAGTGGAGTGTTTTCCAAATGGCACATATCAGCTGGCTAACCTGGATGGTGTTCTACATAAGTCAAGGGTAAATGGATCGCGTCTTAAATTGTATCATGCTAGATTGATGATGGTGGAGCAAGATGAGCTGTCTGTGAAGCAAGCAATGTTGGTGAAGGATGAGGAGACCTGTGATGCGGCGAGTCTCATATCTCTCTTTGCTGCTGCTGATCATGAATGATCTAGCAGGCTAGGAGATGGGCAAATTATGTCAGGAGTTTTTTGGAGCAAGGGATTGCGCATATGTCCATACACATGCATGGTGCATCGAATACAGGATTTCCCAATTTCCATAGCTAGGTGGTTACGTGGGGCCCACATGTGTACAGGTAGGACAGGGTGTACATAGTGCATCGATTTTCACTATTACCAGTACCACTGTGTTTTTTATACAATAAGGAGGAGTTGGTAGCGCGTAAAACTTCTCAAGGAAGCTATCCGCGGGCCGACGACATGAGGTAAGCAGGTGCGTCAGATGGCATTGAGTGGCGTCAGGAGGCCGAGCGGGGTCAATATTTGCACGTGGATGAATACGGACACAAAGTGGTGTTTTCTTGTGAGAGTTATGCAGAAAGGTCATCATTAGGACCACTTTTTGGGGCCACTTCACGTGGTTGCGAGACGCATTATTGAAAAGAAATGAGTGCTAGGTGTGCGCATGGATGCAGCATGGTGACAACTATGCACTGCGAGGTCAGTTTTTGGCCTGTTCGGGGTCCGTTTAAGGTCATCTAAAAGGCCAAGGGTGCCCAAATAATAAAGCTAAGTGTGGGAACTGAAAAATCAGAGAGAAGACCAGAAAAAACGTGGAGAAGAGAGGAGGAACAGCTGCAGCTGTGTTTTTGCTCATTTTGGAGCCTGTTTTGGCCGTAAACTGCTCATCCGAGATCGGATTTGAGCACTTTGACATTGTAGACTGGGGTTTTGGTCCGTTCCGGACGCGATGGCGCTATCCATGTTTCCAAATTACTCCCTCTTTTTCTGCTGTTTTGGCTGTGTAAGTTTCTCCTATGAGCGAAGTTTCTGCTCCAGTTTGTGATTGTATATGGCTTATTTTACCCATACTGTGTGAGCTATTTTCCCCATTGGTGTTGGCCCAAGCTCATTTGTATCTAAACATCAGAAGTTCTCCTCTTTTGAGCTGAGTTTTGTGTGTGTGTGTGTGTGTGTGTGTGTGTGTCTCTGTGTGGAGTGGGAAAGTGGATAGTCTCTCTCCTCTCGCTCCATCGGTGTGTTCCTTGTCTCGGCCAGGTGTGTTGTGTAAGCCGAGTGGTGCCCCATAGTGTGTGTGTGTATCTTCCCAAGAGTGTGTGTCGGGTCGTTATAGAGGCGCTGTGTGTGTTTTCATCCCGCTCACAACGCTGCACTTCTCTGCACTCGATTTCGACCATCGGTGCGCGCGTGGCGTCAAGATAAAACTCTCACTCTCTCTCGTACACAAAGTACGCTCAACTCACATAGACAAAAATTATAAAATGACAAAGGGTTTTTTTGCATTAAGGTCAAAAATGGCATAAATACCTTACAATCTCAAACCCTAATGTTCCAATTTAACCATTCACTCAGTATAAATGTCAAAAATGGGATACAATCTAGAAGCTTCTGCAAGCCCCACTATTTACAAAGGTAAAATGACGGTTTTTTATCAATTAAGGAATAATTACAAAAAATAATATCCTGCTGGGCAATCATCCTCGGTTGGGTGTGTCCAACCGCTAACACTCCCCCCCTCCTAGCTTATGTCGTCCCCGACATGGCAGTAGAGCTTCTTGTTCAGTGGAGGCTTTCGTGCATCTTCAGAAGAGACTCATACCGTGCATGCTGGGCTAGTAATTTTGGGCTGAATATTTCTGTATTGATGGTGAAGAAACCGATGTAAAAGGCTTCTGCAAAGGCCTGGAGGTGATACGAGGGCAAAAATATGATTCTCTGATAAAGGGCATGTATTACCTCATGGGAAGGCTGAGTAGACAGATCATATGCACATCTATATGTGTCTTGGAAGAAGAAGATGCTGTCTATTGCCAGTCCAGGTTTAAAGATTTCAAAAACCGCCAGAAGGGTTTTACAGATTTTTTTGAGTATGATGCAAGAGAGGTCAGGCAAGCCAGTGAATAATTTAATGGCGCCCATTAGGGTTTTCACCATGTATTGCTCACTCATTCTCTCGCCTGCCTTTAAGCCTGACAGCTTTGGATAGTTGAGCCATGTGGGTTGGCTTTTCTGCAGCAACTCTTGTGCTTTCCAGGTCCGCATCCTTGGTAGAGGGCAAAAGATAAGGTTGTCTATGATTCTTTTAGGCGCCTCTACGAGATGAACTAAATAGTGCGGGTATTTGGTTAGCCATGCCTTTCTCCATTTTGGCTGCTGAGAGTCCACAATCAGCTTAACTCCTTCTGGTTTGGAGATATCTTCTTTGTATAGTGGCACTATTGGCTCCTCTTTAATCCACTTGTTTATTGTAGCAGCTTCATACTTGAGAAGAGGATATGGGAGAGAAGGTTGTAGCCATTCATGCCAAATGACATTGGCATCTAACTTCTGAATGGTCATAGACTTAAATACTCTCTGCTCCCACTTCATTGCTTCTTTGGCTGTGTCTGTGATTGCTGCTTCTATTGCCTTCAATTAGGGCCAAAAACGACTCAAAAAGGGCTGTTTGTTAATCTAAGGATTAAGGAATAGTCCAATAGTTATTTGACACGTATAAAAAAGTATGGCACTCTTGTCTCCTCTATTGTGGGTTTTGGTGGTCCTATTTTGACGGAGAACCGCTAAATGTCTTGATCACAAGGCTGAAACTGCTATATTTAGGTGCTTTCGGCGAGAGAGCTCATTAAATTTGCGGCTCAAAGCAATGAAGTCTCGTCTTTTATTCTATTTTATATTTCACAAAAGCGTTGTCAAAAGATACGAAATCTATGTCAGAAGGCTCTCAAAACAAGAGCATTAATGACAAATCACCTACTTTTTTCAAACATATACCTTTCTCGCTCTGTAGTTTGTGAGAGGTTTTAAGTATTTCTGTCTATACTTTCTTTCTTCTCTAATCTCTGAGTTTCCATGGCGTCTTTTTCACGTCGCCCTTCACATAACATAACTTCTTGTGACTTTCATAACGTTAGAGAGGATGGTCTTTGGAAGTCCATATCTTTTCGTGTGAATGACTGGGTAACAATGCTTCCTTCATGCAAAGGTGTACACAGAGTGAAGAGACTAAACATGATAAAGTAAAAAACCATTGGAAAGGTCGTGTTCTTGCTTTCAAAGTGACCGACAATGGTTGGCTAGCTAAGGTTCAACATGTGTACATGGCCAAGGATATGGTGTTAGACTGGGAAGAACATCCCACACTGCATTCTTACTGTAAGTACAAAAAAAACTATTTGATACAGTGAATTTTTTTCATTATCCCATTGTTTTTCTCATTTTTTGATTCCATTCCAGATATATTTCCTTCAACAGCTGTGGAATGGCAGGTTGTGGAGAGTCTAAGTGGGACGTTCAAAGCAATGCATAAAGGGATTGTAGATGCTATGTATGCTGACAAGCCACCTTCCTTTTACAAAACAATGGATTTGTTTGTCTATTTTGCAGAATACAATGTTCCATCACGAGAAGGTGCATATGGAGAACTACATCAGTTACCCGTTCCCACCATAAGTTCACTTGATTGGGAGGCTCCTGATGCATGTACTATATCAAGCTTCAAATCCAAGATCAAAGAAGACATCCTTAAAGCTATGTCTCCGGGCAGGATATCAAGAAGGATTAAAGTTCAATGGTTCTTGCCTATACATGTCTTTGTGGCATGTTTCAAAACAATGGATTTGTAGAGGACAAAGACACTGTGGCTTAATAGAAGAATTTCTATGACTGAACTGGATAATGTTCTTGAAGACGGATGGAGCACCAAAGAAACTTTCCATATTGGTGACAATATTAGTTGTAGAGTAAGCCCAAATTCTATGTCTATCTCATATCAACTATGTCGTCAATCATTAGTTCTGGGCTACAACTATAGGAGATGGAGAAGCAAATTAGGTAGCTGGGTTCCTCTCGACTCTGAGGAAAATTGTCCAGAGTTTGAACTAAAGGTCACAGTCCATCCACACACCGAGTATAGAAGCCTGATAGTAACAACAAATTGGAGACTAAATGATGTTAGAGAATCTCTTGAGTTTCTTGATGAAACATCTTCCGAGTATAGATTCAAAGTGGATGAAATTGTGGTGAGCACAAGGATGGAGAATTCAACCTCTTGCATCACATGCCTTCCCTCAAAAAGAGTTGTATTTGAGCCACTTTCAAGGACTTGAAAAAACAAGTTCAATATTGTAATCATTTTGCAAATATATTTATCTTTTCTCTACTTATGTTGTTTTAAACTTACATGACATCATGATACACATTTAAGAATTGAAAGTTGGTATTAAGTATTTGAAGTACAAAATTATGAATCACCAAAGGGTATATATATATGTTCATATGGACAAAATGAACAAAAGTGTACATAGCTTTTGTGGACTATTCAATCATGAAATTCCACTTTTCTTTTTTCCTGAGAGGATTCTGCATCCTCAGAGACCCTTTTCCTTTTGTGTTCAGAAGGGGGTGAAAGTTCAGGAGTGGGTGGTGGTGGTGACTTGGCAGGGGTTGGTGCTTTGGACCCCTTAGGGTTTGGCACGGGTTGGTGCTTTGGGCTCCTTAGGACTGGCTGGCTTGGGTGATTTGACAACTTTCTTTGACAACATGAATGGTAGCTTGAAAGGTGATCTAGGTGCCTCCCCCTTATTGTTCTTAAGTGTACCACGCTTTTGAAACTTGAATTTCAATGGTGAGTAGAATGGATGGCCCTTTGTATCTGCTCTTTTTTTTGGAGGGCTCTTAGTGGGACTCTTTCCCTTGGCAGTCTTCTTAGTGGGACTCTTACCCTTGGCAGGGATCTTCTTTTTGGTAGGACTCTTCCCCTTGGCAGGGATCTTCTTCTTCGTGGGACTCTTCCCCTTGGCAGGACTCTTCTTGTGATCCTTTTCCTTTGTATGGATCTTCTTTGCAGGACTTTTCTTCTTTTGATCCATTTTCTTTGCATCCAAACCTTTGGTGGTTCTACCTTTCTTTGGTGGCAAAGGAGAATCTGGATCATTTGGATTTATTGATCTTTCCAAAACCATAGAAACAGCCTTCTCTCTCACCCACGTGACCCAAGACTCTGGATAGTCATGCAATTGAAAAAAATAGAAAAAGGAACTAAAGGACATGACATACATACATAAAACATCAAAATAAATACATGAACCACACTTACAGTGAGTGTAGTCATCCGGCACCTTGAATCAAGATATCTCAATGCATTTGCAAGCACCCTCCATCCACAAGATGTCGAGTCTGTCTGTAAAGGCACTTTTTGATTGTAGTACTTGAAAGCTTCTAGATTGTAATCCTTATTTGTGGTACTCAGGTGACCAACAATAAGTTTGGCAGCACTGCAAGAAGACATTGAATCAAAAAGCTACTAATAGAAAACAATGGGCCATCATCAAGCATAGATTATGCTTCATACTTACAGTTTACTTTTCCCATGGATACTTGACAATGAATTCATAAATATAATATCTTTCTCCAAAAGATTGAAGATAATAAGACTCCAATGTCCTCTACAAAATAAAAAACAATTAGCTAAGAATACCACAAAATGTTAAAAATAACATGTAAGGAGTTAAGAATTACCCTTCAACATAGGGGTATAATGTGTAATTGCAGGTCAGCATGTTAAAATCATCAAAAAAACTTGGAAGGGTTCCTTGCTTGTTGAAAAGGCACTGTGCCACTAGAGGGTCAAGTATGGCAATTTGCATTTCTACAGCCTCTGTAAGATCCCTCATAAGACACCTAGAAAAGGAATCACAAGCCCCAATGAGCCCCTTGTGCCTGTCTGCCTTGCACATGCACTAATAATTAGCAAAGCAACACATACCTGAGACGGATATAGAGCACAGTGTCACCAAGCTCAATGTTGGGATTTACAAGCATACTTGTGTCTTGAGGGAATATGTCCAAATATGCCTCAGTATCTCCAAACAAGGAGACATCCACCACCATTTGGCCTGTGACTTTTTCATAAAGAAGAGAGTTGGATGCTCTTAAAATTTCAGCTTTCTGTTTAAGGATAGCATCCTCGGATATCATGTCTTGCTCCCTCTCAACTTCCTTTCCTGCTTTAATATCCTGGGACTTTCTTGTCTCGTACTCATGTGTAACATCCTCAATGACAACCCCATAATATTTCTGCTGCCTGGAAGGAGGGATGTTTAAAATTTGTAAGGCTCTAAGATGCTCACTAGGAATGAGCTCAAGAGCCTTATCAAACTTGTACCTAAGCCTTGACACAAGCACAAAATCTTTGCTCATAAGTGTGACCCTGTGACCAAATGCAGCTGCAATGTAGCTATCATTCATAAAGTCTATGAGAAAATCCTCAGCAGCTTCCTGAAGGCACATCACAGCTTGAGATTGCCACATTACTGAGACAAAAGTTTTGATATTCATCATGCTTACAAGTCTATCAGATATCTCCTTGACAACTCTCATGAAAGAGAGCTTTGGAATCAGTAGACAAGTAGACTTTTGTGCTTTTCTTATTTCTCTTAGGGACTTCACCTGATAATTCAATCTTTTTCTCGCATTGGGCCTCTGACGAGGTAGTGGAGGGGGTGCTTTCTCTGCATCTTTCTCAGCATCACCTATTTCTGGATCAGTTGGGGCTTGGTAGACCTTCCGTGCAGTTTGCTTAGTCCTCGCCATTTGGGTAAAAGAACACACCACACGACAGACACGTAAGCCCCAACCTTCAAGATGTTTCTATCGTGCCGTGTGTGAGGAGAAGGGTGACAACACGACGCGATAGAAGGGTAACCCAGGCTCTGGAATAGGTTCGTATCGCGTCGTATGTGATCATCGAAACCTCCAAAAAAGATCTCACAAAACGCCCTGTGCGACGTGATAGAGGGCGCAACCACACCTTAGAACATCACCGTATTGTGTCGTATGCGAGGTGTGAAATCTTTAAGTAAGCCGAGCAAAAACCCCCGCACGACGCGATGTGAGACTCACCTGACCGTTGCAACATACGCCTATCGCGTCGTACGGGATGCCATGAGTATTCCAAAAAACAAGAGTTTCAAAATGCGATAGAAGGCACACAAACACCTTAGGACATGGTATAGAGCGTCGTATGCGAGTTGTGTAAAATTTTAATTAGCCGAGCAACAACCCCCATACAACGCGATGAGAGGCTCACCGAGACTTTTCAACTTGCGCCTATCGCGTCGTAAGGGATGCTAAGAGTATGGAAAGCGGTAGAAGGTGTGCCCACCTTCCCAACACATCTGGTCCCGTCGTTTGAGAAGAAACTTGGATTGGCTTAGTGGATGGATGACTCGAAGTGCGGGTAGTTGAGGACGACACGACGCGAATGTCGAGTATGGGAGAAAGCACAAAATGAGCACGTGACAAGGCTTTATATACATAAGACCGTCTGTACGACGACCGTTGTACGCAGGCCACGTAGCATGTGTGCATGGTTGACACGTGTCACTAACGGTCATATTTCGGATGTTATATAAAGCTTGGTCTCGAATTTTAAGAATGTTGCACGTTCACTTGTCACATACGACGCGAGATATTATCCATTTTTGTGTTTTCCTTTCGTCCCGCATGATCTCATCCTTTGCAATTGCACATCGGTGGTCCCTCCCCTATCGCGTCTTTCGGGCCCCTATCGCTTCTTGTTTGCTTTGTTGTGGCTTTGTCCGTACCACGCGCAGGGAAGCAGTTCCAAAGGCTGGGTCCAGCGCCTATCACGTGGTTCGGGGTTGTTTAACGTTTTGGTGTGGCTTTGTCCCACACGACGCGCAGGGAGGCACTTCCAAATCCTGGGTCCAGCGCGTATCGTGTGGTCTGGGGTTGTTTGTTTTGCTGTGGTTTTGTCCCGTACAACGCGTAGGGAGCAAGTTCCAAAGCTTGGGTCCAGCGCGTATCGCGTGGTTTGGCGTATTTCCATACCTTGTACCTAGCTTCACTTGTCGACTTTTCCTCTACCATGATTGAAGGCCGGGAGGAGATTTTGGAGGAGAGTACAAGTGAGAAACTATTGGTGGCTGTGATGGATGGTGGTGACATGGAGGTGTACACCAAAGCATATGAAATATTCAACCTTGTGTTTGATCTTGCAGCTTTGTTAGACCATTTGAAAGACTTCTTGGCAGAAGAATTCAAAGAGTTTGAAGTAACAGTTGAAGGCAAGTGTTTGGTTTTAGATGGGAAGGCTTATTGTCATCTAACCGAATATACTACAAACTCAATTGAGAAGAGCAAAGTAACAAGGAGGTTTGGAAGATTTTCTAAGAAGACTTCCTTTGTTTGTCCACCTACCATTTCTTGTCAATTACATTTAAAACCTTGTAACCTTGTTCCAAAAGAAGTTGCTTTTCTTTTCTTTTTGTTCCTTAAAGTTGACATGCAAGGCAAAGCTGATGAAGTGAAAGATACAGATGAGGCAACAAATAAAAATGTTTCCATAGTTTTGCAGCTTGAGAAAAGTGAAATTCTAGAAGAGGAGGAAGTTGATGTTGCAGCTGAGGAGCAGGAGAGTGCAAATTTTGATGTTGCTCAATTTAGAGCTAGTACTGTCATTGATGAGCCAACAGATGAGGTAGAGGTATCTGAAGCTTCCCTTACTATTCCAAACCTTCCCTACTTCTTTATCAATGGGAAAGAGTATATTCCTCTCCAACATATCTAGTGTTTGCTTAATATGAGGGAGGACTACTGTATTGCAACCATTTCTGAAGCTTTTGAGGTGGCCAAAGATTTTATTGACACATAAGAAGAGTCAAAAGAGGAGTTTTTGGCACTTGATCTTCATACATCCAATAAAGATTTTTTGCCTGCTCCTGATGCACTTGCTCTATGCATGAGAAGAGTGGAAGAGGAAAAACCTTCCCTCAAAGATGAGGATTTTGAGAAGAGGCTTGTTGAGCTTGGCATCCAATCTTTTGGCAGAGACTTTAAGTTGAAAAAAATTGGAAAGGAAGTTGACATAAGAGAGATGACCGGATCATACAATCTCCTTCAAGAAAGTCATTGCCGAAGATGAATTGCAAAAGGTGATCTCCCTACTGAAATCATTCTTTTTTTTCAAGTTAGTTTTAATTACTCATTGTCTTGTTTTGCAGATTGAACTCCTTGACAAAGACAATTTTCTTGTGAGAGATAAAGGCTCGAGAGGGAAAGCAATAGAGGGCTCTTCAAGAAGGGATGCCTTCTCTCTCATGCACTACATGCCTTGGTACAGACGGTAAGCGTGGTTGCCCTGCAAAATTCATAAATAACACGTTGCAATCCATGAAAAGCACAAATCAGCATACCTGGCACAATCCATAGCGCGTATGCAACGCCGTACTCGAACAAAGAGAGACATAGAGCGGTAGAGAGAGGAAAGAAGCCTACAGGGGCACCTCCTAAAGCGGAGTGCTACGCCGGCACGGCGAGAGATAAGAGAAGAGAGGAGAAGACTGACGCAGGCACTGGGTGCAATCTCCCCCCGTGCAAGAGTGACCATTTCCCTCTTGCACGTATTTGTTTTATAGATTTCTTGAATGGTCAAATTGGTTACAAACTGGCCGGCCGGTCATAATTGGCCAAAGCTCATAAAAGAGCACTTGAATAATAAAATATACATGATATACAAATACATTTGCATAGGCCAAGCTGGGTCTAGTATTTTCCACCTGTCAGATGCAATAAATCATAGAATATCATTTCTATAACATACCTGTCCGTTGGAAAGCAACTATCCTCAGTTGCGAATATATAAAAAAAAATCTGCAAACAATACTTGTCAAAAACAGTGATTAGTATGTTGTGTCACAAACATCACATAATAAAAGAAAAATTTATGAAACTAAACAACATTAGCTTATGCTTGCCGTCATCCACATACTACCTATTCTAGTGTCCCATACCACTAGAATAAGCAGTATATGTCATACCCTAATGAATCAGGATATCATTGGTCACACTTATCATCAATCTCATAATGTCAAGTCTCATCACATAAACACTGTCGTAATAATCACCAGATACCAAATACCAATCCAATTCCAATTCCACAATATAAGTCCAAATCCAAATCACTCTCATTATGTACCCGGGTAACAAAATCATGACAGCTACAGTGGTGGCCAGTCACTGTAGCATGATTTCGTGGTTGGTGTTGCCTAAATCGGCGAATCTACACCAATAAGACGTGATGCCTAAATCGGAGAATTTGCACTAATGCTGTCTAAATCAACGAATCTGCATTTGGTGAATAAAATTATGAATCTGCAGTTTGTTGGTGTGCTGCCTAAATCGGCGAATCTGCACTAGGATGAGCATTGACACACTGGCTAAATTGGCGAATCTGTGTGCTTGTGACCAATGGACTAGACAAGACATAAAAAGTGGAAAATAAAAGATCTGTTTGATATGAAATTGGAATAGACTGGAGTGTGGAAGCATGTACCAAATGTTAGCGATCATCGCACACCAACTGAGCTCATGTAAGGAGTGGTGTGAGAAGTAATCTCAGTAAAGATTTCAATCAAAGTAAGTACGAGCCATGATATTAAAAACAATAGATTTTGCAGTTTATAACATATGCGAACAAGTAAAGAAGCTCCCTCTTCTAAAAATAACCGATGATATTCTTACATATTGGAAAAGTGCTTATGTATAGTCTTGTGAAAATGCATGTAAATAGAGTTACTTGAAAGAAATTAAATAGATTGAGCATGGATTTATCAAACTCTTATTAAACTATAGGATTGTCGTATAGGAAGTTGGTGTAATAGGTGATGGATAATCTGTAGACCTTAACATAAGAAGGGAGGTAGAATAAGCGAAAGGTTGGTGTATTTGTGTATGGGTCTATATATACATAGAGACAGATTATGGAGTAGGTGATCTTCGTAGATAACAGTACCTTGATAAATTTCATACCTGGAGGGTTTCCGAGATGTTAGCATTGTATCGAGATTAATCTGCAAAAGTGTTTCTCAAATAGAAATCACTTACAACTTCTTGTTCAATTTAAGAACAATATAATCGTACAGTAAATAAATTGTGATGATAGAATTGATGCAAAGTTGGATTATTTGTTAGTAAAAGAGGATGAAAGCAGGCAAGTTTGAGTACAAACAAACGGATAATGAAGGTGCTATATAAATTTGTTGAGTGGTGTGCAAAGCTGAGATAGCTAGTGGATAGCAGTCTTAGGGCAAAGCAATACCAAGGTCCATGAATAACTGTTTCGTTTAGGATAATTGTAGAGCAATCAAAGTGAAAATCTCAGTAAATTACGTTACTGCTAATGGGTATAACTGACATAATGTCTGATGCAAATAGTGAGGAGAGAGAAATTTTATCCTTTTTAGTAGATAATTACTTACGTGTCTTGATCCTCATTCTAATGGTTGATATAACATCATCATACATAATAGGCAGAGTATTTATAGGAATGGAATTGGCAACGACAGTCTATAGCGATGGTGTAATGAATTTTGATTAGATTTGCATGCTCTGCTAGGGTTAGCATGTTGTGTACTTGTGATCTTTGACAAGGTAGAAAAAATACATTCTGTGCTAATCATTGAAAATAAGTTCAAACTTGAAATTCGTGTGGTTTTAGGTCAAATATAATAAAGCTTTCACTGGTGATTACACTAAACTTGTGTAAATTTGTGACTGTTCTTTAAGGCAAGCAAAAGAGGTAATGGGGAATTTACAAGTTCAAGAAATTAAAATACAGTAAAGGGCATCGAGTCTGACTGTAAATATAAATCATCATCGTCGTCCTCAATGCTCTAGCATTGTTGCAGGAAGTATTGCATCTAGAGCATCATGATTGTCAATCGTTGTAGGTAGTGGTATTGGGGGGAAGAGAGAGAAAATGAAATGAAAAGTTATATTACTCGTCTTTAAAAGCCATGGGGTCAAACTCGTACAATCCTTATGGATCTAATACAATGTCGAGTACAAAATAAAATGAAGTGTAGTGAAAAATTGAATTAAAAGACTAAAATTAATATCGGCAGACTGAAATCAACATCATCATGATCATCTCAATGCCCGGGATGGTCCGGAGGCAACGTTATCACAAGAATTTGGTCACTGAGGAGCGTTGTCGATGTCCGAATATGCTTGGCAACCCGGTGATGTCCGAAAGGCTATTGTATGCTTCATCTGTGTCCGTCGTGACAAAGAATCGTAGTGGGAGAGGGAAGAGAAAGCGAAATGAAATGAAATGTTTTATCATCCGGCTTCGAAAGGCCTATGGGAACAAACTGATAGCATCTAAGAACGAAGGATACAATCGTGCTGGATGTGATACAATGTCAGGGACAAATTAAAATGAATTACAATATTCAAAGATTGAAAGAAACAAAAATAAAAAATAAAAAATATAAAAAATCATCTTAAACAGCGTCGTCAATGCCAAGGATGCTCTGCATCGGGCATCGTATTACAGCGGCTTTGCAGAGGGTTGTCAATGTCTACCTCTGTAGGTAGTCGAGAGAGAGAGGAGGCCTCCAAAAACTCTGCTCGTGCACGTCTGGTTTCCGCCCTCGTGGACTTGCAGTAATACCCTAACTTTTCTCATGACTCCTCAACTGGAGGCCGCCCATGATGTCCACGAGAACTCGACTCGAAACTGATGGCATCATGCGAATGAACACAGTCACCCAGCTCCTGGAGGACAGCAGTAGCTTCAATGAGTCCAACAACTTTCTTTGTTCCCAGCACAAGCTTAGCAACTCCATCGCTGGTGGCAGTATCTCAGAGCATCCGAGAATCAGCGACAATGAGAATAATGTCAGATGACCATGACGATGCAGCGAGCAGTGGCAAGAGCAAATGAGCATCCCAGAACCCCTACTGAGTGAGCTCCTCTTATGCATAAAAAATAAATAAAATCAACCTACAAAGCTCACTTAGTCTTCATGTTTTCACATGGTGTTGCATATTGCATGCACTAAGTGGATCTCGCAGGAGAGGTGGGGCGGCTGAACAGAACCAAAGAAAAAAGAGAGCGCTGTTTTCTCTGGCGGCTGAGGGTGGCGATGACTGGCGGAGAGTGAGAGACAGAGAAAGTAAGAGGTACTGCTAGGAAGTCAGGGAGAGGACGACTGCATGGCGACTGCAGTTGAGGGGTGCTGAGAAAAAGGGGAGGTCGGTTGGCGCCACAGTGTAAGAGAGAGAGGGACAGTTAACTGTGGTTGGCCTAAGAGAGAGAGAGAGAGAGAGAGAGAGAGAGAGAGAGAGAGAGAGAGAGAGAGAGAGAGAGAGAGAGAGAGAGAGAGAGAGAGAGAGAGAGAGAGAGAGAGAGAGAGAGAGAGAGAGAGAGAGAGAAAATTTGGTGCTGCTCTCAAAGTGGATGGCACGCACCACTGTCGTCTGGGGTCGTTTTTGCTGAACCAAGATCAATGTGCTCCAGTCGTGCATGGCGGACTGCGCCGAGAGACAGAGAGAAAGGTTTAGTTGGTAGCTTGGGTGGCTGCCATTTGGGTTTGTCCATGCAGAGTTGGTGGGTAGCCCGTCATGCGGAAATGGTTGGTAGCTCTAGTTGGCGGAAACGCCACTGGTTGTTAGGGGGAGAGAAAAACATGCGGTGTGAAGTGTGTGGGAGCTGTGTGTGAGGACGGAAGTGGAGTGTGGTTAATACTTGGCTGCATGGCAGCGTAGTAAAGTAAAGCAAGAGAGAGAGCGAAAGACAGTGAAATTGTGTGGTTAGCTTTACTGCTAACTGTCCGTGGAGCCTTTGTTGCTCTATGTGCACAACTGGAGAGGGGAGAGAAGGAGATTAGCGCCGTTGTGGCCTGCATGAGGCAGGGAAGAAGCTCCCCACACCCAGCTTGGTCGAACTTTGTAGAGAGAGTGTGTTTTGCTGATGCTACTCGCCTTGGTGATGTGTTGAGGATGCGGGAGAGTCTGGCGAGGTTCAATAGCCTGATGTGAGGATTATTTGAGAGACTAAATTGGGATTGATTCCTAATTTCCTACTATGCAATGAGTCCTTGAGGTTGCTTCATCTTCCTCGTTGGGTCTTCTCCTTCTTCTTCTACTTCTTGCTCATCAAAACTCAGGCTACCTTCCTCTTCATAAATCTATTCTTCTTACTTTTTCCCCTTTGTCAAATTCTCTCGTGGATTTCTTGTTAGCTAACCGGCAATTGAAATCTAACATTCCTCACCTGTTATCCTATACTGTGAGTCGTGGATGACCCTTGATATCATGAAAGAGATTCTATTCCTCTCTTGTTATTGCATATTGCCATAAGATTCCGAGCATAAGATTATGTTTAATCTATTCTATCGATATGTTCAATTAACATAATTATACTAATAATTACTATATCATGATAATAAACAATGGATTCTCTTCAATTTCTAAAAATCACTATCTATCTCATATAATCGACATTAATTAGTATAAATTGAAGCAATTAACAAAAGCTACAAGCATAAGGAAACAAAACACTTAGTTGTTACGTGTCAAAAATTTTCAGTCTTGGAGCGTAGCCTACGCTCTGATACCATTGGTACAAACGGTAAGCACGGTTGCCCTGCAAAATTCGTAAATAACACGTTGCAATCCATGAAAAGCACAAATCGGCATACCTGGCACAATCCATAGCGTGTATGCAACACCATACTCGAACAAAGAGAGACATAGAGCCGTAGAGAGAGGAAAGAAGCCTACAGGCGCACCTCCTAAAGCGGAGTGCTACACCGGCATGGCGAGAGATAAGAGAAGAGAGGAGAAGACTGATGCAGGCACTGGGTGCAATCTCCCCCCGTGCAAGAGTGACCATTTCCCTCTTGCACGTATTTGTTTTATAGATTTCTTGAATGGTCAAATTGGTTACAAACTGGCCGGCCGGTCATAATTGGCCAAAGCTCATAAAAGAGCACTTGAATAATAAAATATACATGATATACAAATACATTTGCATAGTCCAAGATGGGTCTAGTATTTTCCACCTGTCAGATGCAATAAATCATAAAATATCATTTCTATAACATGCCTACATTGGATAGTGCCACCTTCTGTGATTTCCACATGCAGTATTCTGAAGATCCTGAGTTGCCAATGTTTGCACTGAAGATATTGTCACGGTTTTTAGGGTACACTCCCCTTCAAATCAATGCAAACAAGATCATGCTACTTGAGAGAGAAGCAGCACTTCGAATGTTTGGATATGCTGCAGGATTCAATGCCTCAAGAGCAGGATACTTTCTTTGCTACTCTAGCTATGCAGCAGCAGTTGAGGAGACAAATTTCAACCTTCTTGGGGGCTATAAAAGAAGAAAGTTTTTGAGATATAGGGGTGACATGCCTAGAGATAAAAAAAAAATCAAAAACTGATGTACATTTGACAATTTTTTGCACCAAAATATCTTTTTTGAATTTGGATCTCTTTAGAAAGATTCAGTACAAAGTTTCAAAGTGAAGCATTAATCTCAGATCTATGGTTGAGCAGCGTGGTTGTTTGATCTCATCCGTTGTAATTGCCTCCTATAGAACCAATTGAATAATTCCTTTAGTGCATTGCTCCTTCTTTGTCCACCTCCCTTTCTCGTACATTTGAAAAAAGAAGTCCTCGCTTGATAGTGAGATTTTTCCATTCCCTGAGTATTCCATGTTGCAAGGGGTCCTTGTTTTGCAAAATATGGTCCATGCAGGTACAGAATATGCTAAAAATAAAAAAAAAGTTAGTTGAACTCAATAGGATGCAAAGTAAAATACTATCCAGACTTTAGAAAGTAATTGAATACTCACCAAGTAATATGTGATGTCTTTTGCTCCCCAAGCATCTGTAATAGCAGTTATTAAAAACTTTATTGTCTTTTTAAAGTCATCTACATAAGTAGCAGAGCTAACTTGTTTTCTCAAAAATTTCAAAAAATTATCGAGCTTCTTCCACACTTCCATACGTTTGTTGGCTACATCTGGTCTACTTTTGACATTAGTTGTTATAACACAAAGATCCTTCCAGCAGTTCCACATAGCATCAAATTGTTTGTTGTCATGGTTACTCAAAAATCTTCTGGCTTTTGCTCCACCCATTGAAACATCTTGCAAAACATCACCGGTTCCTTTTGAAAGAGTGGGATATTTTTTTAGATGCACTTGACCACCATGAAAACCCATTTGAGAGAGCAAAGCCTCGCATTTTTCTATGCACTCGTCAGCAAGTTTAGTTGGCTTAATAGAATATGCATAGTCAAGATGGAGTCGAAGCAATTTGTCCAAGATTCTAATCTCTGCATGCATTGTGCATATATGTACATTTTTTAAATCTATTGTTAGAATTGGATCCCAAATCATAGAAGACGATGGGTAGTCGATGATGTTAACACTCTTCCTCGATGGTGCTTTTCCAACCTCGTGTTTTGCAAGCCATCCTTTTGTTCTAGTGCTTGCCATACAATATAGACATGGATACTTGGTATTGGCACCTCCACATACACCAAACGTGCACTTTAATGCTTTTAGGTCGGCACTCAAGTGCCATTCTACAAAAAAGTCACCCATGCCATCTACACAGAGTTTTTCACCTGCATTTTGGTCCTGTATAACAGAAGGGATATCGGTCTGCAAAAACAACCATTTCAATGTATCGTGATTTTCTAATGGTATTTGAGCTGCTGCGATCCACCAAAGTTCCATTTTTGATTGAGTTTTTTGGTATGGGGAATCAAGCTTACCCTGGCTATAGTCCAATGCTCTATTCATAAGGGATATGGATACTCTTTCCATTTTTTGACATTTTTGAATTTGAGCTTCATCCAATTTCAGAACAAATATAAGTTTTCCTTCACAATCTACTTCTTGCATATTATAGTATCTCACCATAGCAGATTGAACATTTTTTATACTCATCCAAATGTTATTAAAAACATTATACTCAAAAGAAGATTTTTTTTTCTGTTTTTCATATGGCATCGTTCCTTCTATATGATAGTACTCTCCAAAATGTTCGCTTATTTCTTCGTTTAATAGAGTTCTAACTTTCCCAACATTATGAGGCCTAGGCAACCCAAAAGCTTTAATCTTGTAATACTTTAAAACCTGAAACCAGTTTTTAGAGATGGCCCTGTAACCCCTTCTACTCACCCCCACTGTGTCACAAACTTCTTGCATTTGAGAAGGTTGGACCAGTAAACCCATATCTTTTAGTAAACTTTAAAATACCAATTTTTTCTGAGTTTGATTTTCAGGAAGTTTCAAAAGTTTAAGAATATCACTTTTGTTCATTACCTCAATCAAAAATCTCACCCTTTCTTGACCATTGGACATATCAAATCCTAAAAGATTAGTCACATGTTCTCTAGTAATATTTAATCTTTTTTTTCTTTGTCCAGAACCTTCTGTTAAGTTTACTACATCTCTCATTCGTTTTACTCGTGCTCTTAATCCTATTGGAGTTTCTTTTAAAGTCTGAAGTTGGTGATTTTCTTGTTTTAGAGATGCTATTTGGTTTTCAAGTTCTAAAATTCTTGTCGCATTTGAAGACAAAACAGTTTTGAGATATTGAATGTAATGTGTATGATCAATGTGTAAATGAGATAACCTAGAACTATATCCTAGTAAGCCATCAACCCCATCACCAACAAATCTCATCAAATCATGAGGTGTGTGAAAAGATGGATACCATCCAGTGCTAGGATCCGGTGGATACAAGCTCCCATCTGTCCATATATCAATGTGTTTCTTTTCCTCGTTGCGAAGTTGTTGTGCTTCATTTGCAGTTGTAACTGGTCTTTGATAGACACTCCACGTAGTAGCATATTCCTGGCTTAGCTTAATGTTCAAGTGAAACTTGCGGTTATCACTAATGAAAGATGTATTAGTCATTGTAAGTAATGAAGGAGCAGAAAGTATAATGGAAATAACGTAGCAGCAGAACAAGGTGCATCAGAGAAGAAGAGATAAATCTCGTGAAAGGTGAGAGAAAAAAGAGAGATTCAAAATTGGAAACAACTATTTTCCGCCAAGTGAAGTAAATGAAAACAAATTTCGAGGTGAGCCACAAAGGAATGTAAAGAAAACGATATCTTTTTGAATATTTAGAGATATGTACCTAGATACGCTTTAGATTGCGTAGATATGCTTTAAATGACCAAAACGGACAAATTTGGAGCCGTTTTGACCACAAACGGCTCTGCTAATTAGTAATTTAACCAATTCCTTACACAGCCCTTTTTGAGTCGTTTTTGGCCCTAAACTTTTTTAGATTTTCTTCTTGTTCTTGTGTCACATCCTGGGGCTCTTGGGATGGTCCCACAAGGATGTCCTCTTGCATAGTGGTGTCCACTGTATCTGACACATTTTCTATGTCAATGCCTTCAAGTGTTGCTCTTCAGTCTGCTGTTGGGCTTTCAGCTCATCTATCTGCTTCTGATATGATTTCTTTTTCTGTTCAGCTTGATCTCCCATGTTCACTAAGAGGTCGTTCAAATCTGCATTGGCTTTTTCAGCCTCTTCTAGCTTCCTCTTGGTTTATTCATTTTCTGTTTGCAATCTCTTTAGTTCCTCGTCCATCTTCTTTTTCAAGGCTTCTAGCTCATCTTTCATGGCCTTGTTCTCATCTTCCAGACGGTTTTGCAACACTAGGGAGCCCTCGGCCAGCATCAGTCTTTGTCTCTTCTCTAGTGTCAACTCCTTTTGGAGTTCCTTCATCTGTTCTGCATATAGATCATTCTCTGAAGCAGTGCTAGTTGAGGTAGCAGCTTTGACTTTGGCCGGAGATGTTCTTAGCCTTTGGATGGTCTGATCTTTCACTTTCATTTGATCTTTTAGATCTATCACTTCATCTTGGCTTGCCTCATGTTCTAGCTGAGCCTTTTCCTTAGCATTTCTCAAAGTTTTAACCTCTTTGGACTCATCAGCAAGCTGTAGTGTCAAATTGTCCCTTTCTTTCTCCGCATCTGTCAGTGATTTGCTGATTTTTTTGTACTCCTCCTTTGCTCTTTGAAGCTTTTGTTCTATTGTCTGACTCTGTCTTTCCATCTCTTGGTATCTTTGTAGTGCCGTGTCCAGATTGGCTTGCAGCTTGGTTTGTTCTCTGTGTTCCCTTGGTCTTGCTTTTGCAGTGATTCCACTTCGGCTTTGATATGAAATTCATTTTTTTTGAGATTATCAATTTCAATCTCAGTGGCCATCGACCTTGCTCTGAATCCGATGAGTTTTTGCATCACCTCATCCCAATCATTGGTTTGTGGCTGTAAATCCATTGTATCCATGGCCATTTCCTTCAATTCCACTAACCGAGGGCTTAGCATGTATTCCTTGTGCTCGACAACTCAAAAACTGCATTAACTGCCTCTTCTCGAGAGTACCCAACATCTAGGAGATCAAGAAATATTCTATAGTTTCTTTCTTCTGGATCTGGCTTCTCATCTTTTGGCTCAACTTCTGCCTTCTGCTCTTCCTCTTTGTTCTTCTCTTCCTTGGAATCTTTTTGCCCATCATGTTTGTTCAACTCCTCTTTTTGTTGGGTTTGGGGAGGACTAAGAGGAGGTGGTGATGGTGGTGGGCTGGATTCTCGGCTTGATGGTGGAGTTGGTTGCTTCTTCTTGAAATCCCAATCCGCCTTTGTTTTCCTCTCTCTTTCTTGGCCTTCCTACTCTTCTATCAGCTGGTGCCATCTCACTTCGTCAACCTCTTCTTCTGTAAAAGGTATATTTGGGATATTCTCCACTGTAGCATCTAAGATCTCAAAATTCTTGATATAATCTTCAAACCGATCCCTTTGAATCCTTTGGGATGATCCAGACATAGTCTCAAGTGATGGCTTCCATAACTCGCTCAGATCCCCTTTTAGCGCTCTCTCAGCTCTGAAACTTTCCATTAGTCTTTCTAGCCTTGCCGCTTTTTGTGACTTTGTTTCCTTGATTGGCACCTGTATAGTTTCTTTCTTTCCCTTCTTTGGCTCTGGCGGCTCTTCTAGAACTGTCTCTAAACGGCGCTTCAACCTTGTGGCTACCCTAGGCGCCTTAGGAGGTTCTTCTTCTTTGTCTTCGTTCAGCTTGAGCCAATCATTTTGTGAGGGAGGTAGAGGCCAGTTTCCCTTGACATGCACTGCTCCATAGACGAATTTGGTTATCAACTCACCAGGCACAATATAGCTGGGATTTTTGGTCCCCATCTTCACGAGATTGTCGTGGATGTAAGCGGCATAGTTTATCTCATTTGATTTGCTCTTCTGCATTGCCCAGTTGAAGGTGGTGGCAATAGCTCCAGGTGGCATCTTGTCTTTCTGTGGCCGCTTGGTACACATGTGGAAGTATTGATTGTATAGTTGGCTCATGATAGCTACCTTCAGGTTTGCAATATCTTCAAATGTATAGTTATTCTTCTTTTCCGAGTAGACCTTAATGTCATCTCGCCTCTTTGTCACACTGTCTCCTTTGTTAGAGATGTCAAGTGCTGCTGCCACCACCTTCTCTATGATGACAATCATTGTATTAGGCTTGCCTTGCAAATCTGTAACTCTGGATATGCCGTCCTCTTTGATTGTGGTGACAAATTCCCACACTCTTTTAACATCAATCCCTGTTGGCAAGGCTTCAAAGTAATTGTGGAGATCCAGTTTCTCCAAGTAGTCCCCCATCTTGCTCCTGAAAAATTCATTGAGCTCTGGAGGTATCATGGGTAGCTCCACTGCAATTCCCTCCGCATCTAATACTCCTTGGTAGATTCTCAGATCATCTTGAATCTAAGTGCTTGTGGGCTTCAGGGTTCCCTCTGGATAACAAAAGGCTCCACTTCTTCTAAGTAGTCCTTGATAGTCATCCTCTTCTTCTTTGCAGGTGATTTTGTGGCTGCCATGGATCCTGTTGCACTCAGTAGTCCAAAGTTAGCGTTTTTTACATATTAGCTGATAAAATGAGTTATGACTACCCAAATGACTTGAAAATTGAAATAAGAACTCAAAAGGAACTAGGGAAACCCTGCATGTGCCCACAATAGATTGTTGGATGAAAAATAATCATGTAGACATCCTACGCTGTCGAGAAATTTGTGGTCTTGCCAGGAAAGCATCGGGCTTATGGCTGTGAGAGTTTGTGAGAGAACTCAACAAAAATTATATAGAGGAGTTAAACCATAGATGCCATGAAGACTAGGGTTTGGAAAGAAGTGAAATCAAAGAAGACTCACTCTTTCTCTCTTGCACTCACACACACAAAGAAAGAACACAAAAGAGAATGTCAAAACAATACGAAAATGAAAACATCAAGGCTATGGTCATATCGTATCATGGGTAATATGATAGGGTTAATAGATGAGTTAATGGCATTCAATCTTGACTGACCAAATAGGCTACAAATTGTTCTTTGGAATTGTAGTTTTGTGCTTACCATAATATATATATTTTGTCTAGTGATTGGGATTAATTGTGTGTACAAATCCTCTTGGTTCATAGCAAGATAACTACGCTTACGTCAAAAGAAAAGTTATAGTCTATGAGAGGTAGTATGATGGGATCCGGTGATAGAAGTATTTCAGTAAGCCTTTCTGGGCCAAAGAGAAACACTATACGTTGTTGAAAGTGTATTTTTCGGCTAATCCATATGTTAATTCTAATAGATCGTACAGAGTGAAAGAGATAGAAATGATCATCATGTGGGTTATTCATCTAGGATAGTATGTGAGAAATGTAGATATGAGAGAAGTGAAGAGATGAGAAGTTTCCCTCCCAAGCCCTGTTCTTGCCCGTAGGCAATAAGGATACTGCGGGGAGAGATGTACCTGTAGAAAAGAGAACCTAGAATTTGCAGAGAGGATGAATTACTAAGAATGAGAGAGATAGGTTTGGTTAAGGAGATGAGATTAGATACATATATATATATATATATATATATGTCGGATTAGAGATGAAAAAGAAAACAACAAGAAATCAAGAAAACATCAATGTAGAACACATCTTACTTGACAAACCCTTCCGCACCATTATTGATGGAGAGAGAAGAAGAGGGGAGCACTCCACTTTGATTGATACACCAAGTACAACACCTTCTTTGATTAGAGTTGATCTTCCAAGGATAGCGTACAAGAATGGCTAGTCTTCCTCTAGGAGAAAGTGTAGGCTTGGGCTTATGTTAATGGGGCTAAGTACAATTAGGCATTACTACTCACTCCCTCAAGAATTCCTCTCATCAATGGCTTGAATGCTTCATTTCCTTTTCAAGGAAGAAGAGGTCCCCTTTTATAGGTGAAGGGAACCCCCAAGGGTTTACACAAGAAGAGAGGAGCCAGTGTGAATAGGAATTGGAAAAGTTGGAAATGAGCTGTCCCTGCATGATGTGGGCAGACTGGGCTCCAGTATTTTGATCATATCTCCTCAACCGTGGCTCCAAATAAAAAAGTAAAAATATGGACAAAAACTTCAGCTCATTAGCTATGATTTTCATTTTAAAATCATTTTCCAATTTGGATTGGAACCTTGTGTAAAAAATTCATCAAAATAGGGTCCATTTTTGGCAGCAAAAGTCTTCCCGTGGTCCCCTTAGCCTAGACTTTCATTTAATTCCAAAGGACACCTCATGCCATATGAAAGCATGACATTGCTCCTTGACAAAGTTTTGTAATCATGCTTACAATAATGCATTAAAATAAATGTATCTTTGAAATCATGCCACCTAGTGTCCCACTAGGATTTGATTCCCTCCTAGTAGCTATTTAAAAAGAAATATAAGAAAAGTATAAAAAATACATAGAATATATATATATTGGAGTTTACCCTAGATATAGGATCTAGCTAGGGTGTGAGATGATAATGAGATAGTAGAAATAAAGAATCAATGCTTTTTGCCCCAAGTTAAAGAGGCGGAGCTATTGAGCTTTTCCCATAGTATTTTCTGATGGTAAAGTAAGGATAGGTTACCCTTGAGAAAAATAATAGGATGAGATAGAAGACTTATTATTATACTTGAATATGCATATGTACATTATAGGAAAGATAATTATGTATCTAAAAAGTTACAAGATAGATCTTGTAGCATGCGTTCCCACTATGTACATGTCACAGCACGACAACGCATAGGATGTCTACCTTCTCTGATTTTGGTGAAACTTGACAGGCTTGTGGCCCTTGACCTGTGCAACATGACTATGTACTTGGAATTTGGTTTGGACATCAAAAAGTGCAATTTTGAGTAGATTTAGGCTTTTGGCTCACAAATTGGGTAGGATGTCCTAAACAGGTGGCAAATGATATTCAATTGGGTTGAAATTTGATATATAGGCTTCTTGTACCATGTAAAAGGCTCCCATAAAGTCAATTCCTGCACAGAAGGTCAATATGACACTAGAGACATCCTACACGTAGGATGTCTATTTTCTTAGAATGACTTGAATTTGGTTCTGTGGGTAGCCCTTAGCATGTAGAACATGGCCTTGCTCTTAGATTTTGATTTGGATAAGCATTGATGTTGTTAAGAGCATGTGTAGTGTTTTTAGGCTCAAAAAGTGCATCTTGGAGGTTTTGGGGCCAAATGTGATAGGTATGGCTTGAAATTTGATACATGAGCTTGAGAAGGTGTTATAAAGACATCTGGAACTCAAAAACACCAGCTGGAGGTCAAATAGGTCATTAGACATCCTACGCGTCGGATGTCTATTTCATTAATTTTCATATCTGACCCCACAATTAGCTTGGCAATGTGCCAATGTGTATATTGTGCAAGTTTCATATGATTTGGACTAGTTTTGGTAGGTCTATGACCCATTATTGCCTCTATGCTCTGACTTTCTGTTTTTTTATGCATATGAGGTCAACTCTGGTCGAAATGTGATGAAACTTGATGGCTAGCATGTATAAGCTTATATGTAGAAGTTGTGTATGAGGTGAGATGTTGCGTTTGATGCCCAAACATGGCCTTGAGACATTCTACGCGTAGGATGTCTCCTTATGAATTTTTTATGAGAAATGCTACTGGTACATGCCCTGAGCCCCCCTGAGTCCCCTTTAAGCCCTATTTCAATAAAAAAGTCAAAAAGATAGATAGAAACTCCATGTTTGGCTTTCAGAGCCTCTGACCCGTTTTCTGACTCTTGGAGTGCTTTTCGGCGATGAAATTTCTTGATGTTAGTCTCCATAGCTTCATGGTTTCTTGGGGATCCTTGCCATATGGTTTTCGTTGGCTTTGGCTTCACCGGAGCTTCGTTTAGCAATTTGTCTCTCTAGAAGCGCCCATGGTTGCGTTTGTATGCCATTGATGACTTGTGGTGGTCTACCACCATAGGACTTGGTTGTTGATGGTCTAGGAAAGCCGCTCATGAAGTTTGGTGGCGAACGGACATCCGGTCTAGCCGTGAGAGCCAGTTGACGCTTTGTGTGTCTGATGCCGTTTCTGAAGCTTAGTTCCACTTCGGGTTGCCTTATGCCCATGTGGGCTATATAGCCTTGTAGAGCATGTCAAGATGCTCCTACCCATGAGTTTTGCTAGCATTTGGGCGATTTTCCACCGATTTACCACTTGGTGGCCTCTTGCAGGGCTCTAGAAGTTACGGTTTTTCCCAATGGTTTTTTTCCGCCTGTGTGCATTCAAGAGTGGTCTCCTATGCTAGGGTAAACCGCCGATGAAGCCTTATTGCTTTTGGGTTAGCCGTTAGGTGGTCACCTCTACCTGTAGGTCTCTACTGCCCGTTTTCCGTGTGAACCCTACACTAGTTTTCGCGACAAAACATCAAACATACGCAAAAAGCTCAAGGTCGTGAGCCTACCTCTCATATCTGGAGCCTGTCGGGTGGTCATGCGCATCGTAGAAGTAGCTGGAAGTCTGGTTCGCTCTAGGTGGCAAGAGCTCTCTCTCAAGAAGGAAATACTAAGAAATGAGCTCTTAGTGAAGTGAAAAAATCTTATAATGGGGGTCCCCGAACCACTTTCTATGAAATTTGACATGTGCTCCCAACTTCTTGCGAGATGCGGTTTAGGCTCGAAAAGTTCTTGATTTGGACTCCATTTGCCCAGTTTCCGAGAAATTTGACGTTTCGGTCAAAATCTGGCCAAAACATGCCTTCCACTCCATTCACATAATTGCACCCCCATTGTACCATAGGTTTTCCTATAGTCACTGATTATCCCCATATTTTTGTTTTTCATTACGACCGTATCTCACCTGCTTTTTGTATTTTTGAAGTTTTTCTGTCGATAATTAGTAAAATTAAAAAGAAAATAGCAAATTAAACCCTGAAAATCCCCAAAAATCATAATAACTCAAAAAAATCACTGCAAAACACTATATACACTCACATGCAATTTTTATGGCCGGATTTCTCCGTTTTACCAATATTTTGTCCGAAAATGACTATTTTTACGTATATACATACACCTAGGGGCCTGATTTGGCGTTCGGCCCCATATACTTGTAGATTCCTACTGTATAAGAGAATATGTATGTAGGTTAGTCCATAAAATTTCTCAATAAAAAAAAAACCCTTCAAAATAGTCGAAAAACATGCCCTTTTTTGCTCTTTTTACCTTCATTGGGTTTGCATTGGGAATGCCTCCCCCCTCCTAGTCGGAGTCCTCCTGGACGACAAGGTATCACCTCGGGGTATGTGCAGTGGATGGGTTAAAAATTGTGCTAATGCTTGGCCTTGTAATGTGGCCCTATTTGATGCATACTCAGTCAATGCATGGAAAAATTAATGTTGTGCAAGAGTAGGGAATAAGCAACATGCTTATTGGCATTCGACGTCGAGGTTTCCTGTTTGGTGTTGATTTGGTTGGCGGATTTTCTTTGCAAGTAAAAGTTGTAACTCTACAGCTCTCTGTTTGATCGTATTTCTTGCAAAGGTTGCTTGGTTTGCCGCTACTGTCAAAATGGCCGTGGTGGTCTCCTTGGAGAGAATTGTCGTGGTGGCTGAATTGGCCGTAGTCTTTTTCTCTTTTGCTTTCCATTTGTAGCTTTGTTTTGGAGGTTTTTGTAGGTTTATTTACACGTCTGTGGTCATCATTGTTGTTCTGCTGATCGGCACCCACATAGATCGATTTGCCGGCTTCATATGTAGTTTGTGTCTGCATGCTGGTGTTGCTTGTACTAAAGGGAGTTCTCGTTGCTTTGGTTTTGGGATCCAAATGTGAGTCACATTATAATTGTTACTGATCATTCTCTTTGGGATCCATATCTTTTTTATCCTCGTGGTTGTTGGTTGAACTGTGCTCTTCTGTTGACTTCTGTTGTTGTATTGTGGTTTGTATGCCATGTCACCTCTATCTTTTCGCACCCATACTTTTTTTTCACGTGTTGCTAACCTTGATCTATTCACTGTGGTCTGTGTTGTAACACCATTTTAGATAATTTGGAAAAATCCCGTTTCCCAAATTCTAAATGTGTATGCTAGGATTGTGTTATTTAATGATTTCTAAGCTCTAGTTGCCTTTAATTTAGATAAATTATCATGATTGTATGTTTCTATTTTAATTTCTCTACTATAAAATTTAAGAATAAACCTCCAATATAGTTTTTGGAAAGAGGATTTGTATGACGTCAGTGCTTTTCAAAATTCAACAAATGCTTCTAGAAGTAGCTTCTCAAAAAATGAGGTGTCAAAAAAACCAATTGATATGATTTTAAAGCAGCATATAGATTGATTACATCAATTAAAAAAGATAATATGTAAAGACAAATACTATTTAACACTCTTGTCATAATTTGGTGACGTTAATCCATGTATAACAAAATACTTGGTCACGGTTTTGCAGCATGCTATCAAGTTTTAAATCTACGATAATTTAAACAACATTCAAACTAGTATTTCACACTTAAAAAGTCAAAACAGTACTATATAGTATCCTATGGCTATAAGACCATGAGATGCCATCTATTGCACCTATGGCCTTAAGGCCATATGGTGCTCTTTGTAGACATGTCTATGACTTTAATATGTCTCTTTATGACCTCAAGGCCATATGGTTAGGATTGTTAGCTGGTCCCAACGTATAAAGAGATCCAGTCCTTCAAAGCCATATGGGACTTTATTTATGTGCCACCCTATGTCCCTAAGGCTGTAGGTTGTCTTAGGGCCACAAGATGTTGTTTATGCCAATAAGAAACCCTTCTATGCTCTATGTTGGCACTCTATGTCCCCAGGCGCACAGGGTGTGCCTCGTATGCTAGTTAGAAACCCTTTATTCTATATGTTGTCACCATATGGCCTTAGACCATAGGGTGCCCTCTGTGTTAGTAAGAATCCTCTATACTCTGTGTTTGCACCCTATGGACCTAGGGCCACAAGGTACCCTCTATGCTAGTAAGAAATCCTCTACGCTCAATATTGAGACCATGTGGCCCCAAAGCCATAGGATATCCTCTATGGTAGTGAGAAAAACCCTCTATGATCTATGTTCACAAGCAATTAAAAAATCTAAACAATACTATAGAGTATCCTATGGCCCTAAGACCATAAGATGTCATCTATTGCACCTATAATTCCATTTGGTATTTTATTTAACTATACAAAGTTAGATGAGGAACTTACTTAGATAAACTATCATAATTCTAACTTTAAAATTATTTCTTAACATAAAACTACAATATAAGTTTGTGACAAAGAATCAATGTTAAGATGAAGATTTTTTACATCAAGTACATGCTTTAAAACTTCACTCAAAGGTTTTAGAGATGGTGTCTCAAAAAAAGGAGGTGTTTAAAAACACCATTTGATGTGAATAATATGAATTGTATACATTGATTATGTCAAAATAGTATAAAGTATAAACATAAAGATTACCACCAACTTGACAGTTTCATAAAAATGATGGTCTTCATCGCATGAACAATAAAGTACTAACTAGAAAGAGTATGATATCTCCAAGATTGAGGGTGTTCAAAAAACACCGTTTTGTAACACTACCAAATGTCAAGAAGATTCTGATTGTTTGAATCACTTAATAAAGACAATTAATAAGAAGAAAAAGTTAACAATACCATAGAAGCATCAAACAGTGAAACCAAAGAACTTGAATGAGAGAAGTCTCCTCACAATAGGATACACTTCATTAAAAAAAAATTGTTTAAAGATGTTTCAAGATATCCCACAACATTCCATCAAGTTGAAATTTTGAAAAGTACACATTGCCAAACACTTGGTAGATGCTATTTAGAATACTTAACTAGTACACTTAAAATGGCCTCCTTCTCTTGAGATCTTGAGTCTTTTGAGACATATAACATTGCATTACATAGTGAGTCTCAGGATCAGGATGGAACATTACAAAATTTCTTATGGTATAGTCTCTCTTGTCTTTAGCATACAACCATCCACATAACCATGGAACAATTTCATCTTTTAAAAAACTTTGAAGCAATTGAGTAGGTTGGTTCCAAAATTTGGAAAAATCATATAAGTTCCTTGCATATTCCACATCACTCGATATGGACTATCATCAAATATTATAGTGTTGCCCCCATCTAAATAATCAAATAGATTCCATATGGTCGAAAGATTTTTGTGATAGTCTCTTTTGTAACCGATCATGAAATTTGAATTTTGGCAGCACCAGTTATCCATAATCATCTTGAATTTGTGACTTTGTGTAGGAAAACAGCTCTTGATTATCTGTTGAGCTTTTTGTAAATGATGGCAGCTCCAAATCCAAACCTCAAAGAACTCAAAGCAAAATCTTAAGAAATACTCTGCATGTGGATGCACCGCATATACCTCATTGTTATCTTCTACAATGCACATGTACTTGGTCCAAGTTGGCCTTGATTGAAGCTCAAATGTTGCAAGAAGCACACCCTCTAAATCCAAGATAAGCGTTCTTTTGTCCTGTTTGAAAGATGTTGGTAGATAATGAAACCATTGCTCTTGGTTTGAATGTGATATTTGATGTAATATGAAAGGGAGCTCCTCTATTTTGTGATAATCTAATAGCAAAATTTTTTTCTTAGAATCCCTTAAATGATTAAAAAAAAAAGTTAATATAGAGATCTTAAGTGTGTTGAAGACCTTAGGACATAGGGTGCTAATTTGTGGTTACACTTAGTAAGTCCTATGCAAGAACACTAAAGATTCATAGGGTGTTGAGACCATAAAGTGAAATTCCCCCAAGGTTATAGAGCAAGAGTTGACCTTATGAGCATGTAGATTGTCCTTGATGGCACAGTGAACTCAAATTTCAAAGAAAACAACTATAAAAGCTTTAAAAAAAAAGAGCATTTGGCACATGAAACTCAGGAGCTACTTATAGTATTGAAAGACAATTTAAAAAACTAGTAATCATTTACATCTTCATATATCTTGAAACCCTTAGCACTCTAACAAAGTCTCTGAGTACATGAAGATCTTTGTAAATGACAAAATGTTACAAAACATTGCTTCATCATTTCTTAATATAGGGCTATTTGAGATCATACTGAATTTTTAGATGCTTTATATAATTCCTAGCTTCATGTACTTTGATCACAGGCTCCTTATATCCCAATTTTTGGGCAAGCATGATTGCTTCTGTACCTTTCAAGGCTGATAATGATTTGATATTCTTTAAGACCCTTACTTTTTCTCGATCATGTGCTGAAAGTTTCTTGTCTTGACTTCGAGTGGACATTCCACTAGTGCTAGATGTTATAACTTTCTCATCGTGAAGAGGACGAGAAACTTCTGGTAGCCTTCCCGTGGAGTAGGTTTTTCCTAGAAAAACTAGATTTCTCTCCTCCCACTCTGCAACAACCTTGTGTATGTGGTTATAAAGCTCATGACCTTTAGCAATGGGTGCTTGTCCATATAAATGAGACCCTGTAACTGTGCGAATGTCATTAACATGATTGAGAGCTTTGATATAAGGTAGCAGCTCCCCAAGGAGGATATTATCCTCCTCATCATCAACATTAAATGATGGTGGAAAAATACAATTCAATTCAGGATTCACACATCCCTTTAATGGTTCATCATCTACAAGAAGCAATCTTCTTGCATCAAGCCCAAATTTTGATGATGCAATAGCCACAACGGTTTGAAAAGTGCTTCTACTCCTGGATTATCTAAGCAAGTGATCCTTGATTCTATGCATGGTTGACATTGGATTTGCCCCTTGATCATAAAGAATGTAAATTTTTCTTTAGCTTCCTTTTCTAAAATCTTGATGATGTCCACAACATGCATGTCATTAGCAGCTGACCATATCCCTACATTGAAATTGCTAAATAGAGCCTTTAAAAACTCAATGCATCCTGGACGAAGAACAATATGCTCATGTCCAAAATTTAAGCTCTTCATTTTCTTGGACTTTTGCCAACATCTCCTTAGGAACAATCCACACAAGATCACTATTATAGTCAGCATTGGTTTGTTGGTGGATGGAAGGTCTGACTCACCATGCACTTTGATTTCCAAATCCTCGGGTGCTAAAATATTTGTGTTGGATTCTCCTTCTGGCGTTGCACATGTTCTGGAACTTCCATTGCCTTCTACTTCCATTGTGGTGTCATGCAATCCAATTCCCAACTCTTGGGCTACTAGAATATTTTCATTGGATTCTTCTTCTTCCCTTGCACATGTTCTAGAACTTTCACTGTCTTCTTCCATTGGATTAGTCTTTAAATTTATCTCCAGTCGTTGTAGCAGTTGACCTTCAAAGACTTTGTAGATTCTTGTCATCTTCGTCAGAAACTCTTTGGTTGACATGGAGATTGATAGAATCTTTCTCAGTAGGGTCAATGGAATTAGCATCCTGTATACCAACAATCTCGAGTAAAACTTTGTCAGCCGCAATATCTTATTGAAGAACTGCAAGTTTGAAGAACACCTAATTTTAGATTCCAAAGTATCTACATTTTGATAACTCTTTTTTGTCACACTCTTAGAAAAAACTAATCGTAAATAGAAAATTTACTAACTGACAACACATCTACAATGAATTTATTTTTATGCTCCTTATTGTCTAGAGATTCCTAATCTTTATCTAGCTACATTAGTTCTTTGTCCATGATGGTGGCGCCTAGAAGTATACTTGGAGAAACATTTATGCCTTTAAGCTCTAGAGAAGAAGTCTCATTTTCTATTTCCATGATCTTCTTGCATTGGATGATTTCCTTTACTAAGTTTCTTATGGCCTTCAGGCCATACGGTTCTCTTTGTAGATATCTCTATGACTTTAAGATAATTTAAAATATGTCTCTTTATGGCCTCAAGGCCATATGGTTAGGATTGTTGGGAGGTCTCAACATATAAATAGATATATGGCTTCAAAGCCATATGGTACTTTATTTATGTGTCACCCTATGGCCCTAAGGCCATGGGTTGTCATAGGGCCACAAGATGCCCTCTATCAGCACTAGTAAGAAACCATATATGCTTTATGTTGGCACCCTATGACCCGAGGGCCACAAGGTCTGCCTTTTATGCTAGTAAGAAACCCTTTATGCTACATGTTATCACTCTATGGTGTTTGGGCCACTCTATGAGCACTAGTAAGAAACCATATATGCTTTATGTTGGCACCCTATGACCCGAGGGCCACAAGGTCTGCCTTTTATGCTAGTAAGAAACCCTTTATGCTACATGTTATCACTCTATGGTGTTTGGGCCATAGGGTTCCCTCTGTGCTAGTAGCAAATCCTCTATGCTCAATGTTTGCACCCTATGGACCTAGGGCCACAAGGTACCCTCTATGATAGTAAGAAATCCTCTATTCTCTATGTTTGCACCCTATGGACCTAGGGACACAAGGTAGACTCTATGCTAGTAAGAAATACTCTATGCTCAATATTGAAACCCTAAGGGCCCAAGGCCATAAGATGTCCTCTATGCTAGTAAGAAAAACCCTCTACACTCTATGTTGGCACCCTATGGAGACTTGAGGGCCACAAGGTACCCTTTATAATGCTACTAAGAAACCTTGTATGCTCTAGGGGAGCACCAAATAGCCCCTAGGCGACAAGGTTCCCTCTATGCTAGAAAGAAAACCTCTAAGGTCTACATTGACAACCTATACCCCTCGGGCCATAGGGTGCATCAAATGGCTCCTAGGCCACATGGTGCCCTCTATGCTAGAAAGGAAACCTCTGCACTCTACATTGACACTCTATGGCCCCAAGGCCATAGGGTGTCCCTTATGCCTAGTATGAAACCATTGAAACTCTATATTAGCATCTAAAGACCGTAGGCCACAAGGTGAGCTCTATGTTAGTAAGAAACCATCTAAACTCTATGTTGGTAGCCAAAGGCCATAGGATAGTCAAGGAACCCTTTAGGAGCATTCCCCACATAGACCACCTTATGGCCCCATGGTGATTTAGTGGCCTAGGTGCCCTTCAATAAGACTCTTTTATTTTTGTATCATATGGCCCCAGGGAAATAAGCTATCCTCTATGCTATCAAAAAACCGTTTATGCTCTTTGTTGGAATCATATGGCCCCAAGGCCATAGGGTGCTCTATATGCTAGCAAGAAACCCTCCATGCTATATGTTTGCACCCTATGGCACCAAGGACACAGGGTGTCCTCCATGATAGTAAGAAACCCTCTATGCTCTAAGTTTACACCCGATTTGACTATGTTGACACCCTATGGCCCTGGGGCCATAGGGTGCCCCCTAGGGCCACAAGGTGCCCTTCAACCTAGGAAGAGACCCTTTATGCCCTAAATTGGTACTCTTTGGCCTTAGGGTCATAGGGTGCCTTCTATGCTAGTAGGATACATTATATGGTCTAGGTTTCCACTCTATAGTGTAGGGCTAAAAGGTTTGCTCTATGAAGAAACCATGTATACTATATATTGGCAGTGTATGGCCCTAGGGATAGTAGGAAACCCTAGGGCTATAGGGTGTCCTCTATGCTACTATCATATGGTCCAAGGGCTAGATAGTGACCAAGGTATCATGTGTGTGAGAATTCTCTACTATATATACAAAAACCACTTTATGGCACTATGGCGTCCCAAGGGCAACAAAGTGCTAATAAAAAGCCCTCTATGCTGTATGTTGGCACCCTATGGTCCCAAGGCCATAAGGCGGTCTTTATGCTAGTAAAATTCCCTCTATGCACTATGTTTACATGTATACTTATAAGAAGCCATTTATGCACTATGTTGGCATCTTATGACCCTAGATGCATAAGATGTCCTCTATGGTAAAAGAGAAATTGTGCATGGGATATGATGGCATCCTATGGTCCTAGGGCCATAGGGTATCCTCTATGCTAGCTAAATGTGTAAGTTAATACTATGATAAATATGCAATCCAATATACAAAATTGAATCATTATCATACATCATATATTTGTTGCTTTTCCACACCGTTGAAGGGGTCTTTGCCTTCAAATATCATCATAACATTCAAACATTTAAATCAAATTTGCAAGTACTTTAATTCACAAATGCATTGATCTGTTGGTGGATGGAAGGTCCGGCTTACCATGCACTTTGATTTACAAATCCTGAGGGGCAAAAGTATTTGTGTTGGATTCTCCTTATGGAATTGCACATGTTTTGGAACTTGCATTGCCTTCTACTTCCAATTTACAAACTTAAACAATGGTTATACATTATACAATCATTTCTTTGCAATAAACCTTGATACAATGTTCCGATTGCTACATGACAAGCTAAAAAATTCTACTACTCCTAGCTTCCCTCTATTGAAAAAAATTCAAGATATAAATTCCAATTCTCTGCATCATCTAGAAGAGAAACAAAATCATAGTTTGGAACAAAATACTCGCACTTTATATCTTTGAATAAAATCTTGTTACAATCAAAGAACTAGATCTTCACATAATCCAAAGGACAAATGCTTCAATAACCATTTATACTCGATGTTTACTATCTAAGCAAATAATTGGCATTTACAACAAATGTTGAATATATGTTTAATCTAGTTAGTTGCAATACAAAGATAATTATTTCAAACGCTTACACCATCAATTCACAATAGAAGAACTTACACCCAACAAAAAATGATCATACATCAATTGTTCAAACTCTCATTTTGGAATTTTGAGGACTAAATACTTTTTAGTTTTTTCTAGCTTATTTCATTCTCAATAGAATATTAAACCTTAATCACAAGATAAGAAATATATGTCCCTAATGTATATGGACACAAGATATAAAGCCAAAGAAAAATGTTCTTGAAACACTTAAAGAGTCTTTAGGTGACCTAAAATAACCAACCTATGGTCTAAAGGCCATAGGGTGTCATGTGATGTTTTATAAGATGTGTCCATAAGAGCTAGGTGATTTGCATCCATGGGGTAATTTAAGTGTCCCTGTGGAGATTCTATGTCACCACCCTATGACCCTAAGTCCTTAGGGTATCCCAAAAGCTCTTGGATAACTTATGTTTCCTTCTAGAATAGCCCAAATACGCATGTGTCCGTTTAGAGACTTTATGTAATCTCTCTATATACATAAGACTATAGGATAGCTGTGTTGACACCCTATGGCCTTAAGGCTGTAGACTAGCCCAAATGCTTATGTGCCCTTTTAAAGACTCTATGTAATCACCCTATATCCGTAAGATTGTAGGGTAGCCAAATGCTTTTGGGGAATTCTATGTTGACACCCTATGGGCCTAAGGCTATAGAGTAACCTAGATGCTTATGTGCCCTTTTAGAGACTCGATGTAATCACCCTACATCTGTAAGGTTGTAGGGTATCCCATTTTCTTTCGGGGGATTCTATGGCCCTAGGGCCATAGGGTGTCATGTCTACAAAGAACTCTATGATCCTCAAGTTATAGTGTATTCTTCCCAAGCCTCATATGATCAATTAACTTTAAAGTATTACATAATATATATCTTATGGCCATATATAAATGTAGAATTCTATTTACCAAAACATGTCCATATAATATTATACACTTAAGTCTAATTCATTTATTGTGAAAAACCTCAAACTCACAAGTTCACTTTTTTTCAAAGAAAATAAATTGAGAAAAATAACGAGCTAAACATCAATGTTTTTACCATCATGGGCAGATTTGAGATGGGACGAATAAAATAAAATGACAACAATAATAATCTAAATATCAGTAATGTAATATCATGGGTGGCTAGATTAACCTGTTTCCTGTAGAATTTTTAGAATGGCCTCAGCACTTGCATCCAATGGTTCTTCAATTTCTTCTTCCTCTGAATCCTTGGCATTGACTTTCTCTGTGTTATCCACACCTGCCCACCTTCTAAGATCAAGGTCTTCTTCCACTATGTAATGACAAAGAGATTCCAATTGCGTCATTTGATCACTACTACATGCAGCTGATATCACCTTTCTTTGTTGTTGTAGTGCCTCTTTAGTCCCATAACCTAATGAAAAGATGTCTATCACTTGATCATCTTCCTTGAGACAAATGCATTTAATTGCATGACGTACAAAAAAGGATTTTGCCGTGGTTACAACATCATACTCGTCGTCATTGATGCGGAGAGTATGCATTGGCTCCAACAATGACTCTGTAACACTAGAGTAGTTGGTGTACTTCTCTCCTTGACTGAAAAATGCCCAAACCCCAAAAATTACTTCGCGAAGAGCACATGTTTGGATGGTCTCTGATCCCATTAAGGAGCTCAAAGGTAGAACGTGCATTTCATACCATTTAGCTTTTTCAGAATTTGCCTTCTCTAGGGAAGCAGCATGCTGATACTTGACTAAACCGGCAATTAAAAACTCTGATGGTTGATGTGCTACCCCACATACTCCATCAATTACTTTACCAAATTGGGCAGCACTCCAACCACTAGATGTAAGACTTTTTTATGTTGTGTCTATGATACAAACACCAACACGAATTTTAGAGCTATTCTCATTGCAGAGAAACTCAATGCCTTCCAAATTCTTTCCAACACTCTTGATTGTCCATGGTAAAATGAATTGCAAACTAGAAGTGCCATTCTTTTGTGCAATGATCCACTGCACATATCCCCTAGTGATCTCAGGAATTGGCTCTTTCTCCTTTCCTTTTTGTAGTGCGAGATTTAACCATTGTGTACAACTCGTAAAGAGAGATTTGTAAATCTCATCCGTAATGTTATAATGAGACTTACATTTATCCCATGAAGTAACTGCTATTGCTGATGGATCTATCTCTTTAAATGCCATCAACATTTGAGGCTCAAAAACCCTTGTCTTCTTTAAGACCGTTGCACGTGCAGCATGCCCGCTTGACGTGGTTGCTTCACTAAGCAAATCTTCTCATCTACCAGCTCTTGTTGTAGTAGCTTGACATCATTATCTTCTAAACCATTTGGGCATCTAAAGGTTGTTATGCTTGGTTGTCACCCACGACCAGTTGATGTCTGATGCTTGTCCAAGATGTGTATCCACTGATCATAGATTTCATCATCGTACATGACCATGTGTGATTCTTTGTTGGCAAATGATTTATGGTTGAACACGATGTTCGCCACAGTTATAAAGGCCTTCAAAATAAAGAAAAAAAAATTAACTTTATTTCAAGACATATTTATAATAAAAACAAGCATAGGGAAGTGGAACTTACATCCCAACCTGCTGTTAGGTAAAGGCGGTGTGCCTCACCGTGCTTTGCCGTGTCCGTCGGCCAGTGTCCGACCGCCCACATTTATCTCCTTATTCTTTATACATACAAATAATAAGGAGCTCTCACTCACATTCTCACATGGTGCTCATACAGTGAGATTTGGGAACTCCACCCACATCCTATGTCCTGCTATCTGTCACTCTCTCTTTCCTCCTCACTCTCCGCACACGCACCGCATCCGCGTACTCACAATTGGTATCAGAGCTATGGAGACCGCGGAGAGCACGACGGCTTTGAGAGCTTCGAGACGATAGCTCGCTCGCTCTCGGAGGTGGAGAGATTAAGAAAGCTTGGAAGCTTTGTGAGAATGCAATGGGAGCTTGTGAGCTTAGTTGAGAGTGATGTATGCTCTTGTGGAAGCTCAGAAATGAGTGTGGAAGACTGTGTGTAAGTGAAGGTGCTGCCCTAAAACTGTGTGCGCAGCAGCACTGTTTTCAGATTCGTTTTTCTCCTTGTAGAATGTAGAATTGAGAATTCTGTCCTCCATCATCATGCGTTTCGACGTGGTCTACAACTTTGCAGGAGAAACTTTTTGCAAATTCCTCACCGTTTTGCTGATATTCAGCTCAGACTCACTGTAGACAGAAATTCTAGATTTTCTGTTGTCGCATTGTGTGCGAGTTTGATGCACTTTTGGAAGCACGGGAGATGCTTGAAGTTGAGTGCATAAATTCTGCGCTGAAGATGCAATTTCAGCTTGTGTAAAGCTTGTGGTTTGAGGGTTTTTGGTAGATTTGGGCAACGAAGTACGGACCGAAGCGGTCTCTTGAGAGACGCAGTTTTTTGGAGCACACAAGTGGAGCTTCTTTCACTGATTTTCACAGGATACTTTGGCAGTGATTTTGTGCTTGGATTCATGGTCTTTGCGGATGGTTTGCATATGGTTATGGTGCATAGTTGATGCCCATTGTACATGCATTTTGGCGAGCAATTTCAAGTGCCGGTAAGCTCTCTTGAGAGCATTGTTTTCGATTGATCAAGTTTCCGGATTGCAACTCTTTTGGCGCTTGCTTATGAGCGGTCATTCCGTTGATGTACATTGAGTGCGAATTGCCATTGTATGTGAAAATGTGGAGCCATTTTGGCATTTCTACTCATTGGCATTGAGTAGTGTTATGTTTATGGTAGAGATTGTACTTGAGTTTTTGCTCAGTTTTTAGGGGAAACTCTGTCGGATTTTTTCCCAGATTCTCGCCATAGTTTGTGATCGAGTGTTTACTCTCACTTTGACAGGTTTTGTCAGTTTGGACACAGTTTTGTGTTTTTGTATCCACTCTCGCAAGAGTGAGGAGTTGTGTTTCTTTCTTTGCTTGAGAGAGTGGTTTGAGAGTCTTGTGATCTCGAGCATTGTTTGCCATAGTCTTGGCATGGAGACGCTTCAGATTAGAGGCGGTTCTCGTTCACGACTGCAACTGACATGTTGGCACTGCGGCCATAAGGGGCATATTAGGCACCGTTGCTTCAGGCATATGAGGCAACGGAAGAGGCAGATGCATGGTGCTACTATGAGGACATATGCTAGAGAGTATGCGTGTGATGGGCATGTCACTTTTGAGTCTAGCTTGCCTTCAGACTACTTTGTGTCTTGGGATAGCACATTGTCTACGCGTTTTCTACTAGACGAGCATGCAGTTTTTCATGTGGCGCCATGTCATGATATGTTTTTCTCTTTCTGTAGTGGGAGACTTGGTTGTGTGCAGTTTGCTGATGGTTCAGCATACGACATAGAGGGTGCTGGAGATGTATGTATGTCCTTGCCTAGCGGTGCATTGCTTACGCTACGAGATGTACGTTATGTACCAGGACTCAGTCAGAGTCTCATTTCAGTGCATCAGTTGCAGAGTAGTGGACATCGTGTACTGCTTGGAGAGTGGTCATTTCAGATGCATAGGGAATCACTGGTGATAGCTAGATATGCTAGGAGTGGTCTGGTATACCCTTTGCATATTTCTGACACACGAGGCGGTGTAGTCTCTGTGTATTTGCAGACATGTTTGAGTGAGAGATGAGGCGTGTCTCTTTTGCGGATGTGCTACAAAGTTGTGCATTTGTCTTGTGGTGATGTTCACGCAAACAGTGGTATCTCTGGGGATGCACAGCTTTGCCAGTCATCAGTTGAAATGACATCGATTGAGCCAGTGATTGATGCATTGTTCTATGATGCATCTGATACGTTTGAGGGCGACAGTGTCCTTCAGACAGTTGTGTGTGATTGCATTGGTGCTGATATTTTGTTTTTGCAGTCATTCTCAGCAGATATGCCTTTGCCAGAAGATGTTGACATAGTGATGCATAGTCAGGTGGTTCCTGATGAGGATGCATATGGCACTGAGGTTGCTGACAGGGATAGGTTGGCACACATAGTGCATGTTTCGTCAGCTTTCGGGTCTCTCATGTCTGACCTTTTGGTCTCGAGACCTGATCTTGCTTATGCGGTTGGTGCATTTGCAGTGGGAGTTGTCAGTCGTGCGATGACTGACACTGGCATTGTGCACTGTGGAGCCATGCAGGTTGTCACTCGATACCTGCATGAGGAGTGTCATCGTAGCTCTAGCTGTAGTGGTATGCATGTTGCATCTACACTAGAGCGGTTACAGAGTGAGCTAGTGGGCATAGGTTGAGAGCCGTCTTCTCTCACCTCTTGTATATACTAGTTGTAGGCTAGTCTTCTCGCCACTTATCGGCACACAGCCTTTAGTGGGAGAATGTTAAGTAAAGGCGGTGTGCCTCACCATGCTTTGCCGTGTCCGACCGCCCACATTTATCTCCTTATTCTTTATACATACAAAGAGTAAGGAGCTCTCACTCACATTCTCACATGGTGCTCATATAGTGAGATTTGGGAGCTCCACCCACATCCTGTGTCTTGCTCTCTGTCCCTCTCTCTCTCTCCTTCTCACTCTCCGCACACGCACCGCATCTGCGCACTCACACCTGCTCGACTCGGATGACCGACAGGAACACCTGCCTTAGGTTTTGTTGGTTTAGAATATGCAAGCCATTGACTATGACCATGCTTCAAGACCTCCACATAAGGCTGGTGTTTTATTGCTGTTATTCTCTCCATGTTCTCCATTTTGGAAATTTGAAAAGCAACCTCTTTCGGAGCGTCTACCACTATCCTTGCAGTTCTAAACTTGTAGAACTCTTTTCTCAAAGCATACTTAGTGCTGTTGTTACGCAAAAAAGCTCTAGCCTCTATGATGGAATGCTGACCAACTACAATCCAGTAGTGGTATGTTGATAGCTTGTCTCCATTCACTTCAGTTGTTTGTAAAGGCATTTTTGTCATTGGGTTATACGGCATCAAGTCTACTGCACTGGAGACTGGCCTAGAGTGCCCTGCAAATTGCTTCAAGAGATATTTCACATATACATTTGACAATGGTCTGCATTTATAGCCATCTGGTGCAAGGTTACATTGCTGAACTGGGATCAATTGGGTAAATTGTACACCAAATTTAAAATAGTGCTCAATTTTGACGTATCCATCTAGCCCACTCTTAGAAGTTTTGGCAACTTCTTTATCAAGATCTTTTTCTTTGGGCTGTATAATAGAGTCCAACACAGCTAAGGATGCCGAGTCCACAACCACTGCCACTGAGGGGGTTCCAACTGTTAGGGTTGCAAGTCCACTAGAAGCTCCCGCTTCTTGAGTCTGTAAGGTATAACTGAAAGATTTTCTTCGGCCACATTTCCACTATTTTCTCCATGAGGGAGTCTGACTCTCCTTGAGAGTCTTAGATTGATTTGTCAAGTGGAAGAACAAGTGGAATTTCTCATCACTTCCACCATTTGGTAAGTGAAAATCTAGATACCAAGAACTTGGTGTTGAGCCTGTTGCATCAACTGACTTTGGCTTTCTCTTCTGAGACATTTTCTGTAAAAAGAATGACATATATTTAGACAAGATGGATATTATTACATCCATATGGACCTAGGTCCATAGAGTCACCTCTATATTAAACCATGTGGTCCTAGGTCAAAAGGGTGCCAACAAAATAGTTCTACAAGTGTACCTAGGCCACTCTATGGTAGTGTGATCACATGTTCCCTTATGACATTAGAAGACCTTCAAAGAAGTATCCCTTGAATGGCCTAAATACCCCTTTAGAGCATCTACACCAACACCATATGGCATCATGTGGCCTAAAGGCCATAGGGTCTCTTGCATGCTAGTAAGAAACTCTCTATGCTCTACATTGGCATCCTATGGCCCCAAGGCCACAAGGTGGCCACAATGTTTTAAAGAAACGCTTCATGAGGGTTTTCTGGTAACCTATGACCCTAGGGCCATATGGTGCTCTCCATGCAAGTAAAACCACTATTTGCTCTATATTGAGGAGACCTTGTGGGATGAAGTCCATAGGGTCCCCTCTATGCTAGTAAGAACCTTTGTTTACTCTATAATGGTACCCTGTGGCCTGAAGGTCATAGGGTTCCCTCTATGCTACTAAGAATCTCTTTGTGCTCTATGCTCTATCGTCTACGCTCTATGATCTATATTGACTTCCTATGGCCCCAAGACCACAAGGTGCCCTCATCGTTTCCAAAAACACCTAAATGTTTTGCTATGGCCTTAGGGCCATAGCTCTCTATGCTGATATAAAGTACCATGCTCTATATTAGCTCCCTAAGGCCTAAAGGCCATAGGGTTGGCCTCAAGGTCCCCAAGGGTGCTCTGTATGCCAATGAAAAATACTATTCGCTCTATATTGAGAGGACCTTGTGGGCTGAAGGCCATAGGAACCCTTCTATGATGGATTTTTGACAACCAATCCCCCTAGGTCAGGATGTTCTATATGCTAGTAAAAACACTATTTGCTCTATATTGGCACCGTGTGACTTGAAAGCCATATGGTCCCCTATATTCTAGTAAGAGCCTCTCCATGCTCTATATTGGCACCCTTTGGCCTGAAGGCCATAGGGTCCGATCTTTGCTAGTAAGAACCGATCTATGCTCTATATTGGCACCCTATGGCCTTCAGGCCATAGGGTCCCTTGTATGCTAGTAAGAACCTCTCTATGCTCTACACATCCGATGACCCCAAGGCCACAAGTTTCCCTCTATGTTTTGAAGAAACCCTTCATGAGGGTTTTTTGGAAACCTATGGACCCACGGCCATAGGGTGCTCTCTATGCCATTGAACAACCCTCATTGTTTTGGTACCCTATGGCCCCAAGTATAAAGCACTATTTGGTCTCTCTATGCTACTAAGAATTGATCTTTGTTCTATATTGGCACCCTTTGGCCTGAAGGCCATAGGGTCTGCTCTGTGCTAGTAAGAACCGATCTATTCTCTATATTGGCACCCTAATTCAGTCCATAGGGTCCCCTGTATGTTAGTAAGAACCTCTCTATACTCTATACATACTATGACCCCAAGGGCACAAGGTGCCCTCTATGTTTTGAAGAAACCCTTCATGATGGTTTTTTGGCAACCTATGGACCCAGGGCCATAGGGTGCTCTCTATGCTAGTAAAAACACTATTTGATCTATATTGAGGAGACTTTGTGGGCTGAAGGCCATAGGTTCCCCTCTATGCTAGTGAGAACCTCTGTTTTCTCTACGTTGACACCCTGTGGCCTGAAGGCCATAGGGTTCCTTGTATGCTAGTAAGAAGCTCTCTATGTTGTATGCTCTATGCTCTATATTGACATCCTATGGCCCCAAGGCCACAAGGTGCCCTCATTGTTTCGAAAAAACCCTCAATGTTGTTTTGGCACCCTATGGCCGCATGTATAAAGCACTATTTGGTCCCTCTATGTTAGTAAGAACCGATCTATGCTCTAGATTGGCACCCTATGGCCTGAAGGCCATAGGGTCCCCCCTATGCTAGTAAGTAACTCTCTATGTTCTACACATCCTATATATTTTGAAGAAACCCTTCATGAGGGTTTTTTGGCAACCTATGGACCCAGGGCCATAGGATTCTCTCTATGCCATTGAGGAGACCTTGTGGGTTGAAGGCCATATGGTCCCCTCTATGCTAGTAAGAACCTCTGTTTTCTCTACGTTGATAGCCTGCAGCCTGTGGCCTGAAGTCCATAGGGTTCCCTCTATGATAGTAAGAAGCTTTGTATGCTCTATGCTCTATGCTCTATATTGACATCCTATGGCCCCAAGGCCACAAGGTACCCTCATAGTTTTGTAAAAACCCTCATTGTTTTGGTGCATTATGCTCCCAGGTATAAAGCACTATTTGGTCTCTCTATGCTAGTAAGAACCGATCTATGCTCTATATTGGGACCCTATGGCGTTCAGGCCATAGGGTCCTATGTATGCTAGTAAGAACCTCTCTATGCTCTACACATCTTATGACCCTAAGGGCACAAGGTGCCCTATATGTTTTAAAGAATCCATTCATGATAGTTTTTTGGCAACCTATGGACCCAGGGCCATAGGGTGCTCTCTATGCCAATAAAAAACACTATTTATCTATATTGAGGAGACCTTGTGGGATGAAGGCCATAGGGTCCCCTCTATGCTAGTAAGAACCTCTGTTATCTCTATATTGACACTGTGTGGCCTGAAGGCCATAGGGTTCCCTCTATGGTAGTAAGAAGCTCTCTATGCTCTTTGCTCTATGCTCTATCCTATGGCCCGAAGGCCACAAGGTGCCCTCATTGTTTCAGATGGAATGTAGGGCACCTTGTGACCCTAGGGAACATAGGGAATCCTATGGCCCTTGAGATTGTAGATTGTCACCCTATGGCCCTTGGACCACAAGGTCTTTAGATGGGATAGAGGTCATCCAAGGGCCCGAGGGTGGCCTACGTACATAGGGTACACCATGGTGGATATTAACGGGCACCATGGAAGCCCCATGCACCTAGGGCTCTAGGGCCATAGGATCTCCAAAAGTAACATAGGGAATCATATGGCCCTTGCGATTGTACATTGCCACCCTATGGCACTTGGAACATAGGGTCTTCAAATGGAATGTAGGGCACCTTGTGACCCTAGGGAACATAGGGAATCCTATGGCCCTTCAGATTGTAGATTGTCACCCTATGGCCCTTGGGCCACAAGGTCTCTAGATGGGACGTAGGGCACCCTATGATCCTATGGATATAGGGCCATAGGATCTCCAAAAAAAACATATGGAACCCTATGGCCCTTGAGATTGTACAAATACACCCTATGGCCCTTGGGCCACAAGGTCTCAAGATGGAACATAGGGAACCTTTTGATCCTATGGCCATAGGTTCCTTATGCTCCTTTTGGAGATTCTATGGTGCTAGGGCCATAGGATCTTCAGAAAGAACATAGGGAACCATATGGCCCTTGAGATTGTACATTGCCATCCTATGGCCCTTGGGCCACAGTGTCTCTTGATGGGACATAGGGCACCCTGTGATCCTATGTCCGTAGGGCCATATGTTCATTTTGGAGATCCTATGGCCCGAGGACCATAAGATCTCCAAAAGGAACATAGGGAACCCTGTGATCCTATGTCCGTAGGACCATATGTTCATTTTGAAGATCTATGGCCCGAGGACCATAGGATCTCCAAAAGGAACATAGGGAACCCTATGGCCCTTGAGATTGTACATTCCCACACTATGGCCCTTCGGCCACAAGGTCTCCAATAGGTCACCCTTTGATCCTATGGCCCTCGGTTCTTTATGTTTCTTTTGGAGATTCTATGGCCCTAGTGCCACCCTATCTCCAAAAGGAACATAGGGAACCCTATGGCCCTTGAGATTGTACATTGCCACCCTAAGGCCCTTGGGCCACAAGGTCTCTAGATCGGACATAGAGCACCATGTGATCCTATGGCCATAGTGCCATATATATGTTTTGGAGATCCTATGGCCCTATGGCCATAGGATCTTCAATAGGAACATTGGGAACCCTATGACCCTTGAGATTGTACATTGGCACCCTATGGCCAAATGGGACATTGGTCACCCTATAGTACGATGTGAGACCACCCTATGGACTTATGGTCATAGGGTTCTTTAGGGCCATATGTTACTCTTTAGTATGAGGTGAAACCCTATGTAGACACACCCTGTCTAGTTTTATTTTAGTGACTACAAATAAATTTAAAGAAACTATATTACACCATATCTTACAAACACATATAGTGTACACTTTCTTTCCCACCTTTTTACCTCTTTTTTTTTCCCCATCCTCCTGCAACTGAACCCTAATCCATCCTCATACAACAATGCGCTCTACTCGTCCTCTTACAACGTGTGCCCAACTCCCCACAACCCAATTACAAGTATCCATAGTTTCAACATTTTCTGTAGTTATTGTCTTTTGTATTTGCTTGCATGTTTATAATTTTTTTGTAATTAGAGATTTTTGCAGTTAGAGTTTTACAGTTTTACAGTTTTACAGTATTAGGTCACTTATGAGGAGTTTCAACATTTTCTGTAGTTGTATGTCTTTTGTATTTGCTTGCAGGTTTATAATTTTTTTTGTAATTAGAGATTTTTGCAGTTAGAGTTTTACAGTTTTACTGTATTAGGTCACTTATGAGGAGTTTTCTGTTTTATAGATTTAGGTCCCTAATAAGAGTTTTTCGTTTTACAAATCTAGGTCCCTAATTAGTGTCTTCTGTTTATATTTTTAGGTCTCTAATTAGAGTATTCTGTTTTATATTTTTAGATCTCTAATTAGAGATTTTTCTGTTTTATAGTTCTAAATTCTACAGTTTTACAATTTTAGAGATGTAATTAATGATTTTTGTTTATTGTTTTAGAGAGAGGTGATTCACAACTTAGCTAAAACGTAATTAGATTAAGAACAGTTAAAACCGAATAAGCAAAAAGGTCAGGGTTTCTACAGGTTACTTCTGAGTAAATCTCTGTTTGATGAAAACCGGTTGCAGCAGTAGCAAGCAGTCACTTAGGTGTGTTGAGGCCACGACGATGATGGTAACAGATCTATGTTTGGGAGGTCGCGACAGCAGTCCTTCTGTTGAAGGTTGTGGCGATGGCTTCACGTAGATCTATGTGCACGTCGCAACGATGGCATAGAACTATATGCGTAGGGAGAGAGGGAGAGAGAGACAGATAAAGACAAGCTCTGTGTAGGTTTTGAGCAAGAAAGAGAGCGACAACACGAAAAAAATTGCGGTAGAGAGAGATAAGGTTAGTTAGGTTAGGTTAGAAGTTCAAAATTCGAATTTTGAATGTAGGGGCTGTTCTCACTGGTTTGCAGTCGAGATTTCTAGAGTTCTAGGCTTTGTGCAAAACTGAGATATAGCTCGTCAGCTCCGAAATTGAAAGAGCTTTTCAAAAAAAAAAAAGAGTATGGTTTTTTTTTTGGTGCAAGGCTTTGTCAATGTCCATATCTTTGTAGTACGAGTGGACGACACCCATGAAACAAAATTTGACTCCAGAATCAAAATCCGCATAGTAAAAAATACACTAAAAATAGCTAAATTTTAAAAACATTATCCCAAAAATTGTGCGCTACGATATCAATAAGTGTATTTGAAAACCCATTATGACAAAGTTTGTCATAGCGTAATTTTTTTTTAAAATTTTTTTACAATTATTTTTTAAATTTATGCCACTTGTGGATATCCCTTGAATGGCCGAAATTATTATGAAGACACCTCAGCCACCCCTGGGCTCACACCATAGGACGGCATGTTGGAGGTCAAGGATCAAAGCGTGCACTCAGTTCCATTTGAAAATCCTATGTCCTAGGGTTTTCTTCTTCTATCTTGTGAGATCCTTGTGGCCCTACGGTGGCAATGTGAAAGCTTGTGGACCTAGGGCCATAGGGTGGCAATGTTTAAGCTCAAGAGCCATAAATTGCCCTATATTCCATTTGGAAATCCTATGGCCCTAGGGTTTAGGGGCGACGATGGATAAGCTCCAATACATAGCCCTATGTTCCGGTTGGAGATCCTATGGCCCTAAGTCCACGACAATGTATAAGCTCAAGAGCCATACGTTGCCCTACTTTCTAGTTGGAGATCCTATGGCCCTAGGGTCATGGGGTGGCAATATGTAAGATCAAGGGCCATAGGGTGCCACATGTCCCATATGGAGATCCTACGGCCCTAGGGCCATGGGGTGGCAATGTATAAGCTCAATGGCCATACATTGCCTATGTTCCATTCGGAAATCCTATGGCCCTAGGGTAATGGGGTGGCAATGTATAAGCTCAAGGGCCATACATTGCCTATGTTCCATTTGGAAATCCTATGGCCCTAGGGTAATGGGGTGGCAATGTATAAGCTCAAGGTCCATAGGGTGCCACATGTCCCATATAGAGATCCTATGGCCCTAGGGCCATGGGGCTGCATTGATATCTTGGCCACCCTTGAACCCACACCCTTGAGCTTAGGGGCCTTAGGTTCTCTTATTGTATGTTGTGAGATCTTGTGGCCCTAGATCCATAGGGTGGCAATGTATAAGCTCAAGGGCCCTACATTGCCTATGTTCCATTTGGAAATCCTATGGCCCTAGGATCATGGGGTGGCAATGTATAAGCTCAAGGGCCATAGGGTGCCGCATGTTCCATATGAAGATCCTATGGCCCTAGGGCCATGGCGCTGCATTGGTATCTTGGCCACCTTTGACATCTTGGCCATAGGTTGTCTTTTTGTATGTTTTGAAGTCTTGTGGCCCTAGGGCCATAGGGTGTCAATGTATAAGCTCAAGGTCCATACGTTTTCCTATGTTCCATTTGGAAATCCTATGGCCACAGGGCCATGGGGCTGCATTGATATCTTGGCCACCCTTGAACTCACACCCTTGGGCTTAGGGCCATAGGTTGTCTTTTTGTATGTTTTGAAGTCTTGTAGCCCTAGGGCCATAGGGTGTCAATGTATAAGCTCAAGGGCCATACATTTCCCTATGTTCCATTTGGAAATCCTATAGCCCTAGGGTCATGGGGTTGCAATGTATAAGCTCAAGGGCCATACATTGCCGTATGTTTCATATACTGATCCTATGGCCCTAGGGTCATGGGGTTGCAATGTATAAGCTCAAGGGCCATACATTGCCGTATGTTTCATTTGGAGATCTTATGGCCCTAGGGTCATGGGGTGCCATAGGATGTATATATACTTGACATGAAACTCCCTATGGCCCTAAGGCCATAGGATGTATATATACTTGACATGAAACTCCATGAGGTGATCTTGAGGACAACCCTATGGTCTTCAGGCCTTAGGGAGCTAATGTAGAGCAAATATGCTTTATACCGGCATAGAGAGCTATGGCCCTGGGGACATAGAAAAACAATGAGGGTTTTTTGGAAACAATGAGGGCGCCTTGTGGTCTAGGGGCCATAGGAAGTCAATATGGATCATAGAGCATAGACGATAGAGCATAGAGCGCAAAGAGATTCTTAGTAGCATAGAGGGAACCCTATGACCTTTAGGCCACAGGGTGCTTCTCATGAAACACCTACATACATACTTGTTATGCTTTATGCTACGTAAATCAATATACTCTGCAAGAGGTTTGTTTAACAATTATTCTTGCAAATCTTCTTGCAGGTATGGCTAATTTCAATCATGGTAATAGAGTGTTCATGTTTGTAGCGACACAAAAGGTTGCCATTGGGACTGTATTTGAAATAAATCCAAGTGCATATTGTTCTGGCATGCTTATTGGGGAAGGCAATGTATCAGTGTCAGTTGATTTGTGTTTTGAAAAGAAAGCACTCATCCCTTTTTCAACAATGGATGCATTGACAGTGGGAGATTCTTTTCATAGTATTGTGAAATGGAGTAGTGGGTTGTTGCCCCGGGGCGGTCACTTTTTAGAATGTGTATGATATCACGTGAGTTAACCGGAGAGGATTATTAAAAGACCAAAATGTATAAAAATATATACATACAGAGGGGGGGGGGGGGGGGGGGGGGGGTTTAAATAGGCTCACAATGTAAGTATAGTATGCATATTGAGGTATTATTAATTACCTCTTGAACGCACGTGATATAGGGGTCTTTTGATAAGTGATTGCCCCGGGGTTGTTGCAACATATAAATGAGATGCATTACAAAGGGGATTCTATGCATGAGGCTGACAAAGCAGAAGGAGCATTGGATGCACAATGTAATGGAATGAGCTACAGAGAGGTTTGGAAGGATAAGAGAGTTCAACTTTGGGATGAAAGCAAGACACATGTAGTAGCCGAAGTGGTTGTCATGTATGTGTGTCCATTTGACTCTGTAAACTTTGGTGAGCTAGGTGAAGATAACATTGGTATTGGTATCGAAACATCCTATGCAAATGAGGCTACTATTTATGAAGAATCTAGTGTATGCGTCATTAATCTAGTTTGTTGGCCTATCAAGAGAGTGACAACTATGGATGGAAAAGAATTGTTATGCTATGAGGATCTACATGCTATGCATGCATTACAAGACACATGCATTGAATCAGATTATTTGGTAGAGCCTATTTCAAAAAAGTGGAAATATTGCTTTGTAAAAAGGAAGCCAAAAATGTCAGTGAAAGCTTCTAAGAGATCCAATCAAGCATCTCTAGCATCTGTCTAGCTTGTTTCAACCATAGATTGTTGTTCCAAAAGGTGTTGTCAATATGCAAATCGAGATAAGGTCATGGCTATGCGCAATGAATTTTGGGGACAGAGTTTGCAAAATAGAACAAACTATGTGTATGATACAATGTTGACTGCATGGCGTGAGAACAAAACAACTACAAAGACATGCTATGTGTTTTCTTTTAATGGCAGTGAGGTCTGTAGTAGAGCTTGGTACGAAATTCATGGCATTCCAAAAACTTCATTTTATCATAACCGTGAACATTTTGAGAATGGGGTTAGACGCTCAGTGCATGGTAATTATGGTGTCATGAGAAAATGAAGAGACCATACAGAAATGGGAAGGGCATTGATGTGCTCTTTTGTTGATGAAAACTCGGAGAGAATGCCACATAAGAGTAGAACCATGGAAGATGGTACTAGGGAAACTTTGCTTGCAATACCAAACACATACAAGCAAGTAGACATTTTACATGATGTCAATAAAACACTTGACACTATGAGTCTCAAGCCAATGTCTAGCACGGCATTCAATAGGATTTGGAATACAGAGTTTGCTAATGTGACATTGTCAAAAACAAGTGAGTTCTCCAAATGTGTTGTGTGTAGTCGGATAAATTCTCAACTAGAGTCAACAAAGGATGACGAGATGATTGCACGTTTGAAGGATGAACGTCGAATTCACATGTTGCAACAACAAAGTTGTAGGAATGTGTACTACACCTGGCGTTTCTCCCAGTTGCAAAAGGATAAGTATTTATGCATTATACATGATAAAATGGATAAGAAAAAGACAGCAATACCTAGGTTGCGTGTGAACTCAAAAGATTATGCGAATGCATATCAATTGCAAGTATCATTAACAGGTATGATAACACATGGACATGGTCATGGAATGTATGGTCACTTCTCACTTAATGGTCTATGGCCTTCAGATCCCAATGCTACAATTGGTTCCCTTGCATTATTCTTACATAATCTGGAAAGAACAAAAAACCATGGACTAGGAGATTTATGCCATGACGGTATGCCACGCAGCAATGTAACTTTATTCAATGCATTGAACTCAAGGAGAGCTCTAGACCTCCAAAACAAAATGAAGCAAGAGCGTGAGAGGAATGCATCAACAATGACACCACCGTTGGCCATCCAAGGATGTAATGAAGAGATTGTACACATACAATCAAATTCCTCTCAATGTGTTGTGGATACCATATCCACTCCTGTATTTCAAAAATTGCCTAAGAATCTTTTGCTATAGCTAGATAATTGTGCAGGAGAGAATAAAAATCGATATTTGTTTGCATACTTATCCTTGTTAGTAGCAAAAGGAGTTTTCAAAACCGTGCATTTGGGATTCTTAATGGTGGGTCATACACATGAGGACATAGATGCAATGTTTAGTAGGTTCTCAGAAAGATTGCGAACAGGAATGACATTCACTTTTCCACATCTGATGGAGCATTTTCAAAAATGTGAAAGCTCAGCTCCAACACCATTTTTTATGACACAAGTTCCCGACTTTAAATCCTTTGTGCAAGGGTACATGTGTGACAGACAAGATACTCTAGTCAGACACTCTAAGCCACTTCAATTTCGTTTCTATATGCAAGGTGAAGTCCCAGTAATGCAGTACAAAATTCATCCCAAATCACCCAATTGGATGCCAAAGGAGTGGGGAATTGAGTTGTGGAAAAAAGATGACCAGGGAAAACCAAAATTACCAATAGGCTGTCCAAATGTGGTACCTATAGCAGACTATGTGAGAGATAGTCCGCTTGTTATTCAAGGGATTAAGTCATATCTTGAATTTTGGAAAAGATGTTCTCTATTAAAGGGAAAGGACCATGACTCCACAAAATATATGGAGCCTGTTATCACTTATTGGAAAAACATAATCAATGAGCTTGAGCAACCAACCAATAAACACATTGGTGAATATACAACATTTTGGCCAAAGACTATAGGGAGTCATTGAATGCAAGAGATAGAGGAAGACAGAGATGAGTTTCAAGGATATGAAGAATTGAATGATCACTATGTTGGTCCTCAAAGTGCAAGGCCACAAGAGGCCTTTAGGCCTCAAATTGATGGAAAAAAAGGGGATCTTGTTCTTGTGAGACCCGCAGATCATGAATATCCGATATGGCTAGAAGTGGCAGAGTCAAACGTTGATGTAGACAAATCATCTCCTAACTACAAGAAAGTTCTGATTCAGTATTGGGCACCAAAACATCGAAAACGAAATCCCACAATCCAAGAACAGTATGAGGATTGTTGGAAAAAGAGTTGGTGTTGCAATCTTGCCGACCCAAAGCGCTGGGAGTGTGTTGATACAATTGTATGGTCATGGACTCCAAGGGGTGGAAGAATTGCGGAAACAATCAAGATCCCATCAAATGTCATGGAGAAGGCACATGCTAGCTTAATAAGAGAAATTGAATAGCATTTCATATCTTGCTCATTGTTTTATTTCCCCAGCTTATGTATGATTTTATGAAGTATTTTTTAACACCCACATAAAAATAAAAATTCTAAAAGTTGTTTCTCAACACCACCATTTTCTTGGGAACCTCTCTCTTTTATGAAGTGTTTTGAAACACCCACATAAAAATAAAAATTTTAAAAGGTGTTTCTCAACACCACCATTTTCTTGAGAATCTATCTCTTTTATGAAGTGTTTTGAAACACCCACATAAAAATAAAATTTTTAAAAGGTGTTTCTTAACACCACCATTTTCTTGAGAATCTATCTCTTTGTCACATTCCCAAATTAAATGAAATTTTGCTTAACTCCAGAATCAAGCCGTCGATTCAACTTGATTGCTACCCACTTTGATTGCAATTATTGGTTCCACTGTGTCTTCACCAAAATTCATTAATCGAATAGCATTTATTTGCAACGGTGATCCACTTTGTTGTTTTTGTCATAGAAGCCTTCCTTTTGCTATACGTTCTTTTTATTTTGCTTGGGCTTCTTCTCGTATTCTCTGTTTCTCCTTCATTCGTTGTTTTTCTTGATGGATTTGTGGAAGCATATCCTGTGTTAGTGATAAATGATACTTTTTTAACCGACACCCACTAATCCAATTTGGCATTTCTTCTCCTACCAATGCAGCAAGTTTGACAGATCCACTTTGTGATAAGTCACTAATCACAAAGGGTCCCATCCCTCGCTTTTTAAGTTTCTTGGCATGTTGCTTCAAAGTATAAATAAGTACATAATCACCTGTTTTGAACTCTTTCGTGCGCACATGCTTGTCAAAAAACTCTTTTTGTCTTCTCTTTTTAGCATAGATCGAAGCTACAACTCTCAGTCGAAGTTCATCTAGCTTTTCAAGATCATCTATTCTTGAAGAGAGCTCATGCCCTGTCCATTCTAAGCGTTTCGCTACTCGTAGAGTTGGAACTAAAAACTCTATGGATAATATAGCGTTTAGACCAAACACCATATTGTACGGTGTTGTTATGATTGATGTTTTGTAAGCTACCCTGTATGCCCATAGTGTTGAGTATAACTGCTGATTCCAGTCTGTCCTTGACTCTGATACAATTTTAGTCAAAACAGTACATAGTGTTTTATTTGTGGCCTCAGCTTGTCCATTTGCCTGTGGATGATATGGAGCAGATTTTCTATGTATGACCATGAATTCCTCTAGCAGATATTCAATGACTTCATTAAGAAAATGTGTTCCTCGATCACTGACAATTTCTATTGGTAATCCGTATTGTACAAAGACATTCTCATACAAAAATTGTGCAGTGGTTCTTGCGTCTGGTTTTTGTGTTGCCTTGGCTTCCGCCCATTTTGTGAGATAGTCCGTAGCCACAATGATATATTGGGTATGGGTGCGATATGCAAGGGGTGAAATAGGCCCCACAAAATCAATGTCCCATTTTGCAAATGCCCGTGCTCCCATCATTGGCCGTAGTGGCATCTCATCTCTCTTTATCGGCACCTTAGTGTGCTGACATGCGTCACAACATTTTACAAACTCCTTAGCATCCATGTGCAATGTAGGCCATCATATTCCTGCGGTTAAGACAATTTTTGCCATCTTATCGCCTGAAAAATGGCCTCCACTTATTCCTCCATGTGTGTGTTCTAGAATCAACAGGTATTCGCTTTCACTTGCACAGATTCTAAGTTGATTTTCCTTTCCTTGCTTGTAGAGTTGATTTCCAATTAAATTAAAGTCGCGAGCCTCTAGCTCTATAGCCCTTTTTCGCGCTTTTGTTATGTTTTCAGGAAATGTCCTTGTTGTTAAGAAATCAATGATATATTGACTCCATGCAGGTGCAATGTTTACCTGAAACAATTTCACGTGATCCACCGGTCGTTTGGCACTACATATAGTACAATTGTTAACATAAGCATGTGTGTCAGCATACATAGACGGCCAATAAACTCTAATTCTTTCAGTCTTTGGTGAGTTTTCATTGTTGAACAATGAAATGCACAATCTTGGATTTGTGCTTCTTCAAGATAACACTCCAATTCCTCTGGATTTATACACAATCGTAGAATTTGGTCCGAGCCTAGATGGTACAGTCGTCCTGCAATCAACTCAAATTTTTTTGTTTGTCAAAATGTTTTTTTTTTGGATCTGTCTTCCTTGTTATCAAATCTACCTCCAAAGGAAAGAATGCTAACAATTTCCTGAGACCATTTGGGTATCATTTCAATATTGAAAAGATAAGCATCAGGTATGTCATCGTCTACTCCTTCAGGAGATTCTCTGTTTTGCAGCCTTGAAAGATGATCCACCCATAGATGAGTTTTATCCTTTTTTACTACCACTTTGAAGTCAAACTCTAGCAATATAATAAACTAGCGTACAATTCTTCCAGTATTGCATGGTCTGTGAAGAACACGAATTTGTTTGTGAGCAAGTAATGCCGAAATTTCTTTACAGCATAAATCATTCCTAATCCCTCTCTTTCAGTGGTGGTGTAGTTAATTCTCTGCACTATTTAGCTGGTGGCTCGCATAACAAACTGGGAAATCCATTGTTCTGTCTCCAGGTTGAGCCAGAATAATCCCAATTGCATATGCAGATGCATCAATGTGAACAGGGAATATCTTTTCCCAATCTGGTGCTTTAAGTACAGGTGCTGATACAAGGTTTTCCTTAAGCTTTTGGAATGAAGTTTCGCACTCCTCAGTCCAGTCGAAACTGACTAATAAATGATACAGAGGTTGTGCAATGATTGCATACATATATATGAATCTTCGATAATATCCGCAGTGTCCCATGAAGGCTTGTACTTGTTTGGCATTAGTAGGCCTGGGCAAGTCTACTATGACTCTTATTTTGTCTAGGTCAGTGGTTATGTCATTTCTTGAGACAATGTGTCCTAAGATGCAGCCTTGTCTAACCATAAAAATGCACTTTTCTGGGTTGAGACAAATTTGATATGTTTTGCACTTCTCAAATACCTTTTGTAAATGGTCAATATGTTCTTCTCGTAGAAGAGAGTGTACACAGAGATCATCCATATATATTTTTAAGAGTATTCTTTGAACGCATAAGTCATTAACCTTTGGAAGGTAGCTGGGGCATTGGTTAGGAAAAAAGGCATACCTCTATACGCATATATTTCCCACTCTATGGCAAATGTTGTTTTGTGTTGATCCTCTATTGCAATTGCCAATTGGTTATACCCTGAAAACCCATCTAGAAAGGAATAAGCCCGTTTCCAAGCCACCCTCTCAAGCACATGTTTTGTGATCGGCAAGGGATAATTATCCCTTATTGTGGCTGCATTCACTTTTTTGAGGTTCACACACACACACAACTTCCCGTTCTTTTTGGGGACAACCACAATGGGTGACACCCAATCTGTATGTTTGATTTCATAGATCAATTCAGCATCCATCAGCTTGTCAATCTCCTCTTTGATTCGTTTAGCAAATGTGTCATTATATGTGTAAGGACCCTATTTGCTAGGTTTGGCATCTGATTTCAAAGAAATTGTATGTTGGCATATTGATGAATCAACTTTGAGGTCTTTGTAGGACCATGCAAACACATCTTTATACTTCTTGAGAAGTTGTGTTAGCATTTCTTCTTCTTCAGGCTCTAAATCAGTTGCTATATAGACAGGCGGAGGCTTTTCGCCTAGCGCAACGAGGTCTATCAGTTTAGCATTTTCCGGCCCATCGTAAGATTCCTAGTTTATTCTTTCGCTGACTGGTGTTGTCATTATGATTTTTCTGTCTTGGATGGTGCATTTTTTATAGTGGGATGGTACATTCATGTTTTCTTTTTTTGACTCCTCCTTACCATCACTTTCTCCCTCAATAGTCCATACCTCTTGTAATGACCGTTTTAGTTCTTGGTATTTCTTTTTATGCTCCATTTTGGTCCACTCTGGATCTTTTGTTTTTTCCTATTTTAATTGTTGATATTTTTTTTATTTTGTTTCTGTTTTAGTCTTTCGTGCTTATTTTATTTCCTCATGCTTGTTTTATTTCCTCATGCGTTTTTTTTCTTCGAACTCTTTAGAATCTTCCTGATATTTGGTCTTTTACACAATCCTCTGCCTTTACAAGCATGAGATAGTGAGTTTTATCTTTTATCCTCGGCATCAGGTTATCTCTAATTTTTTTTTCTGCTCTTTTTTTTCTATAGCGTTCTTGGCGTCTACAACATTGATTTGCAAAATCATAAAACTTGATATTTGTTGTTGTCTCCCCACGCTCGCTTGAGTTGTCTGAGCACTCGTTATCTGCATCGTTATTTAACTGCAGATGCTCAAAGGAGTCATAAAACGCTTCTTGTTCTGGTGGGTCTACATTCTCATCTCCTGTTGCTATAAGGCTTACCATGTAATAGGGTAGCACATCATAGCCTTCCTTATCGCAAAATTTTGTCGTAGGGCTATCTGTAATGGTACAGACATCCAATGTTGTTAGTATGTGTTCCCATTCCAGAGGTTCTAAGGCATCTTCGGAAAAAGGTTTGGGAATGTAATTCTTGTCCTCAATAGCTCTTTCTAAGACGCATTCCTCTCTTTTTAAGCTCCCACAATGTGAAGCTCCACACATCCATAGCTCTTTTTTCTGCCCTAACCATGCTGGGAGTTCGGACCCTGCCAATGTAGCTGAATCAAACTGTTCCATTGGTGTCTGGTTCACATCTTTGTAAGTATGGTCTTTTAGGTATATTTTGGCTGTAGTCTCGCCATGTCTGAGGTATATGTGGTCGTAACCCCAATCTTGGACCATCTTTAATTGTCTCATGAATAGTCTTCCCAAGATGATCTCGTAAATGTTCTTTTTGTCGAAATCAACTATTGCAAATGTATGCTCATACTCGATTCCACAAGAGGTGACAATTACTTTTTCTAAAAGTCCTAGAGGCTTTTCCATGAACCCATCTGCCATTTGCAATTTAATTCTTGTAGCTCTCAAAGCTGGTTTTCCCCATTTTTTCCAGATTTCCTTGGTGGCGATAGCGACTCCTGCTCCACTATCAAGAATAGCTTTGGAAACTACTCCTTGGAATTCTACTGGTAGCGTGGTATTTCCATCTTCTCCCTCGCAATATTCTCCAACCTTGTTTAAAGGTACTGGCCTAGTGTTTGAGTGAGGCTTGTCCAATTCTTTGATCCCGTCTTGAAGCTTCGATGTGGGGTCTTTTACTCCAAATTTTTCTAAGCATTTTCCTACGGTGGTCCACATGTTTGGTCGTAACCTCAAGAGTTCGGCTAATGTGATTGTGCATGCCACAAGGGTGGACAATAACTCAATCAACCCTTGTGAGTCCATCACTCTGTTGGAAGAAAGTCTTTGAGATGGGATTTCTCTCACCTCAGACTTAGCTTCATACTCCCCTAGGTGAGAGGGCAGAGCTTTTAGCGAGTCTGGTTGGCTGTGCCCCGAACTAATTGATCCCTTGTCTCCCCCTTGTGAATGCATATCAAAGTTCATTTGTGATCTTGCCTCAAATTCTTCAATGGGAGGTAAGATCTCATTTTTCTCCTTTCTCCTGCTATTTATTGGCTCACCTTGTTAGCTTCATTGGCGTCACAGATTTTCTTCCACAGGTCATCTAGACTGTTACAATCTTTACCCATTTCTACCAATGTTCTAGACTGGAAACCATCAATTGTCTCATATGTTGTATTTGGCACTATGATAGGTTCTCTCCTAGACTTAGAGGCAGTAGTGAGTCTCTCCTTTGTGTCTACTTGTTTCTCTAGAGTTGGTTTGATAGGGGTTGGAGCTGGTACCTCGTGCCAACTTGCAGGTTTACCAAGCGGATTTTCTATCAAGGATTGGGTTGTTTCAATCATCTTTTGACACATTTCCAACCTCTGTTTTTCTATTTCTGCATATGGATAAGTCATCCATCTTTGCTCTTGGGTTTGGTTGTTTTTGAGTCTGGCTTTGTATGCTTTTAAAAGTGCGTCTAACTGCTCATTTACTTTTTTTGCCAGCGGTGATCCTCCTGATCCTACACTTCTGGGTTCCACTATTTCCTTGGGCCCTATGGTTGTCGCAGGGTGTGAGCTTAGACTAGTTAGATACTCTAACCACTCTAATCTATCCTTTGTGTGTTTTAACTCCTCGGATAGAGCCGTTTGCTCTCGTTCTCTCCTGGCTTTCATACGCGCCTTTCTAGATTTCCAAGTGCTTCTCTGATTTTTCATTTTTGTACTTGGGGCATCGGTCTTTGGCTCTTCAATTATGGGTTCGTTTGTCATTCTTTGAGCTTTGGCTCGTGTCGCTGCCTGAATAGGTATTACTATCTCATTTTCTGACCTTCCACTGGAAGGCACTGCTTCTAGCATGTTCAAGGTAGTTTTTACTCCTTTGCTCGAGTTCTTAGGGCAATCAGGAATCAAATGAGTAATTCCACACTCGGTGCAATATGCGTTGACTCTAATGATTTCATCATGAGGACAGTCTCTTAGCAAATTGTCTCCACCACACTTGTAGTAGGGTCCCTTAGGCTGTTGAGGTGCTCCTTGAGCTCCTCTTTGTTGGTATGCATGCCTCTGCCTGCCCATGTCTCCGTTGGTTGTGAACAACAATGTTCGTTCATCCAAGCTATATCTTCCTTCTACTCCTGCCTGTGCAGCTCTTGGTGGTCCTGTACTTCCCATCATGCTCGAAGGTTCTGGTGTTGTGGGTTCTTTCGGTGGATAATAGACAGGATTTGCATCATATCCATTGGAATCTTCGTAATATGCATGCATAGGTACCAAAGCCTTCTCTTCTGGTTCATTTACTATTGGTATGTATCTTATGCCGACTGGTCGTAATCCTGGTAGGGGTGGTTGTTGCCCCAATACTGGTTGTGGTCTTTCTACACCTACAGGTCCTGGTAGGTTGCCTGCTTGATACCTAGGCATCGGTGGAAGTTGAGGAGATGCTACCTGAATTTGGGGAGCATATGGTCGCTCTCTCACATATCCCTTGTTATAATAACATTCCTCCGTCACATGGTTTGTTCATTTTTGTTCAATAGCACACCACTTCGGTTGTTTAGCCTGAGGCTTGGCATACATATTAATTTTTTTAGCACTTCCTCCACAAGATGCTCCTGGCTTACAGTTACTTCTCCTTTCGGTGCTGTCTTAGCGGACTTGCTTCCACTTTGTTGTGAGTATGAATCATCATCAAGATCCTTGAATTCACCCTCCTTGTAGACCGCACAATTTTCTACAAGGTAAAGAGCCTCCTTAGTTAACTCATTTAACGTTGTGCTCCTCTTCATATGTAAGTCCTTCTGGAGATCTGCGTTCCTTAGTCCTTGAATAAATATAAGCATAAGTCTGGACTAAGTTGGCAGTTCTTCCACAGGGCAGAAATTCACATATCTTTTTAGTCGTAGGGCTGCCTTTTGCACAGATTCCCCTTCTTTCTGTTTGACCTTATGGATTTGTGAGACTGTATTATGAGCTATTCCCCTTTGTGAGAATTCCTCAATAAACTCGTCAAACACCTCCTCCATAGACTGAAAGTCTTTACGCTCCACAAAGTCAAACCAAGTAGTAGCATCCTCCTCTTTTTAGTCGTAGGGCTGCCTTTTACACAGATTCACCTTCTTTTTGTTTGAACTTATGGATTTGTGAGACTGTATTACAAGCTATCCCCCTTTGTGAGAATTCCTCAATGAAATCATCAAACACCTCCTCCATAGACTGAAAGTCTCTACGCTCCACAGAGTCAAACCAAGTAGCAACATCCTCCTCTAGGGTAAGTCCAAACCTTGCAAATTGGGTAGGGAAGTCTAACACCTCTTCCTCTCTAATTACATACACAAAGGCTGCTACATGATCCCTAGGATATCTGTTTCCCGTGTATTTCTTGTTTACCTATTTTTGCACCTGAGAAGGTCTAATTCTACGATGGTCTACAAATCTCATCATTGATTCTCCTCGTTCTACTCCTCTGGCCTTTGGTAGTGAAAGGGTTCCTCTCCTAGAGGTGCCCCTAAGACATAATTTCTGATGGTTTTTTCAAGAGGTGGTTCATCTCTTCGAGCTCGTTCTATGGATTGTCTTCCAGGCTCTGTCGACTCTTGAGTTTTTGGCTTACTCTCGACTTGATACTGTGAATAGAGTGGTGGTTCTTGTAAATCTCTTAGCCCTCGTGCGGCTGGATAACCATCTTGGTTTTGGTCTTGTTCTAATGTTGCACTTTGTCGAAGCCATGCCTGCAATGATGGTTGGGTTGCTTGTTGGTTATGGTAGTTGATCGTCTGTTGTCGGTTAGAATGTGATGTTGCGTCGTACTCTTTTGAAAATGGATTTGTCGACTTGCTAGGGGTATAGGTGGAACCTTGGAACTTCTTCGGGGGCATATGTTGATGTTACTGGAACTGTTGCCTTTTCTACCTCCTCTAGGAGAATAATTTGTATTCTCAGCCGTACCTGTCAACAAAAATGATATCCTTCCCCATAGCAATTTCATAAGAGAATAAGTAAAGAATCTTGTCTTTGCTTAATTCGTTTGGGTAGGGTTCTTTGCATCGAAAATAAGAGACTACTCTCTCGCTCTCATGCTTGTAAATTCCCACATTCTCATGATAGGTAGAGACCCTGGTTGTTTTTTTATCATACATAAAAAGAGCTCCAGGTCGATCAATTTTTGGAGGCGGTTTTTGGGTTTCTGAGACCGTTTTTCCTTTTGCTACATTATCTCCATATCTGTTGTAATCCTCAGGGTTACTAACTATTCGATAGTGGTTAGAACCCCTTTTCGTCTCGGAATCTATCTCCATCATCATAGACTTGAATTATCTCCAGTCTCTGAGCAGGTCTTTCTTTTATACAAACACACTTGCGTCCCCGATAGTCAGAATAAACTAGGGGTCCCCTAGAGTTTGTTCCTTCTTAGAAGATTATAGTGAACTTGGCATCGTTCAAAGGGTTTTGGGAGGTACTTCCTCCTAGCATTGGTTCTTCATCGGAGAAACCTCCTCGCTATTGACTACCCATCATGAAGAAGGACTTTTTTGATGAAGTGTCAGTATCAGTACCTTCCTCAATGATCAGTGCTAATGGATCTAGCCTTGCCTGAGTTACACTCTCCTCAGTGGACACTAAGCTACTCTGATCACCTGCCACTTTTTGGTCTCTAGGAATGTGTCTTCTTGATCTTAAATTCATCAAACTTAGCAATGCAATTTATCACAAATTCAACCACTTACCTAGCAAAGGATCAGTTTCTGCACAACTTCTTGCCTTGCCGCCGCTGAATATACCTCTATACAAGCTTTTAATTTCAGCACAATTGAATCAAAGCATTTAACCGCTAGAGGTGGTCTTAGTAATGATTGGTATAACTAGAGGGTTAACCTCAACCACTACGGTACTTTATACACTTCGGATGTTCTTGATTAGGTCTGCTAATTTGGAGCTGTACTTCACTCGAATGTTTGTCAGTTTATAGGGAAAGTCTTAATTCAGTCTTTGCTCCGTCAAAAGGTCAAACAAGGTCCAATTTCACTTCTGAAAGAAGTTCTGGAACTCTTAAGTCAATTGGAACATCACTCTATGTCCACAGTCAGATTTTCACTTCACTAAGCTCCTATAGACATCCTACATGTAGGATGTCTACCTGCTCTATTTTGGCTGAATTTTGAACTATAGATTCTCCTTGATGTGCTGAGTCCACAACTGTTTTTACTTTTTGATTTGCACACCTATAAGCTAGTCAATTGATCAGAAATCTGTTCCAACATCTTGATGTTGGTCTCACTAGTCAAATCAACTCCAATTTGGACCAAAATTGACTAGGAGGCTTGCCTCAGGCTATACAACACCCTGCTATGCCTACAGTCAGTTTTTGACTTCAATATCATGCAGGAGACATCCTACGCATAGGATGTCTAAATACTCAAAATTGCTTCAAATGCAAACCACGAACTTCTCTTAAGGTGCCGATCACTTTGGTATGCTCAAAGTTGGATTTGGAGTGCTAAATCACAGAGAACACATCCTACGCGTAGGATGTCTAAGTGATCTGTTTGACCCCAGACTTGAGCCACAGCTTCCCCTTGATGTCAGCAACCCAGTGCTATGCTTAGATTTATGTTTGGATTTCAAAAGATCCCAATTTTAGCTATCCTAGCCCTTTTCAGTAAAAAATGCTAAAGTCTGCTTAAAACCCAATTTTCTCACCCTATTGAGATGAAACCTTTCTCATGCACTCAATAAATCATGTAGATCATGCTCATGCAGCCATCCTATGGTTTTGGTCTTAAAATAATGCCTTGGCACAATTTGGGTAGGATGTCTGACAATTTCCTTTCTTTTGGCCTTATCCTGTCAAGATATGGTCAAACTTCCACTTTCGAGGTGAAAATAGGGTAAAACCTACCTTCTAAACACACTGGTCAACTCAGATTTTCAAAATTCTCAGAAAAACATCCTATAGACATCCTACGCATAGCATGTCTACTGGCTTAAAATTTAATTTTTTTCTGACAGAAGTACTCCCTATGCTCTGTAGATCTCTCAGAAATACTCACAGAAACTCTTGAACTTCACTTCAGCTTCTAAACACTCTTTTTCGTCTTTTACAACTCTTTGATGAGCCTAACAACAAATATAACATGCATGAAGTGCTCCAGATCATAAATCATGATGTCATACTTCGCCTACTCCTACTCATCATGTGAGATGGTGATTTTGGTGTCCCGGTTGCTTCCTGGTCTCTCCGAACTCTCAAGATATCCTTTCACCACCTCTACTACTCCAAATCCTACTCTATACACCACAACTTAACTAATACCTAAAACTACCTAAGTCTACCTGAGTCTACCTAAGTCGAAGGATCTAGGCCAGACACTCGCTCCCTAGACTCCTCCTAAGACCTAGAGAGTCCTCCATCCTCTGATCCTATCTAAATGTAAAACAAGACTCTGGAAAGCCAGAGAATCCCTATCCTCAAGGACTAGTCTCGGTCACCTACCTAGGGTTTTCGTCCTCGGCAGCGGCGCCAATGTTGGCGGATACGCCACGACGGACATCAGCACAGCGAGAACTCACCTAACAAGATTTGTCAGCTAAGGACAAAGCTCAACCTGCAGGTGCATGGAAGCAAGCATAGGGTGTGAACCTACACTCGACCGACTCTCGACTACTTCCTACAGAGGTCTCTACCCAATGTCTAAGATACAACCTTCAGGAGTACATAAGAGGAGATTTCCTACGACGCTTTCAAGAGCCAAATACTCATCAAACGTTCTCAAAATGCTACGGAACTTGAAGGAAACTCTATTAAAACCAATAGGTCGCTCTCCCTAAGGTCCATGAACCAAAAACCAATATTCTCTGAACAACATGCACCTGTGTCTTATACCTGTGTCTTATACCTGTATCTCTAGCTGTAGCAAAAGTGGAGTTGAAAAATACAACTCCTGAAGCGTAGGTCGGATGAAGCTTTTGACTGCATGAACAACTTTGAAAGGGGGGTAAAACCCTAGGACACCTACTAGAAACGCTCTCGGAACGCTGAATTTTCCTATGCCGAAATCAAAAAACTGTTTGCACTTTTAAAAGTGCGCGTGTGCGGACACGAAAATGGGAAGCACAAATCCTGCTCTGATATCAGTTGAAGGTGTTGTGGGAAGCGTGTGCGAGTGCAAGTGCAAGAGGAAAGAGAGAGAGAGAGAGAGAGAGAGAGAGAGAGAGAGAGAGAGAGAGAGAGAGAGAGAGAGAGAGAGAGAGAGAGAGAGAGAGAGAGACCTGCTTTGGGTGGAGCGCAGAACAACATTATCCGGTTGTATTAAAGAATAAGTGTATGATGGTTATGTTAGTAGATGGGTTAGTAGTAAGTGGGATGTCCGGCCAGTTGGCCTGAATCCCAACAAATACATCTTTTTGAAGACAATGGCTTTGAGATATAAGTCCCAAAACTTTTCTACATATTTGTGAATAGATTTGTAGGGAGAGAGCTTTAAGCTTTGCCATTCGGTGAGTACTTTGTCTTTGGCATCGGTAGCCAAAAACTGCTTCATGATGGAAGCTCATAAATCTTTCCATGTTCGTGGAGCTTCACCATTTTCCTGTAGGCTAGACCACTGACATCGGGTTAGCTGCACCGCCCTCTAGCCCGCTGACCGAAAAACTAAAGAGGCAGGCTCTCAGATCAAGGCTGCAAGGATCAACCCCATTTAGGGAGAATGGTGTAAAAAAAACAACAAAAAAGATGGTTTTTTTCTTGAAGGAAGAATACACTAGACCACCCAAGCTCCATGCACTCTACATTCCATGCACCACTAAGCACATAATGCACCTCCCAAGCTAGGGAGCTCATGGTATCATGCTTTGTTGCATGTGCATTTTAGCACTAGCAACATCACCATCATCACCAATTTCCACCCATACCATGGTTATATTACTAAGTCATGACCACCCCATGCACATAAAACACTCCCTATCACCCCACAAGGCAACATGAGCATGCCAAGATTGAATGCAATGACACCATGCTACCTCAGGCCACTCGATGCTGGTGATTGACATCGTTGGTGGCTACATAGTCTTGATGTTTCCCTCAACTAACCTCCTGGTAACGTGCTAACCCCGCTAACTCCAAATGCTTGCCATCACCATATGGTGCTCGCATTCCATCATGCATCCCCAGTGCCAAGAGCAAGGTTGTTAATAGTCAAGACCACCGTTTGTAAGTATCATCCTCATAAATAAAAGTGCACAATGCGCTCATGATCTTTGATTCCATTCTCTCTTCTCCTTAGCTTTGTTTTCCCATATCCGTGGGGATGATTCATCTCTTGTATATCACTCTGCTTGTGATTCATCACTTGCACCATCACCAGTCAATCATGCTCCATTCCAACCTTGTCACATATCTCTCTTGTACACACACTCTTGACTATTGACTAGACATTTTCTATATCCGGATGTTTGCCACATTATCATTTCATGTTGGTTACCTAGATGGCATCTCATTTTTGCTACCCTAGGTAATTTATGACTGTGTCCCTGCCGCACTTATGCTAGGTGGTGCCCCTCTATAGTCATAGGATAACTCCTACCTCAAGATGATGCTTGGGGATGTTCAGGCCATGTGTGGTGTAGAGGCCACCCCATATGGCATGTCATTTTTGGTTATCATTTTCTTGGTGCACCACAGAGGATCCTTTCATGAAACCCTTCAATTTACAAGACTGAAAACCCTAACCTTTTATGGATGGATGAATGGTTAGAAGGTTTTGCATCTCCATAGAGGCTCAAGTGCCAAGCATAATAGCAATAGATTTACAGTGGGAAAAACAACCAGCACGTCAGACTCTGTGGATTTACATAGTCCGTGTGCCAAGAATAAGAAGGAGGAAGTCAAGACCATGTGCGCAACCTATGACCAACCCGCAAGAACAAGATGGAGGGAGCTCCACACAATAGAGAGTCAACACTATTCTACTTCGAGAATCGTGTAACTCAAGTCACCGAGGTAATTATCAATCAGTTTCCAAGTTGCATCTGATGCTACAGAACAGATAACGGAAGCACATGCTCATGCTCTCACTAAAGAGACTAGGGATCTAGTAAGCCTGTTTCAGGAAAGGACACCACCCTCTCCCACAAGTTTGGACAATGACTAAGCACCTCTAAGCTTCAGATGAATGAGTACAACCTACCTCAAGGCATATCAAACATTCTGATACGAGTACGCTCAATCAAGGTAATACCGGACTGGAAGGCTCACTACCAGCATGTCATCGACACCATGCTAGGTGGGGAGCGCTTCTTTGAGGTTCTGGCATCACATCAGCCATTTGTTTTACCTTTGGTACAAGGCAATGTACCGCTTGAGATTTTAATCTACGTTCTAGTATAAAAAGGGTACACACACCTCCTTGTAAAGAAATAAAGAAAAAAAAAAATTGAATACAGGCTAAGCAATGTGTCTTTCTAGCTCTCTCTCTCAGTAATCATGGCAAGTGTAGCATTTCCAACATTTAAAGGAAAGAAGGGGGAGGATTTGGTAACAAAATTCTTAGATGACTTTGAGTAGCATGTGTAGTAAGCAACAAAAATAGAGATGAATCTCGAGTTAGAATCTTTAAGCATCTCTTGAAACTAGAAGCTAGGTCGTGGTACAAAGCACTTCCACAAGCAACTAAGGATGACTGGGAGCCCTTAAAGATTGCATTTAAGAGGCGCTTTGGGGGAGGTACCACTTCAACAAAGCTGTAGGACAAGTTGAGAGACTTGAAGTAGGAGGGTCTTTTAGAGTATGCCACCTATAAGTCCAAGTTTGTGGATTTGTGGGACCGGTGGGTTGAGTCACTGGCAAGAGGGGAAGCTGCACCCGATTTCCTAAAAAAGGACCGGTTCATGCATAGCTTGTGGCCACTAGTCAAAGAGAAGGTGAAGGGTAGATTCGCAGCTACATATGAGTTAGCCGTGGAGATTGCTTGCTTTAAAGACAAAAAGATACAGATGAAGACCAAAGAAACCGTGTCAACAGAAGTAGGAACATCGCATTGACCAACAACCGCAACAACCACCATTCCTCCACCACCATCGGCCCCTGGGCTAAGAAATGACCAACAAGATATGTTGGCCCACATTAATTACCAACTACAGAAATTTGTTTATCCACTTTATACATCAAGGAAGGAATCAAGAGAGAGATCGAGAGCACAACGATAAAACAAGGAGTATCACTGCTACAACTGTAGAGAAGATGGTCACGGTATGGACTACTATCCCAAACCGCGACAAAACAGTATGTACTATTGTCCCAAACCGCGACAAAACTATAATAGGGGAGGTAAGAGAAACCACGAGCGAGATCAAGACTTGGGGAGAGCACGATGACAAAACAAGGAGTATCACTGCTACAACTGCAGAGAAGATGGTCACTATATGTACTACTATCCCAAACCGCGACAAAACTATAATAGGGGAGGTAGGAGAAACCAACTCTCACCCCTAGAGAGAGAACACCTCCACCCCGAGCACCAGCCCCACCAAGACAAATTCTACGTCCACCTCACGCACCACCACAAGCACCCATTCCACCTCTTCCATTGGCACTGACGGGAGCAAAGCGAACCCCGAACCCCGACGGCCTCTAAAACACCGGGGACCGAATGGCGCGCCTCGAGCCTGTCATGGTAAAGCAAACAGGGGCACCACCTAGCTTCAGCGGCTAGGACGCAAACAACACACCACCATAACAAAGTTTTCATCCAAGAGAGATGGATGCTTGGGAGTAATGATGAAGAGGAAAGAGAATGAGATCAAGTGAGAGAGAGAGAGAGAGAGAGAGAGAGGTAGAGAGAGTGAGGGAGGGGGTATAGCGGCTTAGTACTTAGGCACCACAAAAGGATGGCGAATCCGCACACCCTTCACACATACACAAGCTCACTCCAAACACAAGACTAGGTGGCGATTCCGCACACCTCACATGGGAAAACATTGCAAGAAAACATACTCACAAGACCTCAAGCTTTATTTAGAGAATAAGGCGATGAAATGGGGAGCATAGGGTAGGGGAATGAGAAGGGAGAGAGTGGTAGAGCACATGGTGGATAGGTGGGAGTTGATGGCGAAGACTCGCACGAGGGTTATGGCCATCATTCTTCATTTAGTTGCCCTTCATCTTCCATAGCCAAGGGTGTAGAGGTCATGCTCAAGACAAGCATGGTGATTGCGGTGATGGTGATGGTGTGGGTGTGTGTGTGAGCACTAGGCACACAGAGTGCATAGTGTGTTCTTTGGTGATGTTGTGTGTGTATTTAGTGTGATGGTGACCCCTCTTTATATAGGGGAGGAGGGGGGAGGAATTCTAGAATTTAGAAATGAAGAAATCATTATCTACATAGGCCATGTGACTGTGGGCCCCACTTGTCTGGCTGTGTTTATATGTGCCAGAACAGCAGTCTCATGAGAGAGAGACTAAGAGAGAGAGATGGGTTGATGAAAAAAAGTGAGAGGTGACATGGAGAATAAAGTAATTACAAGAGGGGAGAGAGGGGAGTGTATTCAGAGGTGAATCTGTGTGCAGATGTGTGAACACAAGAAAAATCAGGTAACCTTTTTCAGTGGTGAGTGTGTGAGTGTGGGGGAGGTTATTTAGCTACAAGACAAGAGACATGGCGCCCTTTAGAGAGAGAGAGGGGTATTTGGGTCATGGGATATGATAGGAGAGAGAAAGAGGGGGTGGGGTATGCTATTTTGGAAGATAGGGTAAGTTGCATGTGAGTTAGGGTGCATTATTGGTGAGTTATAATGCATTATTGGTGAGAGGTGGGGTAGCTTGAGGGGAGAGAGAAAGGAGAAAGGACAAGGGGAAGAGAGAGGGGCTTGACCTTTTGAGTGGAGGAGAGGAAAAGGGACACCCGGCGGGGCAAGAGTGAAGAAAAAGGAGGCAAGGTGGGGATGGGCTACCCCGCAAGCATGAGGTGGCCTATTTTACCTTTCTTATATATTTACATAATCATACTTTATTTTTTTCTTACTTTTTTCAATGCCTTTTATCACTCCCTCCATAAGAGGGGGTTTTCATGGGGTGGGGACCAGAGAAGAGGGGTATGGGAGCTTGGCTTGTGAAAAGTCCCCATCATTAGCCCTCCCCTTTTGGCTAGAGTCATTCATGTCTCTAGCTCATCTATTTGATCATTATCGTCGGAGCTGGTGGCTGATGGTGTGTCCTCATCTGGAATGTCAATTGGTGGAGTCTGGTCAAATCGAAGAAAATAAGGTTTAAGTCGCCAATCATTTACCTTGGTTTTATGAAGTTTTCCATCAGCCTCCATAAGCTGGTAGCTTCCATTGGCATACTTTTTCCTGATGATGAAAGGGCCTTCCCATCGGAGCAGGAGTTTCTTATCCTTGGGCGTGTCGAAGCGATTGTCGTAGCAGAGCACCAACATTCCTTTCTTCAATTCTTTTTTCCGGAGATGCTCGTTAAAGCTAAGTCGTCTATGCTCTGCTTGTGCTGCATAATAATTTATTGCTTCTTCTCTGTCCAGCTGCAGTCTTTCCAAGTTGATGATGTGATCTCTCAAATGCATGTTGGGTTGTTGAAGTTGGCTTGCCATTACTCTGAGACTTTGTAGTTGCAGTTCAATGGGCAAGATTGCTTCCTTACCAAATACTAGATGATACGGTGTGAATACCAAGGATGTACGAAATGAAGTTCTGCAGGCCCATAAAGTTAGTAGTAGATACTTATCCCAGTCTCCGGGATGATTTTTTACCTGCTTGGTAATAATTTTAGAAACCATTCCATTTACCTTTTCAACTAGGCCATTACATTGAGGGTAATATGGTGAAGAGTGCCTCCTTGTAATGCCCAGTTTCTGCATTAATTCTCCTACCAAGTCTGCCCTGAAACCTGGCCCTCTATCAGAGATGATCTCTAAAGGTGTGCCAAACCTACAACATATGTGCTCGTAGATAAATTTAGCTACCTCTACCGCTGTGATTCTAGTGGTGGCTGTAGACTCTGCCCATCTAGTCATGTAGTCGACCCCCATGATAATGTAGAATTTTCCTGAGTTGGCCCTAGGTAATGGCCCAATGGCATCGATACCCCATTTTTCAAATGGGCCATATGAGAGAATATGTGTCTGTGGTTCAGGCATAAGTGACCTAGTGCCGGCCTTTTGACACAACTTACACGTTTTGCACCAATGGTGTACATCACGGTTGAGGCTAGGCCATATGAAGCCTGCCTGCAAGATTTTCCTACTTGTTATGTCTAGGGCAAAGTGACCACCACAAACCCCGTCGTGACAGCTAGCAATTACTCCCGTGATTTCGTGAGAGAGAGGGACCTTCCTGAGTATTTGGTCCTTACCCTTACAGTACAAACCATCATTGATGAGTCGATACCTTGTGGCCTTCCGCGTCAGCCATTGCTTCTGTCCCTTTGTTAAATCTGATGGGCATTCCCCTGTTTCTAAAAAATGCATGATGTCAGGCAAGGCATCGCTGCCTTGAAATAGAGGGAGCTTTAGTTTTATTGCTCCAACCACCACTTCCTGTAGTCTTTCACTTGCTAGGGCATCTGCTTCTTGGTTTTGAGCCCTTGGGATATGGTGTATTTGAACTTCTTCAAACTTACCCAACAAGGTTTTTACACCACTTAAGTGAGTCCTTAAACTAGGATTCTTGCATGTCCATGCTCCATTTACTTGCCTTAGCAGAAGTAGAGCATCCCCAAATACATTAAGGCGTTGTACACCTTGTGAGACGCACCATTGTAGACCCTTGGTTAGTGCTGCATACTCAGCTTCATTGTTAGAATGTGAATCTAACAATTGGCCCAATGAAAATACCTTTGTCATCAAAGACCACTATGCCTGCAGCTGCTTTGTCGGACGCTCGCTTGTAGTATCCATCAAAGTAGAGAGAGTATGCTCCTTATACCATCGGTGGTACTGGAGGTAATCAGACTTCTCCTTCCTTAGATTGCTTCTCCTTCCCTTCAAAGACTTGGTAGGTCATGAGTCCCCCCAAACTTGCCCTTGTCGTGCTTTCTACCTGTACCGTGTAGTCAAACTCTTGCAGACGAACTAGCCATTTAGTAATTCTAGCAGACACATCACAAATTGCTTAGGCAACAAATATGACCTAAACTTTGTAGTTGCAAATCTAAGAGCTAGGACTAAGTGTTCCACATGGGTGAAACCTTTCTCTCCTGCTGTCATCATTCGACTAGAGAAGTAGATTGGCCTCATGAAAGATGTCGTCGTATCCTTTTGGAGTAGCACAGCCCCCAATGAGTCATCACCAACACTTGAGGTGACATAGAATTTTTCATCCCACTTAGGTGGTGAGATAGTTGGCAGAGTGGCTAAGACCTCCTTTACCTTGTTGTAGTGATGTTCGCTTTCCTCGTCCCAAGTGAAAGTTGATCTTTGAGTGAGTTGTTGCAGTGGTAGAACAAGTTGTGATAGTAGATGTATGAATCTACTTAAATACCTCCCTTCTGTAGAAAAGAGACCAGTTGACGTGCGGTCGTTGGTGAAGGTAGGGCTATGAGTGCGGACACCTTACTTGGGTCGGCGTTGATACCTCTTGCTGAAATTTCATGGCCTAGTAGAATGACTTTACTCTCCCCAATGTGACATTTATCCACATTTAATTGCCCACCTAGGCTCTGCAACCTGGCCAAACCTTCAGTTACCTTTTCTAAATGTGAAATATGGGAGCTATATATACAAAAATCATCAATGAACACTCTTATGGATGTTCCAAAGAACGGTTGAAAAACATATGTGACATATCTTTGGAATGTGGCAGGTGCATTTGTGAGACCAAATGGCATAACCGTGTATGCAAAACAACCCCATGGCATGATAAAAGTGGTTTTTAGCTGATCTTCCAAGGCTATGCATATTTGAAAGTATCCTGAATAACCATCACAGACGGTATAGCATTCAAAACCCGCTACTTCATTCAGAATTTCATCCAAGAAATGGAGAGGAAAGTGGTCTCTCTTTGTAGCTGCATTTAGTGATTTGTAGTCAACACAGACCCTCCACTTACCATTCTTTTTAGGCGTCACCACTACGGGTGACACCCATTCTGAGTTTTCTACAGGATAGATGAATCCCGCCTCCAGCAGTTTCCTTACCTCGGCCAAGAATGCCTTTTCTTGTATGACCCCCAGTCGTCGTAGCTTTTGCACAACTGGTTTTACCCCTTCCTTCAGCTTAATATGATGTTCCACCACTGTAATGCCTGTGATTCTTTCGTAGTTTTCAATGAACAGGTTAGGAAATCCCATCAACATTTGCAAAAAACTATCTTTCTCCTCAAGTGTTAATTCCGTAGACAACATACCCTTCAACCTACTTCCTCCTAGGCCAGGTGATTTGCTCTCCTCTTCATTGGGTTGCCCTTTTGGTGATGGATCACCAGTTGTGCTTACCCTTTGTGGATCCTTCATAATGATACCCATCACATCAATGGAACTGTCACTTTCTTCGGTGGATGTGGTCTCCTCCTCAGAACTGGAAGATTCGCTAGTGGTTTCATATGCCGATGTTTCCAGATTCATTTGCTTCTGCTTGCCAATCCTCATGTCGTAGTAGATTGTCTCCCCTTTCTTACCGGTCATGCGTAGAAGGCCAGTACCCCAGTCTTGTTTTGCATTCATGGCCATCAACCATGGCCTTCCCAAAATTAGTGGATAGCCCTCCCCCTTAGTAGGCATTACAAAAACATCTACCTCTACCTCAGTGTTGAAAGCTTTGATTTTCACGGAACTTACCACACCCACACACTTTACTTTTGCGTTGTTTGCCATCTTTGCCTTGCATGGAGAAGGCTTGTCAACCTCGAGCCCTAATCGAAGCATCATAGCTTCGCTCATTACACAAATTTGTGCACCTCCATCAATGTAGGTGTTTCCAACCCTCTTTCCTTTTATGTTTACGTCGACAATTGGAAGGATGTCATCCATGTTGCATCCCGAAATTGCTCCGGCTACCTTTGTTTTGGAGCGTCTTGTACTTACCATTTTAGACCATTGTCTCCTTACTTTAGGTACAAGATGTAGCAGGTGTGGCCATGTAATCTTCGGTCCTTGCTCTGCCACATCCAATGTTAGATCATAGGGCTTTGAACTTTCCTCTAGCTGGAAGTCGGTGATGCCCAATTTCCGTCGTGGCCTTGATGGCCTCTTGCTAGTTTCTCCTCTCATGCTTCTCTCATCATCTGATTGTGTAGCTTTCTCCCTCTTAGCTCTTTTCACAGTCATGGCTTCAAGTGGTTCTAAAAAGGTTACCTTCTCCTTACCCTTGTCCCTCTCCTTTGCTCTGGGTGGATCCACTACTACGGCTTTTCCTTTCTCTTCTAGCCTTATGATGTTTACAGGGCGATCAGGTGGTGGGGCTGGTGGAAGAGGTGGGATGGATGCTTGTAGTGGTGTCTAGGGTGGACGTAGAATTTGTGTTGGTGGGGGTGGTGCTCGGGGTGGGGGTGTTCTTTCTCTAGGGGGTGACAATTGGTTCCTCCTACCTCCTCTATTATAGTTTTGTCATGGTTTGGGATAGTAGTACATACCGTGACCGTCTTCTCCGCAGTTATAGCAATGATACTCCCTGTTTTGTCGTCGTGCTCTTCCAGGGTCTTGATCTCTTTCTTGACTCCTCCCTTGTTGTATTAAGTGGACAAACAAATTCTGCAGTTGGTCAGTAATATGGGCCAACATATCTTGTTGGTCATCTCTTACCCCAAGAGCCGGTGGTGGTGGTATGGTGGTTGTCGTAGTTGCAGGTCGACGCGATGTTCCTGCTTCTGTTGACTCGGTTTCTTTGGCTTTCATTCGCAGCTTCTTGTCCTTAAGGCGAGCAATCTCAACGGCTAAGATTGAATGCACCGACACCATTCTACCCCCAGCCACTCTCGATGATGGTGATTAACGTCATCAGTGGCTACATTGTCTTGATGTTTCTCCTTCTAACATGCTAACTCCGCTAACTCCAAATGTTCACCATGCACCATATGGCGCTCGCATTCCATCATGCATCCCTAGTGCCAAGAGCAAGGTTGATAATAGTCAAGACCACCGTTTGTAAGTATCATCCTCATCAATAAAAGTGTGCAATTCGGCCATGATCTTTGAGTCCATTCTCTCTTCTCCTTAGCTTTGTTTTCCCATATCCGTGGGAATGATTCATCTCTTGTATATCACTCTGCTTGTGATTCATCACGTGCGCCGTTACCAGTGAGTCATTCTCCATTCCGGCCTTGTCACATATCTCTCGCGTACACACGCTCCTGACTATTGACTAGGTATTTTCTATATCCAGATGTTTGCTACATTATCATTTCATGTTGGTTACCTAGATGGCATCTCACTTTTGCTAACCTAGGTCATCTATGACTACATCCTAGCCACACTTATGCTAGGTGGTGCCCCTCTATAGTCATAGGATAACTCCTACCTCAAGATGATGCTTGCGGATGTTCAGGCTATGTGTGGTGTAGAGGCCACCCGATATGGCATGTCATTTGAGATTATCACCACCATTGCCTGGCCAACTTTTGAAAATTCATAGCTACATGGTGTAGCTTTAATGAGGACTCCGTGAATCCCTCATCTCCAAGTGCCACATCAAATTGTTGAATGAAGGCCAAGACTTTGTTCGTAGCACTAAAGGTACCATCGTAGGTAAGAAAAGAGATGTTCTTTCCTCCCTCTTTGAACTTCTTGAGCTTAGATGACCTCTTCCATGTGGCATAGGATTTTCTATGGACTCTTCTTTTTGGTGGTTCAAAAGTTGCACCATCACTTTCTTTAGAGGAGGACAAATTTGAGGAGGATGGAGAAGAGGGTGACCTCTTTCTCGCCTTTTTCTTCCCTTGTTCCTCCTTGTCTGCACCATCACTTTCTTCATAAGAGGAAGAGGATGAAAAATATGGAGAAGAGGGTGACCTCTTTCTTGCCTTTTTCTTCTCTTGTTTTCTATTATCCCTCTTTGAATTATGGTGTGGAGAAGTGTGCGATGGTCTTCTCCGTTTAGGGGGTGTTGGAGAGTGTTTTGCCTGCAATTTTTGTGGAGCCATCTCCGTCGAGGTGGCAAGAGACTCACTTCTTTCATGCTCTTTTGGTGGGGGCTCTTGAGTTCTCCTTTGGGAAGGAGATGCATCATCAAGTAGTAGATTATTGAGCCCTTTGTATGGATCCTCTTCTTATTCCCAAATCAAAGAGAAGACTCTTTTGGAAGTCTCACAAGGAGGCCTCCTAGGTACTCACTCTTCTTGATGGGGAGTTTGGAGAATCCCATGAGCACGTAGCTGCCATTGAGCTTCATTTTGGAGGGATGGATTGCCCATGGCTTGTTGAAGAATAAGAACAAGGTAATCAAGAAGCATAGGGGCATCATTAGTAGCATGTTCATTAGCAAAATCAAAGCTATCAATATTAATTTCATTCTTTCTACTATTGTCAGCCATTCTAGCAACTTTTAGGTGTACATTTCTAGGTATACTTTGGCACTTCAAGCCCTAGTTGCTACTCCTCTTAACCTCTTTAGAAAAGCAATCAAGCTCTTGTACTCGTGGCTCAAATATCATTAATTGCAAGAAATAGAAGGGAGGGTCTTTCAACACCAAAACATTACCGACTCCTATCAAGCTTCTAATCGCTCAATAGTGGGTAAGCCATAGGCAAGCCCCGTAGGACTCCACTATTAAGACTATAGCTCTCGACGGTGATGCCCTATTATCTGCACGAAGGAGGCACACTGCAAGGATGAAAAATCCCTATTCTAATTATTCAATTGTAATTAATAATGCCAACCATTAATAGTTAGCTTGAGGACCTCCCTTCTTGAGCAAGAAAAGAGAAACATTGTGCTCTGATACCAATGTAACATTTAATGGTCTAGTAACTTGTATGTAGAGGAAAATAACATAGACATAGTGAGCATTTCATTAGAATGGATTACTAATGAGCATAGCAAGAGTGCTTGGATGGAGAGATCAACATAAAGCATAACACCTAGTTAGATAGGCATGACCATTACTTCAAAAGAGAGAGAAATTAAGCTATTGACAATTGTTGATGACCGGATTTACATGGAGACGATCCCCCCCTCCAAAAGGCTTTGTATTATAGATTTCCGCCATCAAAGGAGACATTTTACAATACAATACTTTGTGTTCCTTCAATAACTTTCCGGTGCAACGAAGATGGAAGCTTCAAGCACCAAGCTAACACTTGTAAAACAACATCAATTCCCTCACAGTTTCAGCCCCAAGACCTCACACACCTTCGAAGATGGTGAGAGCTAGCGGGGTATGAGAGTAGATTGAGAGGAAGGAGTATTCTTACGCGAAAGAGGTATATCTCCTCACATAATCACTCATAATAGCTTAGCATAGCTTAGTAATTAGCATAGTGGAGGAGATGAGCATGCATTGGAGCTTGGCTCTTGGTTGGTTTTGCATCACAAATCCAAGAGTTGTTGGTGTAGGCATCCCTTCTCACAAGCTTGGGGTAGGTGATGAGCTTTCCATTAAAGCTTGAGAACGAGAGAAATTCTTATTTGCTTCACACATGAAATTGTGTGTGTGTGTGTGTGATAATGCCTTGCCAAAATCAGGCTCCTCTCTCTCTTGGCCGACCCCTCTTGAGTTTTACTCATGCTAGCATCCCATTGGACACTACAAAGCTTAGCCAATGATAATTAAGAAGCATAAGTGATAGCCTTATAACATGTGTCCCCCAATGTATTGTGCATGAGTCTTATATGCAGGAGGTGAAATGGGTCCGACATAATCAATCCCCCATTTTGCAAAAGCTCTTGCCCCCATCATTGGTCTAAGTGGCATATCATCTCTTTTAAGTGGTACTTTGGTCCGCTGACAGTCATCACACCGTTTAACGTATTCTTCAACGTCCATATGTAATGTTGGCCACCATATTCCTGCGGCTAAGACAAGTTTTGTTGTCTTATCACCTGAGAAATGGCCTCCACCTACTCCTCCATGAGCTTGCTCCAGGATTATCATATACTCAGACTCTGATGCGCAAATCCTAAGCTGGTTGTCTTTACCTCTCTTATAGAGTTGATCTCCTATTAAAGCGTAATCTCTAGCTTCGGTCTCTACAGATTTCTGACGAGCTTTTGACGTTCCTTCTGGGAAAGTTCTATTTGTGAGATATTCAACAATATACTGACTCCATTCCGGAGATATCATTATCTGATATAATGTCGAATACTCTGCTGGCGGTTTTGATGAACATACAATACATACAGTGACATATTCATGTACGCTTTCTTTCATTCCTTGCCAATAGACTCCCAATTGTAACAAATTCCTATATGTGTTCCTTCTTGAACAATGAAATGCACATTCCTGAACATGTGCTTCGCGCAGATATATATTATATTCCTCAGGATTGATGCATAGTCGTAAAACATGATCATTTCCCAATTGATACAACCTTCCTGCAACCAATTGAAGATTCTTGGATTGCTGAATAGCAATATGTTTCCGGTTGTATTCTCTTCTATCAAACTCTCCTCCATAGGTTAATAAGCTAACGACATTTTGAGACCACTTCGGTATCATTTCTATGTTGAACAAGTACGCGTCTGGCATGTCATCATCTACTCCTATAGGGTCTTCTCCATTCATCAATCGCGAAATATGATCAGCTCTAAGATGTGTTTTTCCTTTCTTTACTACTACCGTGAAGTCGAATTCCAGTAAGATAATGAACCATCTCACTATTCTCCCAGTATTGCATGGTTTATTCACTAGGTAGAGGAAGGCTTGGTGATCCCTAAAAAACACAAACTTGTTGGCTAGAAGATAATGCCGAAATTTCTTCACAGCATATATCATTCCTAATCCTTCTCGCTCTGTTGTGGTGTAATTCTTCTCTGTATTGTTGAGCTGTCGACTGGCGTAACAGATAGGAAAATCCATGTTTCCTTCTTATGGCTGAGCCAGAATGCATCCTATTGCATATGCCGAAGCATCTATATGCACATGGAATATCTTCTCCCAATCTGGTGATTTCAAGACTGGAGCAGTAATGAGTGCCTCTTTCAATTTCTTGAATGATTCCTCACACTCCTCTGTCCATTCAAAGTTCACTATTAGCCTGTAAAGTGGTTGGCCTATTATAGCGTACATGTAAATGAATCGTCTATAATATCCGCAATGTCCCATAAAGCTCTGTACTTGTTTCACATTGGTTGGTCTAGGCATATCCACTATAACTTTTATCTTCTCTAAATCCGTGGATATTCCGTTTTGTGAGACAATATGTCCCAGAATTCTGCCCTGTCGGACCATAAACACACATTTCTCAGGATTGAGACAAATGCGATATGTCCTACATTTCTCAAATACTTTTCTTAGGTGTTCTAGATGCTCATCTCTCAAAAGAGAATGTACACATAAGTCATCCATGTATATTTCTAGAGACAACCTTAAGTATTCTTTGAAAGCATGCGTCATCAGCCTCTAGAAGGTTGCGGGAGCATTGGTTAGACCAAAAGGCATAACTCTATAAGCATAAATTCCCCACTCCATTGCAAAAGCTGTTTTATGTTGATCTGTCGGTGCTATGGCTAGCTGGTTATATCCTGAAAAACCATCAAGAAAGGAGTATGCTGTTTTCCCTGATACACGCTCTAGAACATGATCAGTTATCGGCAGGGGATAATTGTCCCTGATTGTTGCAGCATTCACTTTCTTTAAGTTGACACACACTCGGAGTTTTTCGTTCTTCTTGGGTACCACCACAATCGGAGATACCCAATCGGTGTGTTCAATCTTGTATATGAATTCAGCTTCCATTAGCTTATCTATCTCTTCTTTGATTCGCTTAGCAAACGTATCATTATATGTGTATAGTCTCTGTCTGCTAGGCTTTGCATCTTGTTTTAGTGGGATTGTGTGTTGGCATATCGATGGGTCAACTCCCTTTAAGTCCTTATAAGACCATGCAAACACGTCCATGTACTCTCTGAGAAGACTCAAAAGTCTCTCTTCCTCGCCTGGAGAAAAATCTGTGGCTATGTACACCGATCTAGGTGTCTCACCTGGAGCTGCTAAATCAACTTTTTTTGCATTCTCCGGTCCGTCATAAGATTCGTTCTCCTTTCTCTCTCAAATAGGTTGGGTTAATACCACCTTCCTATCCTCTATTGTGAATTTCCTGTAGTGAGAGGGAACATCCATGTTTTCCTTGATTTTGGCGTTTTCGTCCTCTCCACTCTCAATTTCTGTCGTCCAAACTTCTTTCAGAGTTTTCTTGAGCTCTCTGTACTTGTTTCTACGTTCTAACTTGGACTCCGTGTGTTCTCTGTTGCGCTTGTTCTTTTCTGATTTTTCTGTTTCAGTTTTCGTTCCATTCCTTTGAACTTGATTTCTTGAGCCTCTTTTGTCTTTTCGGAAGCTCTTTTGATCATTGCCTCTCATTCTTCCAGAAATCTTGTCCTTAACACAATCTTCCGCCTTTACTAGCATTAGGAATTGATATTTTCCTCTTATTCTAGGCATCGGATTGGTTCTAACCCCCTTTGTTTTTCTCTTTGCTCTATAGCGTTTCTGGCGTTGTTTAGTTTGGTTCGGAAAATCATAAAATCGGACATCCGTTATAGTTTCTTCGTTTCCGCTTCAATTGTCCGTTGACTCGTTGTCTGCTTCATTTCCCCACTCTGGATGATCGGGAATGTCGTGAAACACCTCTTCTTCATCTTCCTTTTCCAGTGTATCGTTCTTTTCAGTTTCTTTTTCGAGTATAGTTCTCAACATGAAGTACGGAACCACGTCGTACCCGTCCTTGTCGCAAAATTTCGTTGTGGGACCATCCGGAATTGCACAAACATCTAGGGTTGCTAGAATGTGTGTCCATTCTAATGGTTCAAGCGTGTCCTCTGGAAAGGGTTCTCCTATATAAGTTTCGTCTTCGATAGCCCTTTCTAAAACATATTCTTCTCGCCTCAGACTTCCACATTTCGAGGCTCCACACATCCATAACTCCTTGGGCTTACCTAACCAAGCTGGAAATTCGGATCCCGCCACAGTAGCTGAATCAAACTCCTCTACCGATGTTTGGTTCACATCTTTGTAGCTATGGTCTTTCAGGTTCACACGTGTAGTGGTTTCCATATTTCTCAGGTATATGTGATCGTAGCCCCAATCCTGGACCATTTTCAACTGTCTCATGAATGGTCTTCCCAGTATGATATCATAGCTATTCTCCTTGCCAAAATCGACCATAGCAAAAATATGTTCGTATTCAATGCCGCAAGAAGTCACTACGACATTCTCTAATAACCCCATAGGTTTCTCCATGTGTCCATCTGCTAATTGGAGTTTCAACCTAGTCTTCCTTATTGCTGGTTTCCCCCATTTTTTCCAGATTTCTTTTGTAGCAATGGCTACCCCAGCTCCGCTGTCTAGTATTGCCATCGTGTTCACTCCTTGGAATTCAACTGGTAAGGTTGTATTCCCCTCTCCACCTTCGCAATACTCTCCGACCTTGTTTAAGGGTACAGGCTTAGTGTTCTTTTGTGGTTTGCTCAACTCTTGTATACCCTCTTGCAGTCTCGATGTTGGGTCTTTTATCCCAAATTTCTCCAAGCATTTTCCTACAGTGGTCCACATATGTGGTCTTAGCCTCAAAAGCTCATCTAGAGTGATAGTGCATGTCACTGGTGTTGACAAGATCTCTATCAATCCTTGCGAGTCCATGACTTTTTCTGATGAGATTCTTCATGAGGGAAGTGCTCTAATCTCGGATTTTGCTTCATACTCTCCTAAGTATGAAGGTAAGGTATTCAGTGAATGAGGTTTGCTCTCCATTGTTCTATCAGAGCCCCCATCTCCCCAGTAAGATTGCAGATCCAAGTCCACTTGAGATCCTGCCCCAAATTCCACTATGGGAGGATTCCTGATGTCCTTTTCCCAATTTGTCTGATTAGCTTGGCAACTTAGCTCGTTTGCAAAGTTTGCCTCTCTCACTTGTTTCCAAAATTCATTGTAATCCTCATCTCTTCCGTAAGACCTCTGTATGACTGGATGAAAACTCTCTATCTCCTGATCAGTTGTGTTCAATACTATGCGGTCATCCTTGTGTGTATTTTCAGGATTTTGTGCACTGGGAGTCTTTTCAGCTACCCGTGAAATGATAGTCTCTTGCTGAATTGGGTTTTCCGTTCCACAATTCATTGTTTCTCTTGGTGGTTCTAATTAGGCTTGTGCAGTCTCGATCATTCTCTGGCACATTTCAAGTCTCTGCTTTTCCAATTCCGCATTTGGGTATGTCATCCACCTCTGTTCTTGTGTTTGGTTGGTCTTTAACCTAGCTTCGTAAGCTCTCATCAGTGCGTCCAATGGTTCGTGTACTTTGTCGACTAGCACTGATCCCCCTGAGCTTAAGCTCGTTGTCTCTTTGATACTCTTTTGTTTCGTTCTTTCCGGGCTCATCTCTCGTTTCCCGTTTTGACTCTCAAGTTTTTCTAATCTATCTTTAGTTTGCTTTAGTTCCTCAGCTAGAATAGCGTCTTCACGTTCTTTTCTCAACTTCATGCGTGCTTTTCTAGCTTTCCATGTGTTTCTCTGACTCCACGGTCCTTGACTAACCACTTCAGTCGCTAACTTTCCATTCTCAGGTTCTTTAGTGGTTTTCTTAGCTTGAGCTCTAGTAACAACTTGCGTTGGTATCAGAGTTTCATTTTCAGACCCACTGCTGGTAGGAATAGTTTCTAGCATATTCAATGTCGTCTTTTGCACTTTGTTTGGATTCTTTGAACAATCCTCAATGAAGTGAGTAACCCCACACTCAGTGCAATAAGCGTTAATTCTAATGATTTCCGTATGTGGACAAACATTCATCAGATGGTCACCTCCACACTTGTAACAGGGTCCTAGTGCTAGTCTTGGTCCCACTTGATTCGTCCTTTGTGGATAGGATGGTCTTTGTCCTGTTAACCCTCCATGAGCTATGAACATCAATGTTCTTGCATCCAAATTGTATCTCTCTTCATCAGAAGCACTTGTAACTGTTGGTATTCCAACATTCCCAATCATGCCCCATGGTTCTGGTTGTTTGGGTTCTTCTGGTGGGTAATACACAGTTGGAGACATGTGTGCACCAGATTCTTCATAATAGGCTTGAACATGCACTAAGGCTTGTTCTTCCTGATTCTCTAAGGTTGGTGCATATCTAATGCCCACTGGTCTTGCTCCTGGTAAAGGTGGTTGTTGTCCCAATACCGGTTGCAGTCTTTCTGTCCCCATAGGTCCCGGTACATTTCCCGTTGGGTATCGAGGTACTGGATGTACTTAAGGTGGTGCTAATTGAGCAGGAGGTGCATACTAACGCTTCCTTACATACCCTTTGTTGTAATAGCACTCCTCTGTTAGATGGTTTGTCCATTTTTGTTCAATCGCACACCATTTCAATGGTTTTGGCAATGGTTTTTGGTATGGTGCCATCCTTTTTAGAGCCTCTTCTATCATTTGCTCTACATTTGGCATGGTTGTTGTTTGAACATTCTTTTTAGTGGTAGTATCGCTCGGTACGGAGGAAGAGCTACTAAATGCAAAATCTGTATCCGCTAACACCTCTCCATAAACCGTACAATTATCCACTAAGTACAATGCTTCTCTCGTTACTTGCTCGAAACTTGTACAAGCTTTCAAGTGCAAGTCCTTCTTAAGAGTGTCATTTCTCAATTCTTCAATAAAGATAACAGATAGTCTGTCATCTTGTGGTCGTTCACGTACTGGACATCTCTCAATGTATTGTTTGAAGCGACGTGAAGCTTCCTTCACTTTTTCGTGTTCTCTCTGTTTAAAAGCATATATTTGTGAGACCGTATTGTGCTTAATCCCTCGTTTTGAGAATTCCTCAGCAAACTCTCTTAGCAAATGGTCAATGTCATGGAATCCCCCTCTCTTCAGTGGTTGAAACCATGTCAATGCCGTACCTTCTAGAGTAAGACCAAATCCCTCGTATTGTGTATGGAAATCTGTTATCTGCTCAGCTCTTAAGACTTGCTTAAAGAGTGACACATGTGCATACGGATCTCCTGAACCACCATACGTCTGTGGCATACACTTGGCTACTTGAGATGGTCTCATACGTCTATGGTCTGCTACCAATATCATTGCTCCCGTGTCCCGGCTAAATCTTTCTCTAGCATCATGGACTTCATGGGTTACCCTTGTCGGTTCCCCTGCCCTGAATCTACTACTAGGAGGTAAATGTGATGGTTCCACTTCGAACCTTGGACCTGGAGTGGTATATGTGGGGATTGGAACTGCACTACCTCGATTCGTATCCATTGACTCTCTGGAATGTAATGATCCCATTGGTCCGCGCTTCGAGTACTGAGGTTGACTGAAAGAGTCAGCAACCTGAGTTCTTTGTCCTCCTGTTGTCATTGGGTTTTGCACTCCATTTGTTGGTGCTGGTCTTTGTGAGCTAGAAGTAACATAATACTGATGTAGTGGTCCCCCAAAGTATGTATATCCTTCTAATTCTTTCTTGCCCATTGTTGAGTATTGCCTCCCATACTTGTCGTAAGCGGCAATTTTCACTTCCGATCCCTCTGTGTAGGTAAAGACATAAAGTCTTTTTTGGTCTGTCAACTCTCCGGTGTAGGGTTCTTCACATCTATAATAGAGATCTTTCTCCCCATTATTATATTTGTATAGCCCCACATAGATGTTATCAGTGTTGATCCTTGTAGTTTCATTCTCTCTTCTTAACCTCGCATCAGGGAAGTTCATTATTGGTGCTTTCTCCTCGATTTCTTCATCTACTTTGGCTTTGGTGCCCATCAATCTCCACTTGTCCGCAATGTTAGGGTTAAGGACTACCAAGTACATGGTACCCTCGTCATCTAGATATCTATCTCCGCTATAGCTCACAGGCACTAAGTCCTTGAACTCACTAGGTCTATCTTCTATCTTTACACAATAGTGGTCCATTCCATCTTTGTAGATCTTGGCACCTTGCTCATTGTCGTACTGATATTTTATGAACAATAGCTTCATTGTGGCGGAAGGGTTTGATGATCCTACTGCCATATTTTCTCTGTTGTTCAGGTTCAAGTGTTCCAAGTGTTCGGTGAAAATCTCGTAAGATCTCTCCGAAGAAGTATCAGAAACACTTTCTTCAAAGATCGGCTCTAATGGTTGCACCCAACTTTGGTTTACATTTCCCTCGGTTGATATGAAACTTGCTTGTTCCCCTTGTTTTGGTTGGTTATTCTGGAGATTCCTGCCCGATCTCAAATTCATCAATTCCCCTAAAGGACTTTAACTTTTCCGTCTCGGCAATTTGTTTTCCCAAGTTTTTGTGGTCAGAATTGATCCAAACTGATTGATACTTGGTCAATTGTTTAATCTTGTCAGTTGGACAACTTCTGTTTCATCAAGTGAGAATTTTGTTGCAGTTATGCTGAAAAAGACATTATACGCGTATGATGTCTTTTTTCACAGATTTGGACTATTTTGGTTATGCTCACTCTCAGTAGCCCCCTTATGCTCTGTCCACTCACAAAATTCAATTTGAACTCTATTTAAGCAAGTTATGGTTGATTTAGGCTTTTCTTGGCAATTTTCCGCTTTTGACTTGTTTTGGGTCAATTGTGATCCAAATGGGATGAAACTTGAAATATAACCTCTAGATAGCTAATACAATGGATCTATGTTGGCAAAGTATCAAAATATGTCCAAAATTAGGTCAAAGACATCATACGCGTATGATGTCTTTTTCATCAATTTGGGTCAAGACTTGATATTTATGCTTTCTACAGTGTTTGTAACAATCTTGTCAGGTCAGATATAAAAAATAAGCAGTGGATGTGCTAAAAGACATTATACGCGTATGATGTCTTTTGTCCCAGATTTTGACTATTCTTGGTTTTAAGCCTTCTCCAATGTTTATAATTGAGTTTCAAGTGTTTTTGTCAGGTTTGAATGTAAAAACAAGATCTGAATCCAAAATTTCCTGTTCTTTGCATTTCTTGGGCTCTGACTTGTCTTTTTGGGTTTCTTTGAGTGTTAATGCTCTTGTTTTAAGTTGAAATTAGGGTATAAACCCCCTTTTGAACACTCTGGTAAAGTCAAAATTTCTGTTTTGGTCTCTGTTTGGTCATTTAGACATCATACGCGTATGATGTCTAAAGTTGCAGATTTCCAGTTTTTTGGCACAGAATCCTTCCTAAAGCTTTCTCAAGTGCTCAGCAGCTCCCAGATACACAGAAAATTTCTCTGACTTTTGTTTATTGCAAGTTTCACTACTAACTCGACGGTTTAGTGATCTAACATGCAATCAACCATATCAAGCAAATACTCCAATGATTACTAGCTCCAGATCAGGATCAAATGAAGTCCTACCTAAGCTATTCCTAATCATAAAATGGGTTTGGTAATTGTGATTTTAAAGAGATCCACTGTCACTCACGGACTAGCAAATTCTTCTTCTATCAACAACTACTCAACACCAACAAAACAACAAACAAATCTAAGCTAAACTAAAAATACTGTCAACACGGAAGACCCAGGAATACCCCACTTCCTAGTATCTCTCGAGATCTTCGGAGTCCACCACTCCTAGATCTTTTCTAACTAAAGTATACAAAGTAGTTTATACAACTCACCTCGTAGGATTAGTCTAAGGTCACCTACTTAGGGCTCTCGTCCCCGGCAGCGGCGCCAAATGTTAAGGCGGTTACGCTACTAGTGGAAGCTAAATAGCGAGAACTCAACCAACAACAGAATTTGTCAGACGAGGACGGAGCCTGACCCGCAGGTGCATGGAAACAACTAGGTGGGTGTCAAATCACCTACTTGACCTTCTAATGACAATCACTACTAAGGAAATCAAATCCAAGTTCTAAACTACGCAAGTGACTGAAATCCGTACTAAGAACGAATGCTATACGAAACAGGATCTAGAATCATTGAATCGATCTCAAACTCAAGGGGAAGTCTATACACTAGGTAAGAACAACACCCTAAAGACTTGAACTGCAAAATCAACCTATAACCACTCCGTGCGGTAAACGCGTATGAAGATAGGCCAAAAAATACAAGTGACCGAAACTTGACCCTGATGGTACTAATGCGTAGCTCTACTCATTGTGGTTCTATAGATATGCTGCACGCTCAATTCCGACACACGAGTTGGAAGAAAACTCACACCGAAGCTGGTAGGAACTTACCACACATAGAAGCTGATAGCGCACACTCTTGGTATCTGTGCGTAGCTCTCGCCGTTGCTAACACAATGGTGGTGTCGCTTCTCCAATGGCGGCTCCATAGCTCGCGTAGCAAGTAGATAAGACTCTCTCTCTCTCTCTCTCAGACACAGTCACGGCGCTCAAAAACTCACTTTGATTAATAATCTGAATCCCTTAGGTTACAAAAACTTTGGCTTATATACCTCAGCCTTGGAGGTGAGGACATCTCTAACTAATCACATCAGCAAGTGAAATTACTTCGGGATTACAAGCTGGAAACTCAATTGAGTCCCGTTACTTAATGAATGGCTCAAATCAAAATTAATGTCGGAAAGACATTTATTACAATCAATGGTTACAAAATGATGAGTGTGAGCAAAAATGTGGGTGTGATCCTCTGCTGGCTCAACACTCTTTCTACTCTCTCCATTAAGTAATATTCTCAATCATCTACTTAGCTATGTCATATTTCCTAACAGCCTCAATGCTTAAGCTTTCCAACTTCTCCATCTTCATTACTATGCTATTATGCTATGCTAAGCAAGAATATTGATGATAAGTGAGGAACTATTTCTTTCTCCTATGAATGATTATTCTTCCTCTTCCCTACCCTCATTCCCCGCTATCTCTCTCCATCTTCAAAGGTGTTTGAGGATTTGGGACTGAGGCCGGGGATGGTTAATGCTTTTACAAAGTTTATGTTATGCTTGTGATCCATGAAGCTTTCCATTTTCATAGCATCACCAAGGTCACAAGGAACACAAAAATTGTATTATACCAAGTCTGTCTTGATGGGAGAATCTATAATACAAAATCCTATTGGAGGGGGGAGGAGGGGGGACCGGCTCCACATAAATCCGGTCCACAACTGTTGTCAAGTTCTCCAAACTATCTCTCTTGCAAAAGTATTGTTCATGGAAAGTTAATTAAGTATAGTGGTTATGTTGCTACTGCTAATTAAGTTCACCCTCTATGTTCTCAAAGTAGTCTCATAAAAATGCTCACTGTAATTCTCTTAATTTTGCTATTCTTAAAGTTCATGGGCCATTTGCATGACATTGGTATTAGAACTATTGGTTTCTCTTTTCTTGCTTAAGAAGAGAGGTCTTTAAGTCGTCCATGAAAGGTTGGGCTTGTTTATAGGGTAAGTGAGATAAATATCTATTATCTTGGTTGAGAAGGACTTGGTTCGAGGTACACTGTTGGGAACTATAGTCTTAATAATGGAGTCTCTCGGAGCTTTCCTTTGGCTTAACCATTATTGATCTACTAGGAAGCTCAACATGAACTATAATCAATCGATCAAGATTAGACCCGACTTGATTAACCATATATAGGGAGCTCTTTCTAGAGAAGTAATGGTCAAATAGTATATCTTCTGATCTTAAGCTCTGGAAATTCCATACAAATGCGTTAATAAAACATGAGATAGGTGGGTCCATTTCTTGCAAGATTCAATGGTGATGGCAATTTATCTGCTTTAAAGAGTGGTGTGATGGGGGTGAAAATGGAGGAATACCCCACCATGAAAGTAGTGGGGGTAGATCATGCAAGTAGTGGGGATAGATCATGCATTTGGTTTTATCAACTCATACACTTAATATTGATCCTATTTTCTCCCTAAGAGAAAACCATATTTATATATGATGAGATACTTTTTGGATTTAAACTATGACCTACAAATGTTTCCCTTAAATTTTTCTAAGTGTTATATCCCATGATTACAAATTATCATGGTTTTGTGTGTGTAACAGTTGCCCTCCCTCCTTCCTACACTAAGTATAATATAGGAGGTACCTGAGGGGATTCTAGGACCTCTTAGGGACATAGTGCCCACCATTGAGCATATATAATGTAGTTTTAATATTTTGAAACTTTGATCCATTATTATGTAGATATCCCTTGAATAATATCCATGGCATGTGCCTTTCAAATCCATTATAATAGAATTCCTATACCACCCTTTCAAATCCATTATAACAAACTAGGTTCCATTTACACAAGTAGTGGGAAGTTTTTCGAAGGAGATATAATTTTGGAGTGAATGGTCATAGACATATGTGATGATTTGGGACATTCTGGAGTTTCTTCCTTGTTCACCTTCATGGGGGATGTTTCCATAACATTTTTTCACATCTATTGAGAAAATTGATGATGCTGCAAAAGGAAGATTGATGAATACACCATATAAAGAATCCACAACCCACTAGTATTGGACTCTACTATGGTATCATAGCAAATCCTTATGGCTTAGAAAAAATACCCTCGTCTTGATAAGAGATATGTATGTTTTAAGTTTACATGCTAGTAATAGAGAAAAATCATAAAAACAAAAATTTGACTCACTAGTTATCCATCTTAAAGTTTTTTTTGAGCTTTATAAATAACCATGAGTTATGGAAGTGGTGAGTGTTAACTGAGTCAACGTCAGTTAACAGGAGCTGCTAAAGATCGAAGACATACGAATGTACATCGAAGATCAAAGTGAAGAAGCAGTAAAGATTGGAGTTACACATTTTTCATGTTTTCCCAAAATGGTCACGTATTGTAAATACTCGATTTATTTCAAGACATTGTAATATTTTAATGTGTTATGGGCTCAATGGGAGTTCCAAGTTGTAAAGAACAGGTCAGTTAGTGTGCCTAGGCAGCAGATTCAGTAAGTTGGTGGAACCCTAAAAGCCTTGGGCACTTGGACATTGCATATTTTTACCCTAGTTATATAAGGTAGTGTGTAAAAGAAATTAAGATTCTCAAGCTCATTTGTTGAGAGCACTCTTTGGTGAGAGCTCTTGAGGTGTGTGGCTATGGAATCCTTGAGCTTTTCCTTGCTCATGAGACTTGATTAACACTAATCAATGATTCATTCTCTTTCACTATGTCTCTCTCATGCTTTTTATGATTGCCTATGATGCTTAGATTAGCTATATCTTAACTAATTAGTGGTTAATCCCTCTCTAATCTTGTGTGATTTCCCTATTTTGCTTGTGTGTGCATATAGGTTTGATTGGAGTGTGGTGCTTGATAGATCTATGTGTGTGTGCTTGCGATTAGTGTGTTGTATGATAGGATTAGTGTTGTGTGCGTCTTACAGTCGTTAGTATTTGTGATTGGGTTGATTAGAGGTGAAGAGAAGTGGATGTAGAGATTGCCCTTCATTGTGGCTTAGCTCCTCCATAGGCCAAGAAGCTCACCTCATAGAGTTCACCCTCATGTGTACTAGCTGGGTAGCTCATCCCTCCGGATTGATAACTTTGTTGGTCATTGGTTGGAGCTATGCAACGATGGAACACCCAACATTTGACACCATTGCCGGGGACGATGCATTGCCTATGCTAGTGTAAGTGTGGCATAATCGAATGTGTTCCCTCACTAATTTCACTTGTGTATTTATGTTTTTGTGGATTTTGAATGTGTGTGCATGAAGCAATGTGTTCATAATTCCCTAATGTGTCATCATATCTTGCCAATTGTTTGTTTACACACTCTAATTTCACACTAACCCCTTGCTAATTTTACTAATTTTTACTAGCTTACTAATTTGCTATGAAGGATTGGAGCATTCGACCATTCAATTGATCTTCAATGGAAAGGTAATCAAGGTGGTATTCTCAACCTCCCTAGAATCTAAAGATGTGTAGAATAGTGTAGAGATCCCACCATGATGATGCAATGTAATGCTATGCTATGTTGATGCAATGCAATGTGATGCTATGTTGGATTGAAAATTTTGCGATTGTTTGTTTTCATGCCGTCGTAATGCCGAAATTTTTAAGATTTGGTGACGCATGAACTTGACAAGTTTCAATTGCTGATTGGTGATTGTAGGTTGCTAATTGGGTGTCTAATTGAGTTAATTGCATGCTTGGATGGTCAATTTCAACTATGTGTGCACTAAAATCAAGTGTGTGTGCATTCTAATTGAGTATGTGTATGCCTAATTTTAGGTGTGTGCACTATTTTGCCCATGTTTGTGCACTAAAAAAATCAATGTGTGCTTAATCAATTTTCAATTGTGATGATTGATTTGTGTTGTGCTCATGCCTAACTAATGATTTTTGAAGTCACACTGAAAATTTTGACAAATCCTGCCCTTTTGTGTACGCACCTAAAGATTGGTAAAAACTGCCAATTTTATTATAGTGTGGGTGCCTAAAAAAAGTGTTTAATTTGCATGATTGATTCAAATTTTGATTGCAAATTGGATGTGTGTAATGCATAAATGCTGCGTTTTTGTGCTCAAAACAGTGATTTACACATTCCAATTGAGTCAATTTTTGACTTAATTTTGTTGGTAATTTTATCGATTTAATTGTCTAGTCTTGATTTTATTGATAAAATTATTTGGAAATTGAATTGATGTGATTTTTGCAATTTTATTTGATTGCATTATTCTCCTATGTTTGGAAAAATTTTCAGAATTTTTTGGGTATTTCTCGAATAATTTTTATAAATTTTTGCTAATTTTTTCATTAATTTTCAGTTAATTCGATGAAATTTTAATATTTTGCGATCTTTACAAGCTATTTTGTGTGTTCATATATAACATCACTTTGTTTGCATTTGTGCCCTGTGTGGTCGAGTTTTGAGCGTTTTACTATTTCCGGAGGTGAGTAGACAATTTTGTCAAAATTGGCATTTTCCAAAAAAATTGCTACTTTTAGTGTGCTTTTGCGTGTCCAAAATGTTTCGTTGTGAATGTCGATGATTTTCTAAGATTTCTAGAATTTTTTGGATTTTCGGGTAAATTTTAGCATTTTCGGCTAATTTCGAACTAAATTTGGCTTTTTTGAGCATTAAGAAAATTAATAAATTGAAAAAAAGGTGCTTCGACGAGCACCGACCGGTTGATCTTGAGTTCGGATGCGTGTCCTTATAGATTTCGACGGTTGCGCGCACTCGACGGTCTAATTTAGAGCTTCGTCTCTTCTCGAGCGTGCCTTTCAACGCATGAGTGGTCTCTCGGTTGCGCTTTTGTAATTTCCTCTCTCCTCTGTTGACACCGGAAGCCACCTCTTCGGTCTTTTGTGATAGTTTCCTTCGACATTCAAACTCTCTTCTTCTTCTTCTTCTCTCCGGGCGACCGCCACCCATCACACACACACACACACACTCCCATTCTCACTCTCTCTCCTCCCTCTAACCTTTAACTTTCTCTGTGTGTGTGTGTGTGTGTGTGTGTGTGTGTGTGTGTTAAGGGATAGTTCCTAAGACGTTAAAAATTGTTTTCGTCTTCTTCTTCATTTGTACTTCACGCCAACACCCCCGGGCCCAGCCTTGCATCTTAGTTTAGCACTAACAGGTCGTCTCTCTCGCCTTCATGTGAGCGGCTCTCCAGTCCAGTCTCGTCTCGTCTCTCTCTCTCTCTCTCTCTCTCTCTCTCTCTCTCTCTCTCTCTCTCTCTCTCTCTCTCTCTCTCTCTCTCCCCTGCATGCGTGCTAACCGCTGCTCGGCCACTTTCTCTCTCTTTACTCTCACACGCCTGCCCCTGCCGCTGCCGGCGCTGACAGCCCGCGTCCCCGCCGTCAAATCTCCTCCAGCCAGGTAAGCAAGGTAAATGACACTCTCTTTATTTTATTTTTGTTTTTATTTAATTCAATTTATTTATTTAAAAAACTAAAAAAGACATATAAAAATCGACACATATAAAAAGGGGGGTTAAAAAAAGACATATAAAAATCGACACAAAAATCGAAAAATTAAAGAGCTCACAAAAAAGTCATAATAAGAAAAAGGGATTAAAATTACTCAATAAAATAGAAAAACATTAAAAAAATCACAAAAATTTACAAAAAAATAAAAAGGTCATGAAAAGTTCCGAAAAAAAAACTTCATTAAAAAAGAAAAGAGTTTAAAAAAAGGAAAAAACACATTAGAAATTCATTAAAAATATCAAAAAATAAAAAAATACATTAAAAATTGTAGAAAACCCAAAAATTCACAAATAAATCACAACAAGAAAACACTCATAGATAAATCATAAAAATTGTAAAAATTTCATAAAAGGTCATAAAAAATTCTTTAAAAAATCTTTAAAAATAAAAACTCATAGAAAATCCATAAAAAATAAAAAAAACATTGGAAAAATTCAAAATAAATCACAAAGAATTCAAAAATTCTCTAAAAATCAAAACTTTCTTTAAAAAACTATTAAAAATGTATTAAAATTTGTAGAAAAGTTAAAATATCATAAATAAATCACAAAAAATAAAAAACACTCAGAGATAAATCATACAAATTGTAAGAAAATCATAAAAAGTCATTAAAAACTCATCAAAATCCATAAAAAATAAAAAAGATGTTGAAAAAATTCAAAATAAATCACAAAAAATTCAAAATTCCATAAAAAATTCTCTAAAAATCAAAACTCTCAAAAAAAATATTAAACTATTAAAAAACTATCAAAATTTTTAGAAAATTCAAAATTTTACAAAAGAATTAGGAAAAATAAAAAGAAAGTCGTCGAAAGTGCCAAAAAAGTAGAAAAAAAAATCACATCAAGCAAACCGTGATTAAAAGAGATAAATCATAAAAATTGTAAAAATTTCATAAAAGGTCATAAAAAATTCTTTAAAAAATCTTTAAAAATAAAAACTCATAGAAAATCCATAAAAAAATAAAAAAAACATTGGAAAAATTTAAAATAAATCACAAAGAATTCAAAAATTCTCTAAAAATCAAAAATTTCTTTAAAAAACTATTAAAAATGTATTAAAACTTTGTAGAAAAGTTAAAATATCATAAATAAATCACAAAAAATAAAAAACACTCAGAGATAAATCATACAAATTGTAAGAAAATCATAAAAAGTCATTAAAAACTCATCAAAATCCATAAAAAATAAAAAAGATGTTGAAAAAATTCAAAATAAATCACAAAAAATTCAAAAATCCACAAAAAATTCTCTAAAAATCAAAACTCTCAAAAAAAATATTAAACTATTAAAAAACTATCAAATTTTTAGAAAATTCAAAATTTTACAAAAGAATTAGGAAAAATAAAAAGAAAGTCATCGAAAGTGCCAAAAAAGTAGAAAAAAAATCACCTTTGAAAAATCACATCAAGCAAACCGTGATTAAAAGAGATCAAGTCGAAAGAAAAAAAGCTAAGAAGTGTACCGCAAAGCGAGTAAAAATCAGAACAAATGCCTCTCTCATGCTTCTTATGATTGCCTATGATGCTTAGTTTAGCTAGATCTTAACTAATTAGTGATTAATACCTCTCTAATCTTGTGTGATTGCCCTGTTTTTCTTGTGTGTGTATATAGGTCTGATTGGAGTGTGTTGCTCGATAGATATATGTGTGTGTGCTTGCGATTATTGTGTTGCATGATAGGATTAGGGTTGTGTGCGTCTTGCAATCATTAGTGTGTGTGATTGGGTTGATTATAGGTGAAGAGAAGTGGATGTGGAGATTGCCCTTCATTGTGCCTTAGCTCCTCCATAGGCCGAGAAGCTCAGCTCATAGAGTTAACCATTTGTGTTTCCATGATTATCTCACTAATCATGTGAGTGTTTCCATTGTGAGGTCCCTGCCCCTTGTCAAGAGGAGCAGAGTACCTTTGATAGGTCTCCAATCTTGAAAAAGAAAAACCAACGGACATTGCCTTAGCTACTACATAGCCACGGGCATGAACCGTTAGTGAAGGATTGGTCCTATCTCGCTATGGCGGAGCGTGAACACCATAACCCTATCTAAAAACTATCTATAATCAATTATACCTAAAAGTATAAATCTTAGAGTGACCAACCTGTGCGCTTTTTTCTCCATGTTTCAGAAGCACAGCCGCCAAGGTTTGTCTCTTTTAAGATTTATGACTTAAAAAAAAAAATTTCTAAGATTGGAAAGTTAACCGACTCATTGGGTCCACCTGTCCATAGAATGATACCGTCCGGGTATCATTCTCCCACTTTCCACACCACACTCACCTTTCTTTTGTTATCTAATTACTACCACACTATTTAAACATACATATTCCTTTACTTTATTTATGATATTGGTTCGTTAAAACAACCCTTCAAATAGTATTACAAACAATAGTCAAACAAGAAGTTGTCCAATTTTAAACCAACAATCCTTGGATTAGGTTCACTCAAGAATCTCTACTGGCGCTATTATGTCCGATCGGTATATACATTACTTATAAAAACCCTTGTCCTCATGAGCGTCCCATACCGCTCGACAAGTACTCGTTGTGCTAATCTGGACGTACTCCCGCCACAACAACAACGGTGTCCATCTGGGCGTCATCCTCACGCCACGGCAAAACAAAACTGCAGTATCCAGCTGGGCTAATCTGGGTGTACTCCCACCACAGCATCAGCGGTGCCATACTGGGCGTCATCTCACGCCTCAGCAACTGCCACATAATACTTGCGCTAATAAGTAGAGAGACTTGAGAGAAACCATACCGAAGGTTTTGGACAAACATTCTTTCCTATAGCAACCAGTTTAACCAGACAATCTTTCCTACTTGTCAAACATATCACGATTTTCTTGGGGTTAGGCCCCGTGGTTTCGGTCCGTGTTTTCTTTTCATAAGGTAAATAATATATTCCTATCGTCTCGCATATGCAATGATGCATAACTTGAAACTGCAATACTAACCTGTACCATAGCTCCGATTGGTCCGATTGGTGGAGACATAGCATGTTCCGCAGGGGTTCCACTGTTACTTGTACCAGCTTCATGATCATTAGCGCCTTGGATTCGAGCATGCTTTGGAGCCATTTTTTTGTACTTATTAGTCCACTAGAGTTTTTGCTCTCTTAGTGGTTTGTGGACGCCTTCTCTCTAAGAGAAGTGGCAGCACTTCGTGAGAACTATAGAGGCAATCTCTATGTCTAAAGTGTGAGCGTGGATGCTCTTTTTATAGAAGAAAAGAAAACGTCCAACTTTTTTCGCAAAAAAAATAATATTTTTTTACTTTTTTTATTTTTTTTTCCCAAAAAATCATACCCGCGTTTTTGGTACCCTTGTGGTACCCATCAGCTTGACCACTTTGTCATTAATATCAAAAGATAAGGCCACACAGACCCCCCCTCATTAAGATTAGTCAAGACTAGCCTCTCCTTTTCATGTGACAGTGTGTCCCACTTTGTCCCCTCCTATGTGAGTCCAAGGGAGTCCGTGTGCCTTCATTTGTCATCCCTGTGTATTCTTTTGTCTTTATAATTATTTTATTTATTTCCTTAATGATAATTTACTTTAAATTTTTAAGTTAAACTTTACAGTCTTATATTAACTTTACAGTAGTAAAAGAAAATTCTACAATCAGTAAATAAGTCTTGCAATAAGTTAGTTAGTGATTCATAATTTTAGTTAGTTAGCTAAGCATGTCAGAATTTTGTAGCGTAAATTTTAAATTCTAGGTTTTCTCAACCTACGATTCATAATTTGAACTTGAATATCTCAAATAATGAGTGATGGTTAAAGAAAATTCAACTGCGTAATAGAACTTGTGTGAAATTCGAAAGTAGAGACCTTACAATCTCCCCAACTTAGAATTTGAGATGTCCTCATCTCAAGAACAGTGAAGGATAATCCTTAAGAAGGGATGTCTCATCTTCCAAAGTAGCATCTTCTATAGGGAAATCCTTCCATAAGATAAGATGTTCTTTGATGGATCTATTCCTAAGGTTTCTCTCCCGAGTTTCTAGTATAGTATCAGGTTGGAGTTGTAGAACATCTTGAGCAGGTAAAATGATTTGCTCATCATCAAGGACATGGTCAGGGTTATATACATAAGGTTTTAACAGACTTACATGAAATACATCATGCACTTTGAGATGAGAAGGGAGTTTTAGTCTATAAGCTTGATTACTTACAACCTTGATTATTTCGTAAGGTCCACAATATCGGTAGCTAAGTTTCTTATACCTTCCAAGTTTCTTTGTGAATATTTTGGCTCCATGTAATCTGTTCAGCATCTCATCAATACGAGGAATTGGATATTTATTCTTGATGGTAACCTGATTTAAGCCCCTATAATCTATGCAAAGTCGAAGAGAGCCATCCTTTTTCTTTTGGAAGAGAACAGGTGCACCCCATGGAGATGTACTAGGTCGGATAAACCCTTGCTCAATCAAATGCTTGAGCTGCTCCTTGAGTTCTATAGCCTCTGGAAGTGACATCTTGTACGGCGCTCTTGCGATTGGTTCACTACCTGGAAAATTTTTGATTTCATGGTCTACCTCCCTAGGTGGTGGTAGTTCAGAAAGTTCAGTAGGGAAAACATCCGAAAATTCTTCTAGCCACATTGGTTCAGGGTTGGAAGAAGATTTTTCTACTTTGTCTAGCTTGACTACAAAAATTTGTTGACCCTTGCGTAACCCTTTCAAAAGACGATTAGCTTTGACCAAGTAAGCTTTTGGTCGTCCATTCTGGCCTTGAATAGTGACTTCTTGGCCTTGGTTGTCCACAAAAGTAACACTTCCTTGGGCACAATGGATATTGGCATTATGACTGGCTAACCAATCCATTCCAAGAATTCCGTCATAGATTCCTATGGGTAAGGTTCGAAAAGTAGCAACAGTAGAGTATTCTCCCAACTTGAAATCTATTTCTCCCACAGTGTACTGAGATAACACCTCCTTTCCATTGGCTAATTCAACTCTCATCTTTCTTGCAGGGTGTTGATTAAGTCCTAACCTCCTTAAACATTTAGGTGACAAGAAAGAATGAGTACTACCACAATCAATAAGAAGCTCAAATTTTTCACCTTGGTGATTTGTAGGTGTTTGAATGACATCATATTGTTGTCTTGCTCTTGGGTTATCAATTGCAGCATGTAGAGTTGCTCTTTCCTCTTGTTCTTCTCCCAATGTTGGTTCTCCTATGATAGAATTAACTCTTGTAGCCATTCCGCGCCCTCGACCTCGTCCTCCATTTATTCCTCCATGCACGATTTATTATTTGGCCTTGTCCTCTAGCTGGATTAGCTGTATTTGTTGTGGAGACTCGCCTAGGACATACATTCCTGAAATGTCCTAGCTCGTTGCATTCGTAGCATCTAAGATCTGCATTTTGAGCTCCATTTGCTGAAGCTGCAACTATTGGATGAGTTTGGTGAACTGGGTGAACTTGCCTTTGGTTCCACATCATAGGCCGTCCTCTCCTTCCAGCATTCCTTAAATTTCCATTTCGTACCCTTTGAGAGTTTGACATCTCTTTAGCTAAGGGTTTAGCTCTTAAAAGAGCATCTTGCAAATTTACAGGCCTCATGGCTTCTAGACGAGTATTTAAAGGAGCATTTAGCCCTTGTCAGAAACGGGCTACTTGTTGATTTGCGGTCATTGGTGGAGCATAGTGCCTAAGAGTTACAAATTTGGAGTAGTATTATTCCACTATAAGATGAAACTGACGTAAGTTGAAGAATTCATTCATCTTAAGGGATTCGTGTGCAGGTGGAAGATAACGTCCTTTGACAGCATACTTAATATCTTCCCAAGTTTGAGTGTTTTGAGCTACATGATTATCTTTGCAGTGTTGTTTCCACCAAATCTTGGCATCCCCTGTGAGACAAAATGTAGCCAACATTGCTTGGTTATCGGGAGTAGTACCAGCAACAGAAAAATAATCTTCCATCTCTTTGAGCCACACTTCTGCATCGCGCTCAACTAGGGCTCCTTCCCCTTTGAAAGAGGGAAGTTTAGCTTGCTTGAGAAGTAGCTTTTTCTCTTGAAGAGATGTGTACACCGCACTCTGTGCAATATAGATTAAGTGAAACTTTATTGGATACTCTAACTTTAATCCACTTTAAGGCAAGACTTGATCAGACAATAATACAAACAAAAGATAATATTAATCCAAGCTTTATTTATATACATATTATTTGCTACCAAGGTTGGTAGTCTTTAGGTACAAGGATTTTAATGTCTCTATATTTTAAGTTTAGTGACTACAAAAGGATAGGCTAAAGGATCAAAATAATAAGTTTCTTTTGACCCTTGAAAACTACGAGATACACATATGGGTCGAATCCTACCACCATGGATAACTTTTGTAACTTGGTTATAGACCCATTGAGTTTGAGATATCTTTTCTCCTCCCAAGGTAATGGTAGCATCCGGATTCTTAGACCAATGAAAAGATACACTTCGATGACTTTTAACTCCTCTGCCCATCGAAGTTTCTTGAGGTTGGTATCCATGCACCATATCTTGTCAACATCGATGGTATAGATTCCTCCAGATGGACTCCAATTGATGCCCCATCCTCTATGCACCCTTGGGATAGGTGGTGCAAACACCCTATCCAAAATCATCATCACCCTTTTTCAAAACTGATAATTTGGTGATTGGCATGCATTTTCAAACATGATGGTGAACACCTGGAATTTCTGGTAGGCTGAATGAACATTTTCCTGTACCAGGAAAGTTCAATCTTCAATACCATATAAAAACTCAAAACAATTTTTCTAGCTTCTTCTATTATTCAAACATTCGCATCCTTCAATATCCAAACATCAATCTAAAACTCTCCCCAAGCTTTAACCTAGGCTCTGATACTAGTGTGAGGTCCCTGCCCCTTGTCGAGAGGAGCGGAGTACCTTTGATAGGTCTCCAATTCTGAAAAAGAAAAACCAACAGACATTGCCTTAGCTACTACGTGGCCAGCGGGCATGAACCGTTAGTAAAGGATTGGTCCTATCTTGCTATGGCGGAGCGTGACCACCATAACCCTATCTAAAAACTATCTATAATCAATTATACCTAAAAGTATAAATCTTAGAGTGACCAACCTATGCGCTTTTTTCTCCATGTTTCAGAAGCACAGCCGCCAAGGTTTGTCTCTTTTAAGATTTATGACTTAAAAAAAACAATTTCTAGCGTTGGAAACTTACCTGACTCATTGGGTCCACCTGTCCATAGAATGATACCGTCGGGGTATCATTCTCCCACTTTCCACACCACACTCACCCTTGTTTTGTTATCTAATTACTACCACACTGTTTAAACATACATGTTCCTTTACTTTATTTATGATACTGGTTCGTTAAAACAGCCCTTCAAATAGTATTACAAACAATAGTCAAACAAGAAGTCGTCCAATTTTAAACCAACAACCCTTGGATTAGGTTCACTCAAGAATCTCTACTGGCACTATTATGTCCGATCGGTATATACATTATTTATAAAAACCCTTGTCCTCATGAGCGTCCCATACCGCTCGACAAGTACTCGTTGTGCTAATCTGGACGTACTCTCGTCACAACAACAACGGTGCCAATCTAGGCATCATCCTCACGCCACGGCAAAAAAAAACTACAGTATCCAGCTGGGCTAATCTGGGTGTACTCCCACCACAGCATCAGCGGTGCCATCCTGGGCGTCATCTCACGCCTCGGCAACTGCCACATAATACCAGCACTAATAAGTAGAGAGACTTGAGAGAAACCATACCGAAGGTTTTGGAAAAACATTATTTCCTATAGCAACCAGTTTAACCAGACAATCTTTCCTACCTGTCAAACATATCACGAGTTTCTTGGGGTTAAGCCTCATGGTTTCGCTCCGTGTTTTCTTTTCATAAGGTAAATAATATATTCCTATGGTCTCGCATATGCAATGATGCATAACTTGAAACTGCAATACTAACCTATACCATAGCTCCGATTGGTCCGATTGGTGGAGAAATTGCATGTTCCGCAGGGGTTCCACCGTTACTTGTACCAACTTCATGATCATTAGTGCCTTGGGTTCGAGCACGCTTTGGAGCCATTTTTTTGTACTTATTAGTCCACTAGAGTTTTTGCTCTCTTAGTGGTTTGTGGACACCTTCTCTCTAAGAGAAGTGGTAGCACTTCGTGAGCACTATAGAGGCAATCTCTATGTCTAAAGTGTGAGCATAGAGGATGGGTTATTTGAATCTTGCTTCTACCATAAGCTAGTTATGAGGGAAAGAAATGGCATTAGATTTTTCTTCATGTCAAAATACAAGCCCCATTGAGAGAATTATGGTAAGTTTTAAGTCATGAGATCACATCCTTGACTTGGAATGACTGCAACTGGACAGAGAAGAAGCAATCAGTTATTATGTGGCACAGGTAGAACACAGATGGCATAGTTTCAATCAACATATTCAGTGCAAATATTTGAAGAAGGGTATGTTGGTGCTCCGCTATGACAATCGCTTTGACACGTGCAAAGATAAGAAGCTCCTACTCCAATAAGAAGGCCCTTTCATCATTAGAAAAAAGTTTTCCAATGGGACTGACCAGCTTATGGAAGCTGATGGTAAGCTTCATAAAACTAGAGTAAATGGTTGGCGGCTCAAACCTTATTTTCTACGATTTGATCAGACTCCACCTATCGACATTCCTAATAAGGACAAACCATCAACCTCCACCTCCGATGACAATGATCAAACAAATGAGTTAGAGGCATAAATGCCTCTAACCTTAGGGGGAGGGCTAATGATACCGGTCTAACCTCACCGCCCTCTATCGCAGCCAAAGAAACTGAAGTTGGTCGATTTTCGAAACCAAGGCTGTATGAATCAACCCATTCGAGGAGCCGAAGGTAAAAAAAAGAAAAACATTCTTTTTGTATTATTATTGCCGCCACCAACTCGCGCACGTGAAGTAGGCCATCGCGTTTCCTTTTGGCACCACACACTCCCTCTCATCTTTTATTTTCCCTCTCTCTCTTCTACCAAGCCCCGCAGGGCGCATACAATATCACACTCTTCCTCTCCCCTCTCGTCCACACTCCCTGGTATTCACCAAGACCCTCCCTTCCCCTCTGGATTCTCCCTCAGGCAAGCCATTCCTTTTGTTTTTCTTCCCCTCATCCACTTTCTCTCTCTCCCTCTCTCTCTATCCCTTACCTTCTCTCTCTACCCTTTATTTTCCCTTGGACCTGGTATCTCTCTCTCTTTTGCCCTCGTTCAAGCCCATAGGGTGCAATACAATGAGTATATCTCTCTCTCACACACACACCCTTGTTCTCCTCCTTACCTCACCCTCATCCCTCACCTGTCCTGCTACTCCCTAAGCCACCCCCCCTCCCCCCCCCCCCCCCCCATCCCATTGACCAACCCCCCTTTTCTCTCTGTCGGCCAAGCAATTGGAGGCCACACTCTCTCTCTCTTGCACCCTCTGCCATCCCTAAGGCATGCAATACAGAAGCCTCTCTCTCTCTCTCTCTCTCTCTCTCTCTCTCTCTCTCTCTCTCTCTCTCTCTCTCTCTCTCTCTCTCTCTCTCTCTCTCTCTCTCTCTCATTCTCTCTCTCTCATTCACACCCCACACCACCACTCAATTTCCCCCCAATCTCACCTCCACTCTCTCTGTCTCTCTCCCAAGCCTGAAGGCGCATGCAGTAGAAAATTTCATCTCTCTCTCTCTCTCATAACACCCCCCCCCCCCCCCTACTCTCACACACATATACACACCTCACACACTCTTCACCCCCCTCTCTCCCCGGCACCCGCACTCCCTCTTGTTTTCATCTCTCTCACTCTCGTTCCCTACGCGTTGAGCAACCACACAAAAAATAAATATAGACATGCATAATAATATTACTCCTTCTCTATCGTTCCCACCCACACACACACACACGTACACACCCACAACCATATACATACGCACACACATTCATAAGTCATCTCGACACTCACGCATTACACACACGCGCGTGCATACGCACTTACCAACCAAAAGAAAATATAAATGCACACATACACTCACGAGCACATATACGCGCATGCACACATTTGAACAAGCACATACACTTCCTACGCACAACAAAAAGGAAAACAAATAAGTACGAAATCGACACTATCGACAAAGACGACCAACTCATGCAAAGACGACCCCAAATCAAGGAAAGATGCCGAAGGTGCGCCCCGGCCGGCACTGAAAGGAAGTGACACGTAGCATCTCGGCATCACGTAACAAAATACCAATTCTGGCAGCATTGAACCTCACACCGGCCACCCGAACCATCAACAAAACCCCTTGTAAATGCCCCGAACTCCACTCTTCCCTAAATAACCTAGTTGGTGGCTAGTGGATTGTTAACAAAACTCTCCCCACCCCACTCTTACTTACTCTCTCTCTATCTCTACCTTCTCTCCCTCTCTATCTCTCTTACTAGAGAGGCATCTAGATTGTCTACAGTGACCGTGGATATTTGCAAGGACCATTAGGTAAGGACCACCTCTCAAGCCTGTATAAAGAGGCCTCTACTATGAACAAAGGGATATACAAGGAAGGAAGAACACACTAGCTCCATGCACTCTACATCTCATGCACCACTAAGCACGTAATGCACCTCCCAAGCTAGGGAGCTCATGGCATCATGTTTTGTTGCAAGCATGGGCATTTTAGCACTGGCAACATCACCATCGTCCCAATCTTCACCACACCATGGTTGAGTTACTAGTCATGACCACTCCATGCATATAAGGAACTCACCATCACCCCCACAATGGCAACATGAGCATGCTAGGATTGAATGCACCGACACTGTGCTACCCCGGTCCACTCTTGATACTGGTGGCTGACGTCGTGGATGGATGCATTGTCTTGATGTTTCCCTCAACTAACCTCCCACTAACGTGCTAACCTCCCGTTAACTCCAAACTTCACCATGCACCATATGGAGCTCCCATTCCATCATGCATCCCCAGTGCCAAGAGCAAGGTTGGTAATAGTCAAGACCACCATTTGTAAGTATCATCATCTTCAATAAAAGTGTGGAATGTTGTCTCGATCATTGAGAACATTCTCTATTCTCCTCAGCTCTGTTTTTCCACATTCACAGGATGTTTCACCTCTTGTATATCACTCTGCTTATGCTTCATCACGTGCGGATTCTCCAGTCGGTCAGTATGCTCCATTCCGACCTTGTCACATACCTCTCTCGTACACATACTCCTGATTGTTAACTAGGAATTTTCGACATGCGGACATTTATTACCACCATTTCATGTTGGTTACCTAGAGGGCATCTCATTTTTGCTACCCTAGGTCATCTATGTCTGCGTCCTAGCCGCAGTTATGCTAGGTAGTGCCCCTCTCTAATTATAGGATTACTCCTAACTTGAAATGATGCTTGGGGACTTTCAGGCAATGTGTCGTATAGAGGCCACCCCATATGGCATGTCATTTCTAGCTATCATTGTTACCCAACTCCTTAGAATCTATGTACATATATTTTTCCATGAACCTAAAGTAGATTTTCCTTGAAAGGAGTTTAACATTGGCAGCCACGCGATCAAACCATGGTGCCCCTAGGATTACATCCTCATGCTTGAGAGGAGAGATAAAGAAGTCCTCCTTATCCACATGTCTTTGTACATGGAGCCTCAATTTCTCAATTAAGGGAGTGACTAAGGCTTCTTGCCCCTTGAAAGCACCATCGGCTAGTAGGACATCTCCCATCTCATAGGCTTTGATGCCTAGCTCCGTGGCCAGCTATGTGGATATGAAATTGTGAGTAGAACCAGGGTCAAAGAGAATGAAAGCATCATGTTTTCTTACCTTTCCCCAAGAATGGCATAGAGGAGATCCTTTGTGATCAGTATCCTCTTCTTGGATTTTTACCAAGGTACCTCTAACAGGCTCATTTTGTGTATTCTTGTGGGGACAAGCACAATAGGCATGCCCTTGCTCCCCACATTTAAAACAATGGTTATCCTTGCGATAACACTCAAGCTCTTCTGGAGGGAGTTTGTTTTTGCCCTTATAAACTCCCTTCCCCTTAGCTTTGTTGCTATTAGAGTTCCCCTTAGGAGACTTTTGGACATTTGCCTTCCCCTTAGGCTCATTGTGGTCCTTGTTTTTTGTGGGCTTAAGATTTCTCTTAGCCCCTTGTTGGAAGTTGATTTGTGAAGCCACCATGGTATGGTGTATGACCACAGATATGGTGCGTGGACTTTGGGAATTGACATACTCCGCCATATCCTCAGTTAAACCCACACAAAATTGTTGTTTTTGGTCTCCAAAATCCATCTTTTTGAAGACAGCCGCTTTAGATGTAAATTCCAAAACTTGTCTACATATTTGTGAATAGATTCGTAAGGAGATAGCTTCAAGATTCACCATTTAGTGAGTACTTTGTCTTTGGCATCGGTAGCCAGAAACTGGTTCATGATGGAAGTTCTTAAAGCTTTCCACGTTTGTGGAGCTTGATTGTTTGCTCATAGGCTAGACCACCATTGCTTGGCAGATGTTTGAAAATGCATAGTGACATGATGTATCTTAGAGGACTCCATGAAGCCCTCATCTCCAAATGCTGCATCAAATTGTTGGATGAAGGCCAAGACTTTGTCGGTAGCACCAAAGGTTCCATCGTAGGTAAGGAAAGAGATATTATTTCCTCCCTCTTTGAAGTTCTTGAGCTTGGATGACCTCTTCCATGCGGCATAGGATTTTCTATCACCTCTTTTTTTAGGTGGTTCAAGAGTTGCACCATCAATTTCTTTAGAAGAGGAAGAGTATGAGGAGGATGGAGAAGAGGGTGACCTCTTTCTCGCCTTTTTCTTCCCTTGTTCCTCCTTGTCTGCACCATCACTTTCTTCAGAAGAGGGAGAGGATGAAGAAGATGGAGAAGAGGGTGACCTATTTCTCGCCTTTTTCTTCTCTTGTTTTCTCTCGTCCCTCTTTGCATTATAGTGTGGAGAAGTATGTGATGGTCTTCTCCATTTAGAGGGTGTTGGAGAGAGTTTTGCCCGACGTCTTTGTGGAGCCATCTCCGCCAAGATGGAAAGAGACTCGCTTATTTCTCATTCTTTCAGTGGGGGATCTACTGTTAAAACTTGAGTTCTCCTTTGGGAAGGAGATGCATCGTCAAGTAGTAGATTTTTGAACCCTTTGTACAGATCCTCTTCTTCTTCCCTTCGGAGAGATGCCTCTTTTGGAAGTCTCACAAAGAGGCTTCCTAGGTTCTCTCTCTTCTTGGTGGGGAGTTTGGAGAATCCCATGAGTATGTAGCTGCCGTTGCACTTCACCTTGGAGGGATGGATTTCCCATGGCCTATTGAAGCATGGTAACAAGATAATTAACAAGCATAAGGGAATCATTAGTAGCATGTTCATTTGCAAAATCAAAGCTATCAACATTAATTTCACTCTCTTTACTATTGTTAGCCATTCTAACAAATTTTAAGTGTAAAATTTTGAAGTTTACTTTGGCACTTCAAGTCCTAGTTGCTACTCCTCTTAATCCTTTAGAAAAGCACTCAAGCTGCTGTACCCGTGGCTTGATTATCATTAATTGCAAGGAATAGAAGAGAGGGTCTTTCATCACCAAAATACCACTGACTCTTGTCAAGCTTCTAATAGCTCAATAGTGGTTAAGCCGTAGAAAAGCCCCGTAGGACTCCACTATTAAAACCATAGCTCTCGACGGTGATGTCCTGTTATCTACATGAAGTAGGCGCACTGCAAGGCTGAAAAATCCATATTCTACTTATTTCATTGTGATTAATAATACCAACCATTTATTGTCAGCTTGAGGACCTCTCTTCTTGAGCAAGAAAAGAGAAATTAATAGCTCTGATACCAATGTAACATTTAATGGTCTAGTAACTTGTGTATAGCGGAAAATAACTTAGACATAGTGAGCATTTCATTAAGAATAGATTCCTAACGAGCATAGAAGGAGTGCTTGGATGGAGAGAGAAAAAAAATCATAACACCTAGTTAGACAGGCATGAACAATAGTTCAAAAAGAGAGAAAAATTAACCTATTAACAAAAATTGAGGACCAGATTTACATGGAGCCAATCCCCCCTCCAAAAGGCTTTGTATTATAGGTTTTCCCCATCAAGGGATACATTTTACAATACAATACTTTGTGTTCCATCAATACTTTTTGGTGCAATGAAGATAGAAGTTTCAAGCACCAAGATTAAACTTGAAAAACACAACATCAATTCCCTCATAGTCTCAGACCCAAGACCACAGACACCTTTGAAGATGGTGAGAGCTAGCGAGGTATGAGAGTAGATCTAGAGGAAGAAGTATTCTTACAAGAAAGAAGTATTTATCCTCACATAATCACTCTTAATAGATTATAATAGCTTAGTAATTAGCATGGTAGAGGAGATGAGCATTCATTGGAGCTTGTCCCTTGGTTGGATTTCCATCACAAAGCTAAGAGTTGTTGGTGTAGGCCTCCCTTCTCACAAGCTTGGAGTAGATGATGAGCTTTCCATCAAAACATTGAGAAGGAGAGAGTGTTATTTACTTCACACATGAGTTTTTGTGAGTGTGTATGTGATAATTCCCTTGCAAAATCAGCCCCCTCTCTCTCTTGGTCTACCCCTCTTGCTATTTCCTCCATTGGCTCATGCCAAGCCTAGCCCCAATAGGAAATAAGAGGTCAAATGGAGAGCCTTGTAACAAGTGTCCCTCTTTACCCTTTAGTGAGCGCTTAAGGTATTTAAATGATTCAATTCAACTCTCATTGGACCTCTTAGTCTTCTGGCCAATAGGAATCAGTAAAGCCATTGGGCTATTGAATGCTCATTGGACCCCTTGGTAGACTGTCCAATAGTCTTCTAGAGAGCTTAATTTCTATGGGTTCTTTTATAAAGTGTTTTTTAATGAATTAAACTAAATTTACTCTAGCCTGATTCTCATTGGTCCACCTCTATTGCCATCCAATAGGATTTGAATGCACTTTGGGAAAAACGGGGCTAGGAACCTGACATGTGTCCACTATGCCCTTTGTGTAAAGGGAGCTTGGAAGAGTGTGTGTTTCTCTCTCATCCCCTACAAAATGGGCTCGCCCCCTTCTTGATAGCAATATGGAAAGACTTTTGAGTCTTCCCACAAGCATCCAAACTCCCCTAAGGCTTGACCCTTAAACACTTCATTTAATTTTGGAACCTAAGCTTTTGGAAGTATTAATGGGCTAAACCTTAGGGTCTTTGAAGCCCATTGATGCACATTTTGCTTTTGCAGATGGACCCCCTTTGGATCCCTACTATAACTGGTATGTCAGCCTTACCAATATTCTAGTTTTTTCTCCCCTGGTACTTTCCCATATTAAATGATCAGTTAAGCATGAAAAAATCATTTAGGAGAATTAGATATTAGCTATTATGATATTTAGTGAGTTTCCTTTTGTTTGTGTGTTTGTGATAGATCTCGAGGGGTTCACTATGTGTAAAACTACCATATCACGTGCGTTCAAGACATGTTTGTAAAACCCCTTATCTGTGAATTTTGGTAAGAGTATAATGTACCCTTTTCTTTTAAAATCTGTAAGTTTTTTTCAAATTTGAAAAAATAATACCCTTTTATATATCTATTTATGTAAGTTTCAAGAACTTTAAATACCCTTCTGTTGAACTCACGTGATAGGTTACATTTTTATTAGGTGACTTCCTAGGGGGGTAGATGGTGTAGTTGAGAGCAGTGAGACTCTAGATTGTGGTTTAGTTGACCTTCTAGAGTGTTGTATGTGCAGGATGGTCTCAACCTGACAAGCTAAAGAGATTTCCTCCCTGTGCCTATCATGTCATCTGTGTCCTTGATTGACGTTATGATGATCTACATTGTATTGCATGCAGTTTATGGGTGGTGTGATCCGCTCCCGCAACAGCCATGATTTGTTTTCATGATGGTCCCTTATGATCAAGTTCATTTTTTTTCCATGGTGTTGTTCCATGATTCCATGGTGTAATCCATGATGATTTGTTATAATTGAAAGAGTTATTGATCCATGAAGGTTCTTTATTATTCCGTGATATTGTTTTATTTTGATTGATAATGATTAAGATGCTTGTTGCATGATGTCATGGCATTGTTTCATGATATATAGTTGTTATGATTAAAAGAGTGATACCATGGTGCTTTTCCATGATAATGTTTTATGATCGAAATGATTATTATTCTACGGCTTTCCTGCATTATGCCCTCGGGGGGTGCACCTTTAAGCAATTATATATATAACGTGCGTTCAAAGAGTATTAAAAAAACCCATTTACTTACATGTTTAAGGTAATAAAATGACCCCTTTTTCTTCAAAATGTATGTGTTTTCTTTAAAATCAATTAAAAAACCCCTTTCGTTTATATAATCTTGTTAAAATTTTAAAAATTTGGCAATTAAAAGACCCATTCATTTTAACTCATGTGGTACCTTACATGTCTGAAAGGTGAACTCCCCGAGTATCTGTCTAGCTCCTCTTTATTCATGTTGGAGAGCGGGAATGAGGGACACACTCCACACATAACCAGTTTCCTCTCTATAGCCCAGAGCATTCACAACACCCCTATCTCCTAGTTTGTATACACAGAGATCCAATCTATAAACCACTACTGCATACGATCATACTCAAACACCCCAGAATTTACATATCCAGAAACATAGCACAAAGTCAAGGCTTCCATCTATAACCCTTCAAAGCACCTTATACCATGGGTGAGAAATCTCGACGCCCTCAGACACTTCAAGACCATTGGAATGCACAAGTTTTCCTACAAGTTTACATCCTCTTGGCATACACAACATCCACATAAGTATTACTCACATACTCGGTACACAACTAGACATGAGAGCGAGAAAGAGATAAAGAATATTAGGCAAACACTAGAGCTCTAAATATTAAGAGTGTGATGATCGAGGAAAAATAGACACAATGGGGGCAAAGAAGGAAAACCAACAACCAAAATTTGAGGTATCCAACCCAACCCCCTGTTGGACTCCTATAGCCTCACTGTCCTAATCATCTGGCAGCTACTCCATAGTCAACAAAAACTCATTGACTCCTACTAGGAGACCCATATCTACGTCTACTATGATAGTCAAAGATGAACCTAGAAGAAGGAATATTACCCAAGGTCCACCTATGGAAACCCCCCTACACATCACACGAAATACAACAATTATCATCCCTGTAAGCAAATTAATCAGTCTTTCTTTCTATGGACTAGAAGGCACAATGCATGTAAGGTAGATAGTAATTTTTACAAATGGATTTTTTTGGAATCAATTAAGGAAACGGTGTGTAATCCCAAGTCTATATTTTGTTATGTATGTCTATGCAAACAAGGCACAATAGGCTTCTCTATAGAAATGCAACACATACTAATATATGACTTGACTAATTTTGATCCTTACATTCAAGAAATCTTACATAAGTGGCTAAACCATATACTTGCTCAACCCTTATCACTAGTTTGGTACCAAAATAGAACACTTTAAATGTCCTTTTTTACAAATTTAGATCAAATGCTACGTGCATCACATAGTGTATTTACTGAAATCATCATGATATGCTTAAATATGATAGCTAGAGGGTCTTTTTAAAATATAACCTTGCATTCTAGAATCTATCATGATCAAGATCTATCCTCATCAGGTGGACCCCCATAAGACTGTAATTGATGATCTGAAAAAAATGACTTTATAAGCTCAAGAAAGAAAGAAGAGGACTCGTAAAAATATGTAGTTTTTGCACAGTAAAAAATTCAAGATAGAGTTCAAGTAATGAAATTTAACTTAGTTGGGGAGTAGGAAAAATATGTAGTTTCCTGGTTTCAATATAAAAAGTCATTTGTAGTTGTCAAACTACAGTACAATAGCCCTAATTCCATGAGATGGCCTTTGAAAGGAAAAAATTATTCTCTAAGTCAACACGTGCTTTAGCATGAAATTATGTCTACAACTTGCAACTGACTTGAAACTAGTCCTTGAAGGGCATTCCATTGTTTTGTAAAACTAAATACTAACACTTGGATTTTTCATACATAAAAAAGGTCATCTCTTCGGAAAGATATAATAATTTTATCATTTCTTAAGCAAAAAAGCTTGAAATTTGACTACCCTCCTTGTCAAATACCAAATGATATCGAGTGAACCCCAAAGATGTACGGAATGAGGTTCTGTAGGCCCACAAAGCCTGGGAGTAGATATCTATCCCAATCCCCAGGATGATTGTTAACTTGCTCGTTGATAATTTTACAAACCATTCCATTCACTTGTTCAACTAGGCCATTACGTTGAGGGTAATATGGTGAGGAGTTCCTCCTTGTAATGCCTAGTTTTTTCACTAATTATCCTACCAAGTCTGCTCTGAAACCTGGCCCTCTATTAGAGATAATTTCTTATGGTTGCCAAACCTGCAACATATATTCTCGTAGACAAACTTAGCTACCTCTACAGCTGTGATCCTAGTTGTGGCTGTAGCTTCCACCCATCTTTTCATATAGTGGACTCCCATGATGATGTAGAACTTCCCTGAGCTAGCCCTAGGCAATGGTCCTAGTGGCATCTAAACCCCATTTTTCAAATGGTCCGTATGAAAGGATACGTGTCTGTGGTTCAGGCATGAGTGACCTGGTGCCGGTCTTTTGACACAAATTACATCTCTTACACCAGTGGTATACATCACGATTGAGGCTAGGCCATACAAAACCATCCTGCAATATTTTCCTACTTCTTATATCTATGGCAAAGTGACCACCACAAACACCATCATGACAACTCGCAATTACCCCCATAATTTCATTAGAGAGAGGGACCTTCTTGAATAATTGGTCCTTACCCTTACAATAAAAACCATCATTGATAAGCGAATACCTTGTGGCCTTCCTGGTAAGCCATTGTTTCTGTCCTTTTGTTAAATCTGGTGGACATCCCCCTGTTTCCAAAAAATGCATGATGTTGTGTAAGGCGTCACGTCCTTGAAACAGAGGGAGCTTTAGCTTTATAGCCTCAACCACCACCTCATGCAGTCTCTCGCTTGCTAAGGCATCAAATTCATGGTTCTGAGCCCTTGGGATGTGGTGTAGTTGAACTGCTTCAAACGTACCCAACAAAGTTTTTACACAACTTAAGTGAGACCTCAAGCTAGGATTCTTACATCTCCATACCCCATTTACTTGCCTTACCAAAAGTAGAGCATCCCCAAATACGTTAACACTAGGTTGGTAACCTAACAGGACATAAAAGTGTCCTTTCAGGGTTTTGAAAAAAACCTCCAAAACCATAGTAGATCCACTCATTTTGTAAATTCCTTTCATGAGGTTATAGTTCAAGGCCTACTAAACATGGAAAAAATAAGAAACTTGTAAAATTTCTCATCTTTTGGTCACACCAAGCCTCCAAATTTGATGGACCAGTGAATTTTCATCAAAACAGTCATTTCTTACGTTTTGTTGCATAAAAATAAGATTAGGGATTTTTCTAGGACTTGAGATAAATTCCCTAGTTAACTTCACTGGGTTGGTGATCAGAACATATGATTGCTTCTCACTCACTATTTTTTGTTTTTCCAAAATAAATAGGTACAAAAAAGTTGAATTTTTACCATTCTGCAAACCTATCATCAAAGTTTCTATAGCCACGCTCAATACAAATAATATATGCATGTTTTCTTAGTTCCCTATTGTCCTTTATGTTCATACGGAGCCATGGAGCATGTCAAAAGAATAATACATCTCTTACCAAGGGGAATCTTGGGGACAAAGATGAAGTGTTAAATACAGCAAACATGAAAAAACTCGGTTGAACATTATGAGTTGTAGAATCCCATAGAAACTATTCAATATCTAGCCAAATTTGATCCTTATGACTAGATATGGTTACTACCTACAAAATGCATGTAGTTGTCACAAGAAACTAACAATATTGAAAAGCTATACTTGATATACTAGAATGTTTCGTTTTCTTCCATAATTGAAAAAATCAACCATCATTGTGTACTATGCAAAATAGGGTATTAGGTGCCCCAAAACTCAAGGAATGTTAGCTTTATGTTACAATATGCGACATAGAAAATCAAAAATGAATTTGGATATCATGAAATCCACCAAAAAAATCATAGAAGAGCTAAAATTGGCTAAAAAGCAGGATTTGACAATTTTTGTAGTTTGGTCATAACTTACAACTTTAATATTTATTTCTCCCTAGAAGCATCAAGACATGTTGAGGACTACTAAAGATAGTTCTCTAGAATTATAGACCTCACAAACATGAATTCTAGTGTAGTATAGCTGCAAAAATTTGAAAAAAGCCAAAAACAAGACCCGTTTTTTCACACAGTTTAGGTTGTGAAATGTTGTGCAAGGACAATGTTAAAGATGGAATTGATATTCCAAAAAAATGTCGAGTTTTTTTCAGCTCATGAGACAAGTTTCTAGATAGATAGCACCTCAAAATCCATTTTGAAACTCTTGACATAATTCAAGGAAAATGGTCACTTCACAGGACATAAAAGTGTCCCATTACCAACCTAGTGTTAAGGTGCTTTACCTCTTGCAAGACGCACCATTGTAACCCCTTGGTCAGTGATGCATACTCTGCTTCATTGTTAGAATGTGATTCCAACAAATGGCCAAGCGTAAATACCTAGATGCCTTTGTCATCAAAGACCACTATGCCTGCAGCAGCTGCTTTGTCAGATGCTCACTTATAAGCCCCATCAAGGTAGAGAGAGTGTGCTCTTTCTACCATCGATGCCTCTGTAAGTGGCTGAACTCCTTCTCCTTTTGATTTCTTTACCTTCTTCTCAAAGTTTTGGTAGGTCATGAGTCCCCCCAAGCTTTCTCTTGTCGTGTTTTCTACCTGTACCATGTAGTCAAACTCTTGCAGATGAACTAGCCATTTAGCAATCCTAGTAAAAACCTTCATGTGTTGTATCACGTAGGGAAACATCTCATCCATGGCTAAAATCACAAATTGCCTAGGTAGCAAATATGACCTAAAATCTGTATTTGCAAATCTAAGAGCTAGGACTAGGTGTTCCACATGGGTGAAACCTTTCTCTGATGTTGTCATCATTCAACTGGAGAAGTAGATTGGCCTCATGAAAGATGTTGTTGTATCCTTCAGGAGTAGCATGGCCCCGAAGGAGTCATCACCCACACTTGAGGTGACATAGAAATTTTCATCCCACTTAGGCGGTGAGATAGTTGGTAGGGTGGCTAAGACCTCCTTTACCTTGTTGTAGTGATGTTCGCTCTCCTCGTCCCATGTGAAAGTTGATCTTTGTGTGAGTTGTTGCAGTGGTAGAGAAAGTTGTGATATTAGATGTATGAATCTACTCAAGTACCTCATCTTTTGTACAAAAGAGACCAGCTGACATGCGTTTGTTGGTGAAGGTAGGGCTATGAGTGCGAACACCTTACTTGGATCGGTGTTGATACCTTTCACTGAAATTTCATGGCCTAAAAGAATGACTCTACTTTCCCCAATGTGGCACTTGTCTACATTTAATTTCCCACCTAGGCTTTGCAACCTTTCCAAACCCTTGGTTACCTTTTCTAAGTGTGAAATGCGAGACTATATATACAAAAATCATCAATGAACACTCTTATGGATGCTCCAAATAACGGTTAAAAGACATATGTGACATATCTTTGGAATGTGGTAGGTGCATTTGTGAGACCAAATGGCATAGCTATGCATGCGAAACAACCCCACAATGTAATGAAAGTAGTTTTTAGCTCATCTTCCAAGGCTATGTGTATTTGAAATACCCGGAATAACCATCACATACGGTGTAGCATTCAAAACCAGCCACTTCATTCAGAATTTCATCCAAGAAAGGGAGAGGGAAGTGGTCTCTCTTTGTAGCGGCATTTAGTGGTTTATAGTTGATGCAGACCCTCCACTTACCATTCTTCTTAGGTGTCACTACTACGGGTGACACCCACTCTGAGTTTTCCACAGGATAGATGAACCCTGATTCTAGTAGCTTCCTTACCTCAGCAAGGAGTGCCTTTTCTTGTATGACCCCCAACCGTCGTAGCTTTTGCACAACTGGTTTTACCCCTTCCTTCAGCTTAATATGATGTTCCACTACTGTAATACATGTGATTCTTTCATAGTTCTCAATGAAAAGGTCAAGAAATCCCATCAACATTTGCAAAAAATTATCTCTCTCTTCAATTGTTAGCTCCATAGATAGCATATTCTTCAACCTACTTTCTCCTAGGCCACGTGATTTACTTTCCTCTTCGTTGCTTTGCCCTTCTGGTGACGGTTAACCAATTGTGCTTACCCTTTGTAGATCCTTCATGATGATACTCATCACATCAATGGAATTGTCTCTTTGGTCGGTGAATGTGGTATCCTCCTTAAAAGTGGAAGAATCACTAGTGGTTTCATGTGCTAATGTCTCTAGATCCTTTTGCTTCTACTTGCCGGTCTTCATGTCGTAGTATATTGTTTCCCCTTTCTTACCGATCATGCGTAGAAGGCCAGTGCCCTAGTCCTACTTTGCCTTCATGGCCATCAACCATGGCCTTCCCAAGATTAATGGATAGCCCTCCCCCTTATTTGGCATCACAAAAACATTTACTTCTACCTCAGTATTGAAGGATTTTACCTTCAGAGCACTTACCACACCCGCACATTTTACTTTTGCATTGTTTGCCATCTTTGCTTTTCATGGAGAAGGCATGTCAACCTTGAGCCCTAGCCAAAGCATCATAGCTTCACTCATCACACAAATTTGTGCACCTCCATCAATGTAGGTGTTTCCAACGCTCTTACCCTTTATGTTGACATCAACAATTGGAAGGCTGTCATCCATGTTGCATCCCAAAATTGCTCCGGCTACCTTTGCATTGGAGCGCCTTGTACTTACCATTTTGGACCATTGCCCCCTTACCTTTGGTGAAAGATGTAGCAGATGTGGCCATGTAATCTTTGGTCCTTGCTCTACCACATCCAATGTTAGATCATAGGGCCTAGAGATCTTCCATGACTGGAAATTGATGATTCCTATTTTTTGCCGTGGACTTGATGGCCTCTTTCTAGTCTCTCCTTTCATGCTTCTCTCATCATTAGATTGTGTAGCTTTCTCCCTCCTAGTTATCTTTACAGTCATGACTTCAAATGGTTCTACAAAGGTTACCTTCTCCTTACCCTTATCTCTGGATCCACTACTACAACTTTTCCTTTCTCCTTTAACCTTATGATGTTTACAGGGCGATCAGGTGGTGGTGCCGATGGAAGAGGTGGAATGGGTGCTTGTGGTGGTGCTGGGGTGGACGTAAAATTTGTGTTGGTGGGGCTGTGCTCTCTTTAGGGGGTGACAGTTTGTTTCTCCTACCTCCTCTATTATAGTTTTGTTGTGGTTTGGGACAGTAGTACCCTCTTCTTTGCAATTGTAGCAGTGATACTCCCTATTTTGTCGTCGTGCTCTCCCCAGGTCTTGATTCTTTCTTGATTTCTTCCTTGCTGTATTAAGTGGACAAACAAATTCTGCAGTTGGTCAGTAATGTGGGCCATTATATCTTGTTGGTCATTTCTTACCCCCGGAGCCGGTGGTGGTGGAGGAATGGTGGTTGTCGTGGTTGTTAGTCAACATGATGTTCCTGCTTCTGTTGACTTGGTTGCTTTGGCTTTCATCCGCATCTTCTTGTCCTTAAGGCGGGCAATCTTGATGGCTAACTCGTACGCTTCACCTTCTCTTTGAGAAGCAGCCACAGGCCATGCGTCAACCAGTCCTTTTTTAGGATATCCGGTGTATCTTTCCCTCTTGCTAGTGATTCAACCCATCGTTCCCACAAATCCACAAATTTGGACTCATAGACAGCATACTCTAAAAGACCCTCCTACTTCAAGTCTCTCAACTTGTCCCACGGATTCTCTGAAGTGGTACCTCCCCCAAAGGGCCTCTTAAAAGCAATTTTTAAGGGCTCTCAATCATCCTTAGTTGCTTGTGGAAGTGCGTTGTACCACGACGTAGCTTCTAGTTTCATGAGATGCTTAAATATTCTAACCCGGGATTCATCTGTATCTTTGTTGCTCACTACACATGCTACTTCAAAGTCATCTAAGAAATCTGTTACCAAATCCTCCCCTTTATTTCCTTTAAATGTTGGAAATGCAACACTTGCCATAATTACTAAAAGAGAGAGAGCTAGAAAGACACATTGTGTAGCTTGCAATTAAAAGATTTTTTTTTCTTTACAAGGAGGCGTGTAACCCTTTTAATACTAGAACATATATTAAAATCTCAAACAGTACATTGCCTTGTACCAAAGGTAAGGCTAATGGCTGATCTGATGCCAGAACCTCAAAGAAGCGCTCCCCACCCAGCATGGTGTGGAAGGGGTGTTGGTAATGAGCCTTCCAATCCAGTATTACCTTGATTGAGCGTACTCGTACCAGAATGTGTGATGTGCCTTGAGGTAAGTTGTACTGATTCATGTGAATCTTGGAGGTGCTTAATCACTATCCAAGCTTGTGGGAGAGGGTGGTATTCTTTCCTAAAACAAGCTCAGTAGATCCCTGTCTCTTTAGTGAGAGCATGAGCATGTGCTTCCTTTATCTGTGCTACAACATCAAGTGCGACTTGGAAAGTGACTGTGATAATTACCTCGGTGACTTGAATTACCCAATTCTTGAAGTAGAATAGTGTTGATTCTCTATTGTGCAGGACTCCCTCCATCTTGTTGTTGTGGTTTGGTCGTAGGTTGTGGACATGGTCTCGACTTCCTCCTTCTTCTCATCTGCACACGGACTATGTATATCCATTGAGTCTGACGTGTTGGTTGACTCTCCCACTGCAAATTGATTACCGTTACACCTAGCACTCGAGCTTCGATGGAGATGCAAAGTTTGTCTAGTTGTGCTTGGAGCTCTTCTTCTTCTCTCATCCAGTTAGTGAACCCCGCTAACCATTCATCCATCCACAAACGTTTAGGGGTTTCGGTCTTGTAAACTGGAGGGTTTCATGAAAGAATCCTCGGTGGGGGTGCCAAGAAAATGATAGCCGAAAATGGCATGCCATACGGGGTGGCCTCTACACCACACATAGCCTGAACATCCCCAAGCATCATCTCAAGGTAGGAGTAGTCCTATAATTAGAGAGAGGCACCACCTATCATAAGTGCGGCTAGGATGCAGACATAGATGACCTAGGGTAGAAAAAATGAGATGCCCTCTAGGTAACCAGCATGAAATGATGATAAATAAAATGTCCGGATGTAGAAAATGCCTAGTCAACAATCAGGAATGTGTACGAAAGAGGAATGTGACAAGGTCGGAATGGAGCATACTGACCAACTAGAGAGGTTGCACGTGATGAAGCACAAGCAGAGTGATATACAAGAGGTGAAACATCCCGTTAATGTGGGAAAACAAAGCTGAGGAGAACAGAGAATGGACTCAACGATCGAGACAACATTGCACACTTTTATTGATGATGATGATACATACAAATGGTGGTCTTGACTATTACCAACCTTGCCCTTGGCACTGGGGATGCATGATGGAATGCGAGCGCCATATGGTGCATGGCTAATTTTGGAGTTAATGGGAGTTTAACACGTTAGTGGGAGGTTAGTTGAGGGAAACATTAAGATGATGCCACCATCGGTGACGTCAATCACCAGTATCAAGAGTGGCCCGGGGTAGCACGGTGTCGGTGCATTCAATCCTAGCATGCTCATGTTGCCGTTGTGGGGGTGATTGTGAGTTCCTTATATGCATGGAGAGGTCATGACTAGTAACTCAACCATGGTGTGGTGGAGATTGGGATGACAGTGATGTTTCCAATGCTAAAATGCCCATTCTTGCAACAAAACATGATGCCAAGACCTCCCTAGCTTGGGAGGTGCATTATGTGCTTAGTGGTGCATGAGATGTAGAGTGCATGGAGCTATTGTGTTCTTCCTTCCTTGTATATCCCTTTATGTATAGTATAGGACTCATTATGTAGACTTGAGATGTGGTCCTTACATAATTGTCCTTGCAAATATCCATCGTTCACTGTAGACAGTCTAGATGCCTCTCTAGTAAGAGAGATAGAGAGGGACAGAAGGTAGAGATAGAGAGAGAGGAGGTAAGAGTGGGATGGGGAGAGCTTTGTTTACAATCCACTAGCCACTAGCTAGGTTATTTAGGGAAGAGTGGAGTTCGGGGAATTTACAAGGGGTTTTGTTGATGGTTCGGGTGGTCGGTGTGAGGTTTAATGCTGCCAGAATTGGTATTTTGTTACGTGATGCTAAGATGCTACGTGTCACTTCCTTTCAGTGCCGGCGGGGTGCGCCTTCGGTGTCTTTCCTTGGTTTGGAGTCGGCTTTGCCTGAGTTGGCCGTCTTTGTCAATGGTGTCAATGTCGTACTTTTTTTTTTCTTTTTGTTGTGCGTAGGATGTGTATGTGCTTGTTCGGATGCGTGTGTGCACGTATATGTGCTCACAAGTGTATGTGTGCGTTTGTATTTTCTTTTGGCTTGTAAGTGCGTATGCGTGTGTGTGTGTGTGTGTTATGTGTGAGTGTCGAGATGACTTGTGAATGTGTGTGCGTATGTATACGGTTGTGGGTGTGTACGTGTGTGTGTGGGTGGAAACGATAGAGAGGGAGTAATATTATTATGCATGAATATATTTAATTTTTATGGTTGCTCATCACTCAGGGAACGAGAGTGAGAGAGATGAAAACAAGAGGGAGCACGGGTGCCGGGGAGAGGGGGGGGCTGAAGAGTGTGTGTGTGTGTGTGTGTGTTATGAGAGAAAGGGAGATGAAATTCTCTGCTACATGTGCCTTCGAGCTTGAGAGAGAGACAGACAGAGCGAGAGTGAGATTGGGGGAATTGAGGGGTGGTGTGGGGTGTGAATGAGAGAGAGAGAGAGAGAGAAAAGAGAGAGAGAGAGAGAGAGAGAGAGAGAGAGAGAGAGAGAGAGAGAGAGAGAGAGAGAGAGAGAGAGAGAGGCTTCTCTACTGGGTGCCTTCGGACCGACAAAGGGTGTGAGAGAGAAGAGAGAGAGGGAGAGAGTGTGGCCTCGGGCTACTTGGCCAACAGAGAGCAAGAGGTGGTTGGTCAACTAGATGGGGGGGGAGGGGGGTGGCTAAGGGAGTAGCGGGCCAGGGTGAGGTAAGGAGGAGAACGAGGGTGTGTGTGTGTGTGTGTGTGTGTGTGTGTGTGTGTGTGTGAGAGAGAGAGAGAGAGAGAGAGAGAGAGAGAGAGAGAGAGAGAGAGAGAGAGAGAGAGAGAGAGAGAGAGAGTTATTGTATTGTGTCCTATGCGCTTTAAAGAGGGGGAAAGAGAGAGAGAGAGAGACCAAGTCCAAGGGAATATATAGGGTAGAAAGGGAGAGAAGGTAACGGGTAGAGAGAGAGAGAGGGAGAGAGAGAAAGTGGATGAGGGGAAGGAAAAAGAAAAAAGAAATGGCTCGCTGCCTGAGGGAGAATCCGGAGGGCAAGGGAGCGGCTTGGTGAAGATGAGGGAGTGTAGATGAGAGGGGAGAGGAAGAGGTGGCCTGGAGGTGTCGGGGGATATGTGTTCGCTACGTGAGCCGGGCAGGCACCAGGCCCCTGGCTATGGGAGGTGTAGGGAAAAGAGACAGAGCTCGAAACAAACGGTACTCTTAATTCCAGTTAATCCACAGTAGTCATCATTAATCAATCATTAATGGAGACTTAATGCTCCTTACAAGATGAATCCTGGCTTAAACCAGGTGCTAATCAAGAAAAGTGATAATAACCTGCTTAATATTGCCTTCTGCTTCTTCCCGTTATGGCTTAGGAATTTCCTCTTCTAATAGCCATCAGATTTGTCATCCAGAATTGAATGGGTTTGGGCTCGGCTAATGGTATAAGATTAGTCTCAGAGATTAGTCTTGGCTTTAATTTGTGACAAGATTTTGCTCAAGCTTCGACCTTCATCTTCCTTGCTTGCATGCCTTGCCGAGAACTAGCTCGAGAGATGAGAAATCAAGATTGATATATAGAGCTTAAGAATGGCTTAAGGCTTTTTAATGAGGCTCAGGAGGTTTGGGTTTTGCGTTATGTTGATTCCGGAGAGACATATTAATTATGAGTTTAATCTTATGATAATGGGGCTTAGGAGCTTTGGCTTAATCGGTTAAGGAAGGATTTATGAGCTTAAGCTCGAGGGATTCAAGAGGTTAAGCTTGATTCAAAGAGTTTGTCTATGCTTCGAGAGCTTTCGAATCAAAGCTAGGCTTAGATTAGGTTAAGAGAGGTTTTAGAAACCTACTTAGGCCTTGGCTTCTTCCTCAAGGAGAGAAAGCCTATCCGCCTTGGCTTCCTCCTTCCTTGACTTCGAGCTTCCCTCACCTCCTCGCCTTCTTCGAGCTTCGCTTGTTGAGGACGAGAGTGAGAGAGATTGAGCTTGCTTGCTCCGAGCTTCCTCTTCCCCTCTCGATGGTTCACTCCTGCCTTGCTTCGTTTTCTTTTTTCTTGCCCTCCTTCAACTCCCCCTTTTTCTTCACTCGTTCAAGCCATCCAAAAATACCCCCCCCCCCCCAAAACTTTGCCCCCACCAAACAGTCATGGCGCCGTGACGGACGTGGCGCGGGAAACTCTACTTGGTGACATGGCAAGCAACGAAAATGGACTTGCTGAAACCTGCCGCTACCAGTCTCAAACGGAGCGCCCTCATGAGCTGTGAAATTCACGCTTCTTCGCCAAGCCCTTCTGAGCAGTTTGCTGGCGAGCGTGAGCTTCCTTTTGCCCAACTCGCTGCCTGCGCTCTAGCTTTATTCTTTGCCGTCCCTGGTTTCACATTCAAAAGCTTTTTCCCAATGGGCGGCCATTATGATTTGTCCATTGGACGGCCATAAGATGTGGGTGGTCCTACTTTGTGGCCCTTGGCCAATACTTGATGGGCTTTGGACACCACATTTGGTATACATGCCGGCCAAGGCTTTGCTAGTTTTCTTCATCGGCGGCCATAGTCACATTTGGCATAAATATTTTGGCACCTCCTTCTTGGGTATATCCCGCAGTCAATGCATTCCGAGAGGTCACATTTCGAACATGAAGCTCTTCATGCACTTTTTATAGTTTATGAGACCACCAAGCTTGGCATACATGGAAACTGTTATCAATGCACTGCATAATATTTTAGACAAGATTCTCCTCGACCACTCACTCTATTACATTCCAAAACTTGATTGAGAGTAAAAAATTCCCAGATGGCACTCCGACCAAGCGGACTGGACTGGTACGGAGCCGGCCCCCGGTGTATCTTTAAAGGTTGATATCTTGGCGATCGGGACTCCGATCACTGATCTTAAAAGACCGGCGCGCTCCACAAAGTGAACACTTTAAGCCCGTGCATTCATTTCATCTTTGTCCCCTCAGCTGCAGTTGCCCAATCCAGTACAAATCTGCAATCGACTCAAACTTTAAATTGCCATAACTTCCTCATCGTAGCTCCAATCAACGGGCCGTAAAGACAGTCCGATAGAGAACTTCAAGCACTACAGTTCTGGATCATAATCTCTCATATGTGGTCACTACAAGCATACTCATTTTTGGAATCATTAAGGCATCTGTTGACCCTTTTAAGCCTCATCTAGCATACATTAATCATTAAACTGGACCTGTTAACAAGCCCTGATCACTGACCATTAAATGTGTAGGCTTCAAAGAAGCTTAGCTTGCATTTCTCTGTTCTTTTTCTCATCATGGAAGCTGAGCTGCACGACATCGGCCCGCCAGAGGGAGAGAGAGAGAGAGTGATATTTTATGCACTTTGTGGGGCTTGATGGACGAGAGAGAGGAAAAGTAAAAGATGAGAGGGATAGTGTGGTGCCAAAAGGAGACGCGGCGGCCTACTTCACACGCGTGAGTTGGTGGCAGCAATAATAATACAAAAAGAACGTTTTTCTTTTGTTGTTTTTACCTTCGGCTCCCCGAATGGGTTGATTCCTGCAGCCTTGGTTTCAAAAATCGACCAACTTCAGTTTCTTTCGCCATACTAGAGGGAGGTGCGGTAAACCGGTATCAACACCATACCCATTGTACATAAGCAAGCTCTATTTCTGTGTACATGATTTTTGTTAAAGATTCTCAAAATGAACCTATTGCTTTAGCAAAAGAAAATATAAACAATCAAAAGGAATTAGAGTTATCCAATTTTCTCAGGGAATTTCAAGATGTTTTTATTGATGACATCCCTTGTGAACTATCTCCTAAACCAGGCAATGATGACCATGCCATTGAAATTAATCCACGAAGTTCACCGCCTAATAAACCTCCTTATAGAGTTTCTCAAGCTCAACAAGAGGAGATTATGCGGCAAGTGCATGACTTAGTTGAGAAGGGCTTGGTTAGGCCTAGCTCATCTCCAATTTTGTTCACCATTGTTATTAGTGAAAAAAAAAGATGGGACATATCGTATGTGTGTCAACTTTAGAACACTAAATAGGATCACTATAAAAAATAGATTTCCCATTCCATGGGTAGAAGACCTATTTGATAAGCTACGAGGGTTGACCTACTTCAATAGGATTGACCTAAAAAGTGGCTACCATCAAATAAGAATAATTGATCAAGACATTGTAAAGACCGCATTTCGCACTACGTTTGGTCTTTACATGTACAATGTCATGCCTTTTGGCTTGACCAATGCACCAGCCACATTTAATCGCTTGATGGAGAAGTTAGTCAGGTCTCACCAAACCTTTACTGGAGTGTTCTTTGATGATATAATCATCTACTCTAACTCACTAGAAAAACACAAGTAACACCTGCAAGTAATATTCAAGTTCTATGAGAGAATAAACTTTATATTAATCGAAAGAAAAGTGAATAAAGCTAATGATCACTTGATCAATTCGTGTCCTAAGTTGAAGGCCAAAGAGGCTAAGAAGAAAGAGGGTGGTTCCACTACAAATGCAGCAATTGTTGAGTCTTCTATGAAAGGAGACTGTGATGCTGATGTTGATGCAGAATGGGCTTTCAACACAAAGTGCACTTACAATCCTAATGTCCATGATGCATGCTTGTCCAAAGGATTTATACAGTAATACATTGGAATAAAACACCAATGTATAGTGCCTTATACACCTCAGCAAAATGGTGTTGCTGAGAGGAAAAACAGATCACTGACGGAAATGGCACGATGTATGGTCAAAAGTCAAGCTTTACTGCATTCTTTTTGGCTTGAGGCCATCATGTGTGCCACTTATGTACTTAACACGTGTCCTACGAAAGCTTTGTAGTCTATTACTCCATATGAAGCATGGCATGATAGAAAGCCTTCTATTGAGCACATGCGTGTTTTTGGTTGTTTGGCATATGCTTCGATGCCACAAACACAGCGCAGAAAATTGGATGATAAGGCTTTCAAATGTATTTTTGTTGGTTATAGTGCTGAAAGCAAAGGTTACAAGTTGTATCATCACACAACGCAGAAAACTGGATGATAAGGCTTTCAAATGTATTTTTGTTGGTTACAGTGCTGAAAGCAAAGGTTACAAGTTGTATCATCCGCAAACAAAACGTATTTTGGTTTTACGGGATGTAGTGTTTGTGGAAGATTTTGTTCAGCCCTTGCTGTCATGTACTAGAGACAGTAACGTAAGCTCACAAGACATTTATGACACTTTGTTGCCTCTTTTCAATGGCCGAAATACGAATGTAAGTTCCAATGAGGCAAATGTATAGCCTATGGGGGTTTCTGAAAATGTTACAGATTAGCCATGATTACTGATGTAGATGTACATGATTACTTGATGAGGAAAGGGCTGAAAATGAGTAGGCTAAAGGTATGCCAAAATGGTTGGTGCACACTTTGCGTGATAGTAAATTGGATGCACCTTTTTCTAGTCGTACTTGTTCAGGCTCTCGCCATGCATCTTATGCATTAGATTGTTACACTTTGGCTGTGTCTAGCTTACATGATGTTGAGGAGCCTCTGTCTTTTGATGAATCACAGAATTCGGAAAATTGGATGGCTGCCATGCAATCAGAATATGATGCACTTATAGAAAATGACACATGGACTTTATGTGATTTTCCTCCTAGCAAAAAGGCCATTGGTACGAAGTGGGTTTACAAGTTGAAACGCAAGCCAGATGGTGAGATCAATCGCCATAAGACTCGACTTGTTGCAAAGGGTTATGCACAACAAAAAGGCATAGATTATGAAGAGACTTTTTCTCCCACTTGTCGTATGACTACTGTGCGTTTTCTATGTGCATTGGCAGCTCATTTTGGTTGGGATGTACATCAATCAGACATTGTTACTGCTTTCTTGAATGGTGACATATTTGAGGAAGTTTATGTAACGCAGCCTCGCGGTTTTGTCATAAAAGGACAAGAGGACAAAGTGTGCAAATGTAAGAAGGCTTTGTATGGGTTGAAGCAATCTCCTCGTGCTTGGTATGAGAAAGCTGACACTCATTTGGTTAAACGAGGCTTTCGTAACAGTCCAACAGAAAGCACATTGTATGTAAAGCGTGAGGATGATGTATTTCTCATTGTGGTTCTTTATGTTGATGATTTGCTGATCACTGGACCAAATGAGAGACATATTGCTGAATTTAAGGCTGATTTGAATGCTACTTTCAAGATGAAAGATTTGGGGCTGTTGCATCATTACTTGGGTATACAGTTTAAGCAGTGTGATGGTGGTATTGCCTTGTGTCAGAAAAGTTACATAGAGACATTGCTATGTAAGTTTGGACTTGAGGATTGTAAACCTATTGCCACTTCCATGGAAACAGGTTTGAAGTTGAGTCTACATGATGCTGGCGATCTTGCTGATGTCACTCTTTACCAAACTGTTGTTGGCTACCTCATTTATGTATGCAACACGAGGCCGGATATTCAGTTTGCAGTCTCACAGGTCAACAGATTTTCGCATAGCCCAGGGTCTAAGCATTGGCAGGCTGTCAAGAGTATTTTCCACTACCTTAGTGGAACTTTACATCTTGGCTTGTTTTATCCCAAGGGGGGATCATTGCCGCTAGACTTACATGCTTTTTTGGACTCAGATTGGGCTGTTTGTTTTGGCACGTGCGTGTCCACAAGTGGTTTTTGTTTCATGCTTGCCAGTTCATGTATATCATGGTTGAGCAAGAAGCAACATACTGTGGCCACTTCAAGCTGTGAGGCTGAGTACAGGGCAGTCTTCACATCTACGGTTGAGTGTGTATGGCTCAGATGCCTTATGCTGATTTGGGTGTTGGACAGAACACTGCCAACACTATCTACACTGGCCGTCAGAGTGCATTCGCAGTTGAAAGGAACCCAATTTTTCATGCTCGCACAAAGCACATTGAGGTGCATTACCACTGTGTCAGGGAGAGGCTCTCAGCAGGAGAGATCATCTTGGCTTATGTACCAACATAGGACAACCTTGCAGATCTTTTCACAAAGGCATTGTATCGTGAGAAGATTGAAGATTTCCACAAAGATTTGGGCTTACTCCCCTTTGTGTACTGATCATGTCCTTAGGGCATGGCACTTCCCTTTACTCATGTGCCAGCTCTCATTGACCGCATCACTCTAGGGGGGATTTGTTACCATATACATGTGGTAGTGATGTGCGTGAACACACTAGGACCGCCGGGGCATTTTTTCCCTCTTTAGGAGGTTTTTTACCCGGAGCATTGTATATACGCCCATCACTCTAGGGCTATCTATCTTTCCATTGCACACTAAGTAATACACTCTCTATTGTGTGCCTTGAGCTTCCTTCATCTTCTCCAAGCTGTGTGCGTTTCTCTACAACCCTAATTCCAACACTTGCACCTACTTTGAAGAGGCAAGATCTGGTAGCAGCACAAACCACATAATTCCAAACACAATGAAAACCTCTGATCTTCATTTTTCCACACCTAAATGGAAATTTTAATGTGTAAGGGTTAATTTGGTTCAACCTGTCACACCTTGTTAGAGCATTGTGACCTTGATGAAGAAATACTTATAACTTTATATAGAATTTTCTTCTTTACTTTCTCTTTTGCACATCAAATGTTCACTTTGTAAGCAATTTAACTTGATTTATTGATAGTTTTTTGGATCTCTACATAATTATTATGTATTTTTTTAATTACAATTTTTAATTACAAAAACCTAATTTCTTTACACTAGATATCTGATGATGTAAAACTTATTTTGCAAGATTCAATGGTCATTTGATAGATTATGACCCAAGAAATGTGACCATGAGAAAAAAAATTAAACTTTAAAAGATCTACCCTAGAAAATAACAAAGACTGCTTAAAGGACCTTGATATAGTTTTTATTTTAAATCTGATAAATAATGTACATTGCCACTCATTTTGATTTTCATATGTGGCATAACTCTTAGTGTAAGGTCCTCATAAAAAACAATTTGAGTCAATTTGAGTAAGGGAAAGAAACTTTTTTGTTGTTTTAATGTTTTTCACTTGTATCATTCACTTGAGGTGTGCCTCCTTAGGTTTGGTAAAATACCAAGACAATAAATTTTTACACTTGTCCACCATTATGGCTTGTTCTACTCTCCCAATCCTAGTTGGCTACTCCATCTCATACAAGGAGGCCGCAATAGCACCAAATGTCCATGTCATCACCCCATCTCACCTTTCATATCACCAAACTCAATAATTTGACCTTCACACTTGGCTTGCCATGTCACTCTAATTGCCAACTCATTCACCACCCTCCACTACCACCTTGCATGCCACTTCACCTTATGTGCCATGTCATCCACCACCTCACATGCCACATGTAAGTATTCGCTAGCATGGCTTGCCACATCAGTCTCCACCTCATGAGCTACCAAGCATGCCACATTGACATCTCGCCAGCTCATCAGTCTCCTTCTTGTCACCTAATTATTACATGTCACCATTTTGACACTTCATCATATGGCATGGTAGATAAGGGGATCCCATCCGTCACCTCATCTTTCCACCTATGTATTCCATGTTATCAATCATCCACATCAGCTTGGCACATGGTTGACCATGTCTTTCATGCATGGCCACCTCGATAGCCATTTCAGTTTTTAATTTAGAAAAAAAAGAGTAAATAAATTAAAAATCAAGATACCTCAACCTAATTATTTATGTGGTAATTTAAACCAAAAAAATTTATTTTTACTTTTTAAAGTACAAATTAATATTAAAATTCTATTTTTTAAAATATCATTGGATCACCAAAAAATGAACTTTCTAAATATCTTTTGGTTTACTTATGTCTATTTTTCTAAACTAGTCTTGCTTGGTGGGCCTTGCTATATAACATCTATAGAATAATCATGCAGCACACGCCAATTGCGATCGAATCCAACTCATTTAACTTTGGGTCTAGATGCCACTACGAAAGGACATTAGAAGCCACTACTAAAGGACATTTATATTGTTACCCATGTTTCATTTCAACTTTTCTAATGTCAGTTTGATTGTACAACTTATTCAAGGCAAGGTTGTTATAGTGTTGGACTTCTCATTTAAGAGTACAAAGATTAATTATCATAGTAGAGTTGTTTTTGTAGTCATGCATATGAGATTCATCTTTAATACATGCACCCAAGGTACAATTGATCTCATCTACGACTGGATTTCTTTCATGAATAATGGTCAAGAACTAAAGAAATTCAGGGTCCGTTGCATGTCTTACAGAGCATGACATCTTGTACAAAGCTACATGTAACAAGTGGATCAAGATTGTGATATGGCATGTGTTACAAGGCTCCCATGTGTGACTACAACTTGGGGGTAGTTAGGTAAGATCTTAGAGCAAGAGAACACATTTGTTACTGAAGGGATTTTCCAATGTACTGCTTGTTACATTGACATTTTTTCTTACAATAAGGTCAAAACTCATTTAGGTTAACAAGAATAGCTCTTCTATAATTATAATATCTACCTCTTTTATGTCCAAATATCTCTCATTGATCTCATGAATAAAGAGGGGATAGTGTTGATTCGTGGTTAGTATCTTGAACTGGTAATGGACTGTAGATGCAATGCTGCTAAGTCTTGTTGCTGCCATTTTGATGGCAAAGCACCCAACAATAATACAAAAGTGAGGGCAGTAGGAGTGTCTATTTCATTTGTCTGTCGAGCTCATTTAACAATATATATGTGAGGTATTCCGTCGTGCAGGAAGGACATGATTCTAGATTGTGAGCAAATATGTCACATTGCATGTTCCAATCTTTATACAATACAGTAATTTCAAACCATGATCTAGCATATGGATGATAAGCTAGTTTCAAGTTGGCTACAATTTTCTCCCTAGCTTATTGATGCTTGGACCGTAATCTTCTAGGTCTTGAGAACTTCATATGAACACCTACTACAGGAGAACGAGGACATGTATAGTACGGCATCAATTATTTAGACACCTAGTATGGTATCAATTATTTAGAGCTAAAGTAAAGATGCACAAGGTGAATTCACTACTATGATACACCACATGCATTAACTACTTGTGTATTCACTATTGTAATACATCACATGCATTGGCTAGCAATTGTATGCAAAGAGTTGCGTGTGTAACTAACATGTGCAGATGTTGATCGACATCGAGTGTATAGTTTGGAAAATAAGATCCAAATCAACTGAAGCAAAGGAGTAATGCAAAAAATTATAAAACAAGAAAATAGATAAAACATGAATGAATTGCAACAGTAAATGAGGTGCTTTACTCACTTGTAATGTTGTATTGTTGCTTTTTGATTGTCCAATCTATAGGTTGATATTTGAGTCAAGCTACAAAAAAGCAATGTGAATAGTTAAAAATATCGTCTTGCAATGAAACGTCACAAACTGAAAGTGCAAAGTATACAGTGCACGTCATACAGATGTGCCATACAAAAGTATGGTGGAGAGATGGCACTCTGGTCTCTCCAAAAAATTATAAGAAACAGAAGCCATTCCCTACCCCGTAGCGTTTCTTTGTTGCACCAAGCAAACACATGCTCATGGGAAGTTGGATGCACATAATGGACCTTGCAGTGTTGTCGAGATGGAGTTGCGCTTGTGCAATTGGAACGTGCAGTCTTTTGAATATATGTCCTCCCTACCATACACAAAACACGCAGATGTGCCTTTATGTTTTATGTCCTCTGATCAATATTACGTTCTCTCTCTCTCTCTCTCTCTCTCTCTCTCTCTCTCTCTCTCTCTCTCTCTCTCTCTCTCTCTCTCTCTCTCTCTCTCTCTCTCTCTCTCAAGCTGTTTAAATCAACAATTATGTCTTCTTGCCTCCTTGCTGACTAACTTGTGTTTTGTATCATGCTTCCTAATTGCACATGATAATGGCATCTTGAGGTCAACATCCCCATCTCTAGTCAAAGGATGCAACTTGAAGGCTGTCAAGGTGCAATCCCTCCAAAAGATGCAGAAGCCAGTGCTTATGACAAAGGTACTAGTGATGCAATTGAGGTGGCAGCATGAAGCCTGCAAAAAATCCAGCCCTTTTTTGCATACAACCAGATTCCATATGTTGAGTCCAATCGATGTCACCACCACTACCCCATGCGGACAACTCTCCTTCTCAAGCCCTGGAAACCCTCCAATCTGCAGCACCCCAACCAATTACCCCTCTATCTAGAAAACCCTCCTTGAATTTTTGTCGATGTAATGGATCTTATATGCTAAGCCAGTAAGAGATGCAAAGAAAGCTGACTCATCTCTATAAGAAAACTGAGATAAGATGCAGCATCATGAGGAATGTATTTACACAAGAGGGCGCTTGGCACGCAACATGTATGATATATTGAGTGTATAACTGAATAAATAATTTTTGAATCTTGAGGTTGCAAAATGCATTCAACAGTAGAAAAAATTCATCTTCTTGATGTTGAAATTGGCTTCTTACTCAGACAATATATTAAGAGGAGCATGCCTTGCACTATGGAATGTTAAGTCGATATTGGCAATAATTGCACTCGGCCCGCTCGGTATACTATAGCTGCTATATGGAGTTTCTACCTTGGCCACCTGCTGCACAAAAGAACGTTGAGAATATGTGAATAGATTTTCAATGTCCACCCTGGAATAGCATACCAAACGGATGTCTGCCATCTACAGCCATACGAACGTGATTCGAGAGTTGCTGCGTACATGGACCTTTGCTCATAGGATACAACACTGAATCATGGTTATCGGCAAGAAGGAATCTCCAAAGTAGTAACTATTGTGCATTCAAATCCACACCACCAGCATTCCCTGCTTTGTATGCAGTTGTTGAAGAGCAACACTGCAGTATACAGTTGTTGCTAACCACAACTTGACCGCATTGGCTACCTTCTGCATTTAGCAAGAGAATCTCTTTATAGGCCGCAATAGTGGCCATATTGTTTGCAAAGTTTTTGCTATCCCACCTAGTTGTTAAATGGTCAACACTTTGAATTGTTGTTGAATGCTACTAGGTGCTGACATATTGGTATACATATATGTAGAAATACCATTACTCCACAGTCCTTGTTCTTTGGCTTCTCCAACATCAAATCCCATTATGTGGATTAAAAAAGAATTAGCTTCCTCTTTTGGTCTTTGACTCTTTTTTTGATCCTGGTTGGCAGCGTAGGTACCTGCACAAGGACAGACCTCTACCATGGGTTGATCGCATGAAATATATGATCTTTGAGAGTACTCATCATGTCGGCAAGCATCCGAAGTACCCTCCAGCTTGATGGTCTTTGAAATAGTATAACTATGGTTGGAAAGGTCTCCAATACTCCTTTGATCCGGCTCTGCCCCGACTTATTGTGCATGCTGCATGGGCAAATTGCAAGGAAAATAATTGGTGTGAATCTTGAGAATTTAGCATGGGGACCTGTTGCATATCATTTCTATGAACAATGAACATTGAAGGATGGCCAAGGGCACAAGGGCCCAAGGTTGTTGAATCTGCAGGAGCTATACATGGAGCAACATAATGCTGGCCATAACTAGTTGCACGTGCACAAACGAGTTGAGTAAGGTAGTTGAAGTTGGACATACTATTTAGCTGGCCATTGGGTCTCGTTTCAGAACAATGTCACTATTTGCCCCATCGGCATATTGAATCGGCCTACGGACTCTTGCCCTCACTCATGTTGTCTCTCTCCTCTTATTTCTCTAGCGAGGACTCTACATCATTGCGCTGCTCTAGCCGATCTCCTGTCGGTCATCCTTTTTTGAAGGTTGATAAGCAGCCTAATAAAAGTGTTGCTCTTGTTTTTTAACTTGTTTCCAGCGATGCTCCTAGCCGTGCAATTTGGGCGGTGGTAAACGACTTAAATCATGTCAAGTGGCTAGTTCCACGTTCAAGAAACAAGAAAATATCCTCTGGCTCACCAAGTAAATAGGATTGATGTAATCTTATCAAGATTTGCCATTTTTAAATTACACTATGAAGCAAAGGTATAAAAATATTTTCTTTTCTAAGCACTTCATTTGCTATGAGTGAGTTTAAGAGCCTTCCATGTGTTATTGGTTCAATCACTAACTATTCTAACTTTCATTTTTGTAACTAAGCACAGGTTCACAGTCACAAAGGTCTCAAAATCACGATTAACAACACAAGGATCCCATCCACAAAGTTTGAACCCTGGAGGAAACTACCCTTGCAAAGAAAAAAGATAAAACTCTAAAGAGTGCAAGCAACACTCAAAAGCAAGACTATGTAGGGATGTGTCATAGGAGCCCATTACCCTCCCTTCGATCAAGAATTTTGATATTGTTCACACACATGCATCACCTTTTGAGCATGTGACACTTCTTTGCTCCCACTTTTCCCTCCCTTTCCTCCTACATCCTCTACATCATGCCCCATACCATTGACCTGAGCATCCATACTTCCACCAACACATGCAACACACATTGATGAGTTCATACCTCCCATAGTGGGTGCCTTACGGTCCACTTTAGTGCATAGTATAGACCTTGACCGCCCAAACCATATCGGATGGCTGTGTAACTTTTCATGGGTGGGGGAATGATGCTCAACCCTACTCATGCAAAGTCTCATGGCCATCCGATATGGCTTGGGTGGTCCGGATCTATACTATGAGCTAAAATGGGTCGAATGAGCCATATGGCCATCCGATATGGCTTGGGTGGTCCGGATCTATACTATGAGCTAAAATGGGTCGAATGAGCCATATGGCCCATTTTAGTGCATAGTATGAGCCTTGACCGCCCATACCATATCGGATGGCTATGGAGCTTTTCAAGGTGGAAAAATGGTAATCACAATCACCTATGAAAAGTTTCATAGCCATCCGATATGGTTTAAATGGTCAAGGGCCATACTATACACTAAAATGGACCATATGGCTCATTCGATCCATTTTAGCTCATTGTACAAGACTTGTGACCATTTCTTATACCATATCCAATGGCCATGAGACTTTGTAAGGGTGGAAAATGGTTCTCACTCCCATCTTTGAAAAGTCTCATGGTCATCCGATACATTTTGGGTGGTTCCGAACCATACTATATGCTAAAATGAGTCGTATGAGCCATACAGCCCATTCAGCCCATAGTACGGGCCTTGATTGTTCCTACTAGTTTGGATGGCTATGAAACTTTTTATGGGTGTAAATAATTCGAACCTCCACTCATGAAAATTCTTGTGGACATCCAATATGGTTTTGGAAGTCCCAACCCATACTATATGCTAAAAACAATCGTATGAGCCATACAAACTATTTTAGCACATAGTGTGGGCCTTGATCACCCAGACCATATTCTATGGCTATGAAAATTTGCGTGGATGGTAAAATGGTGCTTACCTCCACCACTCATGAAAAATACAATGACCATCCAATATGGTTTGGGTGGTCCTCATCCATACTATGTCCTAAAATGGGCCGTATGAGCCATACGACCCATTTTAGCACATAGATTGGGCCTTGACCGCCCACAATATTGGATGGTTGTGCAAATTTTTATGGGTGCAATATTGGTGCACAATACCACCATGTAAGTTTTCAGAGCCATCCGATATGGTTTGGGTAGTCCCGACCCATACTATGTGCTAAAATGGGTCACATGTCTCATATGAGCCATTTTAGCTCATAGTATAGGCCCATATTATATTGGATGGTTGTGAAACTTTGTATGGGTAGAGAAATTATTATCACCCCCACCCGTACAAATTCTTGTGGCCATCGATATGGTTTGGGCAGTCTCAAACCATACTATGCACTAAAATGGGTCGTATAGCTCATACCGTCCATTTCAACACATAGTATGGGCCTATACCGCTCATACCATATCGGATGGCTGTGAAACCTTGTAGGGGTTGGAGAATGCTGCTCACACCCACTCATGCAAATTCTTGTGGTGATCGGATATGGTTTGGGTGGTCCCAAACGATACTATGCACTAAAATGGGTTGTATGGCTCATACGACCCATTTTAGCATATAGTATGGTCCTCCTTGACCACCCATACAAGTTTTTATGGTTGTGCAACCTTTTAGGGGTGGGTTTATAGTGCTCACCCAAACCCATGCAAAGTCTCGTGGCGATTCGATATGGTTTCTATGGTCAAGGCCCATATTATGCGCTAAAATGGGCGTATGATCTATACAACCCATTTTAACGCATAGTATGGGCCTTGATCTCCCAGATGAATGTGAAAAACTTTATGTGTGGGGAAATGGTGCTCATCCCCACCTATGCAAAGTCTCATGGCCATCCGTGAGAGGTCTCAATTAATACTATGCGTTATAAATCATAAACCCTAAACCCTAAACCATAATCCTTAAACCATATTCAAAAAACCTAAAGCCTTTAATTTAGAACCCTAATCTTTTATCGTATACCCTAGAACCTAAGGCCTAAACCATAAACCCTAAACCTTGAACCTTAAACCCTATACTCTAACCCATAAACCCTAAAACCTAAACCATAAGCATTTAACCTTGAACCAAAAACCTTAAACCCTATATCCTAAACCCTAATCAATATCCCATAGATCCTTAACTCAACTGTCCGTGCAACTTTTCACATATGGGGGAATGGTGCTTCACAGCCATCCCATATGGTTTGTGCGATCCTGACCCAGCGGTCCTGACCCATACTATGCACTAAATGGGCCATATGGCTACCCTAAATCCTAAACCCTAAACATTGAACCCTAAACCCTAATACATAAACCCAAAACTCTGATGTTTGTGCAACAGGGAAATGGTGCTCACTCCACCTATGCAAGGTCTCATAAGCATCCGATATGATTTGGACGGTTTCGACCCATACTATGTGCTAAAATGGACTGTATGGCTCATATGGCCCATTTTAGTACTTAGTATGGGCCTTGACCATCAATACTATATCAGATGGCTGTGAAACTTTGTACACGTGGTGGAATGGTGCTCATCCCAATTGGCGCAAAGTTTCATAGCCATCTGATAAGGTTTGGGATGTCTTCACCCATACTTTGCACTAAAATGGGCCATATGGCTTATATGTCTCATTTTAGCGCATAGTATGGGCCTTGACTGCCCCATACCAATTTTATGCTATGTAACTTTGTAGTGGTATAGGAATCATGCTCACCTCTACCCGTGAAAATTCATATGGCCATCCAATATTTTTTAGGTGGTCCTGACCCATACTATACGCAAAAATGGCTCGTACGACTCGTATGGCCCATTTTAGGGCATAGTATGAGCCTTGATCACCCACACTAGTTTGGATGACTGTACCATTTCTCATGGGATGGAGAGGGAACAAAATTGTGCTCCCCCCACACATCCAAATTCTCATATCCATCCCATATGGTTTGGGAGGTCTCGAACCATACTATGCATTAAAATGGGTTGTATGGCTCATATGGCCCATTTTAGCACATACTATGGACCTTGACCGCCCATTCCAATTTAGATGGTTGTGCAAAATTTTCAAAGGTGGGTTATTGGTGATCACCTCAATCCTTGAAAAGTTTCACAACCATCCAATATGGTTTGGGTGGTCTCGACCCATACTATGCGCTAAAATGGCTTTATGAACCATATGACCCATTTTAGCGCATAGTTTGGGCCTTGACCGCCCATACCACATTGGATGGTTGTGCAACTTTGCACGGGTGTTGGATTGGTTCTCAAACCCACCCTTTCAAAATTTTGTGGCCATTGGATACGATCTGGGCGATCAAGGCCCATACTATGTGCTAAAATGGTTCATATGGCTCATACCACCGATTTTAGCGCAGAATATGGTTTGGGACCACCCAAACCATATTGGATGGCCATGATACTTTGTATGGGTGGGGGTGAGCACTATTCCCCACCCTTGAAATGTTGACAACCATCCGCTATGGTATGAGCAGTCAAGGTGTGAGGTCCCCACCACGTTACCATATCCATTTGGCAAAAGGAGGGTACTTGACAGGTCAGTAGGCCATACTCGATTGAGAAAATCATAATCAGATAGGCAAGATTTCTAATGGACAGACTCTCTTTACCAAGTAACTTGAGTCTGAGCCAATAAAAAGGGGCCCTAGCCCTATTTCGCAGGCATGGGCTAACATAATAATGTGACGTTCTTTATTCTCACCTTCCAAAAGAGAGAAACCCCAAATGATTTTTTCCCCATAATTTTCAGAGGCACATACAATTGGTACCTCTCCACTCTTGGCACAATGAGTCTCTAGTTTTTCTTCTTCTATCAAATGAGGACTGGAGTGTTTCTCGACTAATAGAGACCACCCATCCTTAATTGGCAACCTGAGTCAGTCCCCACTTTCCACCCCCACACTTGCACTTTGTTTTGCTTATTTTCTACTTACTACAACATGATTGTTGATACACAAAGTTTCTTTTTATGATTTCTATCACAAGTTTGTTAAGACAACCTTTCAACCATTATCAAATCGACACCAAGACAATCTTTCCTAGAAGAAAAACAACATACAACTCTTCTTCATTTAAATATCCAAACCCCAAGAGTTCACTTCTCTTGGTGAGAGTTTATTTCTCCCAATGTCTTTAGTTGTCCATACAACTAAATTGGCATGCAACTTGGGTACAAACCCGCAGTGACTAACATGCAACCTGGACACCAACCCACAAGATGTGTGCAACCATATGCACTACTTTAGTGTTCACTCTGCTAAGTTCTCCTCCCTGGATATCAAAGGGATTTTTTAGTGTATCAATCTAGGATTTTTGAGTGAAGAAGATTCAAGAGTTCTTCTACTAGGCAAACATTTCATTCCTATGAGCAAACAATCTACTTTCCAAACAATCTTTCCCTATTAATACAACTTAAGAAAACTAACAAATTCAATTGATGCGGTTTTGAATTGGTAATGACCCCATGTTTGGGTAGTTTTCTCCTTCCTATTGACTCATGATGCAAGGAACAAAAAGAAATTTCTTCCTACCTGTTCATGAGAAATAACGTCACTTTGTGGGATAAGTGTCACATACTCATTCATTGCAGCCTTTCCTTTGCCACCATCACTGGTTCCGACCTCGTGATTGTGTGATCCACCATACCGAGCTCTCTTAGGTGCCATTTCCACTACTAGATACTTAACTTAACTTGAGATGTTGTAAGCTAAAGTATAAGAATACAATGGAAGTAGGATACATGATTATAAGTATTTTCATTCCAAAACATATAGGGTTATTCCACACCTCAAACCAAAAATATATGCTTGCTTAATATTTCCATAATCTTATGATAACATGTGGTATAACCCATACACTAATCACATGATTAATCACTTATATCTACTTGCAAGAAGAATCCATCATTTTAGTCGGACAAAATTCTTGAATATGATTATCTAATTCATGCAAGGATCTAGGCTACATTGATGAATAATTATGCATGAAATCACCACAATTGATTATACAAGCATCTATGTTACATTCATGAAGAATTGTGCATGCAATCACCACAATTGATTATACAATCGAGCAGTGAGACCTTAATGACTTTGCAATGTAGAGAAATTACCATAAAATGGGTATAATGATTGTTGATTTCCAATTGAAGATATGTAATTAAGAATATAGCATTTGATAATAGAGTAGCAATTGGAAAGGATTCCAATTCAATAATAGTATGAAAGAAATTGGAAAGGATTCAATTTGAGAGAAACGGTTGATAATAACTTGATTAATTAAGAGATTTAAATTACCCAAATGTGATTTGGAGTTATTGATCTCTCAAAGCCTTGTTGAAGCTTCACCAACGAGTAGCCACAACAGTAGAGTCTCCCTATCTCCAATGTGTGTTCAAGTGTGTTTAAAATTGAGTGTGAATGCCCTTTATATAGGGTTTGGAGGTTCCTTGTTTCCCAAATCAGCCCATACCTCCCTAGCTCGCCCCCTCTTGCTAAAATAATGAGTAGAGGTGTCACAAGCTCCTACTTAGCCATTAGAGGTGTCCCTCTTTACCCTTTTGGGTGATACACCTCATTTAGTGCCAACTTGATTAATTCAAATACTTCAACAATGGAAAGTACACAATTAACTATTAGAGTTACACCGAATGAGAGAAAATTGAGGTGCTTATATTATATGAAAAGATTACAAATCTGATAAATAGAGGTTACATGGGAAAACTAATTCTTATGGAGGCACCCTTCATAAGTCAGAATGAGCACTAGAGCTAGATTTGTATTTTTTAATGTAACTTGCTTTGCATGCACCATACAAGATACACCATCTTGGAACAACTTCACCAAAATGTCCTCGGCAGCATCTTGTAAAGCCAAAAGAGCCGCACGTTGGATACATTGTGAAGTGCAAATGACAATGAAAATGAATGCCCCTATAGCCTTGCACGGATCACACTGTTGGAAAGAATAATAGCTGCACCGTCGAATTCACCTGTGTTAAACACTTGTAAAGCTTGGAGAAAAACAGCTCTACCAAAAACCACACTTGGAATTAGAAGAATTAGAGAACATGAGTGTATAGATTGGCTCACGTAGATGTCCATAGAGCATCAATATGCTTGATTTCGATAAGGAATGAGCAAATTACAAGCATTTGAAGTTCGGGGGTTTTCAAAAAGCTCCAAAAAAAAGGTCTCTGGAAAGTATCTCTAGGTGTGCAGAGAAATGCAGCTATTAAAGGGGGATTTTTTTGGCTCTTATCCCAAGGGATTTTCTCTCCCCTCTTAGACGACTTCGCTTCCCCCTTTAGGCACCTTTTTATTGGTCCATTTTTAGCCTTTTTTGGGTAAAAATGGGTTGTCGGCCACTCTTTGACCAAGGCAAGTGGGGGGGGGGGGGATAGTGTCTGGGGGCCAAAAAGTGGGCAAGGCGCCTGTCCAGGCAGTGGGAACACAAATTGGGCGCCCCCTCCTCTCCTCAAAGTCCATGAGCCCTCTCAAGCAAGGCCAAGAAGCTCCATTAACTCCTTTGATACACCATTAGGGGGTACCCACTCCCCCCTTATACCCTCCAATTTTCACTTTCTCCCCCCCATGTGGGTTTATTCCATTGCCACTTGGCACCATCCTCCCACCTCCCCAATTGAGCCAATAAATTTCTTGTTTTTCTCCCCACACCGAGCAATCTTGGTGGAGGCGTGGCGGGTAACTCTCAGCACCGAATGCAAAGTTGTAAAGCCCGCGGCTCGGAGCTTATCACTTCGGCTATTTCCAGAAATTCTCGGCCACACTTTTTTTAATTAAATCCATCAAATCATCCCACTTGCCTTTCCTCACATGCATCCACATCCACTTTCTAATTAGGGTACCACCCACCTCCAATGCATGTAACTCACGATGTATGAGTACGATTCACAGGCTATTAAGCACGACTAAAAGCACTTATTAAAAACCACCTTCTAAAAGTTTGACCAACCCAAAACTCTTGCAAATGACTAAGCAGAACCAAGCCTTTATACATAAATTCTACAAGAGCACTCCAAAAACTTAAAACATTATGTACATCTATGTACTCGGGGCTAGTGAGCAAGCTTTTAAGCATTGATTAGCAACTTCATTTCCACCCAAAAAACTTCCTGACAATGTGTAACTGAATCTGAATATTCGTCCATTATTTCTCTTACCACCTGAGAAAAAGCTACCTTTGGTATTATTGTCTCCGTGCTCTTTTGATATTTGCGAATCTCACGTAGAGCAACTGTTCTAGGCTTCCATCGCCTTTCTTCTACGGTGGTGGAGGAGCCTCTTGTTTGGCCCATTGAGGAGGGTCATTTTTATACTTCTTCCTCCTCTCTTCTTGGGCTTGTTGCTCTTCAGGTGTAAGCTTGTCCTTTTTATTTTTTGCACATTGTTTCTCTCTCTGAGGAATTTTTGATTGTCTGGAGCTCCCAGTCTTTGCTTGTTGGGCGGCCTGAGCCCTGTCCTCTTCTGGTCTCTTCTCGACCTCTGCTCGTGCTTGTAAATTAGCCAAGTGGGCTCTCTTAGCCTTGAATCTCTGCCATTCTTCTTGCTCTCTCTACCTTCTTTGTTTTTCATGCAAGTTTTGTGCTTTTCTATTTGCTGCCTCTTTCTTTTCTAACTCTCTCATTCTCTTCCTCCTCTTGGCATCTCGTGATATTGAAACAGGATCACGGGGTATTACTTTGATAACCCTTTGTTTGATTCACCGAGGGGATTTCCATCGTGTAGTTGCGTCTGCTTCAGCTTCAGGTGTTTCCGTTTCCAGTTTCCGTTGCTTGATCTTCAGTTGCTACCGTTACATGAGCTCTAGGTCCTGTTTCCTATGTTGGTCTATTAAGACCTGCAAATGCATCAAGGTCCGGTAGAGGTGTGAGATTCACATGATGTAGTGGGTGGAGATCACCAAAAATGTGTTGCATGGTGTTTTGATCCTCTCTGGTTGAAGGTTGGGAGAGTGGTTGGGTGTTAGGAGCTGGTTCTTGTGGTTGAGGCTGTGGATTTGAAGCGGTGGATTTTGTACGAGGTGCTGCTTGCGGATTTGTAGTGTTTGTCAATGGAAGGGATGTCATCGTTGTGCGTGGTGGTGTGCTCTTGTGTATCATCCATGTTGTGCAAGATATGAGTGCCTGTACCTTTGGGCTTGAGAGGATCTTCTAAAATGTACAAATAAGAAATGAACTTTGAGTTGTGAGTTTTGACTTCTATAGTACTTAAACTTTTACAAATTTTTAAAAACTCAATAAAATCACTAAAAATTTAAAAAGACTTCAAAATAGATGAAACTTGAGCCATGAGACTAATAATTGTCGCCTTTACAAATCACTTTGTGTGACAATGCATGTTTACAATAGAAATGGTTAGTGTCAAAAGGAAATTAAATTTCCACCCAGCGCCTACCATCATGCCGCCTTGTCTCCAACCAACATCGGAATCGATCTTTTGCACTCGAAGCATGATATGATTGTGATCGCCTCAAGCTAACCACTTGCTCTATTGTACATTTTAAACTTCTTTGTTATCTTGTCTTTTTTCTCTCTCTCCCTGCTAAAACTCTGTAGAACCAATTGAACATCTCGTGAACGGCATTGCTCGTTTTTCTTCCACCTCCATGTCGTGTATTTTTAAAATACACTACTTTTGCTTGATAGTGTGAGCGCTCCATCCCTTGGCTGCTCCAAATGCCTAATGAACCATAAGTGTCGAGGAAAAAAGCACTATGCGCAAAAAGAATGTGCTGAAAAAAAACCAACTTTAGTTTTGCATACAAATGTATTTTGATTGAAAATGTCAAATGTGCAACACACCATGTAATGTGTTATGTGTGTCTCGTCTCCCCCCAAGCATCAACCATTTGTGCTATAAAACTATTGATTACAAACTTTAGGGTGGATATCTCATCATCGGTTAGCTTTGCCTTTTCAAGAAGACAAAAAATATCATCAATAGACTGTCACACATGAGAACGCTTAATTCCTAGGGCTGCTTCATTACCTTTGTAGGTGGTAATGTCACACACCTTTTTCCACAACTGAAACTCATTGGGACTTTGGGAGTCTGAATAGTTTGAAAACAAATGTCTAGCTTTACTACCACCCATACAAACTTTATTAGGGCGACCTTGTGTACTTCCAAAGGCCTTCTTGTCTTTTGATAGCTCAACTGCACCCCCATGTAGACCAATGCTCGATAGAATAGATTCTAGTTCTCGTATACAATCTTCTCTTCTTTCTGCAGGCTCCATATTCCAAGCGTAATTAATATGGAGCATAAGCAACTTGTCAAGAATTCATAGACGGGCATGAAGGGTACACACATGCACATTTATCAGTGGTATTGAAAGAATAGGATTCCAATTTGGATTATCCATGTTTTGATTATGAGGTACTTGCTGGTCACAACTGAGGATACCTTGAAACCATTGTTGTAGTGCTTTACCCATTGCTTGTGTAGTGGGTACACCTTTTGCAGAGTTGACTATAACTTTGCCTCCCTTACCCTTACCACCTTTCAACTTGCTGGCCTTTTCACCCTTGCCATCAATTCCCATTGAGACTTTACTGTGGCAGCAATAAATGCATGGAAAGAGGTTCATTGCACCTTGCTTGCACCCTAACATACACTTCAGTGTTTTCAAGTCTCCTGCCAAATGTCACTCAACTTGGAACGTTGCAAGACCTGAAACATGCACTCTCTGTCCTTCTTGCTGTTGTTGAATGACATCAACAATTGCTGTGTGATTGAAATTCCATTTGAGAGTCTGATGTGTCTCATGTGGGAGATGAAAAGCTGCCAGCCACCAAATATTTTTCTCTGACTGAACACCTAAATAAGTGTTTCCCTTCTCATTGGCATTTAGCTCCACATCCACACCCACCAAGGCCCTGCTCATCAACATAACACTTACCCTTTCGAGCCATTGACCTTTAACAACTTGGCACTCATCAAGCTTCATAACAAATATCACTTTCCCATCACACTCTTCTTGTGTCAACCCATAAAATCTTATCATTTACTCTTGGAGCTTCAACAAGTCAACATACACATTGTTGAACTCGTTGTAGTGGAATAATTTGTTGTCATCTAATGGCATGTCATCCTTCACATACTGAAATCCACCCAACAAGCTTGCAACATCATTATTGGTACACTTTTTTGCAACATTGACACTGTAAGGTGTTGGCAGAAATCGAAACAAACCTTTTGTCCGATGACCGAGTGTGACACTTTTATACAAAGCTTCATAGTCCTTGAAACTTATTCCTACGCTGTCACACACCTCCATCATCTCTTGAGGCGACACAATGTTCTTTAGCTCACTGAAATACTTCTGCCGCAAAACATTAGCAGTTACATCGTTGTATGGATCATCTAGTAGCTCAACCAACTCCTTTGGCTTGATGATATGTTGCAGCAAAGCACATCCGGTTTTTTGAGCATCGGGATCAATTCCCATCATCATTCGAGCCAAGTTTTTTCATATTGAATTACCGTTATACCAATCTATAGAACATATAGGAAATCATAATCTTGCATCAGTATTCTTACCGAGTTTGACGGACACGTTTCTTTCAAGCTCCACCACTTGAGGATAGCAAGGACATCGCTTGTCTCTTGCGCTTACGAATGTGGTAGCTGAGGGGAATGTGTGTGAGATGATCGAATCGCTGATGCATATTACGTTGTCAGGAGTTTTTTGGAGCAAGGAATTGCGCATATGTACATACACATGCATGGTGCATGGAATAAAGGATTGCCCATTTTCCAGAGCCAGGTGGTTATGTGGGGCCCACATGTGTACAGGTAGGACACCATGTACATAGTGCATCGATTTTCATCGTTACTAGTACCATTGTGTTTTTCTACAATAAGAAGGAGTTAGTAGCGCGTAAAACTTCTCGAGGAAGCTATCCGCGGGCCGACGACGTGAGGTCAGCAAGTGCGTCAGATGGCATCTAGTGGCGTCAGGAGGGCGAACGAGGTCAATATTTGCACGCGGATGAGGACGGACCCAACGTGGGTGTTTTCTTGTGAGAGTTATGCAGAAAGGTCATCATTAGGACCACTTTTTGGGGCCACTTCACGTGGTGGCGAGATGCATTATTGGAAGAAAGCTGAGTGCCAGGTGTGCGAATGCTGCAAAAAGGTGACAACTATGCACTGCGAGGTCAGTTTTTGGCCTGTTCGGGGTCCGTTTGAGGCCATCTAAAAGGCCAAGGGTGCCCAAGAAATAAAGCTAAGTGTGGGAACTGAAAAATAAGAGAGAAGACCAGAAAAAAACATGGAGAAGAGAGGAGGAACAGCCGCAGGTGTGTTTTTGGTGTTTTTGGAGCCTGTTTTGGCCGTAAACTGCTCATCCGAGGTCGGATTTGAGCACTTTGACATTGTAGACTGGGGTTTTGGGCCGTTCCGGACGCGATGGTTCTGTCCATTTTGCCAAATTTCTCACTCTTTTCCTGCTGTTTTTCTGTGTAAGTTTCTCCTATGAGCGAAGTTTCTGGTCTAGTTTGTGATTGTATCTGGCTTATTTTACCTATATTGTGTGAGCTATTTGCCCCATTGATGTTGGCCCAAGCTCAATTGTATCTAAACATCAGAAATTCTCCTCTTTTGAGCTGAGTTTTTTTTGGGTGTGTGTGTGTGTGTCTCTGTGTGGAGTGGGCAAGTGGATAATCTCTCTCCTCTCACTCCATAGGTGTGTTTCCTGTCTCGGCCAGGTGTGTTGTCTAAGCCGAGTGGTGCCCCATAGTGTGTGTGTGTATCTTCCCAAGAGTGTGTGTCGGGTTGTTATAGAGGCGCTGTGTGTGTTTTCATCCCGCTCACATTCTTTTGGTGCCCCCACGGAGGATTACAGGTTACAGGTTACAGGGACAGGTACAGGTACAGGTACAGGTAGCTGGAGTACAGTGATATACTAGCAGTGATGTCACTTGCAGTTGTTGTGGGTATGCATCACTTGGCGCCTATTTGAGCGCATTGTCTACTGGATTGTACGTTACTTGTGGAAACTGCCATTGTACGCATTTGTGGAGCCATACTTGGTTGTATTTGGCAGTCCCAGCCATTTCTGAGACTTGGTCTGGAAGATAGTCATTTCTGAGACTTGACTATACGTGATTTGCATTAGCCTTCGTGTGAGGGTCGATAGCGTGAGGTGTTTATTGAGCTGGGGGATTCTCAAATGTAGAGATCCTTTCGGTGATACAGGTAGCTGGAGCACCCTTTTTGTGACCTCGCCATAGGCTATGTACTAGTGAGTCCTACTTGATGCTCGGGTTCTATTGTTGACAGTTTATGCATACATAGACAGTCTATATTTTGGGTTCACACTGCTCTACTTCTGGGGAAACTCTGCCGAGATTTTCCCAAGTTATGATGGCTCGTTTTTTGGTATTTTGAGCCATTTATGCTGTTATGCTGCTGAAATTTTGGCAAAATCAGAGGTTGAGTCAGGTGTGCCTTCTTGGGAGCTTCATGGTTGGCTTTAATGGATGATCAAAATGGCCCTCAGTTCACTCCTTTTCATTTAACTCAAAGAATTCAGATTAATGTTCATGTGTCCAAGAAGATCTTTTTCCAGCAGCGCATAGTCTTTATGTTTGGGCCAAGAAGATTGAGAGAGATCCTGGAATGTCCTTTGCCTGTTGTAATTCCAATGATCAACTACGAAAACTCATTTGATGTGCATGTGTTTGTCCTTATCTAAAGCTGAGCTCCATTGAAGTTTCTAGGGATTGGGTAGTGAAAAGTTTTGGGTTCTTGCACGTGTGTTTGAAGGGGTTCTCTAGCCATGGCTTTCTCTTATCCGGAGTTTCATGAAAGAAGTGATGAAGATGTGGAAGAATTTTTGGAAAAGATGGAGGTTGCCTGCATTAGCAACCAGATTCATGACCCTGCGCAGATGTTACGCCTTCTCCAAATTTGTTTGAAGAGTGACGCACGAGTTTGGTCTAAAGCATTTGAAGAGGAGTTGCGTGTGGCTGATCCACCTGTAAGGTTGAGTTGGGACAATCTAAGGCATGGATTGGAAGTGGAGTTTGTGAAGATAGAAGATCCTGACAAAGTGTGGCAAGAAGTACAAGGTTTGGTGCAGAAGGAAGGTGAGCCAGTAGATGTGTACATACGTAAGTTTTCATTGGCATGGGAGCGAATGTGCAAGGCTTTAGCACCACAGGTACCCCCGCCTGACATGATGAAGAAGGACAGGTTCTTAGCTGGTCTTTGGGAGAATATACGTTGGAGAGTGGAGCTAAAGAAGCCTAGGACATATGAAGATGCACTAGAGGTAGCAAGGAACAAAGAGTGGAAGCTGAGGAAAATGAGCCAATTAGGGGTGGAGTCTTTGCCAATGACGTCTGAATTTCAGCCTATAGAGTCTTTACAAGGGCGCATGTCAGGGGTTCATCACGAACCAGTGGTTCCTATTACTGCTCAGGTTATGCTAGCAGTGGTCACTACAGCAGTGCAAGATGATGGGCTAAGGAAAGACATGAGGCAAATGGTAGATTTGATGAAGAATCTCAGCCTAAACATGCTAGGTCAAGTGGGAAATAATCGAGGTCGAGGGAGGTTTGCAAATCAGCCAAGAGGTGAAGAAAGGCCTAGGAATGGTGTTGGACAAAGCAATGGTAGGTTTTGGAGGCAGACGCCCACATGTTATAATTGTGGAGAGTTGGGTCACATCAGCCCGCAATGTGATAAGCCACCAAGGATGGGGGGAGACATGTATCCATTGCCAAGACAGGTGCTAACTAGGTCAAATGATTATGGCATCGAAATTAAGGGAGACGAAGGAACCAGTGGACTGACCCAGGAGGAAAAGGGAAAGACAAAAGTGCTAAGTGTAGTTACCTTGGAGAAGGCATCAAAGCTAGAGGATACATTAGTGATGCCTATTGGGAAGAGGACCACAGAAGATAAGGAAGGAAGAAGTGCCCCAGGTCCTAGTAAGAAGAAAGGAAAGAGCCATGAAGGCGAGGATGTCAAGGACAAGAGGAAAAGGAGAGCTCGTCGAAAGTTTCATGTTTGAGATTTTCCACTAGGGGATGGGCAATTAAGCTATGACTTGAAGGAGGATCTGACGAGCAGGAAGGCAGATGCTACTTTTGGGCAGCTTATAGAGATGGTGCCTAAGCTAAAGCGACAGTGGAAGAGGATGGTTAACCCAATGGAGAAAGAGCCAGAGAGAGGTTCAGTGAAGGTGTTGGCAATGGACGAGCTACCAGACATTTGTCCAATAGTAGATGTGTGGCATAAACGGAAAAATTTGGGACAAGGTTATGTGGATGGCGGAGCCCAAATATGCGTCATAACACACTCATGCGTTGAGAAGATGGGTCTCACAGTGGCTGGGGTGTCAGGTTTTCGGATCAGATTGGCAAACCATCAAAAAGTAAAATGCTTGGGTGCTGTAAAGAGCTTAGAAGTGGAGGCATATGATGCAAAGGCAGTGGTTGATTTTCATGTGATGGCAGCAGGGTTGGGAGCATATCCTATTATACTGGGCAGACCATGGTTACGTGCAGTGGGAGCCGTTCAAGATTGGCGACATGGTACGATTAGCCTCTATGGAAAGACAGGTACCAAGAAGCTTTATAATATGGACACAAGGAAACGATTAGAGGAGCTTTATGAAGATGAGGATGAGTCTAGTGATGAAGACTCTTCCACGGTGACAGATGAGGACAGTGATAGCACTACCAGCAGTGATGAGGATGCTGATGTTGCATTTCTTTTGATGGATAAAGAAATCCAGGAGTGTGGTTTAGTCGCATTTGCGAATGAAGTTGAAGATGAAAGTGAAGGGCCTTATGAAGTGATTGAAGGGTTGATGCAAACCAAGGTTGAGTTGTCAAAGAAGCAGGAATTAATGACGCAAATGATTAGTGGAGACCTCTCAGCTATGGAGAAGGATATATATTTGCATATGCTCGCTAGTTTTCGTGATTTGTTCATTACTTCATATGAAGAGATCAGAGGGTTCAAGGGTGAAGAGATGCATATAGAGCTGAAAGAAGGTGCTAAGCCAGTGTGACAAAGGCTAAGAAGGATGGGTCAAGATCAAATGGAAGCCTTGCGGGTAGAGGTGGACAAGTTATTGAAGGCAGGGTTCATAGTTCCAGTGGAGACCACAGAATGGGTGAGTCCAGTTGTAGTCAGTCCAAAGAAGGATGGGAAGTGGAGAATTTGTGTGGATTGTAAACCCTTAAACGCAGCCACTAAGAAGAACCCATATCCTCTTCCATTCATCGATCAAATCTTAGATTCAGTGGCAGGTTATGAGAGGTACAGTGTGTGTGATGGTTTTTCAGGCTATTTTCAATTGAAGATTGCTCTTAAAGACCGCACAAAGACGACTTTTATTACGCCATGGGGCTGCTATTGCTACACAGTATTGCCATTTGGGTTGTCAAATGGACCTTCCTTCTATCAAGAGAGAGCAAATTGGGTGTTGGAACCATTCATTGGTAGTTGTGTTAAAGCTTTTATGGATGACTTCTGTGTCTATAGCAGTAGGGTTGATCACCATGAGAAGCTGTAGATGGTATTGGCTCGATATGATGAATGTGGAGGACAACTAAATCCAAAGAAATGTCATCTAGCACAGCCAAGGGTGAAGTTACTGGGCCATATGGTGTCAGAAAATGGCATTGAGGCTGATCCAGATAAGGTGAAGTCTATTATTCTTCTTCCATCACCTACGAGTACGAAGCAATTGGCAACCTTTATACACAAAGTGAAGTACATGGCAAGGTTTATTCCATTGTCTTCTCAGCTTCTTTATCCATTACAGCAAGTGGCAAACCATGATCCATTGCAATGGGATGACAAGTGTGAAGAAGTGTTTCAAGAGGTGAAAGAGGTGTTAGGGGGGTTGTCAGCCATGCAGGCTCCTGATTGGGAGAAAGTTTTTTATGTAAATCCATCAGTAGGGGATGATGCCATTGGAGCTATGCTATTGCAAAAGGGGAAGGGCAGCCATTATATGAGGTCAGTGTATTGTGCAAGCCGAGTGAAGTTGGTAACGGAGAGAAAGTTATCGGAAGTAGAGCTAGTGATGGCCAGTGTAATATTTGCTTGTCGACGATTTCGTCATTACTTGCTACCACGGCCTTTTGTTTTCTTAACGAGTTATGCCTTTTTGCCACAGTTAATTAATGGTACTAACATGTCAAATGTGGTGAAGAAATGGGTAATTGAGCTACAAGAGCTTGAGTTCTCTTTTCTAGTGGAAGATAGTACAAGGGCTACCCTAGCTGATTTGTTGACCTACAAGGAGAATCCCCTTATTGTTAAGGAAGAGGTGGTGAGAAAGGTAGTTGAAGAAGTGCCACAGATCAGCAATGCACATGTGTTGTTCTTTGATGGTTCATACAGAAAGAGCCACAATGCAGCCTCAGGGGGTATAGCACTTTATGATCCAGAGGGGAAGCTAGTATGCAAGAGAGGGTTCAAATTGGATGCGCATAGTAACAATGAGGCTGAATATGCTACATTGGAAGCCGGATTACACATTTGTTTGAAGCATGGGGTTCGAAGGTTGAGCATAAAAGGTGATGCCTTGTTAGTGGTGAAGCAAGTGCTGGGTGTGTGGAAGAGCAAGAACACCTCATTGAAGGAAATGTGCTTCAGAATTAAAGGCCTGTTAAAAAAGTTCGAAGCATGGATCATCAGACACATTGAACGTGCTCTAAATGGAGAGGCACATGAAGCAGATCAAGGCATGATTGGGGAGCTATTCGTGTTGAGGACCACTTTACCTCTTTATCATGGCCGGGAAAGTTTGGCTCAAGAAGAGGAGTTTTTGCTAACAGGAATCATTCCAAAGGAGATTCAGAAGTCTAAGAAGTATGGCTTTGTGCGTAGAGCATACAGGTAAAATTTGATTGGTGATGTATTATACATGAAAGGGGCTGATCTCGTGTTGAGATGTGTACCTTGGCGGGAGGAGCTTTACAGAGTGTTGGAAGAGAATCATGAAGGCGCATGTGGTGGCCATTTTGCTCTAAAGATCACCTTGCATAAGATTTTGCAAGAGGGGTATGTATGGCCTAGTTTGCACAAGGATGTTCACCATTGGTGTAGGTCTTGCAATAGGTGTCAAGCATTTGGGAAGAGAGTGTTGAAGCCAGAGCTACGAAAAACCATTATGGCGTTTGATGTGTTTGAAAAGTGGGGGATTGATGTAATAGGCCCGTTACCTATCACAAGCAGGGGCAAAAGCTATATCTTGACGGCAGTGGACTATCTCTCTAGATGGGCAGAGGCTATAGCAGTAAAACAGATCACTGCAAAGGATGTGGCAAAATTTGTGTATGATGAAATATGTTGCAAGTTTGGGGTGCCATTAGAGCTACTTTCAGATAAGGGGCCAGGATTTAGAGCTAAACTGCTAGACTTCTAATGCACAAAGATGAAGATTAAGCACCAGCATACCACTCCTTATTACCCACAGTGTAATGGCTTGAATGAAAGATTCAATGGTGAGTTGGTACAAATTCTTTCCAAAGTGACAGAGCACCAAGGAAAGAATTGGGATTTGGAATTGCCTAGTGCATTATGGGCTTACCGTACTTTGGTGAAGACAGGTACAGGGTTTACTCCATTTCATTTGGTGTATGGAAAGGAAGCACTATTTCCTGTGGAAGTAGAGTTGCCTACGGTCAAGATGTTAGAGAAGTTGCTTGGGCCGCCTAGTGATGCATTCAAAGAGAGGATCTTGCAGTTACAAGAGGTCCAGTTGGATAGGATGAGCGCATTGGAGCATTATGGGCAGATGCAGGATAAGGCTTTGGCAAAGATAAATGAAAAGGTCAAAAGTAAGGGTATGAAGAAACATGACTTGGTTTTGCGCTACAACAGCAAACTGGACAACACCTTCCAAAAGAAGTTTCAAATTAAGTGGGAAGGCCCTTTCAAGGTAGTGGAGTGTTTCCCGAATGGTACATATCAGTTGGCTAACCTGGATGGGATTTTACATATGTCAAGGGTAAATGGATTGCGTCTTAAGTTGTATCATGCCAGGTTGATGATGGTGGAGCAAGATGAGTTTTCTGAAGAGCGAGTGATGTCTGTGAAGGATGAGGAGACCTGTGATGCGGCGAGTCTCATATCTCTCTTTGCTGCTGCTGATCATGAATGATCTAGCAGGCTAGGGGGTGGGCAAATTATGTCAGGAGTTTTTTGGAGCAAGGAATTGCGCATATGTACATACACATGCATGGTGCATGGAATAAAGGATTGCCCATTTTCCAGAGCCAGGTGGTTATGTGGGGCCCACATGTGTACAGGTAGGACACCATGTACATAGTGCATCGATTTTCATCGTTACTAGTACCATTGTGTTTTTCTACAATAAGGAGGAGTTGGTAGCGTGTAAAACTTCTCGAGGAAGCTATCCGCGGGCCGACGACGTGAGGTCAGCAGGTGCGTCAGATGGCATCTAGTGGCGTCAGGAGGGCGAACGAGGTCAATATTTGCACGCGGATGAGGACGGACCCAACGTGGGTGTTTTCTTGTGAGAGTTATGCAGAAAGGTCATCATTAGGACCACTTTTTGGGGCCACTTCACGTGGTGGCGAGATGCATTATTGGAAGAAAGCTGAGTGCCAGGTGTGCGAATGCTGCAAAAAGGTGACAACTATGCACTGCGAGGTCAGTTTTTGGCCTGTTCGGGGTCCGTTTGAGATCATCTAAAAGGCCAAGGGTGCCCAAGTAATAAAGCTAAGTGTGGGAGCTGAAAAATAAGAGAGAAGACCAGAAAAAAACGTGGAGAAGAGAGGAGGTTCAGCCGCAGGTGTGTTTTTGGTGTTTTTGGAGCCTGTTTTGGCCGTAAACTGCTCATCCGAGGTCGGATTTGAGCACTTTGACATTGTAGACTGGGGTTTTGGGCCGTTCCAGACGCGATGGCGCTGTCGATTTTGCCAAATTCCTCACTCTTTTCCTGCTATTTTTCTGTGTAAGTTTCTCCTATGAGCGAAGTTTCTGGTCTAGTTTGTGATTGTATCTGGCTTATTTTACCTATATTGTGTGAGCTATTTGCCCCATTGATGTTGGCCCAAGCTCAATTGTATCTAAACATCAGAAATTCTCCTCTTTTGAGCTGAGTTTTTTTTGGGTGTGTGTGTGTGTGTCTCTGTGTGGAGTGGGCAAGTGGATAATCTCTCTCCTCTCACTCCATAGGTGTGTTTCCTGTCTCGGCCAGGTGTGTTGTCTAAGCCGAGTGGTGCCCCATAGTGTGTGTGTGTGTATCTTCCCAAGAGTGTGTGTCAGGTTGTTATAGAGGCGCTGTGTGTGTTTTCATCCCGCTCACAACGTGAAGTGTATTATAGTTGAACATAATTTTCTAGTCGACACACCTGCTCTTTTTTTGTTGTTTTTATTGAGATTCGCCATCTCATCGTCACAGTTGCTTCGTCTTCCTGTTGGCTTCCTCTCTAACTTGCTGTAAATCGTTCACAGACTTCTCTTGTAGTGATGAATAGAAAACCAAGAGATGTTTACTTGCTTCCCTTTCATTGAAAAAAGCTGAATATAATATCCAGCAGTAGCCAAACAAATCACCTCTTCCATCTCCAATAAAACGCAGAAGCTCAATGACATTACAAGAGGGTAGTGGTGCGTTAGTCGTTGGATCACCTGGGTAAATGTGGCCATCAACCCATAAGCTGATTGCCTTGCACCCAATGTTTCATAGCTGATCTACAGCATTGAGATTCAATGTGCCAAGTCGCACAGTAGCATACTCCTGCTCCAAATAGCATTTAATCAATATTGTTTTGGCATGTTAGTAATGTCTTGCAATGGAGGGAGATTGAATGACATGTTTGTTAGCTAATCAAGAAAAATAGTGAGAGAATCTATAATGGCGATTGCTACAAGCAGGAAAATTTGGCTATGGAGGGAAAAAGTGGAAGGTACTCAGAGATAGTAGAGAAGGAATATGTTGAGGAGGGAAGAAAGAGAGGGAGTGTAGCTCAATCTCTTTTGAATTCAAAACATTGATCATGAGGGATTTAGAGAGAGAAATGCAACTACACACAGAGGTAATGGAGTTCTCCATTGCTCTCACCTGAAGCTGGAATGGGAGGAGAGAGAGCCTGAGAGAGAGAGAGAGAGAGAGAGAGAGAAGAGAGAGAGAGAGGGAGAGAGGGAGGGAGTGGGGGGGGGGAGAGAGAGAGAGAGAGAGAGAGAGAGAGAGAGAGAGAGAGAGAGAGAGAGAGAGAAATACATAAAGGAAGAGAGTGAGAGAGAGAGTAGATATGCAGCCTTGGAGGATCTACACTTTCTGTCAGATGTAGGCAACATAGAATGTCCTCTTGATTATTGGGAGGTGGAAGTGACAAGAGACAAAAGGTGGGGAAAGAGAAAGAGTTGGCTCACATTTTAGAGAGAGAATATAGAAAATCTGCTTTTTTGGCAGGGGGCTGAAAAGTGCTTCTTTTAATGAGAACTAAGTGAGAGAGAGTATTTTATATGTTAGAGAGAGAGGAGAGAGATGGGGAAAGACATTGTAAAATTCAGCTACGCACCTCTCTTTTGTGTTAAAGTATACTATTTTCAAAATACAAAATATACAAATGGTATTTTTAAAAATCTCAGTATAGGCCTTTTTGCCCTCTCTTTTAGGCTTGGTCAAACTTGACTTAAGCTTTAAGCATTTCCTTAAACTGCCAAATAAAGAGGCCCTCCTATAACCCATTCCCTTCCTAGTGGAGAAAGAAGGAGTCACGTCACAAAGTGATCATGGATGAGAAAAGAAGGCAAAGGAGACCAAGGAAACCAAGAGGACTCCACGTCGTATCAACCTCCAAGACTTCCCTCTTGGACATGGTATGGCTCCGTACAACTTGTTGGAAGACATGAGAGGTAAGGGTCCTAATATCTCATGGCCTCAATTTTTTGCATTACGTCCACAAGTTAGGAGGGATTTAACAAGAGCAGTTAGCACTAGGAGAAAGGTAAAAGAGAGTATGCCTGTTATAAAAATTGCACAAGCTGAAATGAATGAGGATATTACACATGTGCTAGATTGTTACATCAAAGGAAGATTGGTTAGGAAAGGTCTAGTGGATGGGGGTGCACAAATTTGCATCACAACAGAGGGACTCATGCAAAGACTAGGCATGCACATCCATGAGCCACTTGAAATCAAAGTCAAGATGGCAAACAATGGCAAGGCTAGGTGTGTAGGCATTTGTAAAAATGTCTTTGTAGAGGCCTGTGGCATTAAGAAGGCGGTGGATATTTATGTTATGTCGACCAAGGGAAGTGGTTATCCATTTATCCTAGGAAGACCATGACTAATGAAAATGCGAGCTTTGCAGGATTGGGAGAGTGGAAAATTAATTGGCAGGAATGAAAATCATAAGAAGGTTGTCTTTGACATGAAGGAGCAATGCCAAGAGGATCTCCATGAAGAATCATCTCAAAGTGAGACGGAAGAAGACTGGACCGATAACACTTCAAAAGAAGAAAGTAGTGGCAGCATTACTGAAGAGAAGTCTTCCATCAAAGTCATGGGCGTAAGGTTTAAGCCAACCAACCAAGAGACCTCTTATTATCAAAGTTTGGAGGATGTCCCAAGTGAAAATTCCAAAAATGTGGAAGATGAAGGAAAATTTAGAAGGTAAAAGGATAAAACAATTACAACACTTACAAAGGATGAAAAAGAGGAGTTCAAAGGTGTGTTAAAGAAATTTCCTAAGCTTTTTGCTAAAGGCTACTGGAGTAGATGATGTTTAACACAAGATTGAGATAAAGCCAGAGGCCAAACCTAAAGCTCAAATGCTACAAAGGCTAGGAGTCATCAAGGAGCAGGCTTTACTTAAGGAGATAAGAAAGCTTCTAGCAGCAGGTTTTATTTATCCAGTGGAAAATTTAGAGTGGGTCTCTCCGGTTGTTGTCACTCCCAAGAAAAATGGCAAGTGGAGGGTGTGTGTGGATTATCGTCCACTCAATGAGGCTTTAAAAAGGTATCACTTTTCCCTCCCATTTCAGGATGCGATACTAAATGAGGTAGCTGGTCATGAGAAGTACACTGTGTGTGATGGCTACTTGGGTTACTTTCAAATAGGTTTCACATTGGAGGATCAATTGAAAACAACCTTTATCACTCCTTGGGGTTGTTATGCTTTCAGAGTCATGCCATTTGGCCTGAAAAATGCTCCTGAAACCTTCCAACACTTCATGAACATGGTGTTTCAAGCATTCTCATTAGGATTTTTATTGATGATTTTTGCATTTATAGCTCAAAATCATTGCATCTACAAAAGGTAGAAGAGGGTTTGAAGAAACTCTACTACATGGGAGGTCAACTCAACCTTGACAAGTGCCACATAGGTGAGAATCAAGTGATCTTTCTTGGTCATAAAGTTTCTTACAAAGGCATCGAGGTGGATCCTTTAAAGTCAAAGGCTCTTATTGAGTTACCGTCACCCAAGAGCCTTAAGGAGGTCATCTCATTCATTCAAAAGGTGAATCACATGTCACGCTTCATTCACTTAGCCTCATAATTACTTCACCCTTTACAAAAGTTGACACAACAAGTCGAGTTATTTGGTATGAGGAGCTTGAAGAATATATTTGTAACATGAAGGTCATTCTGTCAGAGCTACCAACATTCATGCCTCCTTGTTCGGAGTACACATTCTTTGTTAGCTCTAGTGTTGGGAAAGAAACAATTGGTGTTGTTTTTTCACCAACAAGATCCCCACAGTATACGACCCATCTATTTTGCTAGTAGGGTCATGAATGCCTTGGAGAGAGGCTACACGGAGGTAGAACTCATGATTCTTTCTCTCATGTTTGCGGCGAGAAAGTTTAGATCCTACTTGCTACCAAAACCTTTTGTAATTCTCACTGCAAAAAAGTTGTCCCCTTGGGTGTCATCTCAAATGAATCTTAGTACTAGAATCTCAAAGTGGATTATGGAGTTGCAAGAGTTTCAATACTCTAGAAGATAGTGTATGTGCACAATTGGCAGGGATTCTCACTTATAGGGTGCATGAAAAGGATATTAAGGTTCTTGAAGTAAAGACCCTACCATTGCCACCACCAAAAAGTATTCCTAATTATTTTACCTTGTTATTCGATAGAGCTTTTCAACGAGTCACAAGAAAATTAGGGGGAGGGCTCGTATTGCTCAACCCAAGTGGAGAGGTGGTCATCATAGATAAGGTCAATCTAACAGGTTCAACTAGGAACAATGAAGTAGAATACAACACACTACTTCATGGTTTGAAGATGTGCATTGGCCAAGGTATACAACGTCTCATGGTAAAGGGGGATGCACTTCTCATTGTGAAACGGATTTTAGGCATTTGGGCATGCAAGAATGAAAGCTTAAAAGTTCATTCCATTTGTAGGTTGTTTAATCAATTTGAAGAAGTGCAACTATATCTTATTCCTAGGGAACAAAATGAAGATGCCGATTTACTTGCACAACAAGTAGTTACATGTGTTGAGAAAGAAGCGAATGTCATCATGGTGGAAGCAGATGCCAGGAGATACCAGGGATTGGAGTCATTGGCTCCCAATATTGGCTACATTTTGGAGGGCGACTTTCCGCAAGACTTCACAAAAGCTCAAAAGAGGAGACTTATGAAGAAGGAAAGTTTCCATCTGTTCCTAGAAGGCTCCCTCTATCAAAGATGGAAGGATCAAGTGTGCAAAAGAGTACCGACTATCGAGGAAATTCTAGCCATTCTAAAAGGTTTGCATGAAGAAGCATGTGGCGGTCATTTTGCCCAAGAATTAACTGTGAAAAAGATTTTGCTTGCCGGATATGTTTGGCCAACCTTGCATGTGGATGTCCAACATTGGTGTAAAAGTTGTCACAACTGTCAGGTAAATGGAAATAAAAGGTCGGTGCATGGTGAGAGGCAAATAGTGCTTGCAAATGGACCGTTTGAAAAGTGGGGCATTGATGCTATGGGTCCTTTGCCTAGAACAAAGAATGGTAAACTCTACATTCTAGTGGCTATAGATTACATGACTAGGTGGGTAGAGGCTCAAAGTGTGGAAAGGGTAAATGGGAAAACAGTGAGCAGGTTTGTCTACACTAATATTTGTTGTAGATTTGGCACATCTCTAGAGATTGTTTTGGATAATGGTCCAGGAATCAAGAAGGGTTTACTCACAGAAGTTTGTGAAGAGCTTCACATTCTACATTGTCATAGCATACCCTACTACCCACAATCAAATGGTTTGGTGGAGAAGGCTATTGGTGTCATTACATGCATCATTAGAAAGATGATGCAAAACAAGACAAAGTTGTGGGATGACTTCTTGGATGGTGCCTTGTGGGCATATCAAACCACATATAGGGAAGCCACGGAGTTCACACCATTTCACTTGGTCTATGGTCAAGAGTCTTTGCAACCTATCGAGCTCAACATTCCAACAATGCGGCTTCATGGTAGAGGTACACAAGATGATCAAGAGGTATGGATGGATTGACTTCTTACATTAGTGGAGCTTGAGTGGAAAAGAGAAGCAGCTTACGAGTGCTACAAGAGGCAATCCACACAAGCAAAAGAAAAGCTAGACAAGAAACTGAAGGACAAAGGCGTCAAGGAAGGAGATCTGGTGCTAAGGTATGACAATCGACTTGATAATCATTTTGATGCCAAGTTTGAAACTAGATGGTAGGGGCCATACATAGTCAAGAAGGCTTTCAATTCAAGTTCCTATCAGCTTATGGACTTGAATGATAAAGAGCAGACCTATTTGAGTCGCCTTCTACCAAAGGATCTACCAAAGAATTGTCAAAGAGCGACTATCTCATGTAATTTCTGTTGCATGAAGCATGAGTGTAACTCAACCGAAAATTCCAACGGGCCAAACAATGAAAATCTTGTCAAGGACTCAGATGGACAAGATGCTTTATGATGGTACATAAATGTATCATCATCCTGGGGGAGGGCTAATGATAGACATTTTTTGGCTATCCAAAATTGCCATAGTGAGCTACCTCACCCTACCAAGATCACCTAAACATTGTGGCTATTCTTATCTTTTCATTGTACATATGCGTGTGTGAGTTAGGGAGATTTTTCCATATCTTCTTAAAACCCTCAGCTAACTAGTCACTAAGCTAGTTGAGCCAAAAAAATAAATAAAAACAAAAGCCAAAGTATATTATGGCCCATTGGTGTGTATCTATATCATTGTATATAGGGTCTAAAAATAGGGAATTTTTATAATTATTTTGGTATTTATTTAAATATTTCTACCTAGGTGTGCGTTATTTTCTGAAGTATGCTATGTACATTTATTCACCATTACCATAATCTTTCTTACCTATGTATTCTATAAAGATTCTTTTCATGCAGGCTTTTTTTTTTTTTTTTGGTGGAATCAACTCCAAGGAAAAACCTCAAAAATACCTTTCACCATTAGTCATTGCCTTTCACTAAATTCCTATTTCCTAGAGGTACTTTTTCTTATCTCTTGTAAATAAATATACTTCAATAAAAAAAATTAAAGGTCCCCTCATTTGATTCCTTATATTTTCATATATCTCTTTTTTTCATTATATCTATTATATATATATATATATATATATATATATATATATATATATATAGGTAACTATATATATATATATATATATATATATATATATATATATATATATATATATATATATATATATATATATATATATATATATATATATATATATATATATATATAGGTGACACTATTCTAGATTCCACGAATTGTTTATATACTAACCTCTTTTTTTTCATCATATCCATATATTATATTTATACATAATCCACAACTATGCATAAATTCAAACCCCTAAGAATCAATTAGGTCATGCTCTCATGCAAGGAGGGACTCACCTTTGGAGCCATATGCAAATTCAGCAAAAGGGGGACCACTGAAGATTTTTTTGAGAAGAAAAACAGGTAATTTGGTGGGATGTTTTATATCCATCTCCACTTCGAATTTAAAGCGGTGGTCAAAAGATAAAATGTGGACCATGAGATGAATAATCACCTCAAAAAAATTGGTAATTGTTGGAGAAACCACCGGTGAGTTAGGATTTTTTGAGTGGACCGCAGTCTACCCACTTTTCTCACAAAGTAACCCATAGTCTTCTCTCACCTCCTTTCCTACTTCCACACACACAAACACACACTCATTTCTTTCAATCTCTCACTCAAACCTGAACCTTCCATGGTTTCTCTCACCTTCTTCACCATTAACCTCCCCTCTTACTTCCGTAGCTCTCATATTAGCTCTACATGTACATACACCATCTCTATGCTTCTCTCTATTACTTCCAAAGTATAATTCCATCTTTCCCCTTCTCTATATACATAAAATTCATCATGTAAACCATGATTAACCTTTGAAAATTGGGAGATCTCATCAACGAATTTCCATTTTCATCGCGATAATCAATGTTGGTGGTGGTGGCATAAAGGAGAGAAGAAGAAGAAGAGGATCGATAGTCATTTGAGAACCTACACAAATAAGTCCAAAACTTCTTCAAGCTTCACCATCACAAGGATTTCCTCACTTCATTCAACCATCCACCTCATTCTACCCATTGTAAATATATCATTAACTTTCTAGTGATTACTAACACTAACCACTAACATACTAACACAAAATAGCCATTGACCTAACCATAAAAAACACCTCACCTCAAGACATGTGCATAGTAACTCTCTCTCTCTCTCTCTCTCTCTCTCTCTCTCTCCTTCCTTAAAACTCTAATTTCACCTTATCTACCATCAATAATGCTCTCTTTTGAGGCCCACATTCATGACTCAAGAAGACAAAGAAGGCCCGCAATGTTTTGATATTTAGAAAAAATCATAATCCTGATTTGTTAGCTTGTAAATTAGGATCTCCAAATAATCTTAATAAGGGTCTCCAACCTATAAATAGGCCCCTCTCCTTCTTTAAAACAACCTCCAATCTCTCACATAGCACCCCAACACTCTATGCGTGAGGAGAGACTTAGGTGTAGCAACCACTTTGTAGGCTTCACTTTTGGTGTGAGAGAAGCTTTCAAGCTACACATTGCAAGTGAGAGAGCGTGAGTTCAAAAAATCTCAAAACCACTATTGTATATGTTCCTCCATCATAAATAAATTGAGTTTTGGTGCATCAAGGTGCGATTCGACGTTCAAATCTTCATCCTTCCACTTGTGTAATACAGTTTGGTGAAATCAAGGTGACTTGTGTAGTTTGAGTTTCTATCATTTGATCTTATTTTAGAAATTTTTTTAGTGTGTTTTCATTGCTAATTTTGTGTCCATTGTATGAGGGTATTGTGGTGAGAGGTCTCCCACACCCTAATTCAGTGTGTGTGTGTGTGTGTGTTGGCAATATTTAGCATTCTGTAAGCATTGAGTTAGTTTTGTACAAGCTCTACAATAGCATCATAACTAACCATTTGCATTTGAAAGTCACAAATAAGGTATTATGCAAGATCCATTACTCTCTCTCTTCCCTTTGCTCTAGCTCTCTCTGGTCCTTTTTGTGTGTGTCTTGGTGTGAGGTTGCTTGTGTGTGTTTTTTGGTGCATCTTCTTGGTTGTGACAAAATCTCTCTTGCATCCTAGTTTGCATACCATAACTAGGTGGTGCCCCTATCTTGTTTGGGTTTGGTTGTGGGTTTGTTGTTGTGTTGTGCTTGTGGTTGCCCCAGCCCCAATTGAGCAGCACGGGAGCCTTGAGGGGTGTTTAGAGGTCGCCTCTCTTGTTGCCCTCCATGGACCACCTCAATGGTTATAAAGCTGTGTTAGGTTCTCCGTGTAAATTTGCATCTACAAAAACTCTTTATAGCTTTCAAATGAACTATAATCACAACAAGCAATTGATACAAAGCAATGTTAGTTCTTGCATGTATCTTTGTAGCTATTGACTCACAAGTTTGAGGGAAGACTCTTTTGGGAAGCCATAATTTTGAAACACAAAAACTTTCTCTCATTTTTTCTTTTTCTCACTCCCTACCCCCCCCTCCCCCAATAAATATGGTACCCCCTCCCTTATTTTTAAGCTTGGGAGATACATTACTAGGGGCCTGTCCCTAACTTATACGCTTATGTATCTTCTAACCCCCCCCCCCCCCCCCCCCCCCCCCCCCCCCCCCTCTCTCCCTTGCACTTACATGGTGTGGTATTTTTTCCATAGTGAATCTTTCGGGGTTGTATTGGCCCGACAAAATCTATGCCCCATTTTGCAAAAGCTCTAGTCCCCATCATCGGTCTTAAAGACATGCTATCTACCCTAGTTGGCATTTTTTCTCGTTGGCATGCATCACACCTTCTAACATATTCTTTGGCATCTACAAATAGTGTTGTCCACCATATGCCTGCCATTAAAATTTCTCTAGAGGTAGTTTCACTAGAAAAGTGAACTCCAGCTAATCCAACATGTGCTTGTTCTAGAGTGGGGATATATTCATCTTCATTTTCACAAAGATGAAAATGTTGATCCTTTCCTCTCCCAATACAATTGGTTTCTAATAAGAGAATAGTCTCTTGCTTCAGTTTCAATAGATCTTTGGTGGCGTTTACTCATATCCTCTGGAAATGTTCTGCTTGATAAGTAAGTAACTAGATAGTTACTCCACTTAGGAACGTGTGACATTTGGAATAATGTCACATGAGGTATGGGTGCTTGTTTCTCGCATTGAAAATAATTTTTTACAAATGAGTGAACATCACTCGTCATGCTTGGCCAAAATACCCAAGTCTCAACATCCGTTGCATAGTTTGGTCTTCCGCGAAGTGAAGTCCCACTATGGTAATGTGTGCTTGACTTAGGTATTGGGTTTTCTCCTCAGGATTAATACAAAAAATCAATATTCCATCTCGATTTTCTTGTATAGCCTTTTAGTTAGTAATTGATACATAGTCAATTGTCTAATTAATCTGGGTGTAATAGGAAGTGGTATTTGAGAATCCACTTGAGCTATGGTCATCAATGAAACCATATTTTTCGACCAACGGGGTATGATTCCTACAGAGAACAGATATGCATCTGGTAGATCATCATCTATCCCTTTTGGTGGTTCTCCTGAAATAATCCTTGATAAATGATATGCTCTTTGGTTTGTGGAGTCCTTTTTTACAACTACAATGAAATGAAATTTTAAAAGAATGATGAACCATCTCACTATTCTTCCTGTGTTGCATGGCTTGTTGACCAAGTACAATAAAGCTTGGTGGTCCACAAAGAACACAAATTTGTTGGCTAACAGATAATGTCTATACTTCTTTATGGCATAGATTATCCCTAATCCTTCTCTTTTGGTGGTTGTATAGTTTTTCTCTGCCACATTCAATTGTCTACTAGCATAAGAAAAGAAAAATCAAAATGTTCATCTCTTGGTTGCGCTAATATATACCCAATTGAAAAATTGAAAGCATGAACATGTATATGGAATATCTTATTTGAATATGGTGCTTTCAATATTGGGGCTGAAGTGAGAGCTTGCTTAAGTTTCATAAAGGATTCTTCACATTCATCAGTCCATACAAAGAATGTAATCATTCTATACATGGGTTTTGCGATTATAGCATACATGTAAATGAATTGTTTGTAATATCCACAATGTCCCATGAAAGCTTGAACCCCTTGGACTATTGTCAGAGTAGGAAATTCAGCAATAACATGAATTTTATCCATATCGGTCGCTATGCCATTTGTAGACACTATATGTCCAAGGATTTTTCCTTGTCTGCCCATAAAGGTGAACTTTTTAGGATTTAATTAAATCCTATAAAGTCTACATTTCTCAAATACCTTTTGAGGTGTTCAAAATGATCAGCCCGGATTGATGAATGTACACATAAATCATTCATACATACTTCCAAGAAATTTTGAAGATATTTTTTAAAATCATGGCTCATCAATCTTTGAAAGGTGGGAGGAGCATTAGTTAACCCAATAGGCATCACCCTATAGGAAAAAATACCCCATTCAGTTGCAAAGGCACTTTTATGTTGATCTTTGGGATCAACCAAAAGTTTATTCTACCATGAAAAGCGATCTAAAAAGTTGTAAGATTCTTTTCCTACAACTTGTTCTAAAACATGCTTGGTGATTGAAGAGGGTAGTTATCTCTGTTAAGTATGGAGCCTGATTTACCCCTTGTAATTTGTTATGGTAAAAATGCACATTTGTAAGGCCCCCATTATGAGGAGAAGCCATCGTGCGTGAAGAAAAATAACACACCGGAAAATAAAATCACTCGCCAGAAACCTAAATTTTCACGACCAATCTCGAGCGATTTTTGTCGGAATATTCTTTTTCGCCAGAATATTATGGCCGGATGGCAGTGGGAAAGTGGTTGGAAAACGACCGATCGATTGGCCGGTTGGCCAGTGGCCGGTAGACAATGGCCGATGGCCGGTGGTTGGAAGCTAATGGCCGGTGGTCGGTGGCCAAATTCAATGGCCGGAGTTGTCTTCTCAAGGGCGGCCACACATGGGCGGTTGGAGGGTGGTCCAATTTTGACTTATCTACACAAGGGCAGCTACTCATGGCTGCCTCTCATAAGAGAGGGAAACCCTTTTGGCCTATAAAAGGAGTCCATTTCTACACACATTTCATAGTGTGAAGTCTATGCAACAAGGTGGGTGTGAGGTGGTGAGAGTGAAGCCAGGTGGGAGCTCTATTAAGGGTATAATCCCTTTGTAAACTACTTCTTGTTTTGAAGTACTAAAGCCATCGAGTTGCTGCTTTCCCGTGGACGTAGCCCACATTGGGTGAACCATGTATATCGTGTGTACTCTCTCTCTCTACTCTATAATCTCTTAAGTGTCAAATCTATCTCTCTCCATTAAGTAATCTACTGAAATATCTATTTAGCTACGTCATATTTCCTAACAATCTCTAATGGTGGCTACATTCCCCTTTTTGAGATTGACACACACTCTTAATTTCCCATTTTTCTTGGGTTCAACTAGAATTGGAGACACCTAATATGTGTGTTCAATTTCATAAATGAATTCGGCTTCCTTGAGATTTTCTATCACTTTCTCATCTTTCTGGCAAATGTTTCATTATAAGTATATGGCCTTTGTCTACTTGGTTTTGCATCATCTCTCATAGGTATGGTATGTTGACAGATTTTTGGATCAACACCTTTGAGATCCTTATAAGACCAAGAAAAGATATTCCTATATTCTTTCAATAAGCTCAGCAAAAGCTCTTCTTCTTCTTTAGTCAAGTCATTCGCAATGTAGGTAGGTCTAGGATCTTCTCCTAGCTCGTCGGCTAGATCTATCTTTTTTGCATTTTCAGGTTCTTCATAGGACTCACCCTATTTTCTTAGTTCCCTAACAGATTGTTTGACTATGATCTTTTGGTCTTGGAGATTATATTTCTTGTAATGGGATTCAACACTCAATACATATTTACTCTCTTCCTCCATTTTTTCCATTTCAGTGGTATATATCTCCTATAAAGCTTTCTTCAACTCTTGATATTTTCTCTTTCATTCCACTCATGTCATGGATGAATCATCATCTTGGTGTTTAGGTTTTGATTCAGTTTCCTTTCTCATTTTTCTTGTAATTTTTTATGTTCTTTGATTGTTGTCTAAAGGATATCTACCTTGATTTCCTTTTTGACACAATCATGTGCATCTATCTGCATCAAAAAATGTGCTCTACTAGAAACTGATGGCATAGGTCTAGATTTCAAGTTTTTTGTGTCTCTTTTTTCTTCTATACCATTCTTGTCTTCTAGGTTTCTGGTTTGGAAAGTCAAAGAACTTTTTCTCTCCTCCTATTATGAGTAATTTGGCTCTCACATGTTCTTTTTTGGACCCAAAATCATAAGATGTAACTTAATGTTCTTCAAACTCATCAATAGTATCATAATAAAGGTCTGAGAATATTTGTTGAGCTTTCAGTAAGTCCTTGGGTTCCTAAACTTCATCTTCAATGTAAATGATCAAAATCATTTGGATGGAAATTATGTCATAGCCATCCATTGTTAGCCCTGTTATCCCCACCATGAAAACTCATTTGATGTGCATGTGTTTATCCTTTTCTAAAGCTTGAGCTCCATTGACATTTCTGCAGATTGAGTCAGTAAAAAGTTTTGGGTCATTGCACCTGTGTTAGAAGGGGTTCTCAAAGCATCGAAACTTGGGTAGACATGGGTTTATCTTATTCGGAATTTCATGGAAGAAGTGATGAAGATGTGAAAGACTTTTTGGAAATGATGGAGGTTGCTTGCATTAGCAACCAAATTCATGATCCGGTGCAAATGTTACGTCTAGATTTGTTTGAAGAGTGATGCACGCGTTTGGTCCAAAGAATTTGAAGAGGAGTTGCATGCAGCTGATCCACCTATGAGAGTAAGTTGGGACAATCTAAGGCATGGATTGGAAATGGACTTTGTGAAGACAGAAGATCCTCACAAAGTGTGGCAAGAAGTATAGGGTTTGGTGCAAAGGGAAGATGAGCCAGTAGATGAGTACATATGTAAGTTTTCAATGGCATGGGAGCGGATGTGCCTATGACATATTAAGATGCACTAGATGTAGCGAGGAACAAAGAGTGAAAGCTGAGAAGAAGGAGTTAGCTAGGAGTAGAGTCTTTGCCCAAGAGGTCTGAGTTTCAGCTTATGGATTCTTTGCAAGGTTGCATGCCAGGGGTTCATCATGAACTAGTGGTTTCTCTTACTCCTCAGGTTATGCCAACATTGGCCACTTTAGCAGTGCAAAATGATGGGCTAAGGAAATACATAAGGCAAGTGGTAGATTTTATGAATAATCTCAGCTTAAACATGCTAGGTAATGTGGAAAATAATCGAGGTTGGGTAAGGTTTGCAAATCATCCAGGAGGTGAAGAAAAACCCAGGAAAGGTGTTGGACAAAGCAATGGTAGGGTCTGGAGGCAGACACCCACGTGTTATAATTACAGAGAGTTGGGGCCACATCAGCCCGCAATGTGATAAGCCACCAAGGATGGGGGGAGACATGTATCCATTTCCAAGACTGGTGCTAACTAGGTCAAATGATTATGGCATTGAAATTAAGGGAGAAGAAGGAACGAGTGGATTAACCCAAGAGGAAAATGGAAAGACAAAAGTGATAAGTCTGGTCACTTTGGAGAAGGCATCAAAGCTAGAGGATACATTAGTGATGCCTATTGGCAATAGGACCACAGAGGATAAGGAAGGAACAAGTGGTGCAGGTCCTAGTACGAAAAAAGGAAAGAGCCATGAAGACAAGAATGTCAAGGCTAAGAGGAAAAGAATGGCTTGTCTCGCAAGTTGCATGTTTGAGATTTTCCACTAGGAGATGGGCAATTAAGCTATGACTTGAAGGAGTATCTGATAAGAAGGAAAGTAGATTTTGCTTTTGGGCAGCTTATAGAGATGGTACCTAAGCTAAATTGAAAGTGGAAGAGGATGTTTAACCCAATGGAGAAAGAACCAGAGATAGGTTCAGTGAAGGTGTTGGTGATGGATGAGCTACCAAACATTTGCCCAATAGTAGATGGGTGGCACAGAATAAAAAATATGGGACAAGGTTATGTTGAGCCCAAATTTGTGTCATAACACACTCATGCACTGTGAGAAGATGGGTCTTACAGTGACTGGGATGTTAGGCTTTTGGATCAGATTGGCAAACCATCAAAAAGTAAAATATTTGGGTGTTGTAAAGAGCTTAGAAGTGGAGGCATATGATACAAAGGTTGTGGTTGATTTGCATGTGATGCCAGTGGGGTTGGGAGCATATCCTATTATACTAGGTAGACCATGGTTACATGCAGTGGGAGTTGTTCAAGATTGGAGACGTGGTACAATTAGACTCTATGGAAAGACAACTTCCAAGAAGATATATAATATGGACACAAGGAAACAATTGGAGGCATTTAATGAAGATGAGGATGAGTCTACTGATGAAGACTATTCCACAGTGTCTAACGAGGATAGTGAAGTACTACCAGTAGTGTTAAGGATGTTGATGTTGCATTTCTTCTGATGGACAAAGAAATCCATGAGTGTGGTTTAGTTGCATTTGCAAATGAGATTGAAGATGAAATTGAAGGGCCTTATGAAGTGATTGAAGGGCTGATGCAAACCAAGGTTGAATTGTCAAAGAAGCAAGAATTGATGACACAAATGATCAGTGGATACCTCTAAACTATGGAGAAGGAGATATATTTACACATGCTGGCTAGTTTTCCTGATTTGTTCATTACTTCATATGGAGATATTAGAGGGTTCAAAGGAGAAGAGATGCATATAGAGATGAAGAAAGGTGTTAAGCCAGTGTGACAAAGGCTAAGAAGGATGGGTCGAGAGCATATGGAAGCCTTGCGGGAAGAGGTGGACAAATAATTGAAGGCAGGGTTCATAGTCCTAGTGGAGACCACAAAATGGGTGAGTCCAGTAGTAGTCACTCCAAAGAAGGATGGGAAGTGGAGGATTTGTGTAGGTTTTAAACCCTTAAATGCAGCCACTAAGAAGAACCCATACCCTCTTCCATTCATTGATCAGATCTGGGATTCATGATCAGTGGTGGCAGGTTATGAGAGGTACAGTGTGTGTGATGGTTTTTTAGGCTATTTTCAAGATTGGTCTTAAAGACCAAACAAAGAAAACTTTCATTACGCCATGGGGTTGTTATTGCTACACAGTATTGCCATTTGGGTTGTGAGATGGACCATCCTTCTATCGAGAGAGAGAAAATTGTGTATTGTCACCATTCATTTGTAGTTGCGTTAAAGATTTTATGGATGACCTTTGTGTTGACAACAGTAGGGTTGAACACCGTGAGAAGCTGCAGATGGTATTGGATCGATGTGATGAATGTAGAGGACAACTAAATCCAAACAAATGTCATTAGCACAGCCAAGGGGGAAGTTATTGGGCCATATGCTTTTAGAAAATGGCATTGAGGCTAATCCAGACAAGGTTAAGTCTATTATTCTTCTTCCATCACCTCAGAGTACAAAGCAATTGGCAACCTTTATACACAAAGTGAAGTACATGGCGTGATTTATTCTATTTTCTTCATAGCTCCTTTATCCATTACAACAAGTGGCAAAGCTTGATTTATTGCAATGGGATGACAAGTGTGACGAAGTGTTTCAAGAGGTGAAAGAGGTATTAGGGGGGGTGTAAAAGGTGATGCCTTGTTAGTTGTGAAGCAATTGCTGGGTGTGTCAAAGAGCAAGAACACCTCATTGAAGGAAATGTGTTTGCAAATTAAAGGCCTGTTAAAAAAGTTCAAAGCATGCAGCATCAGACACATTGAACGTGCTGTAAATGGAGAGGCAAATGAAGCATCTCAAAGCATGATTGGAGAGCTATTGGTGCTAAGGACTAATTTACCTCTTTATCATGACTGGGAGATTTTTTCTCAAGAAGAGGATCTTCTGCTAATTGGAATCATTTCAAAGGACATTCAGAAGTCTAAGAAATATGTTTTTGTGCGTAGAGCATCCAAGTACAAATTCATTGGTGATGTCTTGTACATGAAAGGGGCTGATCTCGTGTTGAGACGTGTACCTTGGCGGGGGGATCTTTATAGAGTGTTGGAAGAGAATCATGAAGGCGCATGTGGTGGACATTTTGCTCTAAAAGTCCCCTTGCATAAGATCTTACAACAAGAAGGGTATGTGGCCCCAGGGGATTCACCATGGAAAACTTACCGCACCACGTAAGTGCAGGGGAGGGGGGCTTTTTTACAAGTTACATAAGCGTATAAGTTAGGGGAAGGCCCCCAATAATTTATTTCCCAAGCTTAAAAACAAGGGAGGGGGGTATAATATCTAGGGGGGGGACTAATCCGGGTTGATTACTTGTAACGATTGGTCTCAATTGTGCACTAGAACTCGGATGAATTTTGGGGAATTTTTTTATCAGGTCACACGTTAAATTTTGCATCAAGCCGGTCATAGATAAGGACTAATTTGGAGCAGGTCAAGGGTTGATTTATACCATCTTTGGATGGGTCAAAATTGGACAAGTAGCCAAAGTGAATCTTGATTAGACACATAATTTGAAAGTCAAACTAAGACACATTGAGGGTACATCTAGTTATCAACATAAGTGGTTCCTTAGTATCTTGCGAGTCACTATGCTACACACTCTTTGACTAGCTTTACTCAATTAGATCATGTGAGACCTAAATTTTATGTGTAAGATAGGGGTATGATAGTTATCTTTACTGATTGTCGTATAAGCGTAGAAAGGGGGGTCATATTCCCTAATATGAGTCATATATAGGGGTTTTATCAAAGTTGTCTGCTCGCAGGTGGTGTCTTGTTTTGTATATAGAGTGAATCCCCGAGTGTATATCCTAGTTTGCACAAGGATGTTCAACATTGGTGTAGGTCTTGCAATAGATGTCAAGCATTTGGTAAGAGAGTGTTGAAGCCATTATGGAGTTTGATGTTTTTGAAAAGTGAGGAATTGATGCAATAGGCCCGTTACATATCACAAGCAGGGGTAAAATCTATATTTTAACTGTAGTGGACTATCTCTCTAGATGGGCAAAGGCTACAACAGTAAAACAACTCACTACAAAGGATGTGGAAAAATTTGTGTACGATGAAATATGTTGCAAGGTTGGGGGTGCCACTGGAGCTACTTTTGGATAAAGGGTCAGGATTTAGAGCTAAACTATTAGAATTTTTATGCGTGAAGATGAAGATTAGGCACCAGCATACCAGTCCTTATTATCCACAATGTAATGGATTAAATGAAAGATTCAATGGTGAGTTGGTACAAATTATTTCAAAAGTGACACAGCACCAAGAAAAGAATTGGGATTTGGAATTTCCTAGTGCATTATGGGCTTACCATACTTCGGTGACGACAGGTACATGGTTTACTCCATTTCATTTGGCATATGGAAAGGAACCTCTCTTTCTTTCTCTCTATCTCTATTCCTCTCTTCCTCCCCCTCTCTATCTACTCTGTCTCTCTCCCTCTTTCTATCTCTTCCTCTCTTCCTCTCTTTCTCTCTCTCTCTCTTTCTTCCTCTCTATCTCCCTCTATCTCTTCCTATTTCCCTCTATCTCCCTCTTTCCCTCTCTCACTCTATCTCTCCCTCTTTCCCTCTACCTCTCCCTCTTTCTTTCTCTACCTCTCTTTCTATTTCTTCCTCTCTTTCTTTCTCTCTTTCTCTCCCTCTCTATCTTCTCTCTCTCTCCCCCTCTTTCTATCTCTTCCTCTCTCTCTCTCTCTCCCTCTCTATCTACTCTCTCTCTTTCCCTCTCTCACTCTATCTCTCCCTCTTGCCTCTACCTCTCTCTCTTTCTTTCTCTACGTCTCTTTCTCCCTCTTTATCTCTCTCTTTCTATCTCTTCCTGTCTTTCTCTACCTCTCTTTCTTTCTCTCTATCTCTATTCCCTCTATTTCTTCCTCTTCCTTCTCTCTCTCTATCTCTTCCTCTCTTTCTATCTCTCCCTCTCTATCTAATCTCTCTATTTCCCTCTCTCCCTCTTTCCTTGTCTCCCTCTATCTCTCTCTTTCTCCCTCTCTTTCTCCCTCTATCTCTTCCTCTCTCTCTTTCTTTCTCTCTATCTCTATCTCTCCCTCTTTCTTTCTCTATCTCTCTCTTTCTCTCCCTCTTTCTCTCTCTTTATCTCATTAATTCTCTCTCTCTATTTATCTACCTCTATGCCTCTTTCTCTCTCACTCTCTTTATCTATTTCTCTCTCTCTATTTATCTATCTCTATCCCTCTTTCTCTCACTCTCTTTATTTATTTCTCTCTCTATCTAACATTTCTCTCCTTCTTTATCCATTTCTCTCTCTCTCTCTCTCTCTCTCTCTCTCTCTCTCTCTCTCTCTCTCTCTCTCTCTCTCTATCTATCTATTTAACATTTACCTTTCTTTATCTAACATTTCTCTCCCTCTCTCACTCTCTTTATCTATTTCTCTCCCTCTCTCTCTCTCTCTCTCTCTCTCTCTCTCTCTCTCTCTCTATTTCATCTAACACTATCCAAAAAATCATTTCCAAAACGTGCATGACAAATCAATCATTTCCAAATGTGCGTAACAAAGCAACCCTTTTCAAACGTCCTTAGCAAAACAACCATTTCAAACAAGCCGTGCGAAACAACCGTTTCCTAATGAATGAGGTATGTTATAATGTATTCTCTATTTTCTCTATTTTATTTATTTATGTGTGTGTGTATGTGTGTGTGTGTGTGTGTAGTAGAAAACAAAAGGGGAAGAGGGAGGATGTGATTTTGTGTTTACCTCTTCTTTGTAGCGCGGTTGAGCTTCGAATAGGTTGAGCGTCCAAAGAAGATGGCGGAATACCCCCTTGCACGAAACCCTCTTTGATGAAACTTGAGAAGCTTGGAGAAGGAGAGAGGGGGAAGGGAGAAGTGGGGGAGGGGGGAGGCTTGTTGAAGGAGAGAGAGATGGGGATTGGGGGAGGGGAGGGGGGGAAGCTTGGGAGCAATGGCGGAGAGCAAGAAACGCAGGGAAGGCAGGGTATGCTGCAAAAACGCGGCATACTCTGCCTTCTTTCCTTTTTTTAGGCGCCAGTTAATATCGCGACTATTACCGCCCATATTACCGTGGCCAGTCATTGCGAATCCCCGCCCCCCCGCCCCTACCTCTAGCTATACATTATTTCATTTTTTAGCCTTTTGAGTTTTTTGATGAAGATTTTTAATTTTTTATGAATACTTTATTTTGTAGTACTTTAAAATGTTTAGTAATTGAATTTTTAAAATCTCTGCTACGTTAAAAATAATTTTAACACTCATTGTCATTTATTCCCTTTGACTTTAACTATATGTAATTTTTCTAATGGAATTAAGTGTTTTTCTAATTATTTATTTTTACGACACATGACTAAATAAACAACCTTTCGCGTGTGCAGGACATCGACCGGGATGATTGTGGTCCTCCTGGAGGCCCAAAGCAAGATCGTTGGCTCAAGGAAAAACTACCTTGTCCTTGCGCCAAGTGCAAAAGGGTAATTCCTCGCTTGAGGCGCATTGCTTTGGAGCACGTGGAGAACGAAGTGCTTTGGCATCCTCGAAAAAGCGCTCGGAGAGATGATAGCACGACTCACCCGTCCCTTGAGGAGGTGTCCCATTGGTCTGTGTTCAGTGGTGGTGCACCAGCGCGCAAGGCCGAACGGCAGAGGCAAGAGCGACTGGGCGATTTGGGTGCACTGCATGGTCATCCTGACGTTGGCTCTACATCGGTAGCTCCTACGGCGTCTTCTTCACTCTTTGAGGTAGAGGATGAGTACATGTTTGACAAGTGTGATGAGTTACTAGCTCATGAGCGTGACGTGTACGAAGATGATTGTCAGCCATGCACTAAACGGGCTACCGAAACGGAGGATAGATTGATGACAAATGCCCGAACACCTCTTTATGACGGTGCATAGTACTCGGTGCTTCGCGCTTCATTGGAAGTACTCAGCTTGCAAGCAAAATTCGGTTGGAGTAACGCAAGTGTCGATCCACTACTTCTGTAAGTATGGAATGTGGCTTTTATATACTCTCTCCCTCTCTCTTTATGGTGTCTCTTCTAGGAATTATACTAAAATGCATGTTTGTTGTAGTTTGATGGGAAAAATGTTGCCAGCTAATCACTACATGCCTCCAAATCGTTGATGAGCTAGATCGTATGTCACTGCACTTGAAATGGAGTATGAGCGCATCCATGCATGCGTCAATGATTGCATGCTATACCGCAATGAGCATGCACATGCTACCTCATGTCCCGTGTGCGGGGAGGCACGATACAAGATAGGTGTGAGCGGGGCACACCTACCCTGCAAGGTATTAAGACATTTTTAATTAATTCCTCGCATCCAACACATGTTTAAAAGCAGGCCTACCGTGGAGCTTGTTGCGTGGCACGCAAACCATCGCTCAAATGATGGAATGATGCGTGTCCCTGCCGATTCATCTGCATGGAGGCACATCGAAACTCAATGGCTAGAGTTTGGGTTGGAACCTCGACACTTGAGGCTTGGGTTAGCAAGTGATGGTGTCAACCCCTTCGGCACTAAGTCTACTTCATGAAGCACTTGGCCTATGGTGATCGTCAACTACAATATTCCACCATGGGAGACAACCAAGAAGGGCAATATATTTCTTTCCTTGCTCGTGCGAGGGAAGTACAAAGTGTCAAATATTGACATTTACCTCGAGCCCCTCATCGAGGAGTAGGAGGAGTTTTGGAGAGGCATCCATGTTGTCGATGTCTCACTTGCAGAGGGGGGGCGAGAGGCTCAAGTGAGGGGAATCCTTATGTGGACTATGCACGACTATCTTGGGCTTGGAGAGATTTCTGGTAACCCCCTAGCCTCTATCTCTCTTTCCCTCATTCCCTCTCTCCCTTTAGCTTCCTTTAGCTCACTTTAGTTCACTCATCTCTCTAACCATATGATATGTATGCACAGTGTATGTCCTACTTGCGGGCCATCGTTGGTGACGGAGAGGCCAGATTCCTTGCGCAAGGTAATCTATCCAAACAACCATCGTTTCTTACCCCAAGGGCATATCAAGCACAAGGCTCCAACAAATAGGAAGGCTACTCTAAAGCTCACAATGGCAGATTGGGAAACCATTTGGGAGGAACACCACAACAACAATCCAGCTCCGTGTCCTCCACCAAAAGGTATGTCAAGGTATTCCATATTTTTAAGGCTTCCATATTGGAAGGAATTGAAAATACAACACCTCTTGGATCCCATGCACATATTCAAGAATGCAGCCCAAACACTATGGGACCACATAATTGGCAAGAAGGACTCTTTGGGTGCGAGGGAGGATTTGAGGCTTTTAAAACGTCTCACCACCTCTACCACTGCACAACGTGCCCCAAATGGAAAGATTGTGCTTCCTAAAGCACCATGGATGCTAGCAAAAGAAGAATTAGACGAGGTGAAGGGTACCACTGCCTCTATTCGCACACCAACAGGATACATGAGGTCGCTAAAGGGAGCTTTCACAAAAGCGAAGAAGGGTGGAAGCATTCAATTGTATGGGTTGACTTCCCACGATTGGCACAAGATGCTTTAGGTAATCTTCATACTCCCTATTCACTCTATAGTTTGTGTGTATGACTATCACTCACTTTCCCTTTTCCTGATTTACATTGTAGTTCATTCTACTCGTGAGTATGTGTATATGTCGGAACAAGAAAGTCAGGGACGCTATTTTCAAATTACGAGAGCTAGTAAGGTATACCACAAGACTCCACTTGACTACACCTTTTTTATGTACACAATAATTTCAACTAGCACTTAGTGTATCCTTGTGTGTTTTCTTGCAGATTTGTGAGTTCCAAGGAAATCGAAATAGATGCTATCCCTGCTGCTCAAACACTTGCAACAGAAACTGTGTGTGCCATTGAAGATACATTTCCTTGATCGGTCCTTCTTAGTAAAATTCACCTCTTGGTTCACGTGGTGGAGGAGATAGCTATATGTGGAGTAGTGCACGCATGATGGATGTTCTTCTTAGAGAGGTTTTTAAAGACTCTCAAAGATTTTGTGTGGCTACGGTCTCAACCAGAGGCATGTATGGCCAAAGGGTGGATTGTTCAAGAGGTATTTGTTTACATATCATAGTATTTAGCACAAGTTGATCCTTCAATGCCTTGCATGTGGTTAGACGAGGAAGATTTAAGGATGCCTTCACACTTGACAAGTGGAAAGGGGAAACTACTTAACATGGATATGAATCTATCCCGAGTGGTCGATAACTTTTGCATTCTCAATGCAAAGATTATGACCAAGTGGGTGGACTTGTGGACAGTGACAAAGTCCAGGCGTTTGCAACAGAGGGAAGCATGGAAACAAGCACATGGAGGAAGGAGGGCACCCCCAGTGCCTAGACACCTTGCATGTTTCCCAGAACTCATTAGTGCATAGTGGATTCATGAGAGAATGACCGAGGTAAAAGCGCACGACGAATACATCACCAACAAAGAATGGGAGTATGTAGGAGGCTGCGTACCAAAGGTAGAGTACTCATATACCTAAACCATATTGTCTCGCTATTTGTTGAAATTATCTTCAATATGTATTTGATAAATGAATATATTTTTCTATTTTGTAGTGCCTTTCCTTTAACTCTATGTGGTCAAAGGGTCGTCACTTTTGTACGTGCCACATTGACGAGCGTAGAACTACCATGGATTATGCCATCATGGGCAACTTTGACACAGACGACGGTGATGAAGCCAGGTACTGCGGAACTATTGAAAGGATGCTAAAGGTTAATTTTATAACCTTTCATAGCTTCATCTTCGAAAGCAAGTGGTTTGCAAATGTGTCTAGACGACATGAGAATGGCTTCCACATGATAGACTCTAGTGTGCATCACACAGGGAGGTATGACAATTTAGTTTACCACGCAATTGTGAGCAGGTGAGTGACATGTACCTTTTTTATTATTATTTACTTGTTGTAGCGTTAGTTACTACCAATGTTACTCACTTTGAGCTTCTATTTTATAGGTCGTCTATATCCCAGCAATCCATCAACCAAAACTTTGGTTCGTTATTCCCGTAACACCTCGGGGGAGAACCATTTTTTCCACTAGTGAAGTGGAGACTATCTTCGACCCTCTTCCACCTCCGACTTTGGATGAGGTGGAAACAGAGGAGAAGGAGTTCGAAGAATCAATTCCGGCGGCAGCAAGTCTTAGCAAGGATGATTGTCATGATGATGAAGATGATGAGATGGAGGATGACGAACTCGAAAATGATGAAGCTGGCAATGCATCCACAAACGACAATTTCGTTTCTCTCTTTATTGATTTAGGAGCCATGAGCTTAGAGTTGGATGATACTTCATATAGAGATCTTTTGAAAGATGATTCATAAACATTTTGCAGTTATGAAGTTTTTTTATCATGTAATCCATTCACCTTTCTCTCCCTCCTCTTTCTCTCTTTAGATTTGAGAATATGCTCAATTATGTTAATCAATTGACAATGATTATTTTAGTTGTAAACAAGGGTAATCTTAGGCTGGAGGAAGAAAGGCTTTCTGCAGGTCTACCGCTGCCTCATCTAAACGGTGTTGGAGACAGAAGAGTGAAAAACAGAGAGAGGTGGAGAGAAGTCAGCAGCTCTTAAGAGGGGGGGGGGGAGGGTGTCGGAAGAAAAAATATGGCGGGCCCGAAGGAAGGTGATATCTACTGCAGCCAATAAGCTTTTGTCACGCAACTTAAACGCCCCTCTGGAAAGCATTTTCGTCGTAGCGTCTGGACGGGGCCTTATATCTCCCGCCTCCTTCTCTCCCCTCTTTCTCTTTCTCTCTCTCTCTTTCTTTCTCTTCATTTTTATATTTGAAAATTATATATAATACTCTTTAATTTTTATTGAGAGGACAGAAACACCAAAATTTAAAGGGGGGGGGGGGAGTTAATTCAGAATTTGAAGTTTAGGTGCTAAATTTGGGCATCGGATATAACGACATTAATTGACGCGGTAATAACAACGATAATAATACCGGTAATAACAGCGGATACTGTCACGGCAATACTTTAAACAAACCCCCCCACCCCACCCCCCTCCCGCCCTCCTCTCTCTTATTTCTCTCATTGAATTTACACCTTCTCTCTACAAAACGCGATAAACACTTGGAGATTTCATAGTGAAAGATGGGGTGTTATCTGAGATGGGTGACAAATATGAACACATTGAATTGTCTTCAACGTTGTCCACACAATATTAGCATCATCATCAAAGGGAGGAACTTCGACACCGACGAGGCTCCAAGGTTCATCGGAGTTGAGCAAGCCTTCCATGACTTCACTCTGTCGTCGGTGTCGTCGGTAGGTTGAAGTGGTATTGGTCTACAAGGCTTGGCGCTTTTGGAGTGAGCCCAAGGTTGGCATTTGTAAGCACCAGCACCAGCAACAAGAAGACTACTAAGATCAGCAACAAGAAGACTACTAAGATCATGGCATGGGGTTGGGGGTTGCTCGCAGGTGTCACATGATAGTAAATGGCCTTCAGCGCATATGTATGAGCAGTAGGCAGGATTTGCAGAACGAGTACAGACAGGTGTAAGATGTGAATTGGACCAAAGGCAGTTTGCGCAAGAGAGGATGACGACATCGTGAGCACAATTGCCAGGCTGGCTGGGGCGTGAGAAACCGGCAGTCTCAATCAATATTGGAGGGTGGGGCGCACCAGGGATTGAAGTGGTGCTCGCAGATGAGGTTAGTTCTGCAAGCATGGGGGGCTGATCAGCATCGGCGTGTGCAGGCTCAACATGCAGTTGTGCAGGGACAGGGAATGGTGCATGAGCAGGGTCACCAAGGAAGTACAGGCTGCATGGAGCAGCAAATACAAGGGGCAACTCAGCGGCACCTTCAGGATAACACGCACAGGCAGGGTTATGATCGGCAATAATGCCCTCTTCTGTGCATGAGGGTCTTGCATTCATGGTGTGGACAGTATGAAAAGGAGAACGCGCACCAGCGAGGAGAAGCTCCATAGCATTGTCCTAGCATTGTCATGTGGGAGGGTCTGCAGCGCAAGCATGGGCGTTATATTTTGGATAGGTGTAGCCGAGGCACTGTTGTGGGATGAGAATGGTGTGAGCAGATTATACGGCAATAGAGAGGGTGGTAAAGAGATGCCATGGGGTATCTCAGGTGCCTCTGTGGAAAGGCATGCCCTCCATCATGTTTTATTCTTATAGGGTCCTTATTGGATGGCAAGGATTCAATTTTAAGCATACTAAATAAAATCTTCCAAAGTTTGAAATATTCTATTAGCACACAAATTTCGGGAAACTTTGCAATGTGTCTAAATTGTCTTTCATTAGGTATTAGCATGAACAATGCCAAGGGGCTTATATTGTGCATACAACTGCTTTGTGTATATTAAAATCGATGGATAGGAGCCAAACTCAAACATAGATACTTTAGAACTTATGTCTATGATCCAGATCCAAATCTTGTCAACCATACATACTTCAAAATCTACGGCTACTATTTTATTGCAAGGACTTGCAAATCCATCCAAAATCCATTCTCAAGTGATAAATTGCTTGATTTCTTTTTAGACATTTGCTGGTGCAAGAGAGATGATCTTCGAGCTAGAAAATTTCAAGTTTGGATATTGTATATTCCTTTTTCACCTTTGAATGGAAAATAATATTTTGCTTTGCAAAGAAATTGCTTTGAAGGCCATCACAAAAAGCAAGGTTTCTACCCCATGCTACGGTGCTAGTCATTGACATAGAATCAAGAGCACTGTCAGACAAATTTGGGGCTTTGAAAATATGACTATAAAAACTCACATTTTATGTATGGTAGCATTGAACTATGATGTATCCATGCCAATATACCATGTGCAAGGCACTTATGGTATTGGCTCAAACTATTGAGGCTGTCATTGTAGCCAAGGGTCTATCACTTTATTTTTTATGATTTGCATGCATGACAAGCCAATAAGGTGGAATTGATCATCATTTATGCTTTCACTATTGTAATGGAATTGATATTTTGATGATCTATTTGTGAAATATTTGATATCTGGATGAAGCATTGCAATGTTGATTTGAACTGTGGAATATGATCACTTGTTGGGTGTTGTGTGAGCAGATCAATGACAAGCACCTGCTGGACAATAAGGCGGTAGCATTTATTTGGAATAAAACTGTCACCATTCGATTTCGTGTGGCAAGCCTAAGATTTTATGGTTTAGTTACAAGTTGAGATGTAGACAACTATTAATTGTTACATTTAGCTCTTTATGAGCCGTAACTATCTTATGCCAAAGTGTGAACTGATGTAACTCATTTTTTAGCATGAACTTTTCTATAAATTAAATACGTGTAAGAGGGACATGCTCACTCTTGCCGGGGGGGAGATTGCACCCATTGCTTGTGTTGTCTCTGTGTGTGTGTCTGTGTGTGTGTGTGTGTGTATGATTAGTCGGGTTCATATGCAACCATGGGCTTACCAGCTATGTTGTTTATTGATTGGATTGTTGTAGTCGGTTATGCTATAGCGTTTTTTGAAGGAGTATCACGCAACAGTTGTAGCAGTGGTATTAGAGCCAGGGACGATATCCTCAAAAGGCAAAATCCTATGAGATCCGCATAGGTTTATGGAGGAAAGGGGATTAGCATGACTCAAGCTAAGTTATTATTCTTATTTTTTTAATCAATGCAGTTATTTTTGCCAAATAGTGTCGACTTGTGTAAATGCATGGTGACTTGAACTGATTACAAGTAAGGCGAGCTTTCCTTTTCTTTTGGCATCACGAGCCTACCGCCCACAAGGAAACACCCCTAATAAGAGCATTGTTTTAAGCTTGAAAGGTAAACGCCTGATAAGAGAATAACAACACTATTTAAGTTTGAAAAGCAAAGCTTAACTTTTATATATCTATATGTTTTCCTTTCAAGTGTTTCTTTGGTGGAGTAGCAGAAAATGCTCAGGATGCACCTACTTCTGGCTACCCTCCAAATTGGCACTACTGTCGAGCTCAAACCCATTGCCACTAATACCCCTCCTCTCAAGACTCGCACCAACCGAGACCCTTGCATAGACCAAGCCTTACGATGCTTTTCACCCCCCCTTTTCTTATTGGCCCCGAGTAACCAACGACTAATGAGCGTTCCTTTACTCCAACAACAAAAGCCTCAACTTTTTTTTAACCACCAAGTAATCTCCAAACTTTACCACCACTAATACTTTCCCTTTTATTGATTGTCACTGATCAACCTCTTTCTTTTTTTCCCCCTTAAGGCTATTACCTTGCTACTTGTCACTTTTCTTTAGTTTTACTATCCTTCACATCACCTCGCCTTTTATTATCGGTATGCTTCATCACATCATCTCTCTCCCCCCCTCCATATTAGGAGATTTCGAAGGTCATTTGGAGGGCCTTCTAAGAAATTCTATTTTTTTCTCTAGAAAATGTTCTTAAAATATACTTGCACTACATCCAAAAGGACATTTGAACACTCTGAAAAATGAACCTAATTTTTCAAAAATCCTTGAAAACGGTTACGTTTTCATTCAATGTGTGTGTCGTTTTCATGAACTACATGACGCTCATTCAATATAGCTTTCGTCACCATTGAAATTAAAAAAATCACAAAATTATCAGTTGGTGTTAGAATTTAAAGTTTTTGATATTGCAATGTGTTCAGAATGACCAAACAATTCAAAAAACATCTATCTACTTGCCTCAATCTGATAGCCAGAAAGGAAGAAATTATCAAAATATCCCTAAAAAGGAGATTTTGCCTCACGACGCGCGGGGGGCCATCTGGAAATTTCCAAATGGCCCTCAGCGCGCCATGAGGCAAAAAAAACAAAAGTGGATCACGGGGCACAGAGAGTCATTTAGCATTCTCTAGACGGTCCCTCGCGCGCCATGATCCAAAATCCCCTTTTTAGGGGTTTTTTTTACGATTTCTCCCTTGCAGGGTGTCAGATTGAGGCAAGTAGATAGGCATTTTTGAGGTTTTTGGACGTTCCGAACGCATTGGCCGTGTCAAAAGGTTCAAATTCCAACACCAATTGACAATTTTGGGATTTTTTAAAATTTCAATGATGACGAAAGCTATATTAAATGAGAGTCACCTACCTGATGAAAAAGACATTCACATTGAATGAAAGGCGCTCGTTTTCAAGGACCACTGACGCCTTTTTTATATTTTTCTTAATATCAATCTATTTTTCCACGTAACGTAAGCTCTTCTTTCATTGGAGGAGCGCTTTTTCCTCTCTCTTCTAAAAGGCCCTCAAAAAGACCTCTGAAATCTCCTAAAGCTTCCCCCATGTTTTCTTTTTCGTATACCTACAAGAAGAAAACACACACACACACACACACACATTCAATTTGTTGTTGGGAAACAAAAGCTTGGTAGACCCTCACACACAGAGCTTTTGTTCTCTTCACCATCTCTAAGCAAGAGCACACACACCTCGCACTGTTCTTACGATCTCGGTCTAATGGCACTCCTACATGCTCGTACGCGATGAAGTAACTCCATCAAATAACGTAACATCCGCATCCTCAAATTTATTTGACAAAAATTCTCAGCTCTAGAACAGGATTTGCAGCAAATCAACCTGACTACTAATTTTTCCCCTCGTGATGGAGACGAATGACGCCAGTAACCCTTCCAATTGGAGCACCGGTTTACCTCTCCCGACACCGACCTTGGAGCAACAAGTAGTCTTGCTGCAACAGGTATTAGACATTGCGAATCAACGCCTTGCAGCAAATGATCAGAAAAGAGCACGCGAAGACGACAACAAAGATGAACGTATGCTCAACATTTTAAAGGCCGCATTTGAAGCTCAACAATCCAGCAAAGAGACAAAGACAAGTCAAAAATCTTTCACGTTTTTCAAGTTTGATGGTTGCAAAATAGGTAAAATAGCGCTATCTTTGTTAACTCAATTCGACGATTATTTTGTTGGCGAATATTTCACTGAAAAAGATAAAATTAAATGTGCTACTAATCACCTTTCCGGTTAAGCTTCTCTCTGGTGGAGCATGCTTTGCAAAATGGCAGAATGACCATCAACTTGGGATAGTTTTCAATATCCGGTCAAAGATCCTTCCTACCCCCTCAGTTTGGCCTTGATGCTCATCGTGCTTGGGCCAAATTCTCCTGGATGCAAGAAGACACCATCTGTCGTTATACCGACCGCTTCTGGGAACGTCTTCTACTCCTCCGTATGGTAGAAGAAGTGCATGCAGAGTCTCTCCAACGCAAATATGAAGATGGTCTTCCCAATGGTATACAGTCAAAACTCAATTCTCTTAAATCAGCATCTCTTTATGAAGCTATATACTTGGCCTACGATGGTGAGAAAGAAATCAACTCTATCGTCCATGAAGTGCGCAACATGTGCAACCTCAACCGTCCCAATTTTCAACCTTGCAGTCAGAGGGGTAACAACAACCGCAACCGCAATCGCAACGGTATTAATTTCAACACGTATATTTCAAATCCTCACACAAATAATTACACACAAAACGTCCACCCCCTTTTCCCCGTAATCACCAAAATAATCATCGCCCACAATAAAATTCCACCACTCCACCCACACACACTGCACCTCAAATTTCAAAGACACATTATGACCCCAACCCTCGTGCATGTTGCAATGGTGTTTGGTGCTTCAAATGCCTCCAATACGGCCAAGTTGAAGCCAACTGCACCAACAACCGTCCACTCGGTCCTCACCAACCCATAGCTCACATACACAACATCGAAGATGCATCAGAACCCCTCGACGATGCCATGGCTGATTCGACAGCTGCAACACCACCTTACGTATCAGGTAAGCCAATTTCAATTCATGCCTTGCTCTGTCAAATAGGCGAAATTCAATATTAAAAGTGTTTCTATTTTACACGATGATGGTAGTTCACACGATTTTATTTCTGAAAAATTGGTTAGAAAATTGAATTTAACCACCACACCATCTGCATACAAAGTAAAATGTGCTTTTCAAGGAACTAGGTACAATGGCACACGTGAAATTAAATCTCTCACAATTATCGTTGGTGATTACAGAGAACAACGTGATTTTTTAATTGCACCATTGCAATCCACCGATATCATCTTGGGCATGCCTTTTCGTCACCAACATAATCCACAAATTGATTATCGTACACACAGAATAAATTTTACTTTCAATCACAAATCTATTTCACTTTTTGTGGATGCATCACTTGCTATGTTTCCCTTGATATCACACACACAAGCAAAACGTGCACTACGAAAATATGACAAAGCATACCTAATATTTGTTATTGAAGTGGAGCACACACAATCGTCTGTCTCTCACACACATAATGATTTCCTCTCATAGTATAATGATTGCTTTGTGGATGATTACCCCCCTAACCTCCCACCCTCTCATGGTGAATTAGATCATAAAATGGAAAATTTTCCAGGCTCAGAACCTCCATACAAAGCACCATATAGACATAGTCCTTTGCACCAGCAAGATATCCAAAAAGAATCATCGAACTCCTAGAGAAGGGCCTTATCCATCCTAGTGCATCCCCTTTTGGTGCCCCAATACTCCTAGTCCAAAAGAAAAACAAAAATGTTCGCATGTGCATAGACTACCGCGCATTAAAGAAGGTCACTGTCAAAAACCGCTATCCCATCCATGTATAGACGACCTCCTAGATCGCTTATGAGGAGCAAAATTGTTTAGCAAAATTGACTTGAAATTAGGATACCATCAGATCCTTATGCACTCCAACGACGTTTTTAAAACTGCATTTCGTACCCAGTCTGGTCATTATGAGTTTATTGTTTTACCGTTTGGCCTCACAAATGCACCTGCCACATTTTCTAGGATGATGAACAAAATCTTCTTGATTATCAAGACTTTGTTATTGTGTTCTTTGATGACATTTTGATTTTTAGTCGTGATGAGAACGAGCAAAAAAATCATGTGCATATTGTCTTTGAGTTATTGCGTGAGCACTAATTGTTTGCAAATCCTAACAAAAGTACATTTTTTCAAACACACATTGATTATTTAGGCCACATAGTCTCAAAAACAGGCATATCCGTTAAAACATGGCCTACCCCCAAATCCGTGCATGACATAAAACCCTTTCTAAGTTTAGCAGGTTTGTATTGTAAATTTGTCAAAAACTTCTCACCGATGACCACTCTACTTTGTCAAAAAGTACCATTCAATTGGGTTCCCACACAACAAAATCCATTTGACACTCTCAAATATCTCCTCACACATGCCCCCGTCCTACAATTACCCGACTTCACACAACCCTTGTTTGTAGTTGTTACAGATGCGAGTGGCTCAGGCATAGGTTCAATATTAATGCAAAATGATCAACCCCCTTGCCTTCGAAAGTCGAAAACTCAAACCATCTGAAACCAAATACAACACATGTGATAAATAATTGCTAGCAGTAGTCCACGCTCTAGACATTTGGAAACACTATCTTATGGGCTCTGAAGTTCTAATCAAGACTGACAAGCAAGCCATTAAACATCTTCTGACTCAATCCACCATTTCTGACCGTCATATCCAATGGGCCGGTTTCATTCAAAACTTCCATCCTATGATACAATACCAACCAGGTAAAGCGAATAGCAGACGCATTAAGTAGAAAACCTGAAGTGAATGTTCTCTCTGTTACTCGTTTATGTGTCTTCGATAAAATCAAGCATGTTTATTTGAATCACATTTCTGTGAGTGATGTGCAATCATTTCATTCTATGCCTAGCACATATCTCAGATGCTTGGTTTGAAATAACTGACAATAATGGTCTTCCCTATGAACACTACACCTTGGCAAATGGTTATCTTTATTTTTAGCAAAAGCTATGCATCACAACACCCTTCAAGGAACTAGCAATGACTGAAATGCATGCACCACCATATATGGGTCACCGAGGAATTCAATCCACACTCACGGCATGTCAAGATCATTTTTTTTTTGCCTAGAATGAATCACAATATCACAAAATTTGTTTCAGAATGTTTGATATGTCAAAGAGTTAAACGTCATCATGGTAAGTCTTATGGTCTTTCAATGCCTCTCCCTATCCTTGTTGGCCCTTGGGAACAAATCTCCGTGGATTTTATCAGAGAACTTCCCACCACATCCTCACACAATGATATGATATGGACCATAGCTGACCATTTTAGCAAACAAGCTTACTTTGTACCCTGCAAAAAGACATTGTCTACACCATAGGGTGCAAGATTTTTCCTCAAAACCATCTTTCCCTACCATGGCTTCCCGAGAGTAATTCTCTCCATCCGTGATGGACGCTTTTGCAATCACTTTTGGGTCGCCCTAGCCAAAAACTTAGGCTCTAAAATGGATTTCACATCTACATTTCACCCTGAAGGTAATGGTAAAAAATAAGCCACAAACAACACTATTATGGACCTCCTTAGATCTTATACCACTAAAAATACTGTAAACTGGGACCAATACCTCCCTATGCTTCAATTTGCTTACAATAACACCCCTCACTCCTCCACAAACCGTGCACCCTTTGAAATTTTCTATGGGAAGAAACTCCTTGTCCTTGTCTCCACTATTAGCACTAATGTCCCTATGGCTGACACTTTAGCAAGAGATCACACAAACATTTTACAAGAAGCCACAACTTGCATTAAACCAGCACAACAACGATACACTGCACAAGCCAAAAAGAAGCGAAGACCTGCACCTTTTAAAGAAAACGACCTTGTTTGGCTTAGAATAGAAAAACGACACTTAAAAAGTGTAGAATAACATCCCAAAGTAAAATTGGCCCCTAGATTCTATGGCCCATTCAAAATCCTTCAAAAGATCAATGACAATGCGTTCCACTTGGACATTCCCTTATATTGGAAAATACACAACTCCTTCCATGTTAGTTTGTTGAGACCACACAAGGGACCTATTCCCGATACTCCTTCCACAGTTGACCCCCCCTTAATTGAGGACGATGAAGAAATTCTGACTCCCAAAATAATTTTAGATTATGACATCACCATTATCCGCACAGGAAACCAGTACAGAAGATATTTAGTAAAATACAAAAACCATTCTTTGGAAGAGTGTCAATGGATTCCTGAACAATCGCCACGTCTGCACTACCATCACTTGATACTTGCATACACGCACCTAGCGACATAGATTTGCCGATTTAGGTAGTGCCTCTCTTATAGTGTAGATTCATTGATTTAGGCAACAGGAATTTTAAAAGTGCAGATCCAACGGTTTAGGCAACACTAGTGTAGATTTTCCGATTTAGGCAACACGAATTCAAAATGCAGATCCGCCGATTTAGGCAGCATTAGTGCATATCCGTCGATTTAGGCAACACGCTCATTGGTGTAGATCCGCCGATTTAGGCAACACCAATTACTAGACCACTCTTCTAGTGGCTAGCCCACCACTAGCGCTAGTTTGGTTTTGATAACAATTGAGGACAATTGTCTTTCAACCCCGGGGTATGTAATGGAACTGATATTCTGATGAGTTATTTGTGAAATATTTGATATTTGGATGAAGAATTGCAATGTTGATTTGAACTGTGGAATATGATTACTTGTCGGGTGTTGTGTGAGCAGATCAATGACTGGCATCTACTGGACAATAAGGCGATAGCAGTTATTTCGAATAAAACTGCCACCATTCGATTTCATGTGGCAAGCCTTGGTATTTTATGGTTTAGTTATAAGTTGAGATGTAGACAACTATTAATTGTAACATTAAGCTCTTTATGAGCCATAACTATCTTATGCCCAAGTGTGAACTGATGTAACTCATTTTTGAGCATGAACTTTTCTATAAATTAAATACGTGCAAGAGGGACATGCTCACTCTTGCACGGGGGGAGATTGCAACCATTGCTTGTGTTCTCTCTCTCTCTCTCTCTCTCTCTCTCTCTCTCTCTCTCTCTCTCTCTCTCTCTCTCTCTCTCTCTCTGTGTGTGTGTGTGTGTGTGTGTATGATTAGTCGGGTTCGTATGCAACCATGGGCTTACCAAGTATGTTGTTTATTGATTGGATTGTTGTAGTCGGTTATGCTATAGAGTTTTCTGTAGGAGAATCACACAACCGTTGTAGCAGTGGTATCAGATCCAGGGATGATATCCTCGAAAGTCATAAAATTCTACGCGATCCGCATAGGTTTATAGCATGACTCAAGCTAAGTTGTTATTATTATTTTTTTAATCAATTCAGTTATTTTTTCCAAATAGTGTCGCCTTGTGTAAATGCATGGTGACTTGAACCGATTACGAGTAAGTCGAGATTCCCTTTTCTTTTGGCATCACAAGCCTACCACCCACAGGGAAACACCCCTAATAAGAGCATTGTTTTAAGTTTAAAAGGTAAACGCCTGATAAGAGAATAACATCACTATTTAAGTTTGAAAAGCAAAGCTTAACTTTTATATATCTATATGTTTTCCTTTCGAGTGTTTCTTTGGTGGAGCAGCAGAAAATGCCCATGCTTATCAAGCTACTAATTGACCTTCATCCTTCATCGCTTACGGATTTGAGCCAATGGGCTATGACCCTCACACATGGGGAGATAGTCGAGCTTCATCTACTTGAGAATCTACGTCCGCCTAAGCTGCTACCCACCCTTCGATTGTGGCTGCACCTACTTCCAACTACCCTCCAAATTGGCGCTACTGTTGAGCACAAACCCATCCCCACTAATACCCCTCCTCTCAAGACTCACACCAACCAAGACCCATGCATGGACCAAGCCTTACAATGCTTTTCACCCCCCCTTTTCTTATCGGCTCCAAGTAACCAACGACTAATGACCATTCCTTTTTCCTCTAAAAACAACAACCTCAACTTTTTTTAAACCACCAAGTAATCTCTAAACTTTACCACCACTAATACTTTCCCTTTTATGATCGTCACTGTTCAACCTTTTTTTTTACCCCTTAAGGATATTACCTTGCTACTTGTCACTTTTCTTTAGTTTTACTATCCTTCACATCACCTCCCCTTTTATTATTGGTATGCTTCATCACATCATGTCTCACCCCCCCAATTAGGAGATTTCAGAGGTCATTTGGAGTGGGGTATGACCAAGCTAATAAAAAATTTGCCAACGTGGAGCAAGGTTTATGAGGGTCCCTCTCACTCATGTTGTTGAGTGTTTCAAAAGGGTGTTCAGCACAAGAAATCCTCAAGGAAGGATACAACCTAAGGTGCAAAAGATAAGCAGATCAGGTGAAATTCAAAAGGAAGCCTTGCAGGAGATCAATCAACTCTTGTATGCACGTATTATATACCTTATGAAGGAGTTTGAGTGGGTTACCTCGATGGTTACCAGTTCTAAAAAGAACAAGAAATGGAAGGTGTGCATTGACTACAAGCCATTGAATGGAGCACCCAAGAGAAACCACTACATGCTACCATTTCAGGATGAGATCTTGAACCAGGTAACTGGCCATGAGAGGTATTCCATCATGGATGGTTTTCCAGGTTATTTTCAGATAGGGATTTTTTTAAAAGACCATCTGAAAACCAAGTTTATCTCTCCATAGGGATAGTTTGCCTACTGCAAGATTCCATTTGGGTTGGTAAATGCCTATGCCACCTTTCAAGATTGGATGAACAAGGTGTTTGGGCCATACCTAGGCAAGTTCATTAGGGTTTTCATGAATGACATTGGGTGTTATAGCTCAAGGGAAGATCATTTGTGGAAGCTACATATTTATTTTCAAAGGTTTGATGAAGAAGGAGGCCAATTGAACCCTAAGAAATGCAAGTTAGCACAGCCTCGAGCATCATTATTGGGTCATGTGGTGTCGCAAAATGGAATTGAGGTGGAATCAAAAAAGGCCAAGGCTCTAGTCTTGTTGGAGCCTCAAGTCCTAGTGCACAAGATTCGTCATCATTTTTTCATAGGTTGAAGTACCTATCATGGTTTTTTTGGATTCTATTGTAGTATGTATACCCCCTTCAAAAGAGGGCATAGCAAGTGCATCATTTTCAACGGGATGAGGAAGCTCAGGAATCTTTTGACAAGGTGCAGGAAATCTTGTGTCAACTGCGAAGATTACAAAATGTGTCTAGGGAGCTTCCTATCTTGAATGTCATCTGTTGGAGTGTATTGATTGTGGGATACGTGCAACAGGAGTAGGGCCAAAAAGCTCTCAGCTATTTGGCTATTTTCACTGGATGCAAAGGGCCTCTCTCCAGATGATTCTATTTGAAATGGCTATAAATGATTGCACAATATGCACAATAGGAGCATGGATAGAAAGCTCTAGGCTACTTTTAGCAGATTTAAAGGGTTATTTGATTGCAGGGTATGCCCAACATGGTAGCAGCATGGAACGTGTTGATTGCAGGATATGCCCAACATGGCAGTGGCATGGAAGTTGTGGGCTGTTTTCATTCAATGCAAAGGGAAGGTCTTTCAACATGCAATAGATTACGCTCGCACCTTCACATGGTTGGGAGATTTCATCATGATTTTTCAAGTGAGGGACTATTGGGAAAATAAGTTTACACCAAGGAAATGCCTCTTTCATCTACAACATTCAATGCTCTCATGCAGAGGTTAACATCTTAGGTTCTAGAATTTCATCAATTGTAATGTGTTGATTATAGGATATGCCCAACAAGGCAGCGGGATGGAAGTTGTGGGTTGTTTTTAGCTTCCTAACCGGAAGTTGTGACTCTTGGAATGCACTGATTGCAAGATTTTCCCAATAGGAGAAAGCTCTAGTCTGTTTTCAGTGGATGAAGTCATCTATGCATGCATCTTGGTCAATACGTATGCTAAATGTGGTGCACCTCAAAAATTACAAAATGTGCCTAAGGAGATTCATGTCTTAAATTCCATCTGTTGGAGTGTATTGATTGCAGGATACACGCAGCAGGAGTAGGGCAAAAAAGCTCTTGGATCTTTTCAATAGATGCAAAGAGAGGACTTGTCTTAAGATTCTTCTATTTGAAACGGTTATAAATGATTGCAAGATACCACAACAGAAGCAAGGATAGAAAGCTCTAGTCTTGGAATGCACTGATTGTAGGATTTTCCCGATAGGAGAAAGCTCTAGTTTGTTTTTAGTGACCTACGCATGCATCTTGGTCGATACGTATGCTAAATGTGGTGCTTTTTATAATTCACAAAATGTGCCTGAGGAGCTTCCTATCTCAAATTTCGTCTCTTGGCTATAGTGATTGTGGGATACGTGCAACAAGAGAAGGGCCCAAAGCTCTCATCTATGTTTAGCGGATGAAAAGCGAGGGCCTCTCTCCAAATGCAATCACATAAGCGTGCATCTTGAATGCATGTGGTTGTATGCAAGAGGCCAATATCGGATTTAAAATTCACTTTGATATTTTTAGTCTGGGGTTGTTGAAAAAATTTGTCGTTCTTGGCAATGCCTTGGTCGATATGTATGCCAAATGTAGTGCAAGAACAGTTTTCTTTTGGAACCCACTAATGTAGGATGTGCTTGACAAAGGCCGACGGGCCAAGAAGCTCTAGGCTGTTTTTAGCAGGTGCTTGAGGAGCTTACTATTCAAGACGGAATTAAATGATTAGGGGATACACACAACATGAGTAGGGACAAAAAGCTTTAGGCTATTTTCAATGGATGAAAAGTGTGAACTGATTGCAGGGACAAAAACCTCTAGGCTGTTTTTAGTGAACGAAAATCGAGGGCCTTTGTGTGCAGATGAAATCACCTACACGTGCATCTTGAAGGGATATGGCTCTACGCAAGATGTTGACATGGGCTTAGAATTTCACACTTATATTGTAAGTCAAGGGCTGTTGTAAGAAGTTGTTCTTGGCCATGCCTTGGTCAATACGTAAGCTAAATGTGGTAAGAATATGTCAAGATACTTTTCAAGCCTTTGATCAATTTAAAGCATAAGTATAACAACCAAAGACACACTCTATAAAGATTTTGACTCTAAGGGGTTCAAACCTAAGATTTATGCATGCTCTTGCAATATAACTACAAATTCTTGAGTTAAGCTATCCAAATAGCTCAAAAAATAACTAAGAAAAGGGTTGAACCTTGGGTTCCATAAGAGACTGTTTGGGATGGTTTCTAGTCAAAAAGAGTTCCATTGAAGTCTTTGGCTCATAAGTTTGAAAATTTTTGTATCTACATGACGAGGATTGAACTAAGTTTGAGTGTCATGAGTTAGAGCCTCATGTAGAATGCTTCTAGATAGGAATAGTCCTGCAAGAGTCTATAGCTCATGAGGCTCACCATAGATCCTCATTGGGAGCTAGAAATCCTTGCAACACTCTATCTACTTTATCAATATTCATGAGTTCTAGCTCATGAGTCTTTAGGTCACAAGCCTCACATGTACAAATTCAAGTTTTGTGAGGTAAATTATTTTTAAAATGATTTTTGGCTAGAAGGAGTCCTACCAAAGTGCTCATGAGGCTTGAAAACTAAGTCTCCAAGTGATGAGGCTCAAAAAGAGTCTTACTAGAATGATCATGAGGCTTGAATATTGAGTCTTTGGCTCATGAGTCTCAAGAACCTCATAAGCTATAGACTTTGGAAATTTTCTTTTAGCTGGAAAGAGTATTGTAAGAGTCTCTAGCTCATGAGGCTCTCACACTTAGTGTGATAAACAATCTTGTAGATAGTTTCTAGCTAGAAAGAGTCCCACTAGAATTGTCATGAGGCTTAATAATTGAGTCTCTAGGTCAAAAGGCTTAAGAACCTCATGAGCTAAGATGGCTTTCAACTTGAAGGAATTTTTTAAAAGTCTCCTTATCATGAGGCTCTTGATTTTAGTATTATTAACATTTTTGCACATATTCCATAGCTAGAAAGAGTCCTACTAACGTGAGTCATTACGCTTAAAAACTGAGTCTCCAGGCCATGAGGCTCAAACTTAAGTTTGAGCCTCATGAACTAGAGACTCACAAAGATGATCAATTAGAAAAAGTTCTGCAAGGATCTATGTCCTTTAAGTTCAATCCTGGTGAGATAGGACTCTTGTGGATGGCTTCCAGCTTGGGAAATTCCTACTAGAATGCCATGATGATTAGAAACTTAGTGTTTAGATCAACGCAAACATAAGTTTAGACCTCATGAGGTAACGACTTAATTCAAGTTTTGTGAGATATAGACTCTTGCAGATGGTTTTTGGTTGCTGGAAAGAGTTCTACCCAAGTTCACGGGGCTTGAAACTTGAGAGTGTCAAAGTCATGAGGCTCGAACTTAAGTTTGAGCGCAAGAGCTAGAGATTGAATGCTCAACTAGAATGATTTTCAAGAGGCTCACAAGCTTGAAGCCTCATAATAAGCTAGAGACTTTTCAAATGGTTTCTAGCTAGAAAGAGCCTTGCTAGAATCTCTAGCTCATGAGGCTTGAGGCTCAAGCAAGTTCAATCCTCATGAGCTAGAGACTCAGGGAGAAGATATTGTAGCTTATGGGGCTTCAAGTTTATGAGATAGAGACTACTTTCTTATGAGGTTTTAGCTTATAAGGCTCAAACTTAAGTTCAAGCCTCATGAGCTATATACTTTAGGAGAAGAGATTGCACACTAAGAGACTTCAAGCTTAAAATTTTTTCAAGAGTCTTTGTCTTGAGAGGCTATCAAGTTTAGGCTCAAGTTTCATGGGTTAGAGACTTTTGCCAAATAGTTTGGAACTAGAAAGAATCTTTCTAGGATCTATAGATCATGAGGCATGAAAATGGAGGCTCAAGCTCAAGTTTGAGCCTCATGAGCTAGAGGCTTTAGGAGTGTAGATTGTACTTTATGTGGCTTTAAGCTTATGAGCTAGAGACTTTTGGTTTATAGGCTTCAGGCTTATGATCTTAGGACTTCTAGCTTATAAGACTTCAAGCTTATGAGGTTCCTCATCATAAGCCAGAGGCTCTAGTAGAGATTGTAGCTTATGAGGCTTCAACCTTATGAGGCTTTCAGGAGTCTTTGTCTTAGAAGGCTCTCAAGCTTACACTCAAGCCTCATGAGGTAAATAATTTTGCAAATGCCTCCTAGGCAAAGAGAATTCTCCTAGAATTTATAGGTCATGAAACTTAGAATTGAGTTTTAGGTCATGAGTCTCAAACTTAAGCTCGAGCCTCATGAGCCAAAGACTCTAGCAATAGAGATTATAGCTTATGAGTTTTTTGAGACTCTTTGTTTCAAGAGGCTCTGAAGCTAGAGAATTTTGCAAATGGTTTCTAGGTAGAAAGAATTTTCATAGAATCTCTAGCTTGAAAATTGAGTCTTGTAGTCATGAGGCTCAAACTTTAGTTTGTAGTTCGAGCCTCACGGGCCAAATACTGTATGAGTAGAGATTATAGCTTACGAGGCTAATAATTTATGATTCCTTCAAGATTCTTGGTCTCAAGAGTCTCAAGCTTAAGCTCGAGCCTCATTAGCTAGAGAATTTTGCAAATGGTTTCTAGAGTCCTCATGATCTAGAGACTCAAATTTCTATCAAAATGCTTTTAGGTGTGAAAGAGTTCTTTTCTCTCACTCAAGAGAAAGTTTTTTCTCATTGAACAATCATGATGACCATGACTACTCATTGCTTTTCCATTGGAAACAAATGATACTCTAAAAATTTGACGTATGTAGCTTATTTCACAGCTTAGAATGAGAAAACATCTAAAACTTTTAGTGATCTCTAGCTCACGAGGCTTGACAACTAAGTATCTAGGTCATGACGCTCGAACTTAAGTTCGAGCCTTATGAGCTAGATGTTCAGAGTAGAGATTTTCACTTATGAGGCTTTAACTTTATGAGTGTTTCAAGAGTCTATGTCTCAAGATGCTCTGAATCTTAAGCTTGAGCCTCATGTTCTAGAGACATTTGTAAATTGTTTCTAGGTAGAAAGGACCTTGCTACAACTTTTAGCTCATAAAGGTTGAAATTTGAGTCTCCACGTCATGAAGCTCCAACTTAAGTTCGAACCTCATAAGCTAGAGACTCTAGGAGTAGAGCTTGTAGCTTATTAGGCTTCAAGCCTTTCATCCCCATGAGCTAAAGACACATGCACAAAGAGAGAGAGAGAGAGAGAGAGAGAGAGAGAGAGAGAGAGAGAGATCTTATAAATGATATGAAGAGTCCTTATTATGAAGGGTAGAAAAGCCTGCAGGGCTCCTCGCTAAGCTTTGCTAGGCTCTTTCAGCAAGTTTAACAAGAGGGAAATAAAATAGTGTGGCCTCTTAGGTAAAGAAAGTGGCAAGCGCTAAAATCGTTGTACGACATGGTGAATTTGAATGATAGTTGCAAGGGAGGTAAATTTCCAGGCAGCAGAAATTTCTACAAAAATTATAGATAATCTCACAAAAGAAACCATTCAAATTAGCTCTTGGCAATGGCAAGGCTCACAAAAATTGGAACATTACAAAGATACTCACAGTGTAGCATGAGTAGCAGCCAAGGTTTGGCAAGGAAAAAGAAGCGCGTGCAATGAAAAGCGCATCAGTCCATCAGCCGCAGCCCATTGTTTGACAAAGCATCATCATCTCGTTCAAGCATGTGCAATGAAAAGCACCTGAGCTTAACATACTTAAAGCTCTGCGAGCACAAATTCCAAAGCAATCACTAAAGAAGCCCTTTCTAGATGTTGTAATTGCAAAGCTTTAATTAGCCCTTCCTCCACAAAAACTGCTCAGACTCTCCCTCCCAGGTGCTTCTCGATTGCCGTCTGATCTTCTTCTCAATTCATTGCCTTTTGACTTCCCCTCTCGCAAGCTGGTTGCCCCTTGATATTCATACCGTAACATCCCTGTCTTCTTTCTATCATGCAATTCAGTCTGCCTTCATCTCTCAACACGGTCCCTCCTCCCCCTTTTCCGTCCACTAGTCGGTTGCACCTTGAATTGCTGTTGAGTTTCTCCTGATAAGGACTTCTTTTACATGGTGATCTTACATCATCTCCTGAACAAGCTGCCTTGTATTGGACCGACCTCAACTCTAAAATGCCTTCTTGCAAGCTTGCTCTAGTACCTCAACCTCGACTCCAAGTTCCAGTGCAACGCACCATAAACCACGTGAAGGGGGCATGACTGATGTGACGTCAGATGACATGTTTTTTGCTATCATCAATTTTAAATTTTGAAATTGACGTGACGTTAGATGAAAGTCTTTTGTTGCTGTCAATTTCAAATTTTGAAACTAACGTGACGCTAGATGACATTCTTTTGTTGCCGTCAATTTCAAATTTTGAAGCTTACATAGGTTCAAAATTTGAGACATTATGTGGCAAGATATGCTAATAATTGTAGGAGGAGATCATTTCATGAAGATTAGTAGTCTTCGATTATGATAGAGTATGCTGGCACGATATGCTAGTAGGTAACTCCATGAAGATAAGTAGTTTTCAAGTATGTCCCCATACTTCTCCAATTTAGATTGAATCATGCATGATGCCTTGTTCAAGTATGGTGGCCATATTAAACAGGTAGTAGAGGAGCGTGAAAAGTTGGCTGACAAGCGTAAAAGTAGTTGGGGGAGGGGAGGGGGGGGGGGGGGGGGGGGGGGGGGGGGAGGGGTTGTACATGAACGTGTGTCCTTGCAAAACAAATGCACCTAGTGTAAACAAGCGTAGACAACATGCTCTCAACGTAGTTCCTCCAAGATCTAGGTGGATCCTCAAGGCTCAAACTAGAGTTCGAGCCTTGTAGGCTCTAGGTGGCTCCTCAAGGCTCAAACTATAGTTCGAGCCTTGTAGGCTCTAGGTGGCTCCTCAAGGCTTGAACTATAGCTCAAGCCTTGTTTCCCGTGAGGACTTGTTGCAACTTGTTTCCTATGGGAATTGTTAAAAGAAGATTTTAGCTCAACATGAATTTTCTGTTGTTTTCTTTCTAGCTGTAAAACAATTCCCAAGTCTTATGTATCACTAGATGGTTTATGCTAATTCTTCTCGTAAATCCTACACTATGACCTAAAACAACTCCATGAGCTTCTATGAAGGGGGAATCACATACCTGCATAGATGTTGTTGAGGAAAGGAATTTCCATGTTGATAGAAGAGGGCATGTGGCCCCTTCACCTATACTTGCCCATGATGTAATTGAGCATAGAATTAGTTAGGGGAGGCGTTATGGATGTCTGCCTTGCACAACCAATGGACTTGATGTAAATGAGTTGGGATGTTGATAGGAGAGGGCATATGGCATTACACTTTCATATAATATAAACAAGCGTAGAAGTAGCTCGAGGAGATGCACATGGATGTGTGTCATGCACAACAAACACACTTGGTATAAACGAGCATAGACAACATGGATGTGTGTCATGCACAACAAACACACTTGGTATAAACGAGCATAGACAACATGTTCTCTTTTGTGGTAGTACCTGAGTGCTTGCCCTTGACAATGAGCAGCCCTGGAATGTGTGGTGTACGACGGCCTGGGAGATGAGAAGAATTTGAGACGGCATCAAGATGACAAATGAATAAGCATGACAAGTTTGTAATGCTAGTTTTAAATTTTGAAATGGATGGCGATGTTAAGTTTGACAAAGTTTCCAACATTCCTTTCAACTTTGATGGAGTCAGTTAATGAATAATTCGAATGTTTGGTGAAGGCAGTTCCTCCTTGCTCTAGATGGATCCTCAAGGTTCAAAGTGGAGCTTGAGCCTTGTAGGCTCTAGGTGGCTCCTCAAGGCCTGGGAGAATTTGCTAAAATAAAATGTTATCTCAACATGAATTTTAATTTTTTTTTGTTCTAGTTGTAAAAGAATTCTCAAGTCCTAGCTATGTATCACTAGATTGTTTATACTAATTCTCATCGTACATCCTAAACTATGACCTAAAATAACGTCATGGGCTTCAATAAAGGGGGCACCACATACCTAAGTGGGCATTGCCATGTTATTAGGAGAGGACATGTTTCCCCTTTTCCTACACTTGCACATGTGTGCTGATCAATTGGGTTTGCCGAGGGAGGTGTGTGCCCCTTTGTATGAAGCGGCGATGACCATTGAGTAGCTTTGAGCATGGTTCATGGAGTTTGTACATGGTTTCTGGTTTGAAGGAGAAGCTATGATTGTTGATTTTGGCGTTGTCTCTCTCCCCTTCCCCCCTTTCTTCTTTGCTCGTCTCCAAGGTGTGTGGTGCCGGTGTGTGTGAGCGTCTGCGCCCCCTCAGGCCCCCTGTGTGTGTGAGAGAGAAAGAGAGAGAGGTGTCGAGTTGTGGAAGAGCTGGAAGTAGGCAAGATCACTGTGATCTCTGTTTGATGATCGTGCAAGGCGTGTGTGCGTTGGGCAAAGTGCAGGCAAGGCCCTGCTAGTGTGAGTTGCTTATTTTGAAGGTGTTTTCGAGAGGACAGGGGTGTTGTGAATACCCTGAGCTATATAGGGGCAGCTATTTGTGTGTTGGGTGTGTTCCCCATTCCCTCCCTCCATCTTCTGGTGCCCCCACAGAGGAGCGCATTGATTGCTCTCAGTTAAGTGAAACTCATTACATCCTTACCATCCGCTTCTGTGATTTTCATTTCGGTCGTATATATCTCCTTTAGAGCTTTTTTCAACTCTTGAGAAGCACTCTTTGGTGTTGGTCGACATGGCATCTCGAAGCTATCGGCCAATGTTTACAGGTGAAGAAAATCCTGATGAGTGGGTTGCAGACTTTGAGTTGTATATGTTATTGTTGCGCATGCCGAATGAGGACAGCAAGATGCAGACATTTCCTTTGGTGATGCGCGGGAAGGCAAAGGTATGGTATGAAGATTTAGAAGGTGAGCCGAGGCATGCTTGGCCGGCTCTGTGGGCGCGTTTCCTACATGATTTCCGCAAAGAGACGTCCCCAGTGGATATGAATGCCAAACTGAAGGCACTCAAACAGGATGTAAGTGAAGAGTTTAGTATGTTTTTGGATCGTTTTGAAGTGTGCTGGGCAAAGTTAGCGGGTGCCATGCAAGTGGTCAATGGTGACTACTTCAAGCTTGATAAATTCATGGAATGCTTGCATCCTAAAGTGAGGGAGACAGTGGATTTTGAGAGCCCAGAAAACTATAATGGTGCGGTGGCCATTGCAAAGGCAAAAAGCAGGAAAATAAAAAAGAAGATTGAACAGGGTGTGTCGGGTTATGAAGCGGTGATCCAACCTCGTGGTCCAAGGGATGCTCTTCATGATGAGAACCATGCAAATCAAGGTGTAGCCGTTGTGCCACAAAATTGGGTGCGAACCATGTAAGATTTGTCTGAGAAAATGTAGGAATTGCGTCTAAGCGTGATGGATAGAGGTCAACCAAGAGGAGCAAGGGGCAGGGCAAGGCCACTGCCTTGGTCGGTGCTACAATTGCGGTGCAGAAGGGCACTATGCACCACATTGACCTCATCCGCTAAGAGAAAGAGGCCGTATTTATCCATTGTTTGGAAGAGGTAGAGGCCAAGCACAACTCAATGCAGGTAGTCGAGAATTAGGTGCAGCCAGCTTCTCAGGATGGTGGTGAAGTCCCTAGGGTGAATATCATCGGAGTGGATAAGCAGGATGTTGAAATTTTGGCCAACAAAAGAGCAAGGATGGAAAGAGAGATAGAAATCGAGTGGGAGATGAGGGCCCGTAAAGGAAAGGAGAAAGTGTACGAAGGCAAGGAGCAGCCGAAAACTAGCAAGAAGAGGAGGCGTCGCAAAATCAAGCAAGCAGACTTTCAGGTAGGATGCGGCAACCCTGAATAGGACCTGGTGAGAGATGTTCAAAATCAAAAGGCTAACATTACCTTTGGTCAGTTGTTGGCCCTAAATCCCAAGCTACAAAGACAATGGTCTACAAGTGTCAGCACGAGGCTGCCAAAGGCTAAGGGGAATGTGCATGCAATACAAAACATGGCATTGAGAGTGGTTACATCGACGGATGTCCATCCGTCCTTCCTCTAGTGGATGCGGTCATTGAAAAGAGGATGCACGTTGAGGCCTATATAGACGGTGGATCACAGGTTTGCATCATGACAGAAGCTGCTTGAAGGAAACAGGGGTCAAAGCAGTAGCTAAATCAAATGTACACATGAGGATGGCTAACCATACCAAAGCGAGGTTTTTGGGCGTGGCTCAAGACGTAAGAGTGAAAGTGATGGGCATTGAGTGCCTAATCGATTTCTTTGTAATGAAAGCGGGTGATAATGCTTATCCAATCATCTTGGGTAGGCCATGGCTACTTGCAATAGGGGCTAAGCAGGATTGGGAAATCAGGGTGTTCACCTTGCTTGACAAGGAGAGAGGGAGACAGGTGATGCTTGATTTGAAGACCAAAGAGAGCCGTTTTCACTCTGTGGCAGAAAAAGACAAAGGTGATACGACAAGCTATGAATACAAGACAGAGACGGCCTATGATGAGGGCTACACAGATACCGAAGAAGAGGAAAGCGAGGATGATATTCTAAAGATAGATGTCGACTTGTTTGGGGTCACTGTTGAAGGCTGCCATGCAAAAGAGGAGGCACAACCATAGGTTGGTGTCATAGGTGTGGAGGAGGTAACTGCTATGCTAAGCGAATATTTGACCAAGAAAGAGAGAGAAGGCTATGTTGAGCTGTGTGCCTCTTTTCCAAATTTATTTCCGACGAAGTACGAGGATCTATGAGGAGAAAAGGGTATAGAGCACAAGATAGTTCTTAAAGAAGGTTGCAAACCAAAGGTGCAGAAGCTAAGGAGGTTAGGGGATATTCAGAAGGAGGCTCTTTGGCAGGAGATTAACCAATTGTTAGATGCAGGTATCGTATACCCCGTGAAGGAGTCGGAGTGGGTTTCTCCAGTGGTTATCACCCCTAAGAAGAATGGAAAATGGCGGGTGTGCATCGATTACAAGCCATTGAATGTGGAAACCAAGAGAAACCACTACCCGTTTCCGTTTCAAGATGAAATCTTAAATCAGGTGGCAGGTCATGAGAGGTACTCTATTATGGATGGATTTTCAGGGTACTTTCAGATAGGGATTGCTCTTGAAGACCAGCTGAAGACGACATTTATCTCTCCATGGGGATGCTTTGCCCATCACAGGATGCGGTTTGGTTTAGTGAATGCCTACGCCACCTTCCAAGACTGGATGAATAGGGTTTTTGGTCCCTACTTGGACAGGTTCATTAGAGTTTTCATGGATGACATTGGATGTTATGGCTCAAGGGCGGATCATTTGTCAAAGTTGCAACTATGTTTTCAAAGGCTGGACGAAGAAGGAGGTCAGTTAAACCCTAAGAAGTGCAAGCTAGCACAACCTCGAGCGCAGTTGCTAGGCCATGTGGTATTACGAAATGGAATTGAGGCAGATCCGGAAAAGGTCAAGGCGCTAGTCTTGATGGAGTCTCCCTCTAGTGCGCAAGGCTTGGCCTCCTTTGTACATAAGCTAAAGTACTTGTCACGTTTTTTCTGGGTGTTGTCGCAGTATGTGTATCCTCTCCAAAAAAGAGCTCAGCAAATGCATGGCTTTGAATGGGATGAAGATGCTTAAGAATCTTTTGACAGGGTGAAAGAAATTTTGTGTCAGCTGCCAGCAATGTGCCCTCCAAGCCAAGAGGATGATTTCTATGTGTCAATGACGGCAGGTACCGTGGCTATTGGGGCGGAGCTACTACAGAAGGTAGGTAGGAGCTATAAGCCTATCTACTTTGAAAGCAGGATGATAAGTCCTGGAGAGGTGGCTTACACTGAAGCGGAGCAGTGGGTCATGGCATTGGTTTTTGCTTGTATAAAGTTCAAAGTGCACCTCATTGTGTGTAAGTTTTATGTGTTGACGGCTAACAATCTATTGCCAGAAATAGTACTACACTTGAAGCCAAGGAAGCGGATCATGAAGTGGGTGATAGAGTTGCAGGAATTCGAGTTTGAGTTCAAGATTGACCATACAAGTCGGTTCCATTTGGCGGACATTTTGGTCAGCAAAGCCGTGGATTTGCCAATTTATCCAAGAGTGGTACGAGATGAAGCCAAAGAGGAGCCGGACCTGACGGGAGCTTTTACCATGTGGTTTGATGGTGCATATAGGAGGGTGATAAAGAAATATGGTGGAGGTGTAGTGATACACAATCCACACGGCAAGGTAATCTTCTCAAAAGCCTATGATTTGGAGGATGTTCATACAAACAATGAAGCAGAACATCTCTCTCTTCATCTAGGTTTGAAACAATGCGTCGAGTTCGGCATTTCCATGTTGGTGGTCAAAGGTGATGCGTTATTGGTCATCAAGCAACTGCTAGGCCAATGGCAGGTAAAGCGCGATTCCTTAAAACATTGGTTCTTTGCCATCAAAAAGTTGTTGAAGTTCTTTAGAGAGATCCAGTTCAAGCATGTGAAGAGAGAGCACAACCAAGAGGCAGACCAGCTAGCAAGCAGTAAGGTGCAGGTACATGTTGCAGGTATATATGTGTCCCCGGCCACATACACAGGTAGGGAGTCATTGAAGGAGGTGGAAGATTTTTTGAGTACCGGGCAGTGTCCTCAAGGTTTGCCTAAACTGCAAAGGAGGAGGATAGTTCAAAAAGCACACAAATTTACACTAGTAGGTGAAGACCTAATGACCTAAAGCAGAGACGGGGGTGCTAAGGAGAGTGCTCTATAAATAAGAGATTAACTTGGTGCTAGAGCAATGTCATGAGGAGAGTGGACACCAGGGGAAAGGTCAGGTACTATTTTGAGTGTTAAGAGTGGGGTTTTGGTGGCCTTCAGTAGTGAAGGATATGCACTAATGGTGCAAGACCTGCCATGAATGCCAGACTATAGGAGAGAGGCGTTTGGTAGCTGAGTCAGAGGGAGCCATTATTGCTCAGAATGCTTTCGAGAAATGGGGTTTGGATGCCATTGGTCCACTCCCTAAGTCTACAAGTGGCAAGAAATATGTTGTGGTAGCCATCGACTACCTCACCAGGTGGGTCAAGGCCAAAGCTGTGAAGGAGGTAAATGCACAGGTTGTGGCCCACTTTGTTTTCGATAACATTTGTTGCCGTTTTGGAGTGCCGTGGGTACTCATTTCTAATAGAGGGCAAGGGTTCAGAAGCAAGCTTATGCAGGCATTGGTGGAAAAACTAAAGATTGAGCATCGATTCTCCTCGCCTTATCATCCCCAATGCAATGGTCTTGTGGAGAGTTCCAATGGAAAAATCATTAAAATGCTCACGAAGCATGTGTATAAGCAGGAGGCAGAATGGAAGATCAATCTAGAGAAGTGTCTATGGGCCTACAGGACGTCCTACAAAGTGGCGATCAACTTTACTCCATTTGAGTTGGTTTATGGTAAGGTGGCAGTGTTGCCAGTGCATGCACAACTGGGTGCTTTAAAAGGTATGTGGCGCATCAATGCCACTCCACAAGTTGTCTTACAAGATAGGATTGTCGGCCTTGAGGCATTGCAGATGGATAGAGAGGTAGCAATAGACTACTACGTGAAGCAGCGGCAGGAAAGGAGAATGGCCAAAGTCAATGAGAGTCTGCTAGAAAAAAAGATAGAAGAAGGGGACCTAGTAATGAAGTATGAGAGCTACTTGGACTTCACCTTCTAGAAGAAGTTCAAAAAGAAATGAACGGGTCCGTACAGAGTGCAAAAGGCGTTTTTGAATGGGACCTATCAGCTGGTGAGGGCCAATGGTAAGCTTCTCAGGCAACAGGGTAAATGGTGTACGACGCAAGCTGTACTTTGATAGGGGAGTGGTGCCCGATCTACATCAAATGGTGACCAGGGGGGTTGGGCAACCCACTTGAAGGACTCAAGACTAATAGACATGCAGTTTTGTACATATTATACATACTGTACATATGGTGGTGTGTTTTCCAGTGTAGTTGAGTGTTTGCAGAGTGTTGCAAGTTTCAAGTTCAATAAAGCTACTTTTGGTTGAACATGAATGTTCAACAGGGGGGTGGGCAATGATGGTGCAACCAAAGTTGGTTAGTGCCATAAAGTGTGCTATGCAGTGCAAAGGGTACTAAGAGGTGCATGGTAGAGGGCTAACGCCAATGTGGGAGACCTCAACAGGACAGTGGCAATGGAAATGCGTGCTTAAAGATTTATTTTAGGCCGAGGGGCCTCCAAAGTGAGATAATGATAATGGAAAGTCAAGGTGTTCAAAATGCGGGAAATGTGTCCCAAAATCTGGTATTCAAGATGCTCTAAAAGCTCGTCCAGATAGCTCGTCAAATGGAGTCCGGGTGTGAAAGTTATGATTGCCCAAAGATGGAATGCTTTGCACATCCCCGACAGGCAGGGTAGGTACAGACAGGTGGTGAAAAATAGGATCAATGGATACGCATGTCAAGCTCGAGCTGTGGAGCATGCCGGTCTTTTCGGTTTGCCATTCGGAGCTTGGACGAGCAAGTTATGGCGTGTTGAATATTTATCAGGGGTCGGGTATGTGCTCATTGTAGGCGCGCCGAGACAGGAGTTTTTTGAGCTCGCTAGAGTTCTAGAAAGTGGCATGCAATATGGAAAGTCAACTGGAGTTTACGGCTCGTTGATCGAAGTTGCGGGCGCTGGGATACGTCCAAGTGCCAAGCTCACGGAGGATCGAGACAAAGGCAGATCGGGTTTTTTCCAGCGTTGTGAATCTCCGTTTGAAGATCTGAGACGACTGAAAGGTGGCAAGGTTCTTCGGATAGGGCTTTGACAAGGAAAAAATTCAGTATGGCAGGGCCAAAATGTGTGGTTTCGCTCATTTCAGCATGCGAAAGGGAGGTTTGAAAATTGAGGTCCTTGGCTGTAAGGTCAAAAGTGAAAAGTTAACCTCAAGGATAAAAGGAAAAAAAAGAAGGGGTGAGTAAAGACTAAAGAAAAAGAACCGGACCGTATGAGCGCAATGTAGGTATGGGCGCGTAGCTCTCATTGGGGGCAACACACTGCACTTCTCCGCACTCGATTTGGACCACCGGTGCACACGTAGCGTCAAGATGAAGCTCACACTCTCTCTCGTACACAGTACGCTCACTCACAGACTTCAAAACTTTTTAAAATGACAAAAGGTTTTTTGATTAAGGTCAAAAAGTGGTATAAATACCTTACAATTCTCAAACCCTAAAGTTCCAAATCAACCATCTACTCAATCTAAATGTCAAAACTGGGATACAATCTGGAAACTTCTGTAAGCCCCAATATTTCCAAGGTGAAATGTCGGGTTTTCTCAATAAATGAATAATTACAAAAAATGATGATTTGCCGAGCAATCAATTTTCGTAGGGTGTGTCCAGCTTCTAACATTTGGCTCAATGATTACAATATCCACTTGGCAAATAAGAGTTACAATATTCTCGATTTATCAAAATAATAAGTGTTTTTACAATAAAGCTCCCGAAAATTGTTACATGGGTTAGCTTGCTGCTAGCAGGTAAAGATGTCCATTAATAGGATGAGGACTAGGAGGGCATATGATCATGATGATCTAGTAGAAAAGCACTTTATACATGGTAGAGGTTCTTGCAGTTCTATTCAATCGTGTCATAAGTGAGGGTCTTCTTGAGACACACATTGTAGGTAATTATATGAGCAATCAGATTATAGAAAGATTCCACATTATGGTTCACTCCTATGTATATTCTCCTTTTTTACTATTAACACTAGGTTGGTAATGGGACACTTTTATGTCCTGTTAAGTGACCATTTTCCTTGAATTATGTCAAGAGTTTCAAAATGGATTTTGAGGTGCTATCTATCTAGAAATTTGTCTCATGAGCTGAAAAAAACTTGACATTTTTTTGGAATATCAATTCCATCTTTAACCTTGTTCTTGCACAACATTTCACAACCTAAACTGTGTGAAAAAACGGGTCCTGTTTTTGGCTTTTTTCAAATTTTTTCAACTATACCACTCTAGAATTCATGTTTGTGAGGTCTATAATGCTAGAGAACTATCTTTAGTAGTCCTCAACATGTACTCATGCTTCTAGGGAGAAATAAATGTTAAAGTTGTAAGTTATGACCAAATTACAAAAATTGTCAAATCCTGTTTTTTAGCCAATTTTAGCTCTTCTATGATTTTTTTGGTGGCTTTCATGATATCCAAATGTAGTTTTGATTTTCTATGTCGCATATTGTAACATAAAGATAATATTCCTTGAGTTTTGGGGCACCTAATACCCTATTTTGCATAGTAGACAACGATGGTTGATTTTTTTAATTATAGAAGAAAACAAAACATTCTAGTATATCAAGAATAGCTTTTTCAATATTGTTCGTTTCTTGTGACAACTACTTGCATTTTGTAGGTAGTAACCATATCTAGTCATAAGGATCAAATTTGGCTAGATATTGAATAGTTTCTATGGGATTCTACAACTCATAATGTTGAACCCAGTTTTTTCATGTTTGCTGTATTTAGCACTTCATCTTTGTCCCCAAGATTCTCCTTGGTAAGAGATGTATTATTCTTTTGACATGCTCCATGGCTCCTTATGAACCTAAAGGACAATAGGGAACTAAGAAAACATGCATATATTATTTGCATTGAGAGTGGCTATAGAAACTTTGATGATAGGTTTGCAGAATGGTAAAATTTCAACTTTTTTGTACCTATTTCTTTTGGCAAAACAAAAAATAGTGAGTGAGAAGCAATCATATGTTCTAATCACCAACCCATTGAAGTTAACTAGGGAATTTATCTCAAGTCCTACAAAAATCCCTAGTCTTATTTTTATGCAACAAAACGTAAGAAATGACTATTTTGATGAAAATGTACTGGTCCATCAACTTTGGCGGCTTGGTGTGACCAAAAGATGAGAAATTTTACAAGTTTCTTATTTTTTCCATGTGTAGTAGCCCTTGAACTATAACCTCATGAAAGGATTTTATAAAATGAGTGGATCTACTATGGTTTTGGAGGTTTTTTTCAAAACCCTGAAAGGACACTTTTATGTCCTGTTAGGTTACCAACCTAGTGTTAAGAATATGTGCGGGGGGCTCAAAAAGTTGGACACTCACACAGTGCAAGATCTTCAAGGTATCAGTCCAAAAAGATTAAATGAGCAGGAGATTTTGCACATGAGTGGATGTGTGATATGTTCAACCTTGCACTTCAACATGGAATGCCTTGTCATTGAGTACTAATTGATTCAAGTCTTTGCATCAAGGAGCGTATGTAAAGAATGTAACTAACTACCAAACTATAATGATTGGGTCTCTTATGGAAACTTTGTATATATGCATAATGGATATAAAATTGAGTAATTGGGCTGAAGAGAATAGAAAGCGTTGGAGAGGGAGAATGGGGAACACACCCGACACACAAAAAGCTATCCCTATATAGCTCAAGGTATTCACAGCACCCCTGTCCTCTCGAAAACACCTTCAAAATAAGCAACTCACACTAGCAGGGCCTCGCCTGCACTTCGCCCAATGCACACACGCTTTGCACGATCATCAAACAGAGATCATAGCGATCTTGCCTGCTTCCCGCTCTTCCACAACTCAACACCTCTCTCTCTTTCTCTCTCACACACACAGGGGGCCTGAGGGGGCGCACACGCTCACACACACCGGCACCACACACCTTGGAGACGAGCAAAGAAGAAAGGGGGGAAGGGGAGAGAGACAACGCCAAAATCGACAATCACAGCTTCTCCTTCAAACCGGAAACCATGTACAAACTCCATGAACCATGATCAAAGCTACTCCATGGTCATCACCGCTTCATACAAAGGGGCACACGCCTCCCTCGACAAACCCAATTGATCGGCACACACCTTGACGAGAAAATCCACCTCTCGCCTCACTTCGGCCGTAGCTCCACGTTTTGGTAGCCCTCGCTAGCTTCTTCACCTGCAAAGCTCATGCCCTTCCAAGCAGCTTCACGGACAGTGCGTGCCGGCCTCGATCACCAATTGCTCGCACCTCCTCCTCCTTCCAATCCTTCTTTTTCCTCGTTCTTTCACAAAGCCAAAAAACTCCAACAGAAAAACCGTCGAAAAAACTACTCCCTCTTTTTTTTCCTTTGTTTCTTTTCAAGGAAAAATAAGGCAAAATAAAAACCTCCTTTTTTTGGCAGTGGCGCCCTTGAGATTTTTTGCGAGCTCCATTTATGAGCTTCATCTAGTGATTTGGTGAGCATAAGTTGTCCGATTTTGCATTGCAGCATATCCACGCATTCACATGGAGTAGAGCTACACATTAGGCACTTTAGATTTAGGAAACGAAGACCTGCAAATTTCGGCCAGACATCCTACGTGATTTTGCAACGTGTGTTTTGGGTTGGGGTTTTGGTTCATAGACCTTAGGGAGAGCGACCTATTGGTGTTAGTAGGGTCTCCTTCAAGTTTTGTGGTGTTTCGAGATTGTTTGATGGGTGTTCGGCTCTAGAAAGTGTTGTAGGAAGTATCCTCTTATGCACTCCTGAAGGCTATGACTTAGACATTGGGTAGAGACCTCTGTAGGAATTAGTTAGGAGTCGGTCAAGTGTAGGTTGACACCCAATACTTTCTTCCATGCGTCTCTGCGTCGAGCTTCTTCCTTACCTGACAAATCTTGTTAGGTGAGTTCTCGCTGTGCTAATGTCCGTCGCGGCGTATCCGTCCAACATTGGCGCCGCTGTCGGGGATGAAAACCTTAGGTAGGTGACCGAGACTAGTCCTTGAGGATAGGGATTCTTTGGCTTACCAAGAGTCTCGTTTTACATTTAGATAGGATCAGAGGGTGGATAACTCTCTAGATCTTAGAGGGAGTCTAGGAAGCGTGTGTATGGCCTAGATCCTTCGACTTAGGTAGGTTTAGGTAGACTAAAATAGTTTAGGTATTAGAAGAGTAGGAGTTGGAGTGGTAGAAGCGGTGAGAGGAGAGCTTGAGAGTCCGGAGAGGTCAGAAAGCAACCAAAACACCATTATCACCATTTCATATGATGAGTAGGAGTAGAGTAAGTAGGACATCATGATTCAGGATCTACAGCACTTCATGCATGTATACTTGCTTGGTAGATTCATCACAAGGTTGTAAAAGACACAAAAAGACGCAAAATTGTGTTTGAAAGCTGAAGTGAAGTCCGTTATTGTTAGTGTTTTTGATAGATTTGCAGAGCATCAAGACCATTTCTATCAAAAAAAAGAAAAAAAATTAATTTTAAGACAGGAGACATCCTACGCGTAGGATGTCTACATGCTAATCTGGTGGGAATTTTGGAATTTTGAGTTGACCAGTGTGTTTAGAAGGTGGGGTTTACCCTATTTTCACTTGGAAAGTGGCAATTTCAGTCTATCTGGCTATGTTCAGAAGGTGGGGTTTACCCTATTTTCACTGTCCAAATTGGAGTTGATTAGACTGATCAAGACCAGCAGCAGGCTGTCGGAACAGATTTCTGATCCATTGACCAGCTTATAGGTGTCCAAATCAAAAAGTAAAAACAGCCGTGGACTCAGCACATCAAGGGGAATTCATAGTGCAAGAATCCATGCAAACAGAGCAAGAGACATCCTACGCGTAGGATGTCTACTAGGGCTTAGTGAAGAGAAAATTTGATTGGGCTTAGACAGTGAGGTTCCATTTGGCTTAAGGCTTCCAGAACTTCTTTCAAAAGTGAATTTGGACCTTGTTTGGCCATTTGACGGAGCAAAGACTGAATTCAGAGTTTTTTACGTAAATTGACCAACATCCGAGGGAAGTACAGTTCTAGATTAGCGGACCTAATCCAGAACATCAGCAGTGTATAAAATACAGTAGTGGTTGAGATTAACTCTCCAATTATACCAATCATTACTAAAATCATCTCTAGCAGTTAAATTCTTTGATTCGATTGCCAAAATTAAACGCTTGTGTACAGATATATTCAGCAACAAAGCAAGAAGTTGCGCGGAGACTGATCCTTTGCTAGGTGAGTGGTTGGATTTGTGATAAATTGCATTGATAAGTTTGATGAATTTAAGATCAGGAAGATACATTTTTAGAGACCAGAAGGTGGCAGGTGACCAAGGTAGCTTAGTGTCCATCGAGGAGAGTTTAACTCAGGCAAGGCTAGATCCACGAGCACCGATTATTGAGGAAGGTAGTGATACTGACACTTTATCAGAAAAATCCTTCTTCATGATGGGTAGTCAAAAGCTAGGAGGTTTCACCTATGACGGACCCATGCTAGGAGGAAGCACCTCCCTAAATCCTTTGAATGATTCCAAGTTCACTGTGATCTTCTTAGAAGGAACAAACTCGAGTGGAGCCCTAGTTTATTCTGACTATCGAGGACGCAAGTGCATTTGTCTTGAAGAAAGACCGGCTCAGAGACTAGAAATAATTCGAGTCTATGATGATGGAGATAGATTCCTAGACGAAAAGGGGAACCACTATCTGATAGTTAGTAACCCTGAGGATTACAATAGATATGGAGATAGCGTGGCGAAAGGGAAAATGGTTTCAGAAACTCAAGAACCGCCACCAAACATTGATCGACTTGGAGAAATTTTTATGTATGATAAGAAAACCACCAGGGTTCCAACTTATAATGAGAACATGTGAATCTACAAGCATGACAGTGAGGGAATAGTCTCTTACTTTTGCTGCGAAGAACCATACCCAAACGAATTAAGGAAAGACAAGGTTCTTTACTTATTCTCTTATGAAATTGCTATGGGGAAGGATATAGTTTTTTTTTATAGGTACGGGCGGGAATACCAATGTATTCTCCCAGAGGAGGTAGAAAAGGCAACAGTTCCAGGAGCATCAACATATGCCCCCGATGAAGTGCTAAGAGCCACCTACACCCCTAGCAAGTCAAAAAATCCCTTTTCAGAGGAGTATGACGCAACCTCACATTCTACCCGACCGCAGACATTCAACAACCAAAACCAACCAGCAACTTCGTCATCATTGCAGGCATGGCTTTGGCAGAGTGCAACATTAGAGTAAGACCGAAACCTAGATGGTTATCAAGCGGCACGAGGGCTAAGGGATTTGCAAGAACCACCACTCTATTCAAGGTATCAAGGGGTGAGTGAACCAAAAACTCAAGGGTCAACGGAGCCTGGAAGACCACCCATAGAACGAGTTCAAAGAGATGAACCATCTCTGGCAAGAACTGTTAGAAATTATGGCTTAGGAGCACCATTGGGAGAGGAACCAATTTACTACAGAAGACCAGAGGAGGTATATCGATTAGGACGCGGAGATCCAATGATGAGGTTTGTAGACCATCATAGAATTAGACCTTCTCAAGTGCAAAAATGGGTAAACAAGAAATACAGAGGAAACAGAGATCATGTAGCAGCCTTTGTGTGTGTAATTAGAGCTGAAGAGGTGTTAGACTTCCCTACCCAATTTGCAGGATTTGGACTAATCCTAGAGGATGACGCTGCTACTTGGCTTGACTCTGTGGAGGGTAGAGACTTTGAGTCTATGGAGGAGGTGTTTTGACAAGTTTATCGAGGAATTCTCACAAAGAGGGATAACTCATAATACCGTCTTACAAATCCATAAATTCAAATAGAAAGACAAAGAATCTGTGTGAAAGGCAGTCCTAAGACTAAAAAGGTATGTTAAGTTCTGACTTGTGGAAGAACTGCCAACTCAGTCCAGACTTGTGCTTATATTTATCCAAGAACTAAGGAGTGCAGATCTCCAAAAGGACTTACATATGAAGAGGAGCATGACTTTGAATGAGTTAACCAAGGAGGCTCTTTACCTTGTAGACAATTGTGCGGTCTGCAAAGAGGGTGAGCTCAAGGACCTTGACGACGATTCATCTTCACAACAAAGTTGAAGCAAGTCTTCTAAGAAAGCACTGAAAGGGGAAGTAGCTGTAAACCAAGAGAATCTTGTAGAGGAAGTGCTAAAAAAGATTAACTTCTACGCCAAACCCCAGGCTAAACAGCCCAAGTGGTGTGCTATTGAACAAAAATGGACAAACCATGGGACGGAGGAATGTTATTATAATAAGGGATATGTGAGAGAAAGACCTTGCGCTTCCCAAGCTCAGGTAGCTTCTCCTCAAGTTCCACCGATGCCTAGGTATCAAGCAGGCAACCTACCAGGACCTGTAGGTGTAGAAAGACCACAACCAGTGTTGGGGCAACAACCACCCCTACCAGGATTGTGACCAGTCGGTATAAGATACACACCAACAGTAACCGAATTAGAAGAGAAGGCTTTGGTGCCTATGCATGTATATTAGGAAGATCCCAATGGATATGCGGCAAACCCTGTCTATTATCCACCGGAAGAACCCTCAACACCAGAACCATGGAGCATGATGGGAAATACAAGACCACCAACATCTGCACAGGCAGCAGGAGAAGGAAGATATAGCTTAGATGAACGAACATTGTTGTTCATAGCCAACGGAGGCATGGGCGAACAGAGACATGCATACCAACAAAGAGGAGCTCAAGGAGCACCTCAAAAACCCAAGGGACCTTGCTACAAGTGTGTTGGAGACCATTGGCTAAGAGACTGTCCTCATGATGAAATCATTAGAGTCAACACATATTGCACCGAGTGTGGAGTTACTCATTTGATTCCTGATTGCCCTAAGAACCCGAGCAAAGGAGCAGAAACTACCTTGAACATGCTGGAAACAATGCCTTCTAGTGGAGGGTCAGAAAATGAAACAATCATACCTATTCAGGCGGTGACACGAGTCCAAGCTCAAAGAATGACGAACGAACCCATAATTGAAGAGCCAAAAACCGATGCCCCAAGTTTAGAAACGAAAAATCAGAGAAGCACTTGGAAAGCTAGAAAGGCACGTATGAAAGCGAGGAAAGAACGAGAGCAAACAGCTCTATCCGAGGAGTTAAAACACACAAAGGATAGATTAGAGCGGTTAGAGGATCTAGCTAGCCTAAGCTCACACACTACGACAACAATAGCAAAATAGCAGAGCCCAAAAGTGCAGGATCAGGAGAATTAGTACTGGCACACAAGGTAAATGAGTTGTTGGATGCACTTCTAAAAGCTTACCAAGCCAGACTCAAAAGGAACCAAACCCAAGAGCAAAGATGGATGACTTATCCATATGCTGAAATAGAAAAACAAAGGTTAGAAATGTGTAGAAAGATGATTGAAACAACTCAATCTTTGATGGAAAACCCGCTTGGTAAACCTGCAAATTGGCATGAAGTACCCGCTCCAACCCCTATCCAACCAGCTTTAGAGAAACAAGTAGAAACGAAGGAAAGACTCACGAATGCCTATGAGTCTAGAGAAGAGGCTATCATAGTGCCAAATACAACAGATGAGGCAAGTGACGGGTTCCAGCCTAAAACATTGACAGAAGTGGGTAAGGACTGTAACAGTCTAGATGATCTGTGGAAGAAAATCCGTGAGGCCAATGAAGCTAACAAGGCAAGTTCCCACATGAACAACACGAAAAAAGAGAAGAATGAGATCTTACTTCCTATTGAAGAATTTGAGGTAAGATCACAAGTGAACTTCGACATACATTCACAAGGGGGAGACCAGGGATCAATTAGTTTGGGGCACAGCCAACCAGACTCACTGAAAACTCTACCCTCTTACCTAGGAGAGTATGAAGCCAAGTCTGAGGTGAGAGCAATCCCATCTCAAAGACTTTCTTCTAACAAAGTGATGGATTCACAAGGATTGATTGAGTTATTGTCCACCCCGGTGGCATGCACAATCACATTAGCCGAACTTCTAAGGTTACGACCAAACATGTGGACCACAGTAGGCAAATGCCTAGAAAAATTTGGAGTGAAAGACCCCACCTCGAAGCTTCAGGAAGGGATCAGAGAATTGGACAGGCCTCAACTAAACACGAGGCCAGTACCTTTAAACAAAGTTGGAGAGTATTGCGAGGGAGAAGATGGAAACAACACGCTACCAGTAGAATTCCAAGGAGTAGTTTCCAAAGCCATTCTTGACAGTGGAGCGGGGGTTGCTATCGCCACCAAGGAAATCTGGAAAAAATGGGGAAAACCAGCTTTGAGAGCTACCAGAATGAAAGTGCAATCGGTAGATGGGTTCATGGAGAAGCCTCTACGACTTTTAGAAAAAGTGATTGTCACTTCGTGTGGAATCGGGTATGAGCACACATTTGCAATAGTTGATTTTGACAAAAAGAACAATTACGAGATCATCTTGGGAAGACCATTCATGCGACAATTGAAGATGGTCTAGGATTGGGTTACGACCACATATACCTCAGACATGGCGAGACAACAACCAAAATACACATGAAAGACTATAGTTACAAGGATGTGAACCAGACACCAGTGGAAGAGTTTGATTTAGCTACAGTCATAGGATCGGAACTCCGAGCATGGTTAGGGCAACAAAAAGAGCTATGGATGTGCGTAGCTTCACATTGTGGGAGCTTAAAAAGAGAGGAATGCGTCTTAGAAAGAGCGATTGATGACAAAGATTATATTTCGGAACCTTTTCCTGAAGATGCCTTGGAACCTCTAGAATGGGAACACATATGAGCAACATTGGATGTCTGTACCATTACAGATAGTCCAACAACGAAATTTTGTGATAAGGATGGCTATGATGTGTTACCCTATTACATGGTAAGCATTATACCAGGAGGAGATGAAATGGTAGAACCACCAGAACAAGAAGAGTTTTATAACTCCTCTAAACATTTGGAAGTAAAAAACAATGTAGATAATGAGTGTTCAGACAGCTCAAGTGAGCGTGGGGGGAAAACAGAGAATATCAAGTTTGATGATTTTGCTCAACACCCTAGACGCCAAGAACGCTATAGGAGAAAATGAGCAGGAAACAAAGCAAGAGAGAACCTGATGCCCAGGATAAGAGGTAAAACTCACTATCTAATGCTTGTAAAAGCAGAGGATTGTGTAAAAGATCAAATATCAAGAAGATTCTCAAAAGTTCGAAGGGAAAGAACGCAAGAGGAAATAAGACAAGTACGAAAAGCTAAAACAGGAACAAAATCACAAAAATCTCAAAAATCAAAAAAAGAAACAACCAAAGACCAAGAGTGGACCCAACTGGAGCATAAACAGAAATACCAAGAACTAAAATGGTCTTTACAAGAGGTATGGACTACTGAGGGAGATAGTGATGGTAAAGGGGAGATAGAAAAAGGAAACATGAATGTACCATCACACTATTGGAAATTCACCATCCAGGACAAAAAAATCATAATGACACCACCAGTCAGGTAAAGAACAAACCAGGAATCTTATGATGGGCTGAAAAATGCAAAAAGGATAGACCTCGCGGAACCAGGTGAGAATCCTTAGCCGATCTATATCGCAACTAATTTAGAGCCTGAAGAAGAAGAATGGCTAACAAAACTTCTCAAGAAGTACAAAGATGTGTTTGCATGGTCCTACACAGACCTCAAAGGAGTTGATCCATCGATATGCCAACATACAATTCCTTTGAAATCAGATGCAAAACCTAGCAAACAACGCGTCCTTATACATATAATGACACATTTGCTAAACGAATCAAAGAGGAGATTGACAAGCTGATGGATGCTGAATTCATCTATGAAATCGAACATACAAATTGGATGTCACCCATTGTGGTAGTCCCCAAAAAGAACGGAAAATTGCGAGTGTGTGAACCTCAAAAAGGTAAATGCAGCCACCATAAGGGATAATTATCCCTTGCCAATCACAGAACATGTACTTGAGAGGGTGGCAGGGAAACGGGCCTTTTCCTTTTTGGATGGGTTTTCAGGATACAACCAACTGGCAATTGCAATGGAGGATCAACACAAAACAACGTTTGCCACAGAATGGGAAATATATGCATATCGAGTTATGCCTTTTGGCTTAACTAATGCCCCAGCTACCTTCCAAAGGTTAATGATGCACTCGTTCAAAGAATACTTGAGAATATTCTTAGAAATATACATGGATGATCTTTGTGTACACTCCCTTCTACAAGAGGAACATATTGACCATTTGCAAAAGGTATTTGAAAAATGCAAGACATATCAAATCTGTCTTAACCCGAAAAAGTGTATTTTTATGGTTAGGCAAGGCTGCATCTTAGGACACATTGTCTCAAGAAATGGCATAACCACTGACCTAGACAAAGTCAAGTCATAGTAGACCTACCCAGGCCTACTAATGCGAAACAAGTGCAATCCTTCATGGGACACTGTGGGTATTATTGAAGATTCATATATATGTATGCGGTTATCACACAACCTCTGTATCGTTTTCTAGTCAATTTCGACTGGATCGAGGAGTGTGAAACTTCATTCCAAAAGCTGAAGGAAAACCTTGTATCAGCACCTGTACTTAAAGCACCGGATTGGGAAAAGATATTCCATGTTCACATTGATGCTTCTACATATGCAATCGGGAGTATTCTGGCTCAACCTGGAGACGGAACAATGGATTTTCCAGTTTGTTATGCAAGCCGACAGTTAAATAGTGCGGAAAAAAACTACACAAACACTGAAAGAGAGGGGTTATGAATGATTTATGCTGTAAAGAAATTTCAGCATTATTTGCTCGCAAATAAATTTGTGTTCTTCATAGATCATCAAGCTCTTTTGTATCTGGTGAATAAACCATGCAATACAGGGAGAATTGTACGCTATTTTATTATATTTCTAGAGTTTGATTTCACAGCGGTGGTCAAAAAGGATAAAACCCATCTACGGGCGGATCATCTTTCAAGGATACACAACGGGGAAGCTCCTGAAGGAGTAGATGATGACATACCAGATGCTTATCTTTTAAATATTTAAATGATACTCAAATGGTCTCAGGAAATTGTTATCATTATTTCCTTTGGAGGTAGGTTTGATAGCACAGAAGACAGATCCAAACAACAAACAATTCGACAAACAAAAAACTTCCAGTTGATTGCAGGATGGTTGTATCATCTAGGATCGGACCAAATTCTACAATTATGTATAGATCCGGAAGAATTCGAGTGTTACCTTGAAGAAGCACATGTCCAAGATTGTGCATTTCATTGTTCAACAGTGAAAACACACCAGAGACTGAAACAATTAGGGGTTTATTGGCCAACTATGTATGCGGACACACATGCTTATGTTACGGATTGTACTATATGTAGTGCCAAAAGACCAGTGGATCACGCGACATTGTTTTAGGTAAACATTGCACCTGCATAGAGTCAATATATCATTGATTTCTTAACCACAAGGATGTTTCCTGAAAACACAACAAAAGCACGGAAAAGGGCTATAGAGCTGGAGGCTTGTGACTTTCAGTTAATTGCGAACCAACTCTATAAGCGAGGAAAGGACAATCAACTTAGAATCTGTGCAAGTGAAAGTGAATACTTGCTGATTATAGAACATGCACATGGAGGCATAAAAGGAGGACATTTTTCAGGCGATAAGACGGTAAAAATTATCTTAACCGCAGGAATATGGTGGCCTACATTGCATATGGATGTTGAAGAGTTTGTAAAGCGTTGTGACACATGTCAGCGCACCAAGGTGTCGATAAAGAGAGATGAGATGCCACTACGGCCAATGATGGAGGCAAGGGCATTTGCAAAATGGGACATTGATTTTGTGGGGCCTATTTCACCCCCTACATATCGCACCCATACCCAATTTATCATTGTGGCTACGAACTATCTCACAAAATGGACAGAAGCCAAAGCAACACAAAAAGCAGATGCAAGGACCACTGCACAATTTTTGTATGAGAATTTTTTTGTACGATACGGTTTACCAATAGAAATTATCAGTGATTATGGAACACATTTTCTTAATGAAGTCATTGATGTTAACCCTCACGGCTCACGGACACCCCATTACCTACGACGGACGTGTATTATGTATTTGGTAGAGTCAGGTACCGGGCTTGTCGGACCAATAGGGAAAGGTAGAGTGATCGCCGATGAGAGGCGCACTCTAACTGGGACATTCAAGGGATTAGTTGGCTAAGCATGGGCGCCCAAGTGTGAATGGGGTGAGCTCCTATAAAAGCCAACTAAACCTAATTTTTACTCATTCTCTCATTTGTGCAATAGAAGAGTGCTCTTCCTCCATCTCCATCTCCATCTTCTTCTTCTTCACCTCCTTGTGTGTGTGTGTGTGTGAGAGAGAGAGAGAGAGAGGGAGAGTGTGTGTGCGATCGAGCATTACGAAGGCACGACGGCGGCGAAGCGGTTGAGCGCGGCACGACTGCAGCTTCTTCTTCATCGCGGCGAGGAATCCACCACAAAGGCGAGCGTAGAGCGGTGAGTGACACACCCTTGTTTTCTTGAGCTTGCTGGCTTAGGCTTGTTGTGTGCTTGGAGCCGTTTGTGGCTCGCACACGGTGTATTGGCAAGTCCCTTGCTTCGACAGTGCGGCAAGGAGCGCACATTTTTGGCACCGTTGCCGGGGATATGCCCTACACCAAGCTCGGTTAGCACTTTACGCTTCCTTGTGGTGCAATTTCTATCATAGGAAAGGCAGGGAAGGAGTGTGTGGAGATTTCTGTTTTTTGCGTTTTCTGCATTTTCTGTCAAGTTTCAATTTCTGTTATTGTCTGCGTTTTTTCAATTTCTGCAATTTCTGCATTTTCAAGTTCGGCGTTTTCAATTTCTGTAATTTTCTGCATTTCTGCGTTTTTTCAATTTCTACAATTTTCAATTTCTGCGTTTTCAATTTCTGCAATTTTCTGCATTTCTGCATTTTCAATTTCTGTATTTTCTGCGTTAAAAAAAATAATTAAAAAAAAAATTTGAAAAAAATAATCTGAATTTTTTTTATAAAAAAAAATAAATCGAAAAATAAAAACGCGAGTGAGCGGGCGGCGAATTTTTTCGAAAATAAAAAACGTGTCTCTTAAAACAGACGGGTTGGTTTGTATAAAAGATAGATCGGGATTGGGATCATTTCCCCAAGCCCAAGCCCAAGCCCAAGCCCAGGCCCAGGCCTCAGTCCTATGATATATACTAGACTCACTCTTATATATATACCCTACTCCCTCAAGAGAGAATGAGAGCATGTGGGACAAGTCCTCCACTCTCCTCCTTTCTCTTCCCACTTGCACCCTTAGACTTTCTAGTTTGGGCCTAGTTCCCTACTGGAAATTGACAGTTTTAGGGATTCCGAGGGCATAGAGTGACCAAACGGAGGGCTGTAAAGCACGGCACGACCCTCTGACCGATACGCTCGTTTCGAGATATCACACGACCCATTCCACGACATGCTCTAAAAAATCTAGCAAAAAAACAAACAAAAAACACGCTAAAAACTAGTCACAAGGCCTCCTAGAGCAGCTTTTTGACACCTTAGGGTATCAAAAGCACATGCACTTACGCTCTGGACGAGTATTAGAGCACGATCACATTGGAAGTGCCTCTGTTCATACGGACACCCATTACCCATCCACGATAAGCTCTAGACCCTCAGCGGGGACACAAGGTAGCACCACCCAAGACCCTAAAATAGCCGCTAGTGATTCCTCCTCCGACTCAGAAATCATGGAAGCATACCCTACCCAAAACACTGAGAGAGAAGGCCATGCACCTCCCGAAGCTCCGCAGTCTAGTACTAGTATGTTTAGCCGTTTCATGGAAACATTAGGTAGAGCTACTCGCTCTGAACCTGATGCAAATGAAGCACACGAAGGGGGTGGGGAAGTGGACTCTCCTTTCACATCGCACGTGGACCCCACACCCCCAAAGAGTGTCCATGTGGATATCCTACCAACTTCTTACCAAGAAGGCCCTGTTGAGCTGCCTCCTTCAGAAGTTCCCTCTAGAGTACCGTTGGTGACAAGTAAAACCACGGGGAGCAACATTGCTTCTACCTCACAAGAAACCGTTAACACGTCGACTCTAGAAGGATTGTTCATTAATGATCATTGGACATACGACCTCCACACTGAGGTGTTGACGGATCTACACTCTGGCCACGCCTACCATGTAGGATGGATAGAGATTGTACAATCCACCTCTAGTGCCACGAGCATCGAAGATCAACAGAAAATGATCTGTAATGTTATCCATGGCATTATTCAATCAGAAAGGCAAAACCGAGGGGTAAATATACTCTCAACTGGCCCCATGAGATTTCTGGATACGAGCAAGGCTCAACAGCCTACTCTATCACAAATGGAGACTCCTCTAATGAGCCCCATGGACCCATCTTACGTCATTTCACCTAGGGTCTCTATGCAATCTGAGCCTCCGAGTGAAAACTTTAGCTTCCCTAACTTGGCTCAACCCTCTATTAAGGAAAACCTAGTGCTCACTCCAGGGATAAGCCTGACAGAGAATGTACCGATGACATCTACGGTTAGCGCAGTGCCACTACCTAGTGTCGTAGTACCTAATATGGGGCCTCGACCATATGTGCCTCTAGCCCCTTATGCACACATGGCCCCCACACCTCCAATAGTACCACTTGTTTATGCTCCTCGAGTGCCGCTCCCTAGCCCTTATCCGAGTGGACCTATGCCTGGTTATGTTCCATATCCTGCATCATCCACACATATGCCAAGACCGGTACCCATCCCTCTCCCACATATGATTCCAAGAGTACCTCCACCGGCCCTGCCTCCTCACATAGGTGACTTGGCAGCGTTTGCTCAAACCATAGGTCGATCTATCGCGGGAAATATACGTCATGCATCTGATAGAGAGCCTAGAAGTAAGGCAGTACAAATTGCCAAACTCACGCAAAAATTCAATGGGGATGAAGATGCTAGGAAACACATTGAAGTGTTTGAACAAGTATGTGATTCCTTAGGGGAACGCAACGAACTACATAAGTGCAATGCCTTAAGCTTGACCTTAAGTGGGAAGGCTGGAGATTGGTATAGGACCCTAAGGGTGGACGAGAAAACAATCTACCCTACCCTTCGAAGGTTGTTTCTAAAGGAGTACATACGAGAAGGTGTGCTTTGGGGTGTAGCATCTCAGCTACAGAAGGCCGAACGTAAGGAAGGAGAGTCAGTAAGGGACTTCATTAGTTGTCTAAAGCACTTAAACTCTCGTTGCCCTGTAAATGAGCGCTTCAACAATAACCAACTGCTTGATCGATTCATTCGAGGGTTGAGGAATGAAGGAATCTATAATGGACTAGTGATTATAGGTATCACAACCTGGGAAGATGTCACTACCAATGCAATCCAATTAGAGGACAACTTGATGATAGCAGGCATGAGGGTGTCTACTGACACGAGATCCACTAGCTCACAAGCCATTGAGTATGAACCCATGACTGCAAAGCCCATTGCCAATGAGCCAAAGGTATTTGAGACATTCTTGACAGACCTCACCAAGGCAATCCAAGAGTCTCTTAAGGATAATCGACCCCCTCAAAATAGTCACATGTATCCAAGAAGGGAGCAACAATGGTGTTCCATTTGCTTAGGTCCACATAGCACTAGTGAGTGCCCTACGTTTAGAGTAAAATTTAATGGAACTTGCAACGCATGTGGTAGGTATGGTCACCAAGCTAAGGATTGTTTAATGATCAAACGTATGATGGAAAATAGACCACCTGTAGCCTGGGCGGATGCGCCTCGAGCTCCTGTATTGATGCCTACTCCACCTGTTGAGCAACTACCGCAACACATGGTCCCTAGATCTCAAAATGTTGTACAAGCTACACCGCTACCACCTCCTGTGCTAGGACCGCAGCCCCCGCATCCAAGAGTCGCCCCTATGAACCAAGTGGGTTGCGAGCCATCAAATGCTTATGCAGATGGCTGTGAGGAGGAAATAGACACTAGTATTGCCTACGGACTTGATACATTGGAAGAATGTCCTATATACTTCATGGAAGATTGTTGGGGGCAAGTCAAGCCGGTTTATCAAGCTGCTGCTCTCGCATCCAGAGGTCAAAATATCAACACCCAGGCTAGGAGGCCACCTCTTCAATGCTACGAGTGTGGTGGACCACATCGAGCAGCGGAGTGCCCTATTAGGCTGCAAAAGAATGCTGCACAGATGCAAATGAATCAAGGGAGCACGTCTGCAATGCCAATACTCACATGTAATCGTTGTGGCATAGATCACTTGATTGCTCAATGCCCCTATAACCCAAATGCGCCTAAAATCACACCCCTGAATTTGGTCGAAATTGCTAGTGTGACATCGCCAATACCACACGTCGCACCCGCTTATGCGATTACACGGTCCATGCTACAAGGGCCAGGCCATATCCTCGAAGAGAGAGATACCATTTCAGTTATCCAAGCAAAGAAAAAGAAGACACGAAGGAAGAAGTCGCAGAATACGGAAAATTCAAAGCCAAGTTCCAAAACAAACATAGGAACAGGAGATGACCCCGTGTATGTGAATGACCTCGAGGATGATTCAGATTCAGTCGAGACAATGGAGACTAGAACCAATACCACAAAGGGAAAGACCGACAAGGAAAACCGTAACATGGGACCAAATGAAAACCGAATGAGAGAAAACCATAAAGAACCTCTGAAAACACCACAAGTGTTTCCAAATCCAATCCAAGACCCCCAAGATAAACCGCAGGGGCAAAAAGGGAAGAATCGTAAAAAGAAGATTGGGACGTACCCAAACCCAGTAGACGAGATTAAGCAGGTGAAACATCTAAGAGGTTTAGTGGAGGAGACTCAAAGGAAACTAGAACCAGAACCCATGCATGTCAAAATTCATGACACAGTGTTTCCCACGCAAGTTCATCCACCCCACATGAATCATAGACCGTTAGCCATATCTAGTATCATCCAAGAAGGGAGTGAGGACGGGACATCAGAAAGTGAGCATACACCTTTCTTGTTGGAAAGGATGTTTAACGAAGGAATACCTGATCCCATTGAGGAATATGAGATTCCATCCTCACCAGTTCCTAGTCAAGGACCTACACCCTGCAAAACGCCAATGAATGTTGCCAAACTAGTGGACTTCATGTCTTCTGAGGTCCGAACCACGATCATAGCAAAGCTGTGTGGAGATCCTGAGTTATTCCTTGCACTTCGAGCATTCCTTAACGGAGAGCTACGAACGGGATTACCGCAGTTTGCGCAACCAAATAGGCCTGACTCGATTATGATTGATGAGGAAAATCATGTGCAATCACTTGACTTAGATGGACACGAGTCTGTGATCGAGGTACCCATTAACGAATTAGGGCAGTATTTTGAAGGCGACGGGTCTAATGCGACCCTACCCATCACTACCAAGGGATTAACTATAAAGGGAATTCTTGATGGTGGTGCGGGAGTTAGAATCGTTACAAAAGATTGTTGGGAATCCATGGGAAAACCCCGCCTCAGTGTTACTAACATTGTGGTAAAGATGGCAAATGGTACCATAGCCAAACCTATGGGGATGCTCAAGGATCTTAAGATCAAAGTTCTAGGACACAAGGTACGACATACGTTCATTGTAATGGATTTCTCTAAACACCTTATGTCATATGAAATGATTTTAGGACGACCATTCATGAGGGAAGCACAAATGGTTCATGATTGGTCTAAAAATCATGTCTATTTGCAATTCCAAGACTCTGTCCTTAGAGTGGATTTGGTGACTGGTAAGGTACACCCCTTAGGGAGTAAAACCATTATTGATCATCGCTCTGACACCACAGTTCACTCGGCCCCACTGCAATATTGTTACACTTGTAAGAAGGATACAGACATTGGCCAAGATTCTCCTTACATGGATGTGTTACCGGGTATGACGGAATCGGACAATGTGGATTGGGTCCACCTAGCATCAACCATAGACACTTGGGGAAATAGGGGGACGACCTGGGTAACACCTGAGGGGGATGAAATGCCTATACCCTTAAATATGCTACAAGCAATGCATATCGCTTCCGACAAGACTCATCCTAAGGTAACGAAGAAAACATACAAGTGGGTCCCTAAAGCTTCATTAGTGACCATAGCTAGTGCTAAAAAACAGAAGCCTTGTAAGAAACGTACCACTCGCTCCAAGAAAAGTAAGAAAATGTTGCGATGGATCCCTAAACGACTATTGGAAGCCCAAGGCTACTATCAAGGAAATGATCAAATCTGGGTGCCAAAACGTAGATTGTGCTCTTACCTATCACGTGACCCAAGTGAGCCCAATCCCGTAGCTCCAAAACGAATCAATGATCATGAAAAGAAAAAAATCACAGAATGATACACACCCGCTCCCGAGCTAGTTTGGGTACCAAAGAAAGAACGATTTGTTCCACCTAGCTCAGGAAGGGGGGAGTCCCATGAAGATTCTAGCTCGTCATGTAATACATCCATAGAGGTAAAAGCTTCTACACAGCCTCCATCTATAGTAGTGGACCTCCATGAAGCTACAAAGGAATCCACACCTCCCAGTGTTCAAGAATCACCTGATGAACCACTTCAAGTTCGATCCTGGGAGAGTACCTTACCACCCTTGCAACTTGACGAGGCACCTAGGGTAATAGAAAACTACTGGCAAAAATCCTCACCTATTACCAACTGGAACAATTGGTTTCAAAGGGTGACAAGCTCATTTCAAACGGTATGATTTACCCAAGGAAGGGGGGAGTGTTTGCTGACTGTCATCATTCATTTGTTTCCCTCTCAACCTTTCTCCCTGACCTCTTAATCTCCGATCTTAGGGAATGTACATATAAAGCTTTATACTCACAAAAAAAAAAAAACAAAACAAAAAAATAAAGAGCAAGATCAATTAGCAAACGAGTATGCACATAAAAGTCAAAACATTGACTCAGACCTACACATGTCACATCTGGTACAGTGAAACAGAAACCTATGCCATAAAACACCTTTGATCCTCATCACTTGAATGATGGAGGGTAGGTAAGATTAGTACGATAGGAGCGTTTCTGTTTTAGAGTTGAGAGATTAGCGAAGTTATCTTTTCCCACTAATGTGCCTCCTAGAGGTATTGTTTGTGTTTCATAGTGTGTACAGGAGCGTGTTGCTATTGATAGGATTTGGACCTTCATGGAACCTTTCTCTCGTTCACACTTCAAATCAAGCACGACCATCGACACAAACAGGTGTTTCTTGTCCATTAGCATTGCCCTTATCTTTTTTGCATCCATGTTTGTCTGCTTTGATTTTGATTGGTAGCATAATATTCTGCGCATTTGCTTAGTATCAAACATTTAATTCAATGTAATGTTTTGTCATAATCACTTGTCTAGGTTTAAAAATCAAGCAGTCCGACTAAGCTAGTTTGACCAAGTTAGGTGTTAGAGATTTTCTCTTAATACCATGGGGAATGCCTTCCTAATAAGCAATGGTTACTTAGGTTCTTAATCCGATTTAGGCAGCATTGTATGAAATGTACTAGGGCTTTCTAGTGGGCTTAACCCTATTCACCTTTAGCTTAAGTATTATAAAGGGAGTTTACTAATGTGATGAGCCTGGGGAGGGTAACAGTGTTATATGACCCCCCAAAGTTACAAAATTAAAATGCTGAAAATGAACAAGCAAAAAATCAAAGTGCCACAATGTAAAATCTTACGCTGGAAGAGAAATCTCAGCTTGAATTGGTACTTCACTCACATGTATTGCCTATGGTACTAGAGCCCTAGAGGTTCCGAGTGTGGGCGCTTTTCCTTGAAAAGCAAAAAACCCAAGGCATACAAAATAAGCACACACATCATAATTGAATCAATGTGAAAAGACCTTGGGGGGTCAAAGAAAACGTAATCAGTCAGGCGATGATTTCATGAGAAATTCCTTTTATGGTAGCTTAACTACAAAGTCTTCTAGATATAGCCTCTAGTCAGCCCTCGAACATGAATACTTGGCTCTCGCGATTAAACAACTTAATTGACCACAGATAATTAAGAAGCTTACCCATGGTATTAATATTCGATCTCTAGTGCCTTTCGACCATCAAATTAGCGACCCCAGACTTGTTTAATTTTCTACCTTTACATTTGTTTATGCATTTGATTACATTGCAATTTAATGTTCATTGCTAACAAATTGTTTGAAATTCTTTTACCAATCAATTTGTCTACCTAAAACTGCATATGCTTTTTAAGAGAATGCAATTACTGTGCCAATGTTGTTTGATTTTGCAGTGACTGAAGAAGGCTAAGGACATACATCTCAAATGATCTTCCACCTCGACGAACCAGCTTCAACTCAATAGCTTCCGAGGACGGAATCTACATCAGGAAGGGGGGCATGTTAACCCTCACGGCTCACGGACACCCCATTACCTACGACGGACGTGTATTATGTATTTGGTAGAGTCAGGTACCGGGCTTGTCGGACCAATAGGGAAAGGTAGAGTGATCGCCGATGAGAGGCGCACTCTAACTGGGACATTCAAGGGATTAGTTGGCTAAGCATGGGCGCCCAAGTGCGAATGGGGTGAGCTCCTATAAAAGCCAACTAAACCTAATTTTTACTCATTCTCTCATTTGTGCAATAGAAGAGTGCTCTTGCTCCATCTCCATCTCCATCTTCTTCTTCTTCACCTCCTTGTGTGTGTGTGTGTGAGAGAGAGAGAGAGAGAGAGAGGGAGAGTGTGTGTGCGATCGAGCATTATGAAGGCACGACGGCGGCGAAGCGGTTGAGTGCGGCACGACTGCAGCTTCTTCTTCATCGCGGCGAGGAATCCACCACAAAGGCGAGCGTAGAGCGGTGAGTGACACACCCTTGTTTTCTTGAGCTTGCTGGTTTAGGCTTGTTGTGTGCTTGGAGCCGTTTGTGGCTCGCACACGGTGTATTGGCAAGTCCCTTGCTTCGACAGTGCGGCAAGGAGCGCACAATTGAATATCTGCTAGAGGAATTCATGGTCATACATAGAAAATCTGCTCTATACCATCCATAGGCAAATGGACAAGCTTAGGCCACAAATAAAACACTATGCATGGTTCTCACTAAAATTGTATCAGAGACAAGAACAGATTTTGTTGGGATCAGCAGCTACACTCAACACTATGGGAATATAGGGTAGCTTGCAAAACATCGATAGGAACGACACCGTACAACATGGTGTTTGGCCTAAATGCTATATTACCCATAGAGTTTTTAATTCCAACTCTACGAGTAGCGAAACGCTTAGAATGGACAGGGCATGAGCTCTCTTCAAGAATAGATGACCTTCACAAGCTAGATGAACTTTGACTGAGAGCTGTAGCTTTGATCTCATGCAATATGATACCCAAGGCTAACAAACAGGGAACTGCCAACCATGTTTAGTACAGGTATGAAAAGTCACCGACCGCAGTGCAAAGATCAGAGTTAGTAAAACGAGAAAAACAAGTATGGGTGCGGAAGGATAGAAATGACATGGCAGACAGAAAACAAGACAACGGAGGAAGTCAACATAAGCCGATAGTTCAACCAAACACCAAGGGAATAACACAGATATGGATCCCAAAGAAAATGCTCAGGAATAACTCAAATGAAACTTGCATTTGGATCCCGAAACCGAAGCAAAAGGAACTCCCTTCAGTACAAGCAACATCGGAAAGCAGACAACTGCATAATAAACCAACACAATGATTTATGTGGATGCCCATCAGCAGCAAAACAATGGCAACCAATGCAGTAGCAATAAACCCTAAATAGGCAAAGACAAGCTACCAATGGAAAGCAAAAAAGATACGGTCTACGGCCATTCCGGCCAAGCCAATTCTCTCCAAAGAGACAACTACGACCATATCAAGAATAGCGACAAAGCAAGAGACTTTTGCAAGAAAAACAATCAAACAAAGAGCAATAGAGTTACAGCTTTTACTTGCAAAGAAAACAAGAAACCTCGACAGCGAATGCCAATAAGCATTTTGCTTATACCCTTCTCTTGCACAACATCAATTTTTCCATGCATTGACCGAGTATGCATAAAATAGGGCCACATTACACGGCCAAGCATTAGCACAATTTTTTCAACCTATGCACAACACATACTCCGAGGCGATACCTTGTCGTATGGGAGGACTCCGGCTAGGAGGGGGGGAGGTATTCTCAAATGCGGACCCAATAGAAGAAAGAGCAAAAAAGGACATGATTTTCGACTATTTTTAAGGGTTGTTGTTTGATTGCAAAATTTTATGGACTAACCCAAGTACATGTGCCCTTATACAGCATGAATCTACAGGTATATGGAGCCAAACGCCAAATCAAGCCCCTAGGTGTGTGTATATAAGTAGAAATAGCAATTTTTCAGACAAAATATTGGTAAAACGGAGAAATCCGGCCATAAAAACTGCATGTGAGTATATATAATGTTTTGCGGTGATGTTTTTTATTTATTATATTTTTTGGAGATTTTTTGGTTTGATTTGCTATTTTCTTTTTAATTTTTCTAATTTTCGGCTGGAAAAACTTCAAAAATACAAAAAGCAGGTGAAAAACGGTCGTAATGAAAAACAAAATATGGGGATGATCAGTGACTATAGGACAACCTATGGTACAGTGGGGGTGCAATTATGAGACTGGAGCGGAAAGCGTATTTTGACCAGATTTTGACCGAAATGCCAGATTTCTGGTAAACAGGGAAAATGAAGTCCAAATCAAGAAATTTTTGAGCCTTAACCGCATCTCACAAGAAGTTGGGAGCACATGTCAAATTTCATGAAAAGTGGTTTGGGGACCTCCATTATAAGAAATTTTCACCTCATTTTTAGCTCATTTTCACTATTGACCTTTGAGAGAGAGCTTCTGCCACCTAGAGCGAGCGGAACTTTCAACAGCTTCCACGTTGCGCACGACTACCCGACGAGCTTCAGACATGAGAGGTAGGCTCACCACCTTGAGCTTTTCGCGCATGTTTGTCGTTTTGTCGTGAAAAATAGCGTAGGGTTCACACAGAAAGCGAGCAGTAGAGACCTACAACTAGAAGTGGTGGCCACCTAACGGCTAACCCAAAAGCAATGAGACTTCATCGACAGCTTACCCTAGCATAGGAGACCAGTCTTGGATGCCCAAAGGCAGTAGAAAACCATCGGAAAAAACCCTAATTCCTAGAATCCCGCAAGAGGCCACCAAATGGGAAATCGGCAAAGAGGCGCCCAAATGCTACCAAAATTCATGGGTAGGAGCATCTCGACATGCTCGACAAGTCTATGTATCCCACATGACCAAAAGGTGACCCGAAGCGGCACTAAACTTCAGAAACGGCATCAGACACACAAAGCGTCAAATAGCTCTCGCGGCCAAACCGCATGTCCGTTTGCCACCAAACTTCAAGAGCGGCTTTCCTAAACCATAAAAAACCAAGTCCTATGGTGGTAGACCACCACAAGTCATCAAAGACATGTAAACGCAACCACAGGTGCTTCTAGAGCGACAAATTGCCAAATGGAGCTCTAGTGAAGCCAAAGTCGACAAAAACCATACGGCAAAAAAACGGCTTGGAGGCTCTGAAATCCACACAGGGAGTTACTTTCTATCCATTTGACTTTTTTGTTGAAATTAGGCTTAAAAGGGACTCATGGGAACTAAGGGCAGGCACCAGTGCCAGATTCCATGAAAAAATCATCAGGAGGCATCCTACGCATAGGATGTCTCAAGGCCATTTCAGGGCACAAAACCCAACATTTTTCATCACACACATTTTCTGAATAGGCTTTACATGCTAGCCACCAGTTTTCATCACATTTGGACCAACATTGACCTCATATGCAGGAAAAAATGGAAAGTCAGGGCATAGAGGCAATAATGGGCCATGAACCTACCAAAACTTGTCCAAATCACATGAATTTTGCACAACACATAGCCAACCAATCTGTGTGGTCACCTGCAAGAAATGATGAAGTAGACATCCTATGCGTAGGATGTCTATTTGACATTTTTGGCCTACAGAGGGTATTTTTACATTCTAGATCTTTTCATATCATCTTCAAGAGCTCATATACCAAGTTTGAAGCCATTCTAATCATTTTGACCCCCAACACCTTCAAAATACACTTTTTGACATTCAAATGGCTCAAACAAATGCTCCAAAAAGGGTTTAGGTATATATGCTTCATCTGTGCAATCCCTTTCTAAGGTAATTCTTCTCATTTGAAACTCCCATTTTCTAAGGCTCCACACATCCAAATAGGTGTGTCCTTGTTTAACCAAGATGGAAAATTTGACTGAGTCAAATTCTTGAATGGGTGTTTTCACTACATCTCTATAAGTGTGGTCTTTCAAATTAACTCTTGTGATTAATCCCACTTGATTCAAGTACAAGTTATTGTTTCCCCAATCTTGAATGATCTTTACTTGCCGCATGAATGGTCTTCCCAAGATGATTTTATAGTTAAGTTTCTTTCCAAAGCCCACTATCGCAAAAGTATGTTGATAATCAATTCCACATGAGAAAAAGTATATCATAGGGTTTTTTCTATGTGTGTAACTACATTTGAGTTTGTCTGATGGATGGTTTCCCCCATGATTCCCATATTGCTTTTGTGGCTATGTCTATGCTACCTCCACTGTCTAGTATTACCATGGTTTCTACATCATTATATCTTATCTGAAGGATTGTGTTTTCTTCTTCCCCTTCATAGTATTCTCCAACTTTGCTCATAGGGATGGATCTAATCTCTTTGTTATCCAATTCATGTCTCAATTTACACCAATTTTTTGCAATTAGCCCTATTATCCCCACCTTCTCTAGAGTTTTTTGTAAATCATTCCATAAATATGGTACAATATTTAATACTTCTCCCAAAGTAAAAGTACAATGAATGGATGTTTTCTACCTCTAGGGTCTATTACACTCTTTTTACATGAGTGGTTTTTCACACTCTAGACTCATCTTTGTTGTCTCGTAAGTAAGAGGGTAGTGTTTTGAGAGTCATTGGTTTAGATATTCTTGATGCTTCAGAACCACAATCCTCATACATGGATTGTATATCATTGTCCATATCAAGAGGTAGATTGTCTAACCAAACTTCCTCTATAGGATCTGACTTTAGAGTTATGCTCCCATCATTAATGTCTCACTTTTTCGCATTAATGTCATGGCCTGTCTTCCTCCATGAACGGAATTCCATCTAAAGCATCTTCATTGCTGTCACGCACTATGAGTTTTGGATCTTTAGTTTCAAGGTGGGGTTCTACCACCACTTTGGATTTCTCTTTATTGGTTTCTCTCACAAGCTCCTAGGGTTTTGTTATACTCTCAAGCTTGGGTTTTTGTTTTCTAGCATCTCTTGGGTAATTCTTACCATGTTTTGATAAGCTTCAAGCTTAACTGCTTCCATATCTGGAGAAGGATAGTTTTTCCATTTGTTTTTTATATTTTGGCCTGGTTTAAGTCCCGCTTGAAAAGTTTCCAAGGTTGCATTGATTGGCTCAAAAAACTTTTCTACCAAAATTGATCCTCTAGATTTTCTTGTGGTTTCCTTGATTTCACTTCCAATTTATCACTTTTTCCTGGAATAGTTTCTTAGATTTTTCCTCAATTTTTTCTTTTTTTTTTGTTTTCTCGTCTCATACCTTTGGCTTCTTCTTTTCTTGTTTTTTTGAGAGAAATTTTTAGTATTCTTTGATTCATCTGAGGCGTTATGTTCTTGTTTCTTAGCCTGGACTCTAGTGATCACCTTGATTGGAATAATAGGTTCACTTTCCAAAGAACTACTAGGCATCACTTGGACTACATTCACCATTGCTTTTCCCTGGTTTAACAAATTTCCTAGCTAGTCTGTAGGGAAGTGTCCACCTTTTTTGCAACATTGTGTACAAAAATCTTCAACTGGCTTTATATTTTTGGCGATTCTGAGCATTCATTTTTACAATGACCATCTGCACAAGAATTCTGGAACTTTCTAGTCCTTGATTTAATCACGGTCTTACCATTTGAGGTCTAACACCTTGATAAGCTGCAAAGTACATCTGTGTAAGCTCTGGTGTACCATAAGTCAGAGGTTCTTCCATTGAAGGTGGATGTGAATTATACCATTCTCCTTCTACCATTATTGTAGATGGGCTAGTCTCAACATAAGGTGTAACAGGCACTAGTGCTTGTTCATCTATGACTCCTTCTGAATGCATGTACTTTACAGACACTACATATATAGAGGTTGTTGACCCAACACTGGTTGTGGTCTTTCCATACCCATCGGTGGTCTTTGTGCTGGGGCCATATTAGGCTGATATATGTACATGGGTTGTCCTTGTGGCCTCATAGGCACATATTGAACATTTCCATCGTACTTTGGCCGGTAATAACACTCATTGGTCTCATGGATGTGGTCCATTTACCCTTAATAGCACACCATTTTTGTGGCTTAATCGGTTATCTCTGTTGAGGTATCCCTTGCCCCGGTCCTTTCATATGTGCCTTTTGCATATTATTCATCATTTTGTTTATCCTTTTGAGGATGTCCTCTATGTCTATAAGTGGTGTTGCAGCAGCTGTCTCTACTTGTGTTGGTTTTGTGGATGTTGTTTTCTCACTCTGAGTATCCTTAGGGACATATTGTTCATTGAAAATATCACAATTGTCTCCCAAGTCAATATCATCTAGTACACACTCTTCTAGTGTCATATACTTCTTTCTATACAGTATAGCATGAAGTTCTTTATTGAGCAATCCTTCTAGGAACAATTGACATTAATCTTTCTTTTACTCAAGTATTTCTAATGTTGGGCATCAAGGAATGTATTACTCCATCCTAGCTGCACAATCCCTAAAAGACTCACCTTGTTTCTGTTTGAAGCTAGAGATTTGAGCTACTATGTTTTATTTGATCCCAGTTTTGAAACATGCAACTACAAATCCCTGAGCTAATGTATTTAAATCCATGATTGACCTTGGTGGAATGTTTTGGAGCCATGTCAAAGATTTTTCTTCTAAATTCATTCCAAATCCCTCAAATTGAGTGTGGAAATAAAATATGCGTTCTGCTCTTAGCACTTGCTTGAAGCTAGCTAAATGGTCACATGGATCCCATAATCCACCATATTTTCTAACTCATTTTTTAAAATCACCTGGTCTGACATGTCTATTTGGCTCAACACCCACTCTTCTGGCAGTTGGATGTCTTGAGTCCTTCAAACCAATCTGTTGGAAATAGTGACTCATGTAGTCCTAGATTGGCTTTAATGTCACTCGATTTTCTTTCTGATGAGGTAGGTTTGGGTTTTTTTTAATTGCTTCCAAAATATATCTTGTGGAGTTCTTCTCTTGGAATCGGATTAGGCCCTTGCCCTAATATCCAATATCTTATGGAGTACCCTTGGTATCTGGTCTGTTCTACCTCCTCATGACTCATCATAACAAAGTTATTGTTATAACAATCTCTAAATAGGTAAGGTGGTAGATCTGCTGAACCCTTGTCTTTGATTTTAAAGATATGGTTGATCTTCATGGGTGTTAATTGCCCTTGTTTGACATGAGAGGTCCATAAAAGATCCTTGACGTTCCTATCCTCCCAACAATAGACTCCAATCATAGGATTATCCGTGCTAAGCCGTTTCAAAGGTTTTAGATCAACTTGATCGTATCCCTCGAATTCTAAAGTCAATGGACCTTCTTTTGCTGACATGTCCAGAGTTATTATGTTCACTTCTAACCCCCATTTGTCTATCACATCAGGATTTACAACTTTTACATACTAAGTCCCGTTTTTATTCATATACATTTTTCTTTGTTTGTTTGCTCTGATTTCCTCCTCAAACTATATGTCATGGCCATTAATGAAAATGGAATTCTCCTTAGAAGGATCCAGGTAAACCTGAGCTCCATGGACATTAGTCTTATAAAGGTGAGTATGTGCTTATATCGCATTGTCGGTCCGGTTCTTGACTGAGTCAAATAGGAAGACATGAGTCAGATGTTGAGTCGGAATAAATATCTGAGACTTCTTCTAAGATAGTGCCCGAGTGATCACCTTGATTCACGCTCTCTTCGATGGATACTCTACTAGCGGTCTCTTCAAATATGCCTTGATTTGCTAGTATACGATCAGATCTATGGTTCATATAGACTTGTTAAGCCCTAGATAGAGTACTTACCATGTCGGATTGAATTGTTTTTTGTTTTTCCACTTGACTTGAATTCAAATCCTGTCAAGCTCCCAATTCTTTGCCTGCAATCTGGTTCTTGTGTCAGTTTTAACCAAGTTAGCTATTTTCTCTCAAAGAATGTACAATTTTTGCACACTATTGTGACTTCAATCTTAGCTAAGTGATTCAGCAAATGAGACTTCCAAATTTCACCCTTGTAAAGAGCTAAAGGACTAATCTGCAACCTCAAAACTGAGTTAACATGTACTAATTTAGATCTAATGGAATTAAACTTGAACATTAACCTTGTATTATGTTGTTCTAGCATTGTACAAGCTCAAAAGTTATAAATCTTATCTCTAGAGCTCAAAAGTAAATAATCTAATTATTTACTTTTCTCAAATTTTCTCCCTTTTTATAATTTTTTTTCCATATAGATACCTTGTTGAAGTCTCTGGACAAGTTTCACTGAGTTTGAACAAGATTTGCCCAAGTTATCAATTGTTTAGTGTCTGCAGACTCAGTTTTCAAGAATCTAGCTTAAGTCTAACTTTTGTGATCCAAATTCCACCAAATCTAATAGTTGGAGTCTACTTAATATGCTTGACCTTGTAGAATACTCAATTGTGCAAAAATTTTCAATTCTAGAGCAGATGTAAATATTCACGATTATTTACTTCTGAGATTTTTTAGCAACTTTTTGCCAAAATGTTGATACAAACAGGTAAAGAAACTCAACTTAAGCTCCCTAGCCAAGTTTCACTAAGTTTGGATAAATTCTACTCAATTTGTCTACAATTTTGTGTCTGCAAACTCACTTTACAAAACTGGCCACAATTTTCACTTTATAGATCCAAACCTTACCAAGTTTGATGTGAGTGCTCAATACAACATAAAAGAACTTGTGGTATGCTTGGTTGGCCAAAAAAGTTTGAAAATTGGACAAGTTTTTTGGTAAATTTTAGCATATTTTTTATCATCAGAGCATACACACATGCTAAACAATTTAAACTAAGCCTTTGAGTCAAGTTTCACTAAAATTGACCAAGATTTATCAAGTCAAACTCAAGTTCTCGACAATCAGTACAGAATTTAGTTTTTATCAAAGTTTTTAGTTTGTTTTGTGATCCAAATTCTATAGCCTTCACAAATCATGCATAGAGCCTCTGGTATCAACCTTTGTTCATTTTGAGCTAAAAGTAAATAATCACGATTATTTAGTTTTAGCCTAAAATGAACACTTTTGTAATTTTTTCAATGTTCAATCTTTTTGTGACATGTTTTAAGGCCTTGAGTCAAGTCAAAACTTAATTTTGCCTAAATTCTCAACAAAATGTAAATAATCAGAGTTTTTACAAACTATAGAAAATTTACCTCAAATGGATCTTTAAGCTTTCCCACTCATTCATACAACTTTTATAAGGATAATCTTCAATTAGATTCAATAGTTGATAGCCTTTTGGTGTTGTTTCAAGCCATAGACCTAAAGCAACTTCACATAAACAACTCACAGATGATTCCTTTGGAGTGAGCAATGTTTTGAGATCCCACCTCGGATTCTACTTACCCTGCTCCTAGGTTCTTTTGCAATTGGGTTGTGAAAAGTCTCTACATACACTTGTTTTATTGTTTTTTATGGGTTTTTCATCTTTGATCTTAAGACTTGTCTTCTATACCGATCATTCTCAAAATCCTAACCTAATCCTACAATCCTACAAGGTATTTAGCAAGTACAATCTACTCCCAAGCTACCTCAACACAGCAAAAGACAACACTCTTAAGCTATGCGATTTTAAAGAGAAATTTGTACTCTAGCTGATCCTAGAGGAAGTGAAAGGAAAATTACACAAGACACTCTTGTTTTCTCTAGTTTAGGTATATTCGATTCCCACGGAAATGGTGCCAAATGTGGATGGGTTTTCTAACATCACTCTTTTCTTATTGCAGACATAAGGAGAACCACGAACATAATTGTCAATCCATGGGATGAAGCTCACTTGACTACTGCATAGAGGCTACAATAGGGTGTCAATCTCTTGGAAAACAACAGACAACTCGCATCTAACACAAGCTACATTCAAATGACCTAAGTCATCAAAAGCTAATCACTAATTGGTAAACAAACCATAACAACATTCGAATGTTACGGAACTTCTAGGACAAGTATATAAGACCTAAGGGCACATGCTTATGGTCTCAAAACTCACTTTTGATGAGATGCAAAAAACGTGATTATTAACAACACTGAGATTATGACTTGGTCGTTTCTAACCCCGAATGCATCTAAATGCTTAGTAATGATTCCCCAATACCCCACCTATGCTTAGTTTGTGATTTCCTAGCTTAAATTCCATTTATGATAAAATTAGACCTCTGGTTGGCGACGCCAAAAGCTATAATTTACCATGATATGTTTACGCAAATGGGTAGAGCTCTTACCTGCGGTAGCAACACAACACACGGCACTACAATGTGTCAATTGACAAGGGATTAGGAAGCATGAGAAGGAGAGAAGTGAGTGTCGTTAGCTCACGCTGTGTATTTCTTATCCGAAACTGATAATAACTTTTTCAAAAATTGGCTTTTATACCTTAGCCTATATTTCATAAAGGTCAAATACTAATCTTTTGGGAGCTCTAACTAAGGATAAATTGATATAATCTGGAAGCTTATAGCTTTGGTGTTGGACAGATACGCCGCGACGGACGTCAGCACAGCGAGAACTCACCTAACAAGATTTGTCAGCTAAGGACGAAGCTCGACCCGCAGGCGCGTGGAAGAGGGTATAGGGTGTCAACCTACACTCGACCGACTCCTAACTAATTCCTACAGAGGTTCTACCCAATGTCTAAGTCACAGCCTTCAGGAGTGCATAAGAGGATACTTCCTACAACACTTTCTAGAGCCGAACACCCATCAAACAATCTCGAAACACCACAGAACTTGAAGGAGACCCTACTAACACCAATAGGTCGCTCTCCCTAAGGTCTATGAACCAAAACCCCAACCCAAAACACTCGGTGTACAATCACGTAGGATGTCTCGCCGAAATTTGCAGGTCATTTTTTTCGAAATCTAAAGTGCATAATATGTAGCTCTACTCAATGTGAACGCGTGGATATGCTACAATGCAAAATCGAACAACTTATGCTCACCAAATCACCAGATGAAGCTCGTAGATGGAGCTCGCAAAACCGGACCATACACGCGCAATGTAGGTATCCGCGCGTAGCTCTAGTTGGGGGCAACATGCTGCACTTCTCCGCACTCGATTCCGACCACTGGTGCACACGTAGCGTCAAGATGAAGCTCACACTCTCTCTCGTACACAGTACGCTCACTCACAAACTTCAAAACTTTTTAAAATGACAAAAGGTTTTTTCATTAAGGTCAAAAATTGGTATAAATACCTTACAATTCTCAAACCCTAAAGTTCCAAATTAACCATCTACTCAATCTAAATGTCAAAACTGGGATACAATCTGGAAACTTCTGTAAGCCCCAATATTTCCAAGGTGAAATGTCGGGTTTTCTCAATAAATGAATAATTACAAAAAATGATGATTTGCCGAGCAGTCAATTTTCGTAGGGTGTGTCCAGCTTCTAACATTTGGCTCAATGATTACAATATCCACTTGGCAAATAAGAGTTACAATATTCTCGATTTATCAAAATAATAAGTGTTTTTACAATAAAGCTCCCGAAAATTGTTACATGGGTTAGCTTGCTGCTAGCAGGTAAAGATGTCCATTAATAGGATGAGGACTAGGAGGGCATATGATCATGATGATCTAGTAGAAAAGCACTTTATACATGGTAGAGGTTCTTGCAGTTCTATTCAATCGTGTCATAAGTGAGGGTCTTCTTGAGACACACATTGTAGGTAATTATATGAGCAATCAGATTATAGAAAGATTCCACATTATGGTTCACTCCTATGTATATTCTCCTTTTTTACTATTAACACTAGGTTGGTAATGGGACACTTTTATGTCCTGTTAAGTGACCATTTTCCGCAGGGTATGTCCAGCTTCTAACACTCCCCCCCTCCTTGCTCATGTCTTCCCCGACATGGCTGTTGAGCTGCTTCTTTATCGTATGGTTTCTCGCATCTTGAGCAACAACTCGTATCTTGCATGTAGATCCAGTAGTGTTGGGCCGAATATATCAATGTTGATGGTGAAGAAGCCGGTGTAGAAAGCTTCTTCAAAGGCCTAGAGGTGATAGGATGGCAAAAACATGATCCTTTGATACAATGCATGTATCACCTCCTTGGAAGGCTGACCAGAGAGATCATATGCACATCTGTAAGTATCTTGAAAGAAGAAGATATTGTCTGTCGCCTGGCCCGGTTTGAACCTTTCGAAGACTGCCAAAAGGGTTTTGCAGATCTTCCTCATCATTATGCAAGAAAGGTCAGGTGAGCCAGTGAACAATTTGATGGCACTCGTTAGGGTTTTCACCATGTATTGAACACTTATTCTCTCGCCTGCCTTCAAGCCTGGCAGCTTCGGATAGTTTAGCAACTGGGTTGGCTTCTTTGTAGTAGCTCCTGGGCCTTCCACGTTCCTTGGTAGAGGGCAGAATCTTAGGTTATCTCTGATGATTTTGGGTGCCTCTACCAAATGGATTAGGTATTGTGGATACTTCGTCAACCATGCCTTTCTCCACCTGGACTGGGAGTCGACTATCAACTTTGCCCCTTCAGGCTGGCAGATATCTGTTGTGTAGAGTGGCACTGTTGGCTCTTCTCTGATTCTCTTGTTGATGGTGGCGGCTTCATACTTTAGCAAAGGATATGGAAGAGAGGGCTGTAGCTATTCACGCCGAAGGTTGCTGGCATCTATCTTTTGAATGGTCATGGATTTAAAAACCCTCTGCTCCCATTCCAAGGCTTCCTTGGCCGTTTCTCTGATTTCTGCCTCTATGGCCTTGCGCAGCTTCTCTTCCTCTTCTTGTGTCAGATCTTGTGGCTCTTGAGAGGGTCCTACTAGGATTTCCTCTTGCATGGGTGTGTCCACAGGATCTGCCACATTCTCTAGGTCTATGCCTTCCATGGCTGCTAGCCTTGTGCTTGGCTGCTCTTCTGCCTGCTGGTCTCTCAGCTCTTCTATCTACTTTTGGAGTGTCTGTTTCTCTGCTTCAGCTTGTTCTCCCATGTTCACGAGGAGGTCGTTCAACTCGGCGTTTATCTTCTCCGCCTCCTCGAGATTTCTCTGATATTTTCTAGCTCATCTTGCATTGTTTTCTGCTCTTCTTCCATGCATGCTTGCATCACCACCGACCCTTCTACCATCATCAACCTTTGCTTCTTCTATAAGGTCAACTCTTTCTAGAGCTCTTTCATCTGTTCTTCATAGATATGGCTCTCTGTAGTGGTGTGAGTCGAGATAGTAGCTCTGACTCTAGCAGGAGATGCCCATAGCCGTTGGATGGTTTGATCTTTAACTTTAAGCTGGTCCTTGAGCTCAAGGACCTCATCCTGGCTAGCCTCCTGCTCTATTTCTGCCTTCTCTTTGGCATTTTGCATGGCCTCAACCTCCTTGGACTCCTCAGCAAATTATAAGGTTAGGTTATCCCTTTCCCTCTCTGCATCTGTCAATGACTTGTTGAGTTGTCTATATTCCTCTTCGGCTCCTTGCAGTCTTTGAGCTGCTTCTTGATTTTCTCTTTCCATTTCCTGGCATCTTTGTAATGCCTTTGTCAGACTGGCTTGCAGCTCTGCTTCTCTCTCTATCTGCCTTTGGCTTTGTTTTTGTAATGTGTCGACTTCAAGATTTATCTGCACTTCAGTGGATTTAAGGGTTGCCATTTCACAGATTGTGCTCTTAGCCCGGTTAGCTTGGTCATCACCACATCCCAATCATTGGTGGGCGGGTGCATGTCCACTGTATCAGTGGCCATCTCCTTTAGCTCCACTAACCGCCGCAGGCTCTACATTTTCTCTTTGGGCCCCGTGCTTGCCAAGTCTAATGCGACTGTGGAAGCCTCTTCTTTTGAATATCTGGTAGCTAGTAGGTCTAAAAATGTGTTATATCTTGCTTCACTTGGCTCTGGCTGCTAACTTTTAGGCTTAGCCTCTTCCTTTGGTTATTTCTCTTGGCTTTTTTCTTGCTTTGACTCTTCTTGGTCTTCTGGTTTGTCTTGCTCCTCTTTCTCTTCTTGTGGAGGGCTACGAGGAGGTGGTGAGGGCGGTGGGCTTGACTCACGGCTGGACGGTGGAGTTGTCGGCCTTTTCTTGAAATCCCTATCCGCCTTTGTCTTCCTTTCTCTCTCTTGGCCTTCCTGCTCCTCTAGCAGTTGCCGCCGGACTTGCTCCACTTCTGCTTTTGTAAATGGTACATGTGGGATATTTTCCGTTGTGGCATCCAGAATCTCAAAATTCTTAATATAGTCGTCGAATTTGTCTCTGTGCACACTTCGGGATGATCCCGACATTGCTTCTAGAGACGGCTTCCATATCTCGTTCAAATCTCCTTTGAGGGATCTTTCGGCCCTGAAACTTTCCATCAGCCGCTCTAGCCTTGCTACTTTCTGTGATTTCATCTCTTTTACTGACACTTGGACAGATTCCTTCTTTCTCTTCTTCAGCTCTGGCTGCTCTTCTGCACGGTTTCTAACCGGCGTTTGAAACGGGTTGCCACCCTTGGTGCTTTGGGCCATTCGTCTTCCTTATCTTCCTTGAGCCTCAGCCAGTCGTTCTATGATGGAGGGTCAGGCCATCTCCCCTTGGCGTGACATGCTCCATAAATCACCTTCGTGATTAGCTCAACCGGCACGATGTATGTGGAGTTCTTGTTGCCCATCTTCACCAGATTATCATGTATATAAGCTGCATAATTGATTACCTTCGGCTTAATTTTCTGCATCTCCCAGATGAATGTTGTGGCAATTGCTGCAGGCGGCATTCTGTACTTTTGTGGCCGCTTGGTACACATATGGAAATACTGATTGTACAACTGACTCATGATTGCCACTTTGGGGTTGGCAATGTCTTCAAAAGTGTAGCTGCCTTTCTTTTCAGTGTACACCTTTACTTCGTCTCTTCTTTTCGTTACACTATCCCCTTTGTTGGAGAGGTCTAGTGCAGCTGCCACTACTCTCTCTACGATTAGAATCTCCGTGCCTGGCTTGCCCTGCAGATCCGTAACTCGGGCCACTCCATCTTCTTTGATTCTCGTCACAAATTCCCATACTCTTTTTATGTCAATACCTGCCGGCAGAGCTTCAAAATAATTGTGGAGATCAATCTTCTCTAGATACTCTGCCATCTTGCTTCTGACGAACTCATTGAGCTCCCGCGGTAGCATTGGTAGCTCTATCACATTTCCTTCGGTGTCTTTGAACACACCCTGGTAGATCTTTAGATCATTGGACTAAAATTTCAGCAACAATGGATATATGTGTGAATACATCTATGCCTACTCAATTTTGCAATGAGGATGGTTATGACATAATTTCCATACAAAAGATTTCAACCATTCACATTGAAGATGAAGTTCATGAACCCAAGGACTTACTGAAAGCTCAACAAGTCTTTTTAAACCTCTATTATGATGCTACTGATGAGTTTGAAGAACATTCAACTTCATCGGACGATTCTGGGTCAGAAAAAGAACATGTTTGAGCACAACTACTCCTAAAAGGAGGAGAGGATTTTTTTTTAACTTTCCAAACCAAAAAACAAGAAGACAAAAATGGTATATTTTAGAAGAGAAAGTGAAACAGAAAACTTGAAATCTATACCTATGCCATGAGTTTCTAGCAGAACAGAGTTTTGATGCACATGATTCTGTCAAAGACAAAATCACGGGTAGATATTCTTTAGACAACAAACAAGGAACATCAAAAACATCAAGGAAAATGAGAAAGAAAACTCAATCAAAACCTAAACACCAAGATGATGAATCATCCATGACACGGGTTGAACGAAAGAAAACATATCAAGAATTGAAGAAAACTCTAAAGGAGATGTATATCACTAAAATGGAAACAACTGAGAAAGAGGGTAAAGATGTAATGAGTGTTCCATCCCATTACAAGAAATATACTCTCCAAGATCGAAAGATCATAGTCGAACAACCCGTAAGGGAATTATGAAAATGGGGTGAGTCATATAAAGGACCTGAAAATACAAAGAAAATAGATCTACCCGACTTAGGAGAAGAGCCTAGACCTACCTACATTGCAAACTACTTGTTTGATGAGAAGAAGAGCTTTTGGTAAGCTTACTGAAATAATACCGAGATATCCTTTCTTAGTCTTATAAAGATCTCAGGGGTGTTCATCCATAAATTTTTCAACATACTATACATATGAGAGATGACGCAAAACCAAGTAGATAACGTCCATATACTTACTATAATGAAACATTTGCCAGAAAGATCAAAGACGAGATAGAATGGAAAAGATCAAGAAAGCTGAATTCATTTATGAAATTGAACACACAGATTGGGTGTCTCCAAGTGTGGTGGTACCCAAGAAAAATGGAAAATTAAGAGTGTGAGTCAAGCTCAAAAAATTGAATGCAACCACCATTAGAGATAACTACCCTCTCCAATCAACCAAGAATATTCTAGAACGAGTTGCAGGAAAAGAATCTTACAGCTTTCTAGACGGATTTTTGACGTACAATTAACTTTTGGTTGATCCCAAAGATTGGCATAAAATTGCCTTTGCAATTGAATGGGGTGGTTTTGCCTATAGGGTTATGCCTTTGGGTTAACTAATGCTCCTGCCACCTTTCAAAGATTGCTGAGTCATGCTTTCAAAGAATATCTTAGGAATTTCTTGGAAGTATGTATGGATGATTTATGTGTACATTCATCAATCCGAGCTGATCATTTTGAACATCTCAAAGAGATCTTCAAAAAATGTAGACTTTATAGGATTTTCTAAATCCTAAAAAGTGCACATTTATGGACAGACAAGAAGAAGTTCTTGGACATATAGTGTTTAAAAATGGCATAGCAATCAATATGGATAAAATTCATGTTATTGCTAAATTTCCTAGATAGACAATAGTCAAAGGGGTTCAAGCTTTCATGGGACATTGTGGATATTATAGACGATTCATTTACATGTATACTATAATCACAAAACCCATGTATAGCCTGATTACACTCTTTGTATGGATTAATGAATGTGAATAATCCTTTATAAAGATTAAGAAAGCTCTCACTTTAGCCCAATATTGAAAGCACCAGATTGAAATAACATATTCCATATACATGTTGATGCTTCCAATTTTGCCATTGGGTGTGTATTAGCTCAACCAGGAGACGACAAATTTGATTTTCCAATTTCTTATGCTAGTAGACAGCTGAATGTGGCAGAGAAGAATTATGCAACCACCATTCGAGAAGGATTAGGGATGGTCTATGCCATAAAAAAGTATAGACATTAGCTATTAGCCAACAAATTTGTGCTCTTTGTGGACCTCCAAGCTTTATTGTACTTTGTCAACAAGCCATGCAAGACAGGGAGAATAGTGAGATGGTTCATTATTCTTTTAGAATTTGATTTCACTGTATTTTTAAAAAAGGGCACCACACACCAAAGAGTAGATCATTTATCAATGATTATTTCAAAGGACAACCACCAAAAGGGGTAGATGATGATATACTATATGAATATCTGTTCTCTGTGGAAATGATACCCCGTTGGTCAAAATATTAGGTTTCATTGATGACCATATCTCAAGTGGGTTCTCAAAGACCACTTCCTATTACAACACGATTAATTGGACAGTTGGCTATGTATCAATTACTAGCAAGAAGGCTATACATAATAAATTGAGATGGAATATTGCTTTTGTGTTTTAATCTTGAGGAGAAAACCCAATACCTAAGTCAAGCACACATTACCATAGTAGGACTTCACTTTGCGAAAAACCAAACTATGCAACGGATCTTGAGACTAGGAGTATTTTGGCCAACCATGAGAAGTGATGTTCATTCATTTGTGACAAACTGTCTTGAATGCCAGAAACAAACACCCAGACCTCATGTGACATTCTTTCACATATCACTCGTTTCTAAGTGGAGTAACTATTTAGTTACTTACTTATCAAGTAGAACATTTCTAGAGGATATGAGTAAATTCCGCCAAAGAGGTATTGAAACTGAAGCAAGAGACTATGCTCTTATTGGAAACTAATTGTATTGGAGAGGAAAGGATCAACATTTGTGTCTCTGCGCAAATGAAGATGGATATATACCCACGCTAGCACAAGCACATGTTGGATAAGCTGGAGATCACTTTTCTAGTGAAACCACTACTAGAGCAATTTTAATGGTAGGCATATGGTGGCCAACACTTTGAAGATGCCAAAGAATGTTAGAAGGTGCAATGCATGCCAACAAGAAAAAATTCCAACAAGGGTAGATAGCTTGCCTTTAAGACCAATGATGGGGGGTAGAGCGTTTGCAAAATGGGGCATAGATTTTGTCGGACCAATACAACCACCTGCTTATAGAGATCAAGTTTAGTATATAATTGTAGCTACGGACTATTTGACCAAGTGGACAGAGTCTAAGGCAACCAGGAAGAATGGTGCTAGAACCACATGCACATTCTTGTATGAGAATGAATTTACAAGATATGGACTTCCAATAGAAATCATCAGTGATCGAGGAACTCATTTCCTCAATGAGGTAATTGAGCATTTGCTGAATAAATTTATGGTCATTCATAACAAATATGCTCCATATTATCCACAAGCAAATGGACAAGCTGAGCACACGAATACAATTCTTAGCTCGGTATTGACTAAAGTGGTTAGTTCAAGACAAACTAGTTGGAAAATGAATATGCATGCCGCTTTGTGGGTGTATAGAGTTTCATTCAAGACCCTTTCATCTTGTTTATGGTCTTGATGCCATACTTTTGATATTATTTCTATTGCCAACACTAAGGGTAGCAAAGATCTTGAATGGATGGGACATGAATTTTCAAAGAGGCTTGAAGATTTAGAAAATCTTCATGAGCAAATACTAACAGCTGTAGCTCACATCTATGCACAAAAATGGAAGCAAAAACAAATTTTTGATTCACATCTAGTCACAAAAATCTTTATAAAAAAAAGACCTAGTTTTAGTTTCCTCCCTTAAGTAAGACATTCCCAAGTTCAAGAAAAAGGAAAATGGACCGTTTATCATTGAAGATGTATCTCCAAGTGGAGCAGCTAAGTTGCTCATTGTAGATGGTGAACCAATGGCTAATTGGGTTAGTGAATGCCGCTTAAAGAAGTACCATTTGCCACTAACCAATGATTTGCTAAAGAAGTTGACAGCAAGTTATTGATGAATCTCAAGAGGAAGGTCGAATTTGAGTACTCAAAAGAAAAGTTGCTTTCAAAAAGCAACAAACACCTATCCCCATCAACACCTTGGAACCAAATGAAAGACTATGGGAATAACAAAATGATGCAGTATCCATGGATGATGAATGGTTGTATGGAATTGACCTTCGTATCACAATACAATTGAACGGTCATAGTGCATTAGTAGATACTGGAGCTGAAAGGAATGCAGTCAGTTATTCCACTTACAAGAAAGCTACGAATCAAGTCTTTAGCATCGGGAATATCTACTATCAAAGGTTGCAACAAAAACCCAACACCGACATTGAGAGTAGTAAACTTGAATGTGATAGTAAATGGATTTTCATGCCTTCATCAATTTGTATGCATACCAAATGAACATATGAATGAAACGATGATTCTTGGAATCTCATGGATGCAGACATACAAGGTAGTACTAGATTGGCACACCAATCAACTCAATCTATCACTTAAAGGAAGAAACCTCTTATTTCCAATTGCACCGAGCAAAGAGGAATGGAGAAGAGGTCATCCACAAAAGAAACCAGGGAACAATCAATCTATGTGAACTTCTAGACAAGAAAATGCTACAAGTAGCATGCAAGGAGTCAAGAAAATTTGGGTGCCAAAATCACAAATCAGAGACAATTTGTCTCAAATTTGGGTGCCCAAAACTCATTTACCATACTAAAGAAAGTTTCACATTTGAGAACTCAAAGAAAAAAATCTTTCACAAGAGAAACTAGCACTAGATGGGTTTGGAAACCAAAGTAGCATTTATCTTCTCCACAAACTCTAAAGTCGATGAATCATTGGAAAGTTAAACCTCAAAATACTCAACCAAAATAGCTCATCAATGGAAAACCAAAATACCAATGGAGGGTTAAATCTCAGCAATCGTCTGAACATTAATACCAATAGCTGAGGAAATTAGTGTGCCAAAGCATCTAGATGGTACAATCATGCAAAGAGAAAATAAATTATAAAATTTTCTATTTAGAGAATAGCAACAAGAAACCTCAACCACGGATACCCTTGAGTTAACACTAGACTTGTAATGAGCCACAAAACTGGCTGAATCCACAAAAATGGCTCACGTCAGGATTCTAGTAAATGAAATATAGCTTTTTTATATGACATAAAAATTACATGAAACTTCTTAATTATGGTTCAAGACATAAAAAACGTTTCTACATACACAATTTACATGAAAACCTCAAAAATAAAAATTTTACTCTTTTAAAATTAGTAAATTTTACATAAAACTACACTTCACTACTTAACTTGGAGAAGTAAAAAATGTTGGCAGTCTTTGTATATGGGTTAAAAAAGCTTGGTATATCTATCACATATCTATAGAGGTATTTTTCAAATAAGTTTGGGCTTGCTTAGCAATGAATTGATTTACTTTCAAAAGAAAATAGAAAAAAATTGTCCATCCGTACAAATTAGTCGTAGTACAAGATGGCAATGGAAAGACACCTTTATATCTAGAGTGTTGTTAATAATTCCCTAAAGCCATTCTCTATGTAGATAACTAACATAGTGTTGGAGACTTTTTGACAAAAGTCTCAAAAAGCTACAAAAGTGGCTAACTTTTTACAGGAGTAGTGTTAACTACTCAAGACCCAACTCTTGCACCGCATACTGGTTTAAATTGCATTGATCTTAAAAGCATCATAGATCCAACCATGGCTATGCATAGACACGATTATTTAACCCATGCACATAGTCATCCCGGAGTACTCCATCCAGGAGGGGTGGAAGGAACTCCATTAGTTAAGGACAATGTTTGAAGAGGGAGAAAAAGTTGAATGCTAACATGTTGTTTTTGCAAAATTACATAATAATGCCCTTAGAAATCATCAATAGAGGAATTTCAATTGGTAACATCTCCTTGATGAGTGTAATTAGTGTAAATACTATAAAAAAATAGCCTTTTTTACTTATTTTTATTAATTTTTATTGATATTAAAGCTTCAAAATAGAGAAATCCATCAAAAGCTAATGAAATAATTTTTTTCAAGGGATTTTATTAATTATTGATTTTCAATTTTCTTTTTTAGTGTATTTTATTATTTTCTTTGATTTTTTTCAATAAACATGTCAAAAATTAATAATAAATAGCAAATGAGCTCTGATGGAGAAGCTTAACATATGATGATGATTAAAAGAACAAGATGGACAGGCACAAAAAAATTCAATCAAAACGACAAACGAAAGCGGGAGGCCTAAATGAGGCAATCAGGGTCTTTTTTGCAAATTCTTGCAGAATGAGCTAACGAAGTTTGATCAAGAAATTTTTGAGTCTAACGTAGATCTCACGGCCTAGTAGGACTAACAGGGGAATCTGGTGAAAAATAGTTTGGGAAGTCCAAGTGTAGATATCCAAGGTATCCCAATCACCTCATTTTGACTAGTCATTCTTGTAGAAAATAACTCTCTACCTTCTTCGTGCACAATTTTCAGAGTCCACAATTGTCCATTTTCAGTGTCATTTCACATGAGGCATGAGGGGTAAGTTCTAAACTCATCAAAGAACGTTTCTATACAATTGGGTAGCAAGTCTAGGCCTAGGAAAAAAACCAAGAAGCTCAGCTGTGTACGAATTCCTATGACACAAAAAACGACCATAGCAGCTTGTCAGCTCACAACTGAACTGGACAAGATTTGAACTGTAGCATGCCCCTAGATAGTAGAACACTTCCATATCATTAGACGATAATGGACAGGGATCAAGGGAGTCCCCAAGTAAAATAATCTAGGTTTTGGTCACATGCCAGAATTGGATTCTGACTCCACTGGTAGCTTATAGACAAGGTCTATACACAATTTACCTAGATAGTTTCAAGAAAACAGTCAAGGCAAGCTGTCTAATAGTAGGAAACAGCTCAAAGACTACAGAGTGTCAAATTTGACATATGAAGTCAAACTGACTCCGATGAGCCCAAACTAGATGAGCAGCATCAGGAGCATGTAGCGGACAAGTCCATGACTTCAAAAGTAACCAAACAACTTTACACACCAAGTAGTAACAAAAACCAATGAGTTTAGAGTCGACAAGAGTACGAAGTGATGCTGACACGACCAAATCTTACCAAAAAAAAAATAGGACTTGTTTTAGATGTAATGAAGATGTGTAGGTCATAAAATTATCTTTTCAAGCAAAAAATACACTTGTTGTTAATAGTCACGATTATTTACTTTTGTGTACAATTGGCTTGAAACTCATCATGTCACTTCACCTATCACTCAAGTACACATCTATCTCACACCACATGTCAAAGTTGAGCCCAAAAGATCAAGAAAACTTCAAACTTTGTGAAAAAAAAATGCATGAAAGGCTCTTTTGTCCAAATTTTGAGTTAATTGACACATTTTTTAATCAATAGCATCCTATATCTCACACAAAGGCTCCATAACATGTCTAAAACCAACTTGCAAAAAAAAAGTCCAATTTGATGAAAAAGATAATAATCACGATTATTTACTTTTCACTAGAATGAGATCAAATTTAGCTTTGACCTTAAGGGACCAAAGTGCATGATGTGACAAGCCCACAAATCAAGTTTGATCAGATTTGGATCACAAAAAAAAAATCCCTTCATATTTACTATTTCAGAGCACTTGAAGCCTAAATCTGGCACCATTTTTACTCAGTGCTTTCAAATGAGCCCAGACTTCACTCAGACTATCTAAATCACACATTTTTCAAGCGTGTGCAGTCAAAAATGCAAAAAGTTGAAAAAATTCCCCTGTTGTTGTTAGTAGCAAAAGCTAACCCATATAACATTTCTCAGGAGTTTTATTGTAAAAACACTTATTCTTTTGATAAATTGGGAATATTGTAACTCCTATTTTCTAAGTAGATATTGTCATCAATGAGCCGAGACTATAAGCTTCCAGATTGTATAAACTGATCCTTAGTTAGAGCTCCTAGATTATTACTTTTTGGCCAAAAAAACCTTGGTTAAGGTATAAAGGCCAATTTTTGCAAGTTATTTTTATGTTTTGGGATAATAGAAATAGAGCGTGAGCTAATGGCACTCTCTTCTCACCTTCTCATGCTTCCTACTCCCTTCTCAATTGTCACATTGGAGTGTTGTTTGTTGCGTTGCAACCGTAGGTAAGAGCTCTATGCATTGAAGTAAACATATCATGGTAAATTGTAGCTTTTGGCGTCGCTGACCCACGGTCTAATTTCATCATAAGCAAGAATTTAAGCTAGGAAATCACAAAGTAAGAATAGGCGGGGTATTGGGGCATCATTGCTAAGCATTTAGGGTAAAAAACGACTAGGTCAGAAACTCATTGTTGTTAATAATGATAATTTTTGTACTTCATCAAAAGTGGTATTTGAGACCATAAATATGTGTGCTTATGTCTTATATACTTGTCCTAGAAGTTCTATAACATTCGGATATCATTTGATGCTGTAACGGTATGATTTGTTTGCCCATTAGCGAATAGCTTTTGGTGACTTTGGTCGTTTGAGTATAGCTTGTATTAGATGCGAGTTGTCAATTCTTTTCCAAGAGAATGACACCCTCTTGTAGCCTCTATGCACTAGTTGAGTTAGTTTCGTCCCATGGATTGACATATGTTTGTGGTTCTTGCTATATCTGCAATAAGATGAGAGTGAGGTTAGAAACCCGTCCCACATATGGCACCATTGCTGGGGATTAAATAGATCTAAACTAGGGAAAACATGAGCGTCTTGTGTAGTTGACCTTAAACTTCCTCTAGGATCACTTAGAGTTAAAACTTTCTTTTTAAAATTGCATAGCTTAAGATTTTCGTCTTTTGTTGTGTAGAGGTAGCTTGGAAGTAAATTGTACTTGCTAAGTACCTTGTAGGCTTATAGGATTAGATTAGGATTTTGAGAATGATCGATGGAAAAGACAAGTCTTAAGATCAAGGCTCAAAAAATCACAAAAAACAAGAAAACAAGTGTTTGTGAACACTTTCCACAACCCATTGCAATAGAATCTAGGAGTAGGGTAAGTAGAATCCAAGGTATAATCTCAAAGCATTGCTCACTCCAAAAGAATCAATTGTGAGTTGTTTATGTGAAGTTGAAAAATTTTATGTCTACGGCTTGAAACAGGACCAAAAGACTGTCAACCATTGAATATGGCTGAAGAGTATGCTCTAAAAGTTGTATGGACTAGTCGCTAAGCTTAAAGATGCATTTGAGATAAATTTTCAAGAGTTTGCAAAAACTCACGTTGTCGGGAGATATATGTTCACTACATGAGCCGAGCAGGTGCCGGGCCTCTGGCTGTGGGAGGTGTAAAAGAGAGAGAACAAGAACAACAGATGCAACTGAATCTAGAAATCACCGTAATCATCAATTAATTGATTAATACTTGAGTACAAATTAATCCTTAGCCAAGGCGGGATGTTAACAGCACCGTCACTTGGATCATCTGCTAACTAGGAGTTTAAGCTCCTGTTTTTACAGGATTAACCGGGCCGTTAACGACACCGGACTTAAAAAAATGCTAATTTAATCTCTAATGGATGACGGTGATGGAAATTCCCTCATGTCGCTTCATCTGCTTCGGTTGCCCTTAGATTCAACAAGCTTCAACTATATCAATTATTCCGCAACTTCCTGCTCCTTATGCTTTGTACTGGCTTAATTTTTGCTCACAGGCTTTAACTTCCTCCTGCTCTTCAATTGCTCCGATTTTCTTAACCCTTGCTGGACCTGCCTTATGCTTTCCTTCTACTTCTTTTATTAGGTCGATTCATTTGCTTATCCTAAGAAAGAGCCCATGATTTTGCATCACAGCACGAGAGTGAGATAGCCGTATCCTGCTTCAAATCTTCCCTTGCCAGCTTGCTAGCCGAGGTCGAGAGCGAGAAAGAAAACTCCTTGCTTTGATTGGAGATCGAGAGAGAGAGAGAGAGAGAGAGAGAGAGAGAGAGAGAGAGAGAGAGAGAGAGAGAGAGAGAGAGAGAGAGAGAGAGAGAGAGACCTCGCCTTGCTTGCCCTCACCTCCTTTGAGCCTTGCTTCCCTTGCTTAGTTCAAGCTCGAGAGGGAGAGCTTTACCTCCTCTTCTTCTCCTTGCTAAGCTTTGGTTGCCCTCCTCAGTTCTTGTTGGCTCCCCTCCCTTCCTCAAGCTCGTTTTTCTTGCGATAATCTCTCATGCAAAAGAGAGTCCTATTATTAGCGTGCCTCTTCCCTTCAATAGCGTCAACGGGCACTATGACGTGGCAGGCCAGATTTGACCATCACAGAATTGCGCAGGAAGAGCTCCGAAAATGAGCGCGGGGGGTCCCTGAGCATAGCTCGTCTCTATGGTGGGCTCATCCGAGAAGTCTACGAGCCGGCGCGAGCGTTTTCTCTCCCGCTTCCTTCTCTATTCGCTGCCTCCAGACCTCGCCATACTTGGCTTCACACCTATGCCCCTATTGAATTTGGGCAGCCAATCCTTTTATGTCATGGGCTTGATTTCCTTTGGGCGGCCCTTAGTGGCTTGGGCGGGCAACCATTGGCCGTGCCCTTTAATTGGGCGGCCTTCAGATTGTAGGCGGACGGCCACTTGCTATTAGTTATGGGCCCTTGGCCTTTGAGTTTCATAAATTGGGCGGCCAATATAGTTTTATGGGCAGTGGGTGGCCCTTAAAGGGTACCCCATTTGGCATGCATAGCTTCACTTTATTTGGCATGAGGCATTGATCAAAGCTTTGATCCGCAAAAACAAGGCATTATATTTGGCATACACATCATGCTTTCATAAAGGCGCCATAGTTGGTATACGCATCAACCAAATCATTGTTCAGAGTGACATACCAGCCAAAGAAGCCCTTGACTGACAATATCATCGTGAATTTTAGTCCAGCTAGCCGGGCATTGCCAATCACGACTATTGCCACCCAAGCACTACATGAAATGGCATCCCGAACATGAGACTCCTCAAACTATTACTGTTTCCGCATTCCAAAACCCTGGCTGCAGGTCAAAATTTCCAAAGGGCACTCCAATCGAGCGGACCGGACTTGTACGGAGCCGGCCCCCCGTGAATCTTTAACGGCTAATATCTTGGGGATCGGGACTCTGATCACTGATCTGAAAAGACCGACGCGCTCCACAAAGTGATCACTTTAGGCCCGTTCATTCATTTCATCTCTGTCACCTTAGCTGCAGTTGCCTAATTCGGTACTGATCTGCATTAACTCAAACTTCAAACTGCCAAAACTTCTTCATCGTAGCTCCAATCGACGAGCCGTAAAGACAGGCCAATAGAGCTCTTCAAGCACTGCAGTTCTAGATCATAATATCACATTTGTCCTCACTTAAAGCATAATCATTTTTAGCATCATTAAGGCATCTATTGGCCCTTTTAAGCCGCATCTGGCATACATTAATCATTAAACGTGGCCTGTTAACAAGCTTTGATCACTGACCATTAAATGTGTAGGCTTCAAAGAAGCTTAGCTTGCATTTCTCTGCTCTGTTTCTCCACATGGCAGCGGAGCTGCACGACATCCACCCCCTCTAAACCTGCACAGCCTCTGGTCTGTGCCAGCTGCACTTCAATCTACATTTGGTAAAGGTACCTTAAGCTCTTTTCATCATCACACTCATGTTGCTGTTAAACATATGAAAAATAAAGTAAGGTTTACATCCTATCATCAATGTTCTAACTTAGACAGTAGGTAGTTGCACATCAAAAATCTCTGAACAGTATCTGCCGTATCTTGGCAGCTGGAACTCTGATCGCCGATCTGAAAAGACCGAGGTGCTCCACAAAGTGAGCACTTCAGGCTCGTGCATTAATTCCATTTCTGTCACCTCAGTTGCAGCTGCCCAATCTGTCACCTCAGTTGCAGCTTCCCAATCCGATATGGATCTACAATTGACTTGAACTTTAAACTACCATAACGTCTTCATCGTAGCTCCAATGGACGAGCCGTAAAGACATGCCGGTAGAGCACTTTAAGCACTACAGTTCTAGATCATAAACTCCCATCTATGCTCACTTCAAGCATAATCATTTTTGGCATGTTTTGGCCCTTTTAAGCTGCATCTAGCATACATTAATCATTCAACTTGGCCTGTTTAACAAGCCCTCATCACTGACCATTAATCAAGTAGGCTTTCAATAAGCTTCATATGCATATTCTTGGCATATTTCTTAGCATGGGAGCAGAGCTGCACGACATCCATCCCCTTTGAACATGCACAGCCTCTGGTCTGTGCGAACTTCACTTCAATATGCATCTGCTATGAGTACCTTAAGCTCTTCCCATCATCAGACTCACGTAACTGGTAAATATATGAAAATGAAATAAGGCTTATAACCTATCATCAAAATGTTCTAGCTTAATCATTAGGTAGCTGCCCATCAAAAATCTCTGAACCACATCTGTCATATCTTCAAAGCATTCAATCATGGATAACTTGTTTAGTGAGCCCCGCCACACTCAAGTGCTTCAGTTAATGATGCGCACAGCTTGACCATTAAGCTATCTTTAAGAAACCCTATCAAGCTCAAGTATGCCTTACTCTGTCTGCACACGGAATGGCCATCAAGTCCTTTACCTCAAGTTATGGTAGCATAACCAACTCAAAAGATGTAAAGATACTTCAGGAATTGTTCAAAGAAGTTAGCTGGAAGCCAACCATGTAATCTTATTGAATGCCTAACCAAAACTCTCTTGACTCAGCATAAATCTAGAAAACAAAACTTTGTACCATGCAACCTGCTACATTAGATAGCTGGTATTCTTCAAATCCGCAAAACTTGCGCTTTAGTAGCCCCCGATATCAAACGCGAACCTAATCATCTGTCCCAGTGTGAGCATTCCTTTAAAAAATTTGCACCATCCTCCAGGATCATAGGAAAATACAAGAATTTCCAATCATTACAACATAAACATACAATAATCCACAAATCTTTATACAAACCGCCTGGATCATATGGCATATAAGTCCATTGCCAAGGACCATGCATATATCTGTCACCTACTGGGTCAAAAGATTGCTCAAAATCTCCTACATCATAAGGTAACATAAGATTCCATATAGCATCAGGTAGCAGTAGATACTGCCATATCCCTTGTGCAAATGGCTCATCCAATGATCGATCATCAATCACAGGTAAAAGCATTGGTAGTGCACCTTCACTCTCACTAGTATTGGAATCCCAATCATGCATATCTGAATACATCAAGTCTCTAGTTAAATCCTCTTCATTAAGCTCAAAAGATGCATCTGAAAACAATTCTCTATCTCGTAGAGGCTCAAAATCAAGTAGTGCATCATCTAACAATTGCATAAGGTCATCATCAACTACATTTGAACAAACTTTCCCATGCATGAATCTGGATTGATTGATATCCTTAGCATCTATATTGGAGAACCCTTCTAAAGCTTCATCCAGTAAGCACATAAGATCTAGGTCCACCACCAGAGAAGTTTCCTCCATCTTGCACATCTCAGGCTGCTCTAAACTAAGATTTCCACATGTGACATGCATACTAAATGCTTCTGTTGTAAATTGCTCTTTAAGTCTTTCACCCTAATCCAGATATCTTTGCACTTCTATAGCACAAAGTTCAGTTGCACATTGAAAATTTCATCTACTGCCCTGTCTATATCATCGGCACAATGAAACCAATCATATTCAACATCAAGAGATTGCACTTCACTATGCACCCCCTCTGAATCAGCATCATGAAGTTCATGATCATTCTGCCATAGTGTAAGCCCTGTGTCACAAATTCTTGATAGAGAAGAGGTTTGCTCCCCTTCTAAATCATCGTCAAATTCAGGATCAGTCTGCCAGATCGGTAGCTCTAGGTCACAGAAGCATGTCAAAGGAGTCTGCACCCCCTCTGAATCATCATAATCACATTCAGATTCAGTTGTCCAATTTGGTAGCTATGCTTCACTGAAACTTGTCAAAATGAAGGAGTTTGCACCCCCTCTGAATCAAGCACATACTCTTGCTTAGACAAGTCCTCAAAATTTGGTACATCCAAATTCGGTAAATCTGGCATACCAAAATCCATGGCCTTGCTTCTCTCAACAACATCTCTGCTTTGACCTATAACATCTGTATCATTAACCAACTTTTTGGCAAAACCTGTACCAATATCTTCAATTACTTCTATGGTAGAATCTACACCAGAAAAATTTTGCTGTAATTCTAGTTCAGTAGGCAAAAGTATCAGCTGTAAATGAATCTTGATGCATGTCTTCTTGAATATGGCTACACTCATTCTTGAATATGGCTACACTCATTCACCTGCACAATTTCTTCCTATGTTTTAGCCAATTGGTTGTTTTGATCCCATGATTTCTTTTATTCATGTACTACATGTATATGTTCTTTGCAAAATTCACCCTGTGTGGTTCGAGGCTGTAGAGACTCACCCTCAAGGACTTCTACTTCATGCACAACATCTGCAAAACCCAACTCTGCATACACAGATTGAACTATGTCTTCATCATTAGCCTGTAAGAAGGTAGCATCCTGCACAATAAACTCATCAATCACAGCTTCTAACTTTGATCGTACTTGTCCTCGAATATCTACGTACATAGTCCGGTAGACTTGAACTCTGTTCTTGATAGATTTCATACTCCTCATAACGTGCTTGCACAATAGCCTCTTTGAAATACTCCCAGTCATCATTGCAAGCTTTGGTAACTTCTTGAATTTGCTCCTTCACATCTGAACTCACTAAGTGCTCAAAAGGTTTGATCATCAAGTCTTTTGGTATCCCTCTTACCTTGGTCTCCAGCTCATAGCACTCTAGGTAGCCCTCTGGATCGTATCCATCAAAGAGTCATCTCTCGTCGTATACTGCATCTAAAGCTACATCCAAAGCTTCATCCATTTGATTTTTCTTCTTTACGGTCTCTATTTCAAGCAGAGACCCTTGAACCAATTGAAGCATCTTTGAAAAATTTGTAACTGTTGACTTATTATCAGAACCTCTTTCACTTAGCTCTGCAATCATCTTCATCATCGACTCTAAATTCTCCATCTTTACCTCCCACCTCGGCTCGTTTCACGTTGGGTTCACCAAAGATGTCGGGGAATATGTGTTCGCTACGTGATCCGGGCAGGCGCCGAGCCTCTGGCTATGGGAGGTGTGAAAGAGAGAAAACAAGAACAAGTGATAGCTCTAGCAATCACCGCAATCATCAATTAATTGAATATTACCTTGAGCACAACTTGGTCATTAGCCAAGGCAGGCTGTTAACAGCACCATCACTTGGATCAGCTGCTAACTAGGAGTTTAAGCTCTTGTTTACAGGATTAACAGGGCCGTTAACGACATCGAACTTAACAAAATGCTAATTCAATCTCTAATGGAAGACGGTGATGGAAATTTTCCTTTACCGCTTTATCTGCTTCGAATACGTCGCGAATTCTAAAAGCTTCAATTCACTTCACTCCTCGATCATCAAGCTTCAGTTATTACCAATTATCCTGTAACTTCTTGCTTTATGCACTTTGGACTGGCTTAATTACCACTCTCTAATTGTAACTTTCTCCTGCTTTCTTCTCTTGTTGCGGTTCAAGGCCAAGAGTGCTTCTCCTGCTTCGTCAAGCTCCTTCTTTGACCACGGCTTGACTGTTTCCCAAGCTTCCTCCTTCTTCCTTTGTTAAGCTCTCTTGGTTCTCCTTCAACTCTCCTCACTCGTTTTTTCTTGCTCACCTTGACAAGCTTACTCCCTTGGTTTCTTCGACGAAGCTTCAAGATCCTTCCCCTTCTTGCTTGTTCATGCCCTCTCAAGATTCACAAGAGCAGAGAGAGAGAACGCTCTTTGTCTTATCCAAGCTCGAAAGAGAGAGCGAGAGGGAGAGAGTATATCCTTTGCCTTGCTTTGCAGTAGCCAACGACGAGCCAAGAGCGAGAGAGAGATATTCCTTCTTGCTTCGAGAACGAGTGAGAAAAGATTCCCCTCCTCCTCCTCCTCGACTTGCTCTCAAGCTCAAGAGGAAGAGAGAGAGCCCTTGCTTCATCCTCCCCGCTCTCCCTTCTTCCTACTCTCCTCGCTGCCCTTCAAATCTGCAACCCTTCCTTCTTTTTGCACTCGTTGATGCCTTTCCTTTCCCTTGCTATATTTTCCTCCAAAATAAGGCCCCACCATGCAGTCACGGCGCCGTGACTGACGTGGCGCGGGAAAGCCTGCTTGATGACGTGGTAGTGGTTATGATGACCGGCACGAAATTCGGTTGGACCAACGCGAAAACTATGTGCAATGGCGAGCTCTCCGCTTCTCGTCTCTTGCTCGCCATCTCCCAAGCATCCTTGTAGCCCGCGCGAGCGAAATCATCTCCCCTCTTCTTGTTTTTTCTGCTTGCAGCCTCGCCATTTCCTTTTTCCCTATTCTCCTCTTTTCCCATTTGCCCTTATTAATTCCCTTCTTGGGCGGCCAATGAAAAGGCTTTTGGGCGGCCGGCCTTTGTAAAGGGCATCACATTTGGCATACAAATCGGCAAAGGAAATTCCAAGCACAACTTATTTCTCCTAGTAGCCCTTGACTAATAATATCTTCATGAATTTCAATGTCGTAAAGTCTTAAATAGTGCCACATGCCTGCAAGATGCAAGTATAAGTGATTGCATTTGACGTAAGGTCTTGCCATCACATTCAGTTAAAGATGGTGAGACTAGCCAGGCATTGCCAATTACGACTACCGCCGGCCAACATTACGCGGGCGTGCATACCGATTAAAGCACTGCTATCTCAAGCACTTATTCTACTGTATTCAAAACCCTTGCTGCTACTCAAAACTCCCAGACGGAACACCGACCGAGCGGATCAGACTAGTACGGAACCCGCCCCCGCGGAAACTCAATATCTTGGCAACTGGAACTCCCATCTCCGATCTGAAAAGACCGAGGTGCTCCACAAAGTGAGCACTTCAGGCCCATGCATTCATTCCATTTTTTTAACCTCAGTTGCAGTTGCCCAATCCGGTACGGATCTGCAATCGACTTGAACTTTAAACTACCATAACTTCTTCACCGTAGCTCCAATTGACGAGCCATAAAGACAGGCGGGTAGAGCACTTTAAGCACTACAATTCTAGATCATAAACTCCCATCTATGCTCACTTAAATCATAATCATTTTTGGCATCATTAAGGCATGTTTTGGCCCTTTTAAGCTGCATCTGGCATAGTACATTAATCATTAAACTTGGCCTGTGTAACAAGCCCTCATCACTAACCATTAATCAAGTAGGCTTTCAATAAGCTTCATATATATCTTCTTGGCATATTTCTTAGCACGGGAGTGGAGCTGCACGACAACGTTTTCTTAATATTTTAGGCCAAATTAAGTTTTAACTTGACTAAGAGGCTTATAACAGGTCATAAAAAGACTGCCCATTGAAAAAATTGCAAAAAGTGTTCATTTTAGGCCAAAAATAAATAATTGTAAATTATTTACTTTCAACTCAAAATTGACCGAGGTTGATACCTGAGACTTTATGCATGATTGCAACATCTTTTGTAAAGGCTCATAGAATTTGGTTCACAAAACAAACCAAAACCTTGATAAAACTGCAATCTATACTGATTGTCAAGAACTTGATGGTAAGTCTTGCTCAAATTTAGTGAAACTTGACTCAGAGGCTTAGATTGAAGTGTTAAACCTATGTATATGCTCATATAATAAAAAAGATGCTTAAATTTGTTAGAAGTAAATAATTGTGATTATTTACTTTTGTCCTATTTTTCAACTATTTTGATCAATCCTTTTATCATGTTATATTGAGCATTCATATTAAATTTGGTAAGATTTGGATCTATAAAGTGAAAATTGCAGCCAAATTTGTAAAGTCAGTCTGCAGACAAAAAACTATTGACAAATTGAGTGTAACTATCTAAACTTGGTAAAACTTGGTTAGGGAGCTTAAGTTGAGTTGCTTTACAAGCTAGTATCAACATTTTGGTAAAATGTTGCAAAAAATACCAGAAGTAAATAATCATGATTATTTACATCTGCTCCATAATTGAATTTTTTTGCATAATTGAGTATACCACAAGGTCAAGCATATCAACTAGACTCCATAAATCAAATTTGGTGAAATTTGGATAGCAAAAGTGAGATTTGAGACAAATCTAAACAATTGATAACTCGGACAAATCGTCTCTAAATTCAATGAAACTTGTCCAAAGACCACAACAAGGTAATTACCTAGCAAAACAAGCTTGAAAAGTGAAAAATTTAAGAAAAGTAAATAATCACAATTATTTAGTGTTGAGACCTTGAGACAGGATTTTGGACTTTTGAGCTTGTACAGTGTTAGAACAACATAATACATGGCCATTGGTCAATTTTGGGTTCCATCGCGGATCCAATCAGTGAATGTTCACTCAGTTTTCAAGTTGCAGATTAGTCCTTTGGCTCTTTGCAAGGGTAGAATTTGGAAGTCTCCATTGCTGACTCACTTAGCTCATATTGAAGTGATTTGCATAGACCAATCACAATAGTTAGCAAATAATTGTACGGTCCTTGTGAAAGAAAAGCTAACTTGATTAAAACCGATACAGGAACCAGGTTGCAAGCAAGGAATTTGAAGCTTGACAAGAATTGCATTCAAGTCAAGTGGAAGAAAGGCATAACAAGTCAATCCGACGGTAAGTACTCTATCCAAGGCTTCACAAGTCTATATGAACCTTAGATCTATTCATATACTAGCAAATCAAGGCATATTTGCAGACACCGCTAGTAGGGTATCCACTGAAGAGAGTGTGAATCAAGGTGATCATTTGGGCACTATCTTTGAAGAAGTCTCAAACACTTATTCATACTCAACATCTGAAATGTCTTCCTATTCGTCTCATTCAGGAATCGGAATGATAGTGTAATATAAGCACATACTCACCTTTTATAGGACTAATATCTATGGATCTGAGGTTTATTTGGATCCTAATGAAGAGTATCCCGTTCGCATTGATGACCATGACATACAGTTTAAAGAGGAATAAGTGAAAACAAACAAGAAAAAATATATATGGATAAAAATGGGACTCACATTTTAAAAGTTGAAACCCTAATGTGATAGACAAATGGGGATTAGAGGTGAATACAATCATTTCGGACATGGGAGCCAAAGAAGGTCCACCAACTTTAGAATTCAAGGGATACGAACAAGTTTATCTGAAATATTTGAAACGGCTTAGCACTAATAATCCTAGGATCGGAGTCTATTGTTGGGAGGATAGGAACGTCAAGGATCTTTTATGGACTTCTCATGCCAAATCAGGACAATTAACACCCATGAAGATCATCTATATCTTCAAAATCAAAGATAAGGGTTTAGCAGATCTACCAACCTACCTATTTAGTGATTGTTATAACAATAACTTCATCATGATGAGTCCTGAGGAGGTAGAATATACCAAATACCAAGGGTACTCCATAAGAGATTGGATATTGGGCCAAGGACCAGAAACTATTCCAAGAGAGGAACTCCACGAGAGATCTTTTGGGAGCAATGTTAAAAAACCCAAATCCACACGAAGAAAACCGAGTGACACTAGAGCCAGCAGTCCTAGGCTACATGAGTGACTATTTCCAAAAAATTGGTTTGAAGGACTCAAGATAGGACAAACTGCCAGAAGAACAGGAATTGAGCCAAATAGAGGTGTCAGACCAGCTGATTTTAAAAAATAGGTCAAAAAGTACAGTGGATCCGGGGATCCATATGACCACTTAGCAAGCTTCAAGAAAGTGCTAAGAGTAGAATGCATATTTGATTTCCACACTCAATTTGAGGAATTTGGAATGACATTAGAATGAAAAGCATTGACATGGCTCCAAAACATTCCACCAAGGTCAATCATGGACTTAAATACATTATCTCAAGGATGGTAGCTGCATGTTCTAAAACTGGGATCAAATATAATACAATAGCTCAAATCTATAGCTTCAAACAGAAAAAAGGTGAGTCTATTAGGGATTGCGCAACTAGGATGAAGCAATACATTGCAAGATGTCTAGAACTAGAGATACGTGTAGAAGGAAGGTTAGTGTCATTGTTTCTAGAAGGATTGCTAAACAAAGAACTTCATGTTATAACGTATAGCAAGAAGCACATGACCCTAGAAGAGTGTGTATCAGATTTTGTTGACTTGGGAGACAATTGTGATATCTTCGATAAAGAAGATGTTTCTAAGGATACTCAGAGTGAGAAGACAACATCCACACATTCGACACAAGTGGGAACAGCTATTGCAGCACCACTTACAACCATAGAAGACATGCTCAAAAGGATGAGCAAAATGATGAATAATATGCAAAAAGCATCCATGAAATGACTAAGGCAAGGAGTACCTCAATATGGACAACCGATTAGGCCACAAAAATGGTGTGTTATCGAGGGTAAATCGACCAACCATGAAACCGATGAGTGTTAATACCAGACAAAGTAAGTTGGGAATGTTCAATATGTGCCCATGAGGCCAAAAGGACAACCCATGTACAAATATCAACCTAATATGGCCCCAACACAAAGACCACCAATGGGTATGGAAAGACCATGAGACCGATGAGTGTTAATACGGGCCAAAGTAAGTTGGGAATGTTCAATATGTGCCCATGAGGCCAGAAGGATAGCCCATGTACAGATATCAACCTAATATGGCCCCAACACAAAGACCACCAATGGGTATGGAAAGACCATAGCTAGTGTTGGGTCAACAACCTGCATATCCTAAACATAATGTAGTGTTTGTAAAGTACATGCATTCAGAAGGAGTCACAGATGAACAAGCACTAGTGATTGTAACAGTTATGTGGAGACTAGTCCATCTACAATTATGGTAGAAGGTGAGTGGTATAATTCACATCCCCATTCAATGGAAGAACCTGTTACTTATGCTATACCAGAGCTTACACCGATGTACTATGTAATCAAGGTGTTAAAATTCCTATGGTAAGACCCATGATTAAACCATGAACTTGAAACTGCCATCACTGGAAAAAGGAATGCCTAGAACCTGACAAGAACATTAAGCCAATTGAAGCTTTTTGTACACAATGTTGCAAAAAAGGAGGACACTTCCATGAAGATCGTCCAAAAAAACCCATTAAACAAGGGAAAGTAGTAGTGAATATATTCCAAGTGATACTTAGTCGCTCATCAAAGAGTGAACCTATCGTTCCAATCAAGGTGATCACTAGAGCCTAAGCTAAGAAAAAAAAACATAACTCCTCAAATGAATCAGAGTATACTAAAGTTTTATCTCAAAAGACCAAGAAAAGAAGAAGTCAAAGGTATGAGATGACAAGACAGAAACAAAGGGATGAAATTGAGGAGAAAGCCAAGAAACTATTCCAAGAAAAAGTGAAAGAAACTAGAAGTGAAACCAATTAAACCACAATGAAATCTGGAGGATCAATGTTGGTAGACAAAACTCTGGAGCCAATCAATGTAGCTTTGGAATCTTACCAAGTAGGACTTAAAGCAGGCCAAAACATGGAAAACAAATGGAAAAACTATCCTTCTCCAGATATGGAAGCAGCTAAGCTTGAAGCTTATCAAAATTTGCTAAGAACTACTCAAGAGATGCGAGAAAAACAAAAACCCAAGATTGAGAGCATAGCACAACCCGAGGAGCTTGTGGTAGAAACCAATAAAGAGAGACCCCAAGTGGTGGTAGAACCCCACCTTGAAACTAAAGAGCCAGAACTCATAGTGCCTGATAGTGAATATGCTTTAGATGAAATTCCATTCGTGGAGGAAGACTAGCCAAGACATTTATGGGAAAAAGTGAAAGAGATTAATGATGGGAGCATAACTTTGAAGTCAGCTCCTTTACAGGAAGTTTGGATAGACAATTTTCCTCCTGATATAGACAATGATATCCAGTCCTTGTACGGAGATTGCATCTCTCAAGCATCAAGAATGTCTAAATCAATGACTTTGAAAACACTACCCTCTTACTTAGGAGACAACAAAGACAAATCCATAGTGTGTAAAACCACTCATGTAAAAAGAGCAAAACAAATGCTAGAGGTAGTCAACATCCATTCAATCATGTCTACACCCATTCAATGCACTCTTACTTTCGGAGAACTATTAAAAGTTAGACCATATTTATGGAGTGATTTACAGAAAACTATAGAGAAGGTGGGGATAACACGTTGTGAAGGATTGGGGGGCTGGCCTCTACAACACCTCAAACCAACACCAATAAAAGAGGATGAAGAGTATAGCTCTCTTGAGATAATATGGACTGATCTTCTCTCACTAATTTTCTCAATTTCACACACACTCAACCTCGACTAGCCTCGACTAGCTCCGACTAGCTTCCCTCTACACCGCTACAACTCCCACTACACTCCATTGCACTCAAAGACACCAAGGAAGCAATAAAATCAAGGAAAAAAGTGAGAAAAAAACCATGGAAATCTCTGCACTTTTGACCATAACTCAAAGAGCTTCACTTCTTTTCAAACGCCCTTCCATGTGCTAGTAGGGCTTCCATAGGCGCTCCCATATATACACATAGCTTGACCAAAACCCACTCAAATCAAGCTTAATTTGAAAATCCACAAAGTTCAGCAAAAAATTCAAAAAAGGTGATGGAAAACTTGGGGGAAACCTTGCCCTTTGATATATGTACAAGCAAAGCATTGCAGCACATAGTTTACCCTCGACTAGCTGCACCACAAGGAGCTGCACACACCATAGCCACCATACCTCAAAACAAGATGAAGAGAGGTCAATATGCAGAGCTAAGCACCCACGTTCATCAGACCATTGAGGAGAGAGACACTCTCAACTCACCACATCGGGCCCTCGACTAGCAAGACAGGCTGCTCTACTCCCAAACGCCTCTATCCCTCGCGCCAATCAGGACTTCTTGCTGCTAGATCTTCCTCTGTCAAATCCCCCACTCACTCACGACCTCAAGCTGATAAAAACTTAGTTTTTTTCATATTTTTCAAGTACTAAGTGACTCTTTCAAGTCTCAACACGTCTATGTACAAAAACAGCAAAACTATGCACCCCGCACAACTGGCCCGCATGCGTAGAGACAGCTGGCACACGCCGCCTTTGTACACTTTGTACAAGCATGATTTATTAACATATAAGGGACCCAAAAGCATTAAAAAACCCTTTCCAAATTCTTTGGGGTGTCTTGCATCATTCCGTAAAAACACGTCACATATTGCCCCCCCAACAAGCATGGAACACTTTCAAGTGTTTCATGTACATTTCTTGCTTCGTCACATGATTCTGGTCACATAAGGCCTGATTCGGATCCCATTGACTCTTGAATTATGAATCTTTCCATCCAAGTCCTTGAGCTGATAGCTTCCATTATCATACACCTTATGCACCACAAAAGGACCATCCCACTTTGCCTTGAACTTTGTTTGAAAGGTATTGTCCAAAGCACTATTATACCTCATAACCAACATGCCTTCACATAGCCCTTTTTCCTTTATCTTTTCATTGAATACATCAGACCTTCTTCTTCCCAAGTCTTCATAGTATCTAATGGCACTTTCTCTATCCAACAAGAGGCTATGCATAGATGCCAGTCTCTCTTTTACATGCTCCTCCTCAACCAAACTATGCTTCAAAATGAACTCCAATGAAGGAAGCATCACATTAATCGGCATAACACACTCTTCTCCATATACCAAATGAAATGGAGTGAAGCCCGTGGATGATTTTTGAGTCACTCTACATGCCCACAATGCCCTCTCCAAATACATATCCCAATCTTTTGGATGTTCTTCCACAAGCTTGAACAATATCTTCTGTAAAACTCCATTGAATGCCTCCACCAACCCGTTGCATTGTGGATGATAAGGAGTAGCATACCTATGTTTGATCTCCAATTTCTCCACCAATTCAGTGATAAGATCATTCCTAAACTCTTTCCCTTGATCACTTACAAGCTCCAACAGCACTCCAAATCTACAACATATGCAATCAAAAATAAAGTTGCATACATCTTTGCTTGTAGCCCCTCTACTAGCCTTTGCTTCTGGCCATCTTGTCATATAATCCACTGCACTAAGTATGTAGTGCTTCCCATTTCTAGTGCCTGGAAGAGGACCAATTACATCCGCACCCCACTTCTCAAAATGTCCATAGCTTACAATGTGTCTCAAAGGCTCAGGCATCAGCTTTCTCTTTTGATATATTTGGCACTCGTGACAGCTTCTACACCAATGCACAACATCCCTATTCATACTTGGCCACATAAGTTGAGCATTCAATACTTTCCTTCTTGTAATTTTCACTCCAAAATGGCCTCCACATCCTTCCTCATGACATGCTTTTAAGCAATCAAAAACTTCATCAAGGTAGAGAACTCTTCTCATGACACCATCAGCCCCCTTGTGATACATTTGCTCTCCAATCAAGACATACCTCATAGCTCTTCGTGTGATTGCAAGCCTTTGTTGAGAAGTCAATCCCTTTCTTGCAAAACCCGTTTGCAACACATGTTCTTCCTCATGGAGGGATTCCCTTCCAAGTTACCTTGGCTCTCTAATTATCACCGCATGCACATCCTTTGTGAACACTTGTTCTGCCAACTCATGAGACCTTACATTCATATTTCGTGGTACATGCCATATTTGAAAGGAAGTAAAAGACTATAACAACTTCCTCACTTTGAAAAACCAGCCCTTCATGCCTTCTTGATTTACCTTCTAGGTACCTTGAACTTGCCGCACAATTAACATAGAATCACCTTTGATTAAAAGCCTCCTTACATGTCTTTTGACACATTCTTCCAGGCCCAAATAGAGGCTTACATACTCAGCCTCATTATTACTCTTTACATCCACTTCCTAGCTTCCAAACCAACACTCAATGCCATTTTTATCCACAAATATATAACCAATAGTGCCCTTATTAATGCTCCTTTTGAAAGCCCCGTCAAAGTATAAGGTACCCTCTATATCTTGAAGCTCCGCATGCATAGTTGGGCTTGGTGCTATCTTCTTTTCCAAATCTTTCTTCAACTCACTCCTTGCATGAATCTCTTTAAAAGTGAGCATATCCGCTATATTTTCTCTCACACTATCCTCCTTAGTAAAGCTCATGTCAAATTGTTGCAAGCTAAGTATCCACTTTTGCAATTTAGGACTATCCCCAGGATACCTTAGTGCATGAGGCAATAAACTACATGATGTTAACACCACAAAATGCTTACAAATAAGATAAGATTTCAGCCTTTTTTTTGCATATACCAATGCCCAAACCAATTGATCGATCTCATGCCAAGATTTTTGTGCATCATTCTTCACTTTGCTTATGTAGTAAACCGGCCTCATATAAGATTTCTTTTTTCCTTTTTGCATCAATACTGCACCAATAGCATGCTCACCCACACTCAAGCTCAAATAAAACATTTCATCCCAACAAGGAGGCATCATCAAAGGTAATGAAGATAGCTTTTCCTTAACGTCCTCAAAAGCTGTTTGCTCATGCTCCGTCCAAAGGAAAGGGTCTTTTTGTGTTGCTGCTTGCAAAGGGTGTACATATTCAGCAAGCATACAAAAAGACATTCACAAGTACCTTAGCTTTTGTACAAAACTCATCAATTCCTTTGTACTTTTAGGACTCTCCATCATAAGCAAACATTCCACTTTTGCAGGATCTGGAGCTATCCCATTCTCACTTACCTCATGGCCAAGAAGTATCACTCTAGCTCTTGCAATTTTACATTTCAAAGGATTGAGTTGACCCCCATCATCATCAATCCTTTTAAACACCATATCAAGATTTTTCACATGAAGCATTCTATCACTGTAAACACAAAAATCATCCATAAAGACTTTTACAAAGCTTCCAAGGTAAGGCCCCAATACTTTGTCCATCCAACTTTGGAAGCTCGCATAAGAATTCATCAAGCCAAAGGGCATCACCCTATAGCAAAACACTCCCCATGGGGTCAAAAAGCTGGTCTTCTTTTGATCTTCATATGCAATCCCAATTTGAAAATACCCACTGAACCCATCACATACCGAATATCTCTCATGACCTGCAATAGTGTCCAAAATCTCATCCTAAAAGGGAAGGGGATAGTGATGCCGCTTTGTTGCCGCATTCAATGGCTTATAGTCCACACATATTCTCCATTTATTTCCCTTTTTTGGGATTATAACCACAGGGGAAACCCATTCTCATCATCCACAAGGTAGATAAAACCAGCTTGCAAAAGCTTACTCACCTCTATCTCCAGCACCTTTCGTTGAATGGTGCCCAATCTCCTTAGCTTTTGAGCAACAGGCTTTGCACCTTCTTTAAGATTTATTTCATGAACAACACTCTTTGTTCCCCTCATTTGAGCATAATATTTGGCAAACAACTTGGGATACTTATCAAACAATGCGTCATATGCTTCTCTCTCACGACTAGTCAGGTCACCTGCAAGCATATCCATTAATTCCGCTTTTGGTACATTCGGCTCATGATCAGCACCATGGTCATTTTATGATCTCATATCATCCCCTTTATCACAATTTTCATCATATACATGTATCCCACAAAGATCTACATCAAGATCAAGAAGACTTTGATCATAAACCTCATCGTCAGTACATGTAGAGGATGTACTAGAAGAACTGTCACACATGTCATAAGTGGATGGCGCTAAATCTTGATGCATAGCTGGTTCATCATTAATTTCCAGAACCTTACATGTTTTCATATCATATCTAATCCTCTTCTCTTTAGGCCTATCCACAAAGAGGTCAATACATCCCCTGTACCAGTCCTGCCGTGACCTCATAGCAATCAACCAAGGTCTACCCAATATAACTAGATATGCCCCAAGCTTTGTAGGCATCACATGAATGTCCATGACATCCCTTTGACCCAAAACATTAAGCTCCAAGTCATGAATAACTCCCAAGCATTTCACTCTACTACTATTTGCCATCTTCACACTGAACAAGGATTTGCCTATGAGCTGCAATCCCAATTGCTGCATTGTTTTCTCTGTCATAGCGCACACTTGGGCTCCACCATCCATGTACGCCTTATTCACCCTCCTTCTATGTATCCAAGCATCAAACACATGCAAAACATCAGTAACTTTATGAAGCTGCACTACATGTGCATCGCGTGTCTTTACCTTCACCCTTCTAACACTAGCTAGTTTACGCCAGTGCCTTCTCATACTTGAGCTTAAATGCAAGAGTTGCCCATATGATATGTCGGCCCTCTTGTTCTTCAAGTCTTCTAAGAGATTGTATGCTGCTTGACCCTTACCAAGCTGAAAATCATCCATGCTTATCTTCCTTCTTCTTGCCCTTACCTTTGCCTGCTTACTACTTTCAGCCTCTTCCATAGGTGCCTTGCCTTTATCTACATCTCTCCTAGGCTTTGTCCTGGCTCTTTCCTCTTTGAAAATTCCTTCACTCCCTGATTTTTGTGCCCTTGTTCTCCTATTTGCAAAGACATCAACCTCATCATCTTCATCTCCCTCCTCAACTGCCTCCAAAATCCTACGTTAAATTGCGGAGGTGCTTGAGCTTGATTTTGTCCCTGTTGTTGTGCAAGTCCTTGACCTTGGAGAGGTTGCACATTTCCACTTACATTGCTTTCATTAACTATTTGTCTTTGTATGATAGGATATATACCTCCTGGCTCTCTCCTTGGTTGATTGCAATTGGGCGATATATGCCCTCTCTCCCCACAATTGTAACACATCACATTATCACCTCTATTCCTTTGAGGCCGTTCTCCTTGAGGTCTTCTTACTTGTTTTTGGATAGCTTGCATAGCAAGGTTGAGGTTTCCTATTTGCTCTGTCAATCTTTGAATGTCTTAGTGAAAGGATTCCTGTCCTCTATTGTCCACTCTTGGAGCTTCTACATGGATTTCCCTTTCAACATGCATATCCAAAGGCAAAGGCTCGACCACATTATTTGCTGATACATAACCATCCCTTTGATGTACATTTGCTTCTCTTTCCCTATTTGCCATTTCATGCCTTCTCACCTTCTTTCTCCATTGCTCTCTAGCAACCTTTACTGCCTCATTGTAGGTCCCTGGGTCCTTGAGCTCCACCTTGTCTCTAATTCTTTGATGTAAGACAGCCACAAACCTATCTTTCTTCAAGAAATCAGGGGGCATTTGATTCTCTTCAAGTCCCTTTATGATCTTTCTCCAACAAGCTTCAAACCTTTTTATGTGCACATTGATGTCTTCATGTTCTCCTTGTTGCAGCTTGCTTAGCTCTCTCCACAAATACTCAGGATCATCCTCCTTCTCAAACTCTTCTCTCAAGGAATGAGAAAGAAGATTCCAATCTCCCTTTACACCAACTTCAATCCTATCTTCATACCATTCACGTGCTTCACCTTCAAGTAGCAAACTCACCAAACGTACCTTGAATGCACCATCGTCCCTATTGCTCTTCAATGCAATCAATTCGATCCTTCGGATGAACTTGTCCACATCTTCTCCTTTCCCACCCTTGAAGAATTCATACCCATCTCCCACCATAGGCCTTGAGTTGATCTTCAAATGGATGCCAATCTGTAGATCACAACCCTGTTAGAAGGATTCTCTTCTCCTCCGTGGGGGCACCAGTTTATGTGAAGGATTGGGGGGCTGGCCTCTACAACACCTCAAACCAACACCAATAAAAGAGGATGAAGAGTATATCTCTCTCTCGATAATATGGGCTGATCTTCTCTCACTAATTTTCTCAATTTCACACACACTCAACCTCGACTAGCCTCGACTAGCTCCGACTAGCTTCCCTCTACACCGCTACAACTCCCACTACACTCCATTGCACTCAAAGACACCAAGGAAGCAATAAAATCAAGGAAAAAAGTGAGAAAAAAACCATGGAAATCTCTGCACTTTTGACCATAACTCAAAGAGCTTCACTTCTTTTCAAACGCCCTTCCATGTGCTAGTAGGGCTTCCATACACGCTCCCATATATACACATAGCTTGACCAAAACATACTCAAATCAAGCTTAATTTGAAAATCCACAAAGTTCAGCAAAAAAAATCAAAAAAGGTGATGGAAAACTTGGGGGAAACCTTGCCCTTTGTTATATGTACAAGCAAAGCATTGTAGCACATAGTTTACTCTCGACTAGCCGCACCACAAGGAGCTGCACACACCATAGCCACCATACCTCAAAACAAGATGAAGAGAGGTCAATATGCAGAGCTAAGCACCCACTTTCATCAGCCCATTGAGGAGAGACACACTCTCAACTCACCACATCGGGCCCTCGACTAGCAAGACAGGCTGCTCTACTCCCAAACGCCTCTATCCCTCGCGCCAATCAGGGCTTCTTGCTGCTAGATCTTCCTCTGTCAAATCCCCCACTCACTCACGACCTCAATCTGATAAAAAATCAGTTTTGTTCCTATTTTTCAAGTACTAAGTGACTCTTTCAAGTCTCAACACGTCTATGTACAAAAACAGCAAAACTATGCACCCTGCACAACTGGCCCGCATGCTTAGAGACAGCTGGCACACACCGCCTTTGTACACTTTGTACAAGCATGCTTTATTTACATATAAGGGACCCAAAAGCATTAAAAAACCCTTTCCAAAGTCTTTTGGGTGGCTTGCATCATTCCGTAGAAACACGTCACAACGTCTAATCGTAAAAAGTTTGAGGAAGTTGAAACAGGAATTGAATAAAAAGGAGATTAGATCTGTCCCAATAAACAAAGTTGGAGAATACTATGAAGGGGAAGAAGAAAACACAACCCTTCCCATGAGATATAATGATGTAGAAACCATTGCAACACTGGATAGTGGGGCAGCATATCCATAGCCAGAAAAGAAGTATAGGAATCATGGCGAAAACTGTCCTTTAGACAAACTCAAATGAAATTACAATTGGTGGATGGACAAATAGAAAAACCTCTATGAATTCTTGAAAAAGTGATAGTCATTTGAAGATTTTGGAGATCGTTTGGAGGGCCTTCTAAGAAATTCTATTTCTCTCTCTAGAAAGTTTTATAAAATTCTTTTGCACTTATTGAGTACGTCCAAAAGGACAACTAGATACTTTGAAAAATAAATCTAACTTTTCAGAATTCCTTGAAAATGGTCACTTTTTTGTTAAATGCGAGTGTCTTTTTCACAAGGCCGATGCCGCTCATTCAATGTGGCTTACATCATCATTCAAATGAAAAAAAACAAAAACTTTTAACTAGTGTCAATGTTTGAAGATTTTGACACCACCATGCGTCCGGAACGCTCAAAAACCTAGAAATCGAATGTCTACTTGCCCTTTTCTGACACTCGAAGAGGGAGAAATTACCAAAAAACCTCTAAAAGAGCCTTTTACCCGAATGGCGCATGAGGGATGTGCCAAAGAGTGCGCAAAGGCCCATCTACAAAAGTTTTAATCGTGCGCCATTCAGGCAAAAGCCTCTTTTAGAGGTTTTTTGCTAATTTCTCCCTCTCCGGGTGTCAGAAAAGGGCAAGTAGACATTCGGTTTCTAGGTTTTTGGATGTTCCGGATGCACTGGTGGTGTCAAAATCTTTAAATTTTGACATTAGTTAAAGTTTTGTGATTATTTTTATTTCAATGATAATGTAAGCCACATTGAATGAGTGGCTCCGGCCTCGTGAAGAGAACACTCACATTTAATAAAAAAGTGACCGTTTTCAAGGATGGTTGGATCATTGAATGCATGGATGATACCTTTTACATATTTTTTCTAATATAAGGCTTGTTTTCTACGTAAAGTTGGCTCTTGTCTCATTGGAGGAACTCCTTTTCCTCTCTTTACTAAAAGGCCCTCCAAAACACCTCCGAACTTCTCTAATGTAGTTTCTGTGGAATTGATTATCAACATACTTTTCCAATAGTGGACTTTAAAAGAACTTAACTATGAAATCATCTTGGAAAGACCATTCATGCCGCAAGTACAACTTATTTAAGATTGGGGAAACAATTACCTGTATTTGAAGCAAGTGTGATCAATCACAATGGTCAATTTGAAAGATCACACTTATAGAGATGTCATAAAAACACCCATTCAAGAATTTGACTCGGTCTCTTCAGGTGAATCAAAGCTTCTGTCTTGTGGTTAAACAAAGACAAACCTATTTGGATCTGTGGAACCTCAGAAAATGGGAGTTTAAAACGAGAAGCATGTATCTTAGAAAGGGATTGCACATATGAAGCATATATACCTGAACCTTTTTTGGAGCATTTGTTTGAGCCATTTGAGTGGACTTAAATTTTGTCAACAATGGATGTGTGAGTGAATTTTTTGCGATTAGCCTTGATATCCAATCCTTGTATGGGGATTGCGAAAATGAAGCATCATGAATGTCTAAACCAATGACTCTAAAAACACTACCCTCTTACTTAGGAGGGTAGTGTTTTCAGAGTCTAAACCAATGACTGTGAAAACCCTACCCTCTTACTTAGGAGACAGCAAATAAAAATTCATAGTGTATAAAACCACTCACGTAAAAAGAGAAAAATAGGACCGAGAGGTAGACAACATCCATTCAATCATGTCTAAAGCCATTCAATGCACTCTTACTTTAGGAGAACTATAAAAAATTAGACCACATTTATGGAGTGATTTATAGAAAAATATAGAGAAGGAAAATCATCAGAATTACAACAGGCAAAGGGGATTCCAGTATTTCTCTTAATCTTCTTGGCCCAAACATAAAGACTATGTGCTGTTAGTAAAACATCTTTCTGCCCACATGAACATTTATCTGGATTCTTTGTGCAAAATGAAAAGAAGTGAACCGAGGTCCGTTGTGATTATCCATTAAAGGCCAATCATGTAGCTCCCAAGAAAGCAAACTTGACTAATTACCCTCTGATTTTACCAGAATTTCAGCATCATAACAACATAAAGGGCTGAAAAGACCCAAAAACCAGCCATCACAACTTGGAAAAATTTTGGCAGAATTTTCTCATAATTAGAGTACTAAAAACCCAAAATATAGACGATATAGATATATATAACCTGCCAACAGTGGCACCCAAGCATCAAGTAGGAATCACTAGTACATAGCCTATGACGAGGTCACAAAAAGGGTGCTCTAGCCACTTGTATCACTGAAAGGATCTCACACTTGAGAACCCTCCCAGTTCAATTACGACCCTCTCATGAAGGTTTATGCAAATATCGTCTAGTCAATTCTCAGAAATGACTATTTTCCAGACCAAGTCTCAGAAACGACTGGGAGCCAAATAAAACCAAGTATGGCTTCACCCCGAGGGATTCACTATTAGTAATGGGGGGATGTCATGTGCGTGCATCCAAATTAAATAAACCCTCCTATATACGATATCTTACATGCTAGCCTATCCCCTACATACGAACAATATATGGACGTTTTCACAATGACCCATCTCCCCTCATACGATTTTTGTATGGAATTTAATGGCTCACTATTTTATGTATACTATTGAGATGACAGTTTTAGAAGCACATGATTTTGCAAAAATACACATTGATTTGCAACTAAACCAAAGTGTAGATTGTAGTGTGCTTTCATTTGAATAGGCTTCCCACATGGGATTTAAGGCACACATGAAATGGATCGTTCTCTAAAAAAAATCATGGCATGCTCATAAACAATCATGAAAAACTTTACTTATCATGTATTGCTATCTGGATTTACTGTTTTGAACTTTTTTCACAGCCACCCTCACACTTGTCTACAAAGCAAGGTCACAACACTTCAAACCAAGAAATCTTTGCAAGTGCTACAACTAGAGTATAAAGAGAAACAAGAACCCAATATAAAAGATGTGAAAATTCAATTTAGCTTTACCACATTCACCATAGTTGCATGCATAACAAAATCAACTATTCTGAGAATCTATCCCACCAAACCTTGTTCTTGTATATGGCTTCCTAACATAGGCAGGAAACACAGGACAAGCTTCTAGCTCATCAACATCCTTGACTCTCTTCCCAAAATATCTAATGAGTCAAAAAACTCGGTTCAAAACTAAACCATGATTACACATGCAAGAAACTCCTACCATTATCCACTCTCTAGAGGCTATGATAAGGAGCCTTGTAAGTACACACACGACAACAAATACATAGACCAGTATACATAACAAAATAAAATATCCTTCATAAAGATTATTACCAGTTTAGCTACATATTGGTAGTGAGAAGAAAGAAACCATGGGAGCATTCATGGATGCCCAAGCCAAGGTGCAATGGGATTGAACTAGCACTAATAAAATGGTCCATTCCTTGAAGCTTGAAAACTTAGGATATGTTAATGTACAGCTTATTTAGCTATCTACAGCAAACAATTTTACTTCAAAGATGAAGTTGCATTTAACCGAACAAAAAAACACTTCATGATCCATTTCAGGCTTAGATATCAAGTGTGAAGTGTTTACTTACCCATGTCACCAAAACACCTTGTCCTGATGGTCTCTTCATATCTACAAGGACACGACCAGTTAACAACTCGAGCAACACCACTCCATAACTATAAACATCTGATTTCATTGTCAAATGGCTAGTCATTACACACCTGTATGATAAACAAACATTCGTTAGTGTGCTTATAGCAAGCAAAGATGGATACCAAACTATCAATCTTGCCACACCCAAGCTTTGCCGTCCAAAGTTACTAATCTTGATGTATGATAGGAGAACTGAAAAGCTCATGAAGGTACTTGAGGCCTCTCATAGAGTCAAGGGATACCCTCATACATATTTCCCAGTCTAAAAATGGAGGGCTTTTGGGAGTTCTTGCAAAAAACAAAACAAATTCCATAATTTGGCATGTTCATAATGTGCCATATAATGAGACCTCAAGACCCTTCACAAAACGTTTGTGATCTTGGTCTGCACTGTAACCTATCAACCTAAGTAGGTAGGGAGAATACAACTTGCTGAGCATATCAACCTGCATGTAAATGTGATAGCATTTCTAGTTAAGGCAAGTGTATTCAAACAATAACAAAAAGTCATGATGAGTTCTCTATAGATAAACAAGGAATGCGCAAAAAACATGTATGTGCATAAGGTAGATCATGAATACACAGACTACACATATGCATCATTCAACAAACATAGTATAGGATAAGCAAACTATCCACACATGTACATAAACAAGAGTCTCAGGCAATACAAGAAGTCCATGAGGGTTTGTTGATCCAAGATATTCATGTTAAGCTTTAACAGCTTTGCAAAGAGTAAGGAGGTTGAATCCAAGATGAGGAAAAGTGGGATGTTGATGACTCCATGAGAGTTTTTCGATCTAAGATATTCATGCTAAGCTTTAACAACTTCAAAGGTTTGAACCTAGCCAAAGATTTTTCCGTGGCCGCTAGGATGTGCAGTATGAACACCTCAAGTCTTGCCTTTTCACTTAGGGTAAATCCCTATTCTTCTTAGTTGTGCATAAGTGGAGTCCTTCTACACCATTTTGCATACCCTGCCTCGCACGCAAGCACCAATGTAGATGGCGGAGACAGTCTCACTGGGTGGGAACCGGCTCCTATGAGACAAACAACAAATCAGTCAGTAATTACCACGGCAGTTACCACAGTAACTCCCAAGGCATATAAATAGAACCCATTACATTGTAATCGGGTTGACATTTTTTGGCTATACTTCTGCTTAGCTTTTGATTCATAATCCTTAGTTCTTGAGTTGTTCTTGAGCTACATTATCTCCATCTGTAATCTTTCATCTGTAATCCTAAACATAGCAGTCCATTGTACTTCAGCCATACATACTTTGTATTCATTCTCTCTGAATTGTGAATCTGAATCTGAACATCATTCTCATTACTTCAGTTTGTTTCTTATTTTAGTAGATGTATTCTAGTTTAGTTTCTATTTCCTTTTCCAGTTCTACTGTTTGAACTAACACATCACCAGTAGCTGTAAACTTCTACCACTAGAATCAACTATCTAAAGAGATCACCTCCAATTCTATTTTGGCAATCACGATGGCTAGACATTGTTGCTCGTTGACGAGCAAACTCCTCTCCCAGTTTGAGTTTTAGCTGCAGTAATGGCACCCAAACCTAGTCGTGGCTGAAAACCATCCTGCCGTATTGACCCTATTCCTGAGGAGTCAAAAAGAGACTCTGATCCCAAGGATGAACAAGTAATTGACACTAAGGCTCAGGAGGAGCACAATCATGCTGATGAGGCACATGACTCTCAGCATTCTAGTTAGTCCAAATGACACAGAGCAGAAAGGGAAGAACACAAGGCCAAGAGTTATTGGACCAAATAGGGAGACAAAGGTGCCAAAGGTAGTAAAGGAAGTCGTCATAGTTCCAGTAGAAAAGCTAGAGAGGAGACAGCAACTAAGACGGAGGCAGAAATTAATTGGGACGCAAACACGGACTATTGTAAGAAGGCTGCAAAAAAGAGCCAAGATTCCAAGGTGAGAAGAGGAAGAAATGAGGCTGATAGACATGATTACACATCTTCATTGAAAATATATTTTCCCATGTTCAAAGGGGGAAAGAAGGAGGACCTGGATGTTCATTTCCAAGCCTTTGAGAAATATGCTGAGTTAAAAAATATTGATGAAGATGATTGGGGTGACTACTTTCCGCAAACATTAAAGGAGGTAGCAAGGAAATGGTACTACCATTACCCGGCTTGTCAACTCAGATCATATAATAAACTGCTTAAAGCCTTTCAACAAGAATATTCAAACAACAAAGGGGGTGAGGATATACTCTATGAGTTGGATAAGATAAGGCAGGTAAAATTGTCAGTCAAAAGCTATGTTGATAAAATCAAGGAGCTAACTAGACAACTGTAGAAACCACCATCCAAAAAGTGGCTGCGAGCATGGTTTTTGAATGGGTTTCACAGTAAGCAGGAGGTGCCGGCGTCAACCAATAAATTCAATGATTTGGTGCAGCGGGCCCTGAAGCTTGAACAACAAGCTAAGAAGGAAAAGAGTCATAAGAAGAGGAGGTCTAATAGTAGCAGTACTTCTACTGAAGATTCTGAGTCCAGAAGAGCCTCCCGTAGCTCTGAAAGTAGTTCATATGAAAGTACCAAAGATAAAACTAAGAAAGGATCTTGGTCTAGGAAGATTGAAGAGAGGGTTTGGCAAATTGCTGAAATTAGCTAGACCAGACAGCCGATAAGAAGAACGGAAACCTGGTGTTCAAAGCGTAAATCTAAAGACCATGTTTTAGACAAACGTCCACAATGTACTTATTGTAAATCCTATGGCCATTTATGGAACAAATGTGGTATTCGAATCATCATTTTAAGAAGGGAAAATATTTATCAATGGTAGCATTCACCAATGTTGAACCAGTAAGAGTAGAAACTACCAGTGTTTCTCAAGAGGAGAAACTAGGTGCAAGTGGTACTGAAGCAGGTCGCGGTAGATACCAAGTGGGTACCAGCCAAGGCCGAGGTCATGGTAATTTTCAGAATCAAAGCCTGAATTGTTATACATGTGGTAAGTATGGGCATTTTGCGGTTCACTGTCCAAAAACACCTGAAGCTATGGATATCAGGATGAAGGTTCCAGAATCGGTTCCTGTATGAGCAGTTACACGAAGAAAAGGGGTGGTGATTGAGGAAATCCTAGAGATTTGAGAAAAACAAGTCACTATTGAAAGCAGAAAATGGGCTCAATAGAGAGAGGTATGGAAGGCCAAGGGTAAAGAAAAGGTCATTGATGAATGGCAGGAGCAGAGAGAACTAGTGGGGAAAATCAGAGAGGATCTAGCGAAGAAGTTGCCAAAGCAGCCAGAGAGTTTTGAAGCACGGGTCATTCAAAAGATACCAGCCCAATCTATTGAGACAGATCACCGGCATACCTGAGACCATGTTGACTGCAGTACAAGGGTTGATTGAATAGTTGGGAGTTGATAGAGGAGCTAAAAGCACTAAAATAAAGGAATGGCATTGTGAAGATATTACCAGTTCTTCAAGCTCCGACAACAACTCTAACCATGAGAAAGAGGAAATTTATGTCAAAATCTATGACAGAATCAGAAACTCACTGTGGAGTTGGAAGACATTAGAAGAACTTTTCCTGAGGCAACAAAATTCATCAGACAGACAAAAGGCTGAGGTAGAGGCCAGGACACTTGACTTGACGGTTGTCAGAGATGATGAAGTTTCGCTAAATCAAGTATATTACAAAGTTTGGAAACAATGGGAACCACTTTCAAGTGTCATTCTGGATGTAGGAGCAAGAGTAAACATCATGGGAGTACATCTTCAGCAGAGGATGGGCATCACAAACCTGAAGCCAACACCTTTCAAAGTGCGGATGGCAGATCATCGAGTAGTGCAAGCTATTGGTATGATCGAGAATATGCAGATGAGAGTGGGCAAGGAGAAGTTCAAGGAAAATTTTATAGTTCTCGATGTGCAAGGAGCATATGGAACGCTACTAGGGCGCCCATGCCTGCGAACGGCACAGGCTATTTGTGACTATGCTAATCAGATTTTGACCATACAGGGGGCCGGTAGCAAAATCCAGATTCAGACAGATAACACCAGAAGTTAGAAAAAGAAACTGAGACCCAATGAGCTCTGCCAGAAGTACAAGGTGAAGGAAATTGAGAAAATGTTGGCACCAGCTATGAATATTTTTCCATTAACAGAGATAGATCTCAATGCAGTCTTAATAAACAAAGATGAAGCTGAAAAACAAAAGAAACAATTTCATGAACAATTTACTGAACTAAATTCAGGAGAACATTCACTGAGATTAACTGAAAGACTAGAAGAACCGGTTGAGTTCAACACACCAGCAGGACTAGTATGCTCTGGAGTAGCTACTGGAAATCAAAATGATAATTTCAAAGCTTAGAGGATAGTCCGGGGATTATGCTGAGGAGTCAACCAAGAGAAAGGGTGGAGGGCCTAACTGGTTGCTTCTAGATGATCAGGAGATAGAGGAATGGAATTTAGTGTCTGAAGAAAAGCCTAGAATGATCAAGGTAAATAAACATCTGAATCCTATGATGAAAGAGAGGGCACAACATATGTTCCAGCACTATAAAGATGTGTTTGCATGGGAGCATACTGATCTAAAAGGGGTGGATCTAGAGGTCTGTCAACACAGAATACCACTGAAAACCGATGCCAGGCCAGTACGACTGCAGCGCTATCGAATGAATCCGAATTATGATAAGAAGGTCAAAGAAGAGATTGACAACCTTCTCAGCTGGGTCCATCACCGAAGTGGCCAGTAGCAATTGGTTGTTTTCTATTGTAGTTGTTCCCAAGAATAATGGAAAGTTGAGAGTATGTGTAGATTATAGGAAACTCAACGCTCAAACCATCAAGGATCCGTTCCCATTACCCTTCACAGATATGTTACTTGATTAGATTGCAGGATAGGAGATGTATAGCTTTATGGATGGATATAGTGGCTATAACCACTTACAAATCGGTCCTGATAGGTAAAAGACCACTTTCATCACGGACTGGGGAGCATTTATGTATTTGGTAATGCCATTTGGCCTTTGCAATGCACTAGCAACTTTTTAGAGATGTATGATGGAAATTTTTAGTGAATTTCTTCATCAATTCCTTGCCATATTCATGGATGATTTCACTGTATATTTAGTCCAGGAACAACATTTACTATTCCTAGAAATGGTTTTAAAGAACTATCAAGAGAAGAGGATTTGTCTGATTCCATTCAAATCTGTTTTTCTAGTCTGGAAAGGACAACTACCAGGACATGTGGTATCCCGCAATGGAATAGAAATGACCAACGACAAGATCTAGTGCATTCAACAGGCCAAGCCACCCAAGAATGCATCTGAGTTAAGTTCTTTCTTTGGATATATTAACTTTTATAGAAGATTTGTGCATAAATTTGCCTTCCAAGCTTTACCACTGTATGAGCTCACAAAGAAAACCAGCAAGTTCAATTGGACTGCTGAGTGTGAGGAAAGTTTCTAGAACTTAAAAAGTGCTATCATCAGTAAACCAGTTCTTCGCCAACCGAATTGGGATGTCATCTTCCATGTACATGTGGATGCTTCGGGACTGGCGATGGGGGCGATATTAGCCCAACAAGATGGAAGGACTGACTATCTTGTATACTTTGACAGTCACAGATTCAGCCAGGCTGATTAGGGTTATAGAACCACTGAACGAGAGGCTAGGGATGGTTTTTAGTGCTACGAAATTCAGGCATTATTTGCTACGAAAATTGTTTCATTTCTATGTGGATCATCACGCCTTATTATTCTTGATTAATAAAGTCATTATTCAAAGGAGGCTAATATGGTGGATGATGTTTCTTATGGAGTTTGAATTCTGAATTTTTCATAAACCTGGCAAGAACCAGTGTGGTGCTGATTTCCCCTCTAGGAGTATGGAGGGCTGTTCTGAAGTTTCTTTAACAGACGAACTAGTGGATGCTGAATTATTTCAGCTAGAAGCGGTAGAATCAATTGATCCTGAATTATATGAAGTATATCATTTTCTTTCTCAGGGTAGTTTCCCATATGATTGGAAGCAGAACCAAAAGAAGGCTTTGATTATCAAAAGCTTAAAGTTTACCATCATTAGGGTCTCACTCTACAGATTAGGTGTTGATGGGATTCTTCGTCGATGTGTGCCTATGGAGGGCAGATTGCAAGTTATTTCAGAAGCACATAATGGGAAATATGGTGGACACTTTTCTATTGATATTACTTTCAAGAAGATTTTGCAGTCTGGGTTATGGTGGCAAAAATTGATATCTGTCAGAAGATTTTGCAAAACCTGTGACATATGCCAAAGAATGGGTAGACCCACAACATCAGACATGACTCCTTTAACACTAGTACATCCACTAGGTGTTTTCATGAAATGGGGTTTGGATTTATGGTACCTTTAAAGAAGGTTACTCCTAGGAAGAACAGGTATATCTTGATGGCTACCTGTTATGTAACCAAGTGGGTAGAAGCTAAGGTTCTTTTTGACAATACAACAAAATCTACTGCAAGGTTTTTATTCGAGAATATTGTATGCCGCTATGGATTTCTTGTGGAGATTGTGTCAGACAAGGGACACAATTCATAAATGACACTATGGATATCCTCATGGATATGATTTCAATGAAGAATCGGAAATCCACACCATATTATCCTAGATGCAATGGGTAGGCCGAAAGCAGGAACAAGACCATTAAGACTATCCTGACCAAGATTGTGTAGAAAAAGCCAGAACAATGGGACTTGGAGCTTCAAACTGCTCTATGGGCATATAGAACAGCTTATAAGGTCACGACGGGGTTAACACCATTCAAAATGGTGTATGGCAGTGAAGTTGTTGTCCCTATGGAATTCGCTATACCCAGTCTGAGAATGGTTGTAGAGTATGGTTTAGATTTTAATCACATTCTGAAGAACATACTGGAAGAGCTAACCCAATTAGATGAGCTAAGACAGAGGGCTATGTTGGAACAAGAAATTGTTCAGCAAAGAAGGAAACACTGGCATGACAGACCAATTAAGGTTCGAGAGTTTCAGAAAGGCGATCTGATTCTATTATATCAGTCCAAATTAGACCCTAAGAAATCAAACTTAAAGATAGCCTGGGCAAGACCATTTGAAGTTGATTGGGTGTTCTCAAATGGCATAGTACGGTTGAAAGATCTGTCTGGATTATTGTTGCCAGGGGTATATAATGGAGCTAAAATCAAGCTTTATTATTAAAAATCCAGGGGAACGAGCATTGATGGTCTGGGAGCTGAAGGCCAGGCAAATCCGGGATCAGCTATTTTAGCACTTATCCATGTACAACCAGTTCCGAAAATAGTCAAAAAGTCAGAATACCACCAATGTGATAAAATCCTATTCAAACCAAAACCAAAAAAGTATGTACACCAATATCAGTTTTTGGGGGACCAACGGTCAGATGGAATATTGGTAGTAATCATTTCAAAGAAGAGTGAAATTCTTGTCCAATGCATGACTGCCACATCACTTGCGGTGCATAGAACTCTAGGAACGGTAAGTGGTGGAGCTTTTATGGCGCGAACGCGTATAAGAGTAAGGCGAGTAAGCGTTTTTTCTCGCAAATCTCTTGTACGACGTTTACCTTCTGTTGTCCATTCCTCATTGCCAAGCTCCGTAGCTTCTTCACTGCTGCCACAAACCTCTTCTTCTGAGGAGACTGTGGATTGTCGCTTATCCTTGAGAGCCACACCTGGATACGTGTTTGCCGAATCAAGTAAGTCATCTTCTTCTGTGTCTACTGCTTCATTGTCCTCAAGATGTATGGGTAGGAAGAAAATGTTGGAGAAGATGCAGGAGACGATCGATGAAACCCAAGCCCTTATTACTACTGCAAAGACAACTCTTCCACTCATTTCTCATAGTAAGATTTAGCGTTATGTGTTTACTGAGCAAGCCAAGTCTTTGATCCAACTATGGTATTTGGGTGTGGTTGTGCAAGCCACAAGGATTGAGTTTGACATAGCCATCATAAGGCAAGTCCTGGATTCTTTTAATGCTGAAGATGGAAGTGGCGTGGTCTATGGCAAAAAAGTGACAGTTACTCTAGAGAACAATGCTTTTTCTTTCCAAATGCCAAATGAGCCAAAGCCATTTGTGGCAACCGCAGAGCAGATCACTGCAGCTTTAAAGGAAGATGACACTGCCAAAAGGAGACGAAAAGCGAGTGTGCAAGGGATTCCAATAGTAGGTCTGGACGTTCCTGGTGCTTACCGATTTGTGGTTGAAGTTGTGAGCCTAAAAAATAATCCGACATATGTGTCAGAGAAACTCTTTGCTATGATTTTGGCAAAGAGATTGGATTCTAAAGTCGATATCAACCTCTGTCAAATATTGTTGCATAATGTACTTCAATAAACTGCCAAGCTGAAGTCTCAAAGTGTATTCAAGGCTTGGTATGTTTGGCAGTTTCTGTATTGGGTGACTTCTCCAAATGCCCATGATTAGGTAAGAATGGCTTGGAGCCAGAAGCCATTCCCAGTATCTTAGACTGTGGAATTATCATCTGATAAAGAAGCCCCAAAAAGCCATTCAATTCCCATTGGACAAAAGAGAAAGGCTATACAAGAGGAAGCTGGCAATTCAAAGAGGCCAAGGATGACACTGACCAAAAGCACGGTTCTCTTGAAGCAGTTAGAAAGTCAAATCAAAACATTGTCTAATGAAAAGACTTCAGCTAGTTAGACTAAACAACACACTGTCCAAACCACTGGTGGAGTTAACCAGCCAGCAGGCCAGATTTCAGCAACCACCAGTACTGGACAAGACAATCAGAAAGGGCAAGTCCTGATCAGCCAGCATACCAGACTGATAAGGGCAAAGGATCAATATCTATAGGTCCATTTGGTAGAGTTTCTGTCCCATACAGTGAAGCAGTCCTACTATTGACAAAGAAAGATAGGTTACAGTAGATGTAGACTCATCCTCTCAAGGGACACCTAGTTTTGCAAAAATCTGATTATTTTGCATTACCCTACTTGGCTCTTGTCCACCGTTTATGAGCCAACCAACTATGATCCAACAACAGTTAAGGATGGTTGTTATGTGCTTATTCAGTCATCATGGAACACTATTGTCAATTGCATGGGACAAATGCTCGATACTGCAGGGTTAGAAGATGAACTAACTAAGGTAAAGACTGAACTAAGGGAGACTGAGGAGTAGATTGAAAAGCTCGAGCAAGGGAGAGCAGCCCAGAACTTGCACCACAGTATCTTTGAAGCTCAGTCAGCTAGGACTATTCAACAGTTTCAAAGTAAGCTTGACAAGATGGAGTCTGAGATATGGACCATACGGAAAGAAAAGGCAGAAGTTGAAAGAATTTCTGATAGGTTTGACACTATGCTCAAAATGAAGAGAGTTGAGTTCAACTCCTTACTGTCTAGCCACATTGCTCTGAAGGCCACATTAACAGAAAGGTATATCTATAATAATCTGGCCGAGATCTTGAATCCACAAGAGAATGTTGTTTTTGACATGGATAACTTGAGGGCTCTTATGGAGACAATGCAGAGTGATTTGCAAGATAAATTTTTTGAATATAACAGTGCTCTGACAAATCAAGCTATCCTTGATTATATTGAACACCAGAAGGATGATGATAAGGAGGAAGAAGAAGTAGAGAAGGAGGATGAACCAGAAGAAGAGCATAATGATGATGATGACGACTCTCCTCCATCTCCACCTTTAGAACCTGTTTACTGGTGGTGCAGGGACAACAAGAGGAAATGATCAGTCTCACATAGACCAAACAGACCACCATGAAGGGCAGCAGTCGAGCGATCAGCAGCAACTGGGAAAGCAACAACTGAGCAACAGTGGAAAATCAATAGCACACTAGTCACAACATAGTTGGGATGCTAAAGAGAAAGACAAAGCTATGAGACTGAGGGTTTAGCAGGTGATGAGAACATTCATTATAGCTCATCATGCTGAATAAGATATTAAGACATCAGCAGGCTCCTATAAACAGGCGGTATTTGGAGGATGATGATCTTATTTCTGATCTAGAGCGATTTCCTTGGCGCCAGGGAAATGATTGAGCATTGGAAATCAACTACTTTCCATGATCAAGAGGTTTGTCAACTGCCTGAGCATCCCAATACAATACAGCTGTTAGAAAGGGTGCCTAAATGGATACTGATTGCTGAAGAGAGAGTATCTAATCCACATTGGCAACGAAATTCTACTACAGATTTTTGTTCCCTAGCTATGGAATTAGAACTTTTGCTAGGGAACAAGCCAACGTGTAGATGCATGAAGGATGTCAGGAGTCAATTAAGAGAAGTCTTAGTGCAAATGCAGATCGCTAGGGGAGTTCTGGATCAAAGAGTGTGAGCTATTCTTGAAGATCAGATTGCCACCAGCAAGGGACCTCAAACTCGAATCTCAGTAGGAGAACATGCAACTGCTCTCCGGTGGCTGTTTTAGTTGGTTAAAGTAACCAGAAAGATGATGCAGCAAGAGAACCAGGCTGTCCTTAACTTCTTGGAATTTGTGCATGATTCTCCAGTTCTCTTGTATGCTTTACCAACAAGAGAGGCAAAGTTGCCAAGATTTTTTCTAGCACTCTATCCTCAACACAGAGAACCAGTAGATCGGCTCACATACTTCAAGATTACTGATGATCTTCAGGATTGATATGAGCGTTCGACTGTGGAATGGAAAACCTGACAAACACTATTTAACGACGCTCTCCAAGAGCTAAGAGATGAGGTGCAGAGGATCAAACTGTGTATGGGCCAGTGGAAAATTCAGCTCAGAGGCCTCACTAAGATCACCAAGCAACTTCTGCAACTCACTGTCGAGTCCTCTAAAGTGCCTAAAAAGTACATTACGGCTAAACTAGGCCTAGGAACACAATACAGAGATATGGTTGAGATCCTTTCTGAAGCTCGGATCAAAGCCAATCAGCCTCTTTCAAAAGGATGGATCCATACAGCCTCGCATTGTCACAAACTGGCCAGAACTCAGCTCACCAAAGGCAGACGCACACTCTATGATCCCGACACCAAAAATTATCATCCTCTTATGCCTTATGAAATCGAGATATCCATAAAAAGGTGGGATCAGCTTGAGCAGGAGGCCAATTACACGTTCATTCAGAAGGAGAATGCTGACACTCAGACTTCTCAGATACCATATAAATAGAACCCATTACATTGTAATCGGGTTGGCATTTGTCAGCTATGCTTAGCTTTTGATTTATAATCCTTAGTTCATGAGCTGTTCCTGAGCTACATTATCTCCACCTATAATCTTTCATTTGTAATCCTAAACATAGCAGTCCAGTGTACTTCAGCCATGCAAAGTACTCATTCTAGCTGAATCTGAATCTGAATCTGAACATCATTCTGAGTACTTCAGTCTGTTTGTCATTTCAGTAATGTATTCCAGTTCAGTTTCTATTTCCTTTTCCAGTTCTACTGTTTGAACTAACACATCACCAGTAGCTATAAACATCTAACACTAGAATCAGCTATCTACAGAGATCAACTCCAATTCCAACCACCTTATGACATGGAAGGTAGGGTAGCCCTTGTCGAGCCCCACAACAAAATGGAAGTTGCCTGTATAAGCGGTTTGAGGTATTGCTGCTCCTAAAAAGCACACCCATCTTTTGCTTCTGAAACATTGGGTATTATATTCTCCTTACCAATATTTGGAGGTTTTTGCTACCAAAATCCTGTGCTAGTTGCAAATTTCTACGGCCCTCTTGCGGCCCTGTTTGTGAAGATACCGAGGATGAAGCTATAAGAAGGAAAAATTGTAGCATGCAAGAGACCCCCCATCTCGAGCCCTACTTGCAAGCATGCGGATGATGACTCATGCCGCACTTGTGAGTGCACTGGCAATTGCGTATATATGCAGTCACAAACAAACAACACAATGATCCTTAGTAAGCGTCTTGTTTGAAAAGAGAGAAAGAGTGGGGCTTCTTTGATTGCACTTCCTTCCAAACCCTAGTCTTCATGGCATCTATGGTTTAACTCCTTCATATAGTTTTTTTTGAGTTCTCTCACAAACTCTCACAGCCATAAGCCCGGTGCTTTCCCAGCAAGATCACAAATTTCTCGACATATTTTTGGTGAACCCGACGCGAACAAGCCGGGATGAGAGTACATAAAGATGGCTAGCAAAGTGGAGCAGCTATATGCTGAAATGAAAGAGCTTGCAGACAGATGCAAATGCCTTGAAGAAGAAGACCGGATTCAAAAAGCGATTGAAAGCGCTAGGCAATCCGTATATAACGAGCTTAATATACTCGAAGGCTATGATCCAGAAGGATATCTTGAGTGCTATGTGACTGAGATGAGGCTTCAAGCAATTCCAGAAGCTCGGATGATTGCAACATTTGTTGAACTTGTGAGTGATGATTTGAAGCACAAAGTTCAAGACTATGCAAGTGTATATGCAAGCAACTGGGGTGAGTTTTCTACAGCTATAACATAGGTATGCTTGGAACATCAAGACCAAGAGATGGAGCAGAGTGGAAGTGGATGTGACCAGCTAGATTTGGTGTCTCCTGTAAGCCATGCAAGTATCAACACATCCATACAGGCTAATTTAGAAGCAGTACTAGATGCATATCTTTTGCAAGATGCAAGTTTATTGTATGCAGATGAAGCACACATAGTGGAAGCTATTTATGCACATTTGGGTCTTGTAACCTTGTTATCTCAAGATAATGACTCTCATGATGCTATCCAAGTGCCTGAAACGGCTCAAAGCGACTTAGATGATGATGCAAACTCGCCGGCTATGATAGATGATTTGGACGCTCCTTTTGATTCGTTTGAAGATGCACATGAGTGTATATACAAGGATGATGATGCTATGGTTTTGACAGAGGATGTGAAGGGAAAACATGTGGAAGACGGCTATATTAGTGATGTGCTACAATCTACTTTTGAGTAGATCCAGGACATTAGGAAAAAAATGGACTCTCCATGGGCCTTGTAAGAATCCCTAATTTCAAGGAAGCTTGCAATTGCCAAGATTAAGGGGGACAAAGGCTTTGAATGGGGCTATTTTGGTAGGGTCACCTCCACCTTTGACCCCTAAAAAGGTAGGGGGAAGGGGGGGGGGGGGGGGTAACCATTTAAAAATTAGGGAAGGGGGGGGTAAACCATTTGAAAAGTAGGGGGGTAGGGGGTCTTCTCTCTCTAGCTTTTTGGCCAACTTGTAAGTGGCCTCTTAACTCTCCCATGCCACCTAAGCAAATCCGTGGGTCAAAGAGGTTAAAAAAATGACTTTTTTCAAAAACTTTCAAAAAAACTCTATTCCCCCCTAAAAAGTACCCTCAACATATATACATATTTAAAAAAAGATTTTTAAGTTAAATTACTCATAATTCAACATTTTTTGACTCCCTCCAAAACTTTTAGGAAATTTCCCCCAAACTTGAAAACTTTCCCTCCTAATCTAAGCTCCTCTCCTACACCCATCCCCCTTGCACCTGCACCTGCTGCTGCACCTACACACCCATCTCTCCATCCTTCAAGCTCCATCTCTCCATCCTACAAGCTCTATCTCTCCATCCTTCAAGCTCCATCTCTCCATTCTGCAATGCCTCTTGACGACGTGACCAATGTCCCAGCAAGCTCTTCACGCAGTAGGTCGCCAGGGCTTTTCCTACGCCTACCTCAAGAGTCTGTTCCGACAAAGAAAACATGCTTGGGTACATTACCTTCAGCCAACAAATGCCGCGCTCAAAGGGAGAAGAATGTGGATCTCTGGATAGACGGATGCTTGTATCCAAAGGATCCTTCTCTCAATGTTCATTCGTCTTTTACAAAAATTCCATCACTGTTGCAATACGTTGGAAATGGAGAGCAAGGTTTGTTGGGCTACTACAAGAGAATCAACAAACACGAGATTGCGCGGTCCGAGATCTACTTGCGTCATTGGCAGTTGCTCAATGGGAGTTTCCACAATCTTCAAGATCAGATGCAAACAACAAATAGTGCGCTTGAGGAGGCAAAGAGCACCATCACAACCAAGGAAAATGTAATTAAAAAGCTTGAGGATACTCTTTCACACATGAAGAGTACTGCCATGGGACGAATCCCAAACTCCGAGCGAACTTTTTCGAGCGATGATAAAATCGAGCGAGTTAATGAGAGACACTTTATCATTAATTGGAGGCCTTCTTGTCCAATCAATGTTTGATGCTCAATAAGAGATGCTACCTCAAACCCCTAAAAGAGGGTTTTTTAATAGAAAAAAACTCCCTAAAGAATTACAAAAAGAGAGATATATTTTTTTGGCAAAACTCACAAAAGTGAGAAATATTGTATTAAAAATAACCAAAAAAAATACAAGACTTACCTTGCTCACAAGCCGAGCTAGGATACCATAGCAGGTAGCCATACATCAAGCACAAAAATTACCAAAATTATACATCAAGTTCGTGAACCGCCATCAACAACAAACCCGATCGAAGAGGGGAGTCCATCGTTGACAAAACAAGAGCAAACCGACACCACATTATTCCGACATGGCGGGGCTCGTAATCCCCATCACCGAGAGGCCAGTCTTAGGATGCCACTACTACTAATAGCCGTGCCACATTCACCATAGTGCCCAAAACTTGGGACCAAACCAATGACAACAAGATCAAATCCGTCGAGTAGCCGACAAAGAAGCAAGAGTCTCCAATACATACACCGAGTTGTACACGAGCAGGTAAGAGACCGCAACATAAACAAAATCTTCTAGTACATAAATAAATCGGATAAGCTATCGACAAATCGAATACGTCCACCATCATCGCTAGCTTTGCAAACTACCCCCCCCCCCCCTCTTCCTCTCCTCACTTTGTGTTCACTACAAAAACACAATTTTAAAAAAGAAAAAGTCTTCTTAAAGGACTATAAAAAAAGAGAGAGTTTTTTTAAAAAAAAACCTCCCTAAAGGATATGCGCCGGCGCAGATCCCTTTAGTAAGGTTTTTTTTTCTAAAAACTTTCTTTTGTTATAGTCCTTTAGAGAGGCTTTAAAATAAAAAATAAAATGTGTTCTTGTAGTGCTAAGTGAACACAAAGTGAATAGGGAATACCCATGTTTTTTTATGGCGAATATGAAGAGGTGCTCCTTTATTTTAAAAGGGAAGTTGTGTTTAACTTAAATGGAAGGCCTAAGCTGCCAATTATTGCGCAATGCAAGGAAGGTAGGTGTTGAGATGTGGCACATGTAAGGGAGGTTAAACAGGCCATGCTTTTTTTAATATGCATGGGTTTGTGGAGCCAACAAGCATCTAATTGTGGTCGACTGTCTGAGGGAGAAATGCTTTGTGGATCCGCGATTGGTGATATGCTCGATCATCGTCGTCTGATGAAACAACGTGCATATTATTTAGAAGGCTTAAATCTCCAACTCCATCTTCGATGGAATCTGAGGAGACTCTAGCTAATGAGTGGAGACTGAATAGGCGGGTATCCCATTTTGTTTGATAAAAAGTGAATGGTGAAGTTAATGAATCTTGGGGTGATGCCGAGCCATGTTCGATGGGGAGAAAATGGAAAGACGACAAACGTCGAACATGTAGGTGGGGTCGTAGGTCGGACCGATACACACAAGTGGCGGGTAGGGACGGAGAAATTTACTTGTCAAAAAGAAAGTGCTTGAGGTACGGTAACTATCTCTCTCTATGTGTACTAAATGCAAAAGTGAATACACCTTTTTTTTAAAGCTCTTCAATGTGCTTTAAAAAAATTCTCCCTGAAAGGGTTGCACGTCCGGCACACCCTTTGAGGACGTTTATAAGAGAGAGAGAGAGAGAGAGAGAGAGAGAGAGAGAGAGAGTAGGGCTAGAAAAATACATTGACGAAGGAAATTTGGAATGGCGGCCTCTACACCAAAACAAACTCCATTGCGCCACAAGGGAAATGAGATAAGGGCACCACCTAGTCTTGGAAGCGTGGGCTAGGACCGCTACACAAAGAGAGAGAGAGAGAGAGAGAGAGAGAGAGAGAGAGAGAGAGAGAGAGAGAGAGATCACTATGAATGAAGCATTAACCTTAGTGTGTGTACAAGGAATGGATGACTTCAAACACTCCCAACACAAATAGCATGTAGATTACCAAACAACCACTCAAGGATTAGCCAAGATCACATCAAGCACTCTCACACATATATAAAAGATTTCTCTTAATTAACATAAGTAAGAGAAGGAGAGACTACTAGCATGAAACAATTTGCACTCTAGAATGTGCAAGAATAGAGTGAATGAATGAGCTTATGGGCTCATGGTGAGTGATACAAAGACTCAATGGGGCTGAGGGAGGCTTGAAATTACAAAGGGGAAGGCCTCTTTATATAGGGAAGAGAGTGATTAGGAGTGAGGTTAAGATCCAAGTGTAATTTGTACAAATGAAGCTTAATTAGGGACATTCAACCAATGAAGAAGCTCCTTCCAAGTGATTTGTTGACCAATTAGCTCCATCATCACTTGTGTTGTCTTCACTCCTTCCTCCATAGCTTGAGTCCAAGAGCTTCCTTATTTTAAAATGTAAAGAATCTACATAAAATCAATACATATCTAGTAATAATAGAAAGGGGTTGAATGAGAACTTATGAATTACAAAAAGATTAAGCATGACTTGAGAGGTGATTAGAAGAGGAATTTTGATGGGTTTTTTGAGCTTGAGAGAGAGGAGGAAGGAGAGGAGGGTGAGAAGACTAATGGCTGATTTTTAGAGAAGGTCTCAATGTGGAAAAGGAAGGGTGTGTGTGTGTAAAGGTAGAGGGGGTGGTCTCCACCACAGTTGAAAAACTGGCGTCTGCCATTTTGGCCATATCTCCTAGACCGTAGATGCAAAAATTATAAAAAAAATATGGCCGAAATCTCCAGCTCATCAGCTACAACTTTGATGAAGACAACTTTTCTTGGATCGGAGTGGAAGTATTTTTTAAAAATTCAGAAAAATCATGTGTCTGGTTCCTTCCTTTACCAAGTCTTCCACTTGGGTCCCATTTGTTTGAATCATCATATGGCTCCAAAGCCATGATGATATGAGCCACTCATGACCCTTGAATCATGGGTGCATGGCTCCACAACCACATCATATCTTTTTTTTTCACATTTACATATTTTCCCTTCCCTTTACCACTAGGTTCTCCCTCTACCTTTCACCTCCGGTGAACTAGTCAAGAAAAAATTCCTATCAAATCATTTTTTTTTAATTTTTCCAAGAGGCTGTTCTCACTCTTTCTTTTATTGTAAGCCTCTAGAAGCAAGGAAAACCAACAAAATATAATAAACAGAAATTTGTGATAGGCTCGGATCAACATTTTCTCTAACCGATGAAAATAAGGGCAAACTTGGATTGCTCTCAATTCTTAGGTGAAAAATTGAATCTTTTTCCGGTAATGACACTAAAGCTTGTGTAATTTTTTTGCTTTTTCTCTCTTAAAGCCATTTGAAACTTTGACTTTTGTAAAGGCAAGCTCAAAATATAGCCGAGATTTTGTAATTTCAACATTTAAAATACATTGGACCCCGGTTTTTTCTAACATTGAGAGAAAATCTCACTTATTTCTTTTCAATTTCTATACACATCAAAGTTTTTTTTTTTTTTTAAAGGTCCACTTAATTTCGTATTAAGGAATGGCTTCCAAGTCCCTTGTCACACAAGGGCACCTGTCGCACCCTTTTGAAAATGGTTATTAACTCTATTGTCACATTGGAGTTGAAAACAAAAGTTGCACATTTTTCTCAAGGGAGTAGCCCAAGTGGTTAAACCTCCGGTTTAGATGCTATCTCTGAAGGTTCAACGCCTCTAAAATGAACTCCCACGTGTACTTTGTGTTCTTTGCCACTACTTTGAAAACTCGGCCAAGGGTGCAAGGCCATCCCTTTGACAAGGGATGGAGCTAAATTTTTCCTTTTCATCTGCAAATGATTGGCTACCACCTCTGCGTGGCCTTTGCTTCCCTACCCTAGTGTGACATAGACATAAGACAAATTGCTCTTTTCATTCAAGAGTACTGTGAACTCTCTCTCTCTCTCTCTCTCTCTCTCTCTCTCTCTCTCTCTCTCTCTCTCTCGCATGGAGAAGAGGGCTCAACAACTAGGCCCATGCCATATAAATATTCGCTCGGATTTTGGTTCGCTCGAAAAATGTCGCTCGGTGTATGGTAAGACTCCTACCATGGGTGATAGGGTGAGAAATGAGAGTTGTCCGAAATTCAGACTCTTGCACCACGTGGAGGTGCAAGAAAACGAAGGGTGACAGCTATAAGGTAACATGTTCTGTCCCTCATGTTGTTTAAGTCTAATACCGCTCATCATTGTTGTTTTGGGCAATAGGAACTTCGTCCAAGAAACGTGCGGCGGTGAGAATGCTTGAGCTAGGGATACTTTACTTCGTTCTTGTTTCAACAAAGAGGATTTTATTGGGATGCTTGATGCTCGAGAGGCAAAACACTTGAAAGACGCAATCACTAAGAGAGTTCTTAGTGATTTTTATAATATTGTCACTGATCTAGATGTTCAAGATATTTGTGATGTTGTCGGGATTAGTACGAAGGGCTATCAAGCAATACATCAAGTGTTAAAAGATGCAGTTGAGATCCACCTCAAGAGAGCTTCAACTCAATTTGCACCTCATTGTAAATTTTCATGGTTTAGCTATCCCATGCATATGTCATGTTTACGTTTATGTGATCATTATGTTTAACTAAGGATAGTTGTAAAGATGTTTTTCCATCTAGCTTAGTTGAGGAGCAGCCGCTTGAGTGCCTCTCAGGCACGTTCATGGTTGTTCATGCTCACATTGGGGAGCTTATGTTTCCTAATGTCTCATCGAAAAAACTTACCGAGCAGCGAATATTCATGTACTCCCACAAGTACGTGGTGCCGAAGTCAAGCCAAAGCTATGGTAGGTTAGAAGCCTTGGAGACACCCTCATTGTAGAGTGCAGAATGGCCAACTCCAGACCATTGGGCTTTGCTTGCTTTCAAGCGCAAGGTGCTGCAAGATTTCCAAGGGTCTATAAATTTTGGTAAGGCAACCAGATCGGTGGGTCTCATTTGGCATTGTCCCATTCATTTGTGTGTGCATGCATTCCGCTCTCTGCCGATTGTAGAAACACCAACAATGTTTGTTTGCAAAGAAGTTGACATAGATGCAATGGACACCATTCTAGGTGTCAATTGGGGCTATGTTGACGGTTTGCATGATGGTGACCGTTATAAGTGCAATGTGTCCCCCACACAGCTTTGCCTTCGGTATTTGAAAGCAAGGTGCACCTTGTATGCACGGTTTAGCTACGAGAGGTGGATGCACAAACGTGGCACATGGATACCCTTGCAGCTGACAGCCAAAGAGGTTCAATCCTTTGAAATTTGTGTCCGCAGGCCCAATAACGAGGTGGAGGTGGTTGCAGTGAATCCGCATTGGACTCTTGCCAATCTTCGGAAACACTTTGGCATAATGGGATTCGAGGATTTCGGTAATGCAAGTTTCAAACTGGAACAACGCAAGGTCTGCTTTGTGCTTGCTTAGCTACCTTTTCTTATTTTTTGTGGGTTTTTGTATTTTGATTGCCCATTTTTTGGTTGTATAGATTGGAAGGCCGATTGAGGCCACTATGCTTGTTTACAAAGATTGGGCTACATACGAAATCATCTTGTCTAAGTGAATTGGCTGGTAACTTTAATCGTTTATATATTGGATATTTTATTAAAGATTTTGAAAATTTTTAAGGTGTTGTACTTGATTTTGTACTTGAGTTTTAAGGTGGTGTAAATTTATTTTTTTAATTCATATTTTTTATTTTTTTTCGAGATGGAATATGTCTATATAAGGGGGACCACCTCCTCGTTTCACTATTTTCATCCCAGCATTGCAGAGAGACCTAGCATACCCAATCACGCAAAGAGAAGAAATGGCTGCTACTTGTGCTTTAGATGCATTCCTTACTGAGGTTGGGCATGCAAATCGCCCTGAGCTTCAAGCATTTTTCACAACCCAACCCGATTTGGAAACCACCTTGGCCCACCACTCTCAATCTCTTGAGCACATTACTTCATACATTTCCACGTGCATGGGGAGATTCATTGTTGAGTTACCAAACCGGCCAGGGCAATGGGTCCCTCAAGGCCTTCTCCACCACATCTACCAAGGGGACATGCCATTTCATCAACGGCTTGCACGCTTTGCCACCATAGCACAACCCGTCGGACAATATGTGCGGCTTGAAGCTGATGATGTGCGAGCAATGCGTAAGGGAAGGATCGGAAACACATTTTTCTCTGTTCAGGCCATAATGATCTTCCTCCTTCACGAGTGCCCAGCAGGCCCTGACGTAGTGTTACCACACTTGCAGATCGGCGGGGTATTGGCTGATGTGAAGGACCCCAAGCCCGCGGCCATTGACTCATCCGCAGAGGAGAGGACGCTTGCCTTGACCTACTCTGTAGGGATTCAAGGACTCTTGGAGGCCTCTCCATCTGTCGGATCATCCTCGGGACCGCCAGAAGGAACCACCACTCGGGATGCCATCCCTGAGGTAGAGATTACCCACTTCTCCTCCATTGTGGTGGGTGGGGAGGAGTTTGTGTTTATGCACGATCTGGAGAAATCCTTTGAGCTTCGCATGGATGAGTGTTTCTCCATTCTCGATGCCCATGGCAAGTTTGAGGTTGATACCACCACCTCCCATGACGATGATCTCCTACTGCCCTTGGGGAATACTTTGGCGGACACAGTGGCGATCACACAAGCCAGGGTGGCAGCGGCCGAGCAGGCCAAGGTCTTTGGGGAGGAGTTTTTGGCCGTGCAATCCATGTGTTTGGCTAAACGCGCAAGAGTGGATTCACCACCACCTGCTGCAACACCTGTTTTTCTGGATCCAAAGGGGACGTCAAGTGTGGATCTTTACTTGCACCCGGATGCCGATGAGGAGGATCGTAGACAAGAGGTATAGATGCTCACTTACATTTGATTGTTACAAATGATTTTGTTAATGTTATATCATAATTCTGTGCCATATCTCAGAAAACCTATGTTTTGCAGGATGTTTTGGAGGTTGACGCCTGGGCGCAACGGTCAGGGGGGAGGAGGACGCCATTCTAACCTCAAGCGGCACTTGCCCACTACCTCGGCACACTTCCCACTAGTGTCGTGGTGTTTGTCCATGCCGACTATTCTCCCAATGGTCGCTACAACATTTTTGCTCTCCGTTCACTCTCCAAGGCATTGTGTTTAACAACACTTGCCCAAATGGCCAACCTTGTAGTGCTTGTAAAGAAAGATTTTGCAATATCCACTTTCGGTGTTAAATTTCGCGGGCGCCTTATTGCCCATGTCGGCATGAACCAAGCTATAGGGGTTAATGACACCCAAGAAATCACAACCACTTTACTTAACAGGGAGCCACCCCAAAAGGCCAAGCGCAAGAAAATTGTAATTCGAACGATCCTAAAGCAAAAGCCGGATATCATGTAAAGCATTGATTTCTTTAATGAAACTACTTTTTGCTATCTATGACTCTCTTTCTTGCAAGGTTTTGAATTTCTTATATGTTGGGCTTTCATTGTGTATGAGAAGCACCATAATTTCTGCTATAACTATTAAAGGGTTTGGCAGGCATTAAAATTAATAAAATGCATACTTTGTTATATCTAGGCTTCCAAAGTTATGGATGTGCCTAGTAAAGGGCTTGGAAGTCCCTAAAATACGATGCCACAAGGGCGCGCATTGGGGCCTTCCATCAACAGATGAAGTGTGCAAATGCGCGCCCTTGTGGCAGATGATTTTGGACCCATCTAGGAGCATAGCCAGGTGCAAAATAGAGTGACAAGACATTAATACCCATTTGCAAAACAGAAAGACATGCATACCCAGGTAACCTTAAGCCCATCTTGCCCCAGATACCTAAAGTTGTATTAACAAACCACAAGAGTAAACTATGTGGCAATATCTAGCCCATTTTGGAGTATAGGACTGACATGGACTAAGGGGGGATGATTGCCAGAAGCATCTATGCTAATTGAAGCATTGAAGCAAATAAAAAATACTTATTGCTTGTGAAAATTGTCTAGAAACCACTGAAAAGTGTTTGGAAAGCACTAGAAAAGGCTGCCACAAGGGCATGCATTGTGTCCATCCATAGGCCTCTGGAAGCCCCAAATGTGCGCCTTTGTGGCAGCCAGTTTGGGGTCATTCCAAGCCATTTTCAACACTTTGTAAATGCTTTTTCCATGCAATAGTGAGTCACATAGCATGGATACATCAGGAAGTGCATGCCCCACTTAGCCAAGGTGCTAAACGTAGGCAAGTTTTCACAATAACAAGCTAATGGCTACATACATACAATAGAAGGTAGACAAAACTTGGACCAGTGCTACATCGCATGGTACAAAATTAAAACAATACAATGCGCAGTGGGGTATACAATAGAAGACGCTTATATTCAAATTCTTCCCAATACAATGCATAGAGTGGGGTATACAATCAAAAGACACTTGTATTCAAATTCTTCCCAATCTTGGAGTTCCGTAAATACAAAAAGGTTTGATGCCTAATTACAAGCTACTCCTCATGGCGCAAACAACGAGCAAGCTGCATATCCTTGGGCATAATGGTTACACGCTTTGCATGGATGGCACAGAGGTTAGAATCCTCGAATATGCTAGTTAAATATTGCTCTGTTGCCTCTTGGACTGCCTCTAGGGCCACGGCACCCATCCAAAACTCAGTGTTGTACAATTGCAAAACCTCCCTGCATAGCCTTGCAAAAGGGGCCCTCCGAATCAAGAGCTCGGTGCTCTTTTGATAGTGTCGAATCTCCGCAAAAGCATGGCTGCGCTTTCGTACCTTCTGAGGTCGATGTGGAGGTGCATTTTTGGCATGAGTTGGGGCAGCTTGCTTCCTCTTCTTGTAGACAATGCTCTTTCTCTTTTTTTTCTGCACAAACACTTCCAACACCTCATAATCTGATTCCACCCACTCTCCATCTGATTCGTGCTCTTCACTATTGAGCGGATGTGATAGTGTAGTTCCAATCCCTTTAGGAAGTGTCTTACCCCCAATAGACATGTGAGCCTGATAAGTTTGTATTTGGACGTTGTCAGAAGTTTTTTGGAGCAAGGGATTGCGCATATGTACATACCCATGCATGGCTCATTGAATAAAGGATTTCCTATTTTCCAGAGCCAGGTGGTTACGTGGGGCCCACATGTGTACAGGTAGGGCAGCATGTACATACTGCATCGATTTTCACTATTACTAGTACCATTGTGTTTTTTCTATAATAATGAGGAGTTGGTAGCGCGTAAAAATTCTTGAGGAAGCTATCCGTGGGCCGATTACATGAGGTCAGCAGGTGCGTCAGATCGCATCTAGTGGCGTCAGGACGTCGAACGGGGTCAATACTTGCACATGGAGAAGTACGGGCGCAACGTGGGTGTTTTCTTGTGATAATTATGCAGAGAGGTTATCATGAGGACCATATTTTGGGGACACTTCATGTGGTTGCGAGGCGCATTATTGAAAAATGTTGAGTGCCAAGTGTGCGGATGATGCAAAAGGGTAACAACTATGCACTGCAAGGTCAGTTTTTGGCCTATTCGGGGTCCGTTTGAGGTCATCTAAAAGGCCAAAGGTGCCCAACTAATAAATCTAAGTGTGGGAACTAATAAAACAAAGAGAAGACCAGAAAAAATGTGGAGAAGAGAGGAGGAACAGCCGTAGGTGTGTTTTTGGGGTTTTTGGAGCCTGTTTTGGCCGTAAACTGCTCATCCGAGGTCGGATTTGAGCACTTTGACATTGTAGACTGGGGTTTTGGGACATTTCGGATGCGATGGCGCTGTCCATTTTGCCAAATTACTCACACTTTTTCTTCTTTTTTTGCTGTGTAAGTTTCTCGTATGAGCGAAGTTTCCGCTCCAGTTTCTGATTGTATCTAGCATGCTTTACCCATATTGTGTGAGCTATTTGCCCCATTGGTGTTGGCCCAAGCTCATTTGTATCTAAACACCAGAAGTTCTCCTCTTTTGAGCTGAGTTTTTTGCGTGTGTGTGTGTGTGTGTGTCTCTTTGTGGAGTGGGCAAGTGGATAGTATCTCTCCTCTCACTCCATAGGTGTGTTTCCTGTCTCAGCCAGCTGTGTTGTGTAAGGCGAGTGGTGCCCCCTAGTGTGTGTGTGTATCTTCTGAAGAGTGTGTATGGGGTCTTTATAGAGGCGTTTTGTGTTTTTCTATCCCGCTCACATACTTTTGGCTCCCCCACGGAGGATCTTCTTCGAGTACCTTCTGCTTCGAGCATCAAGCTTCGAGATTCGGTATCATAGGTTGCAGGTTGCAAATTACAGGTTACAGGGATAGGTACAGGTATAGGTGATTCACACAGGTATAGGTAGCTGGAGTACAGTGATATACTAGCATTGGTGTCACTTGCAGTTGTTGTGGGTATGCATCACTTGGCGCCTGTTTGAGCGCATTGTACGTTGGATTGTACGTTACTTGTGGAAACTACCATGGTACGCCTTTGTGGAGCCATATATGGTTTTATTCAGCAGTCCCAGCCATTTCTGAGACTTGGTCTGGAAGATAGTCATTTTTGAGACTTGACTATACGTGATTTGCATTAGCCTTCGTGTGAGGGTCGATAGCGTGAGGTTTTATTGAGCTGGGGGGTTCTCAAATGTGGAGATCCTTTCGGTGATACAGGTTGCTGGAGCACCCTTTTCGTGACCTCGCCATAGGCTATGTACTAGAGATTCCTATTTGACGCTTGGGTTCTATTGTTGACAGTTTATGCATACATATATGGTCTATATTTTGGGTTCACATTGCTCTACTTTTGGGGAAACTCTGCCAAAATTTTTCGGAGTTGTGATGGCTTGTTTTCTGGTCTTTTAAGCCATTTATGCTGTTATGCGGCTGAAATTTTGGCAAATCAGAGGATAAGACAGGTGTGCTTTCTTGGGAGCTTCATGGTTGGCTTTAATGGATGATCAAAATGGACCTCAATTCACTGCTTTTCATTTAACTCAAAGAATCCAGATAAATGTTCATGTGTCCAGGAAGATTTTTTTCCAGCAACGCATAGTCTTTATGTTCGGGCCAAGAAGATTACGAGAGATCCTGGAATGTCCTTTGCCTGTTGTAATTCCAATGATCAACTATGAAAACTCATTTGATGTGCATGTGTTTGTCCTTATCTGAAGTTGAGCTCTATTGAAGTTTCTAGGAATTGAGTTAGTCAAAAGTTTTGGGTTCTTGCACGTGTGTTTGAAGGGGTTCTCAAAGCATTGTAACTTGGGTAGCCATGGCTTTCTCTTATCCGGAATTTCATGGAAGAAGTGGTGAAGATGCAGAAGACTTTTTGGAGCAAGTCGAGGTGGCATGCATAAGCAACAATATGTGTGATGAGGACAAGATTTTGAGGCTATTTGGATTGCTTTTGAAAGATGAGGCCCGTGTTTGGTTCATGGATTTGGAAGCTAAAGAAGCAGTGGCTTCTTCTTATGGTTTGAGTCTTGACAAGTATATAGAAGTTTTTTTAGAGCGTTTCCAGGTTGTGGAAGACGCAAATGCAGTATGGAATGAGCTCAATGCTCTTAAGCAAGGTTCTTGTCAAGGTGTTGATGCCTATGTACAAGGTTTTACAGATTTATGGACTCGTTGGTGTGTTGCTCTTAAGGATGATACCCCCCCTTGTTCATTGAAGAAAAGTTCTTTTGTTGATGGTTTGTCACCTTGGTTGCGGTTCGAGGTTGAGTTGAAGACGCCCGAGTCTTTTGAAGATGCGGTATGCATTGCAAAGCACAAGGAATGGAAGTTTAAGCATCTTGAGGAACATGGTATCAGTACAGGTATGCATGTGCAAGATAGATTTGACATGGAAGATGAAGTTAAGCCTAAGCAGGTGAAAAGTAGCCTATCCTATGATGTTTCTCGTTTCTTCCCAAGGTCTATTGTGAAGCGTAAAGAGGTCTTGCAGGTTGACAGGTTTATGGAAGAGCCTAAAGAGGTGAGTAATGCTTTGGATAGAGGATTGAAAATTCTTGAAGAGGATGCATTGGCTACTTGTGTACCTTGTGATTCTGGGTGTGAGTGTGAGGTTGAGGTTATTGATGATGAGCATGTATCTTTGGATACTAGTTCCTTGCAAAATTAGGTAAGAGGGAAAGGTTGAGAGCCATTTTTTGGATTTGTTGGATGTGGAGCCTGTTTTGAATCCATATGTTGATGGATGTGCAGTAATTGAACCGATTTGTGAGCATGATTGTGGTTTAGAGCAGGGATCTGTATTCTTGGAGACTGATGAACCCATGCTAGAAGCTATGGATAGTGGTGCTAGCCATGATTATGATGTGGATAAAGTTATGTGTGATGATGAGAATGGGTTTGGCATATATGAGTCCAATCTCAGCTATGTGGATGCCTATGGTAGGGAAATGTGTGCTGCGGGGATACTTTTGTGCTTTGGATATCAACAACTTTACCTTCACACAATGCTTTTAGCTACTTTGGTGCATGATTTGCATGTTGTTGCTATGGCTAGTGAAGCCAAGATGCCAGGTGATGAGTCACTTGAGTTGTCTCTATCGGTTGGGTTGAATGTGGCATGCAATATTTATGCTTTTGGAACTCTAGACAAGGCGGATGTGTTAGTTGGATATGCCTATGGTGCATTTCGGTTGATTGTTGACAAATGTAGGTGTGGTGTTGTGATGATTCTTGTGAATCAGGCAATATGACTTTGGCCTTTTGATCCAGGTGGAATGAGCATCTACTAGTGCTGCTGCTGAGCATGAATACTCTAGCAGGCTAGGGGATGGGCAAATTATGTCAGGAGTTTTTTGGAGCAAGGGATTGCGCATATGTACATACCCATGCATGGAGCATCGAATAAAGGATTTCCTATTTTCCAGAGCTAGGTGGTTACGTGGGGCCCACATGTGTACAGGTAGGACAGCATGTACATAGTGCATCCATTTTCACTATTACTAGTACCAGTGTGTGTTTTCTATAATAATGAGGAGTTGGTAGCGTGTAAAAATTCTTGAGGAAGCTATCCATGGGCCAACGACATGAGGTAAGCAGGTGCGTCAGATGGCATCTAGTGGCGTCAGGAGGTCGAACGGGGTCAATACTTGCACATGTAGAAGTACGGACGCAACGTGGGTGTTTTCTTGTGATAATTATGTAGAGAGTTTATCATGAGGACCATCTTTTGGGGCCACTTCACGTGGTTGCGAGACGCATTATTGAAAAATGTTGAGTGCCAGGTGTGCGGATGATGCAAAAGGGTGACAACTATGCACTGCAAGGTAAGTTTTTGGTCTGTTCCGGGTCCGTTTGAGGTCATCTAAAAGGCCAAGGGTGCCCAACTAATAAAGCTAAGTGTGGGAACTAAAAAAACAGAGAGAAGACCAGAAAAAACGTGTAGAAGAGAAGAGGAACAGCAACAGGTGTGTTTTTGGGGTTTTTGGAGCCTGTTTTGGCCGTAAACTGCTCATTCGAGGTCGGATTTGAGCACTTTGATATTGTAGACTAGGATTTTGGGCCATTCCGGATACGATGGCACTGTCTATTTTGCCAAATTACTCACTCTTTTTCTGTTGTTTTTTCTGTGTAAGTTTCTCCTATGAGCGAAGGTTCTGCTCCAGTTTCTGATTGTATCTCGCATGCTTTACCCATATTGTGTGAGTTATTTGCCCCATTGGTTTTGGCCCAAGCTCATTTGTATCTAAACACCAGAAGTTATACTCTTTTGAGCTGAGTTTTTTGCGTGTGTATGTGTGTGTGTGTGTCTCTGTGTGGAGTGGGCAAGTGGATAGTTTCTCTCCTCTCACTCCATAGGTGTGTTTCCTGTCTCGGCCAGGTGTGTTGTGTAAGCGGAGTGGTGCCCCCTAGTGTGTGTGTGTGTGTGTATCTTCCCAAGAGTGTGTATCGGGTTGTTATAGAGGCATTCTGTGTTTTTCCATCCCGCTCACAACGCCAACCCATGGGGCATCTTCATCCATTTGCGTCTCTTCGGAGCCTTCTGACGGTTGCTTTTGGTTGTTTGGTTCTTTGCCTTGGTCGCTCTCATCCTCCCTGTTGCCATCGGAATCGTTGGAGTCCGATGAATAGACAACAAGGTGATGCTTCCTTCTCTCTTTTGCAGTTGTAGAGGACTGGCCATGCTGATTTGAAGCTCCAGCTTCTTCTGTGTGGACTTCACCTTGAGCTTGTGAAGTTCCAGTTTTTGTTTCTGTACCTTTGAGTCGTTGGCCATCCGGACTCTCTGGATATGCAATCCTAGCCGTTTGTTTCGTTCTTGCCATGGTAGCACCTAGCAGGGAAAACGACAAAATGATCGCCTTCAACCTTTAAATAGGTTTTTTTGAGATTTGGGCCCTTTCACACTATGTGGCCTGGCCGAGATAGGAAACACACAGACGGAGTGAGAAGAGAGAGATTTCCCACTTGCCCACTCAACACTCACACACACACACTCTCAATTCAGCTCAAAGGAGGCAAATTGCTGTTGTTTAGACTCAATGAAGCTCAGCCCAACACCAATGGGGCAAATAGTTTACACAGTATTGAGGAAATACACCAGATACAACCACAAAGTTAAAGAGAGGCTTCACTCATCGGAGAAGATTACACAAAAAAACAGCAAAAAATATATGAGGAATTTGGAAAAATGGACAGCGCCATTGTGTCCGGAACGGCTTAAAACCCCAGTCTACAATGTCAAAGTGCTCAAATCCGACCTCGGATGAGCAGTTTACGGCCAAAACAGGCTCCAAAAACCCCAAAAACACACCTACGGCTGTTCCTCCTCTCTTCTCCATGTTTTTTCTGGTCTTCGCTCTGTTTTTTCAGTTCCCGCACTTAGATTTATTAGTTAGGCACCCTTGGCCTTTTAGATGACCTCAAACGGACCCTAAACAGGCCAAAAACTGACCTCTCAGTGCATAGTTGTCCCTTTTTTTGCATCATCCGCACACCTGGCACTCATTTCTTTTCAATAATGCGTCTCTCAACCACGTGAAGTGGCCCCAGAAAGTGGTCCTAATGACGACCTTTCTGCATAACTCTCACAAGAAAACACCCAGGTTGTGTCTGTATTCATCCATGTGCAAATATTGACCCCATTCGACGCCCTGACGCCACTAGATGCCATCTGACGCACCTGCTTACCTCATGTTGTCGGCCCGCGGGTAGCTTCCTCGAGAATTTTTACGCACTACCAAATCCTCCTTACTGTAGAAAAAACACAGTGGTACTGGTAATAGTGAAAATCGATGCACTATGTACACCCTGTCCTACCTGTACACATGTGGGCCCCACGTAACCACCTGGCTCTGAAAAATGGGCAATTATTTATTTGATGCACCATGCATGTATATGTACATATGCGCAATCCCTTGCTCCAAAAAACTCCTGACATAATTTTCCCATCTCCTAGCCTACTAGATCATTCATGATCAGCAGCAGTAAAGAGAGATATGAGACTCGCCGCATCACAGGTCTCCTCATCCCTCACCAACACTGCTTGATCCACAGACAGCTCATCTTGCTCCACCATCATCAATCTAGCATGATACAATTTAAGATGCAATCCATTTACCCTTGACTTATGTAGAACACCATCCTGGTTAGCGAGCTGATATGTGCCATTTGGAAAACACTCCACTACCTTGAAAGGGCCTTCCCACTTAATTTGAAACTTCTTTTGGAAGGTGTTGTCCAGCTTACTGTTGTAGTGCAAAACCAAGTCATGTTTCTTGATACCCTTACTTTTGACCTTTTCATTTATCTTTGAAAAAGCCTTATCCTGCATCCTATCCAACTGGACCTCTTGTAACTGCAAGAGCCTCTCTTTGAATGCATCACTAGGTAGCCCAAGCAACTTCTCTAACATCTTGAGCGCAGGCAACTCTACCTCCACGGCAATAGTGCTTCCTTTCCATACACCAAATGAAATGGAGTAAACCCTGTACCTGTCTTCACCGAAGTACGGTAAGCCCATAATACAGTAGGCAATTCCAAATCCCAATTCTTTCCTTGGTGCTGTGTCACTTTAGAAAGAATTTGTACCAACTCACCATTGAATCTTTCATTTAAGCCATTACACTACGGGTAATAAGGAGTGGTATGCTGGTGTCTAATCTTCATCTTTGTGCATAAGAAGTCTAGCAGTTTAGCTCTAAATCCTAGCCCCTTATCTGAAAGTAGCTCTAATGGCACCCCAAACTCGCAACATATTTCATCATACACAAATTTTGCCACATCCTTTGCAGTGATCTGTTTTACTGCTATAGCCTCTGCCCATCTAGAGAGATAGTCCACTGCCGTCAAGATATAGCTTTTGCCCCTGCTTGTGATAGGTAACGGGCCTATTGCATCAATCCCCCACTTTTCAAACACATCAAACGCCATAATGTTTTTTCGTAGCTCTGGCTTCAACTTTCTCTTCCCAAATGCTTGACACCTAGTGCAAGACCTACACCAATGGTGAACATCCTTGTGCAAACTAGGCCACACATACCCCTCTTGCAAAATCTTATGCAAGGTGATCTTTAGAGCAAAATGGCCACCACATGCGCCTTCATGATTTTCTTCCAACACTCTGTAAAGCTCCTCCCGCCAAGGTACACGTCTCAACATGAGATCATCCCCTTTCATGTATAAGACATCACCAATCAGTTTGTACCTGTATGCTCTACGCACAAAGCCATACTTCTTAGACTTCTGAATCTCCTTTGGAATGATTCCTGTTAGCAAAAACTCCTCTTCTTAAGCCAAACTTTCCCGGCCATGATAAAGAGGTAAAGTGGTCCTCAACACAAATAGCTCCCCAATCATGCCTTGAGCTGCTTCATGTGCCTCTCCATTTAGAGCACGTTCAATGTGTCTGATGATCCATGCTTCGAACTTTTTTAACAGGCCTTTAATTCTAAAGCACATTTCCTTCAATGAGGTGTTCTTTCTCTTCCACACACCCAGCACTTGCTTCACTAACAAGGCATCACCTTTTATGATCAACCTTCGAACCCCATGCTTCAAACAAATGTGTAATCCGGCTTCCGGAGTAGCATATTCAGCCTCATTGTTACTATGAGCATCCAATTTGAACCCTCTCTTGCATACTAGCTTCCCCTCTGGATCATAAAGTGCTATACCCCCTAAAGCTGCATCATTGCTCTTTCTGTATGAACCATCAAAGAACAACACATGTGCATTGCTGATCTGTGGCACTTCTTCAACTACCTTTCTCACCACCTCTTCCTTAAAAATAAGGGGATTCTCCTTGTAGGTCAACAAATCAGCTAGGGTAGCCCTTGTACTATCTTCCACTAGAAAAGAGAACTCAAACTCTTGCAGCTCAATTACCCATTTCTTCACCACATTTGACATGTTAGTACCATTAATTAACTATGGAAAAAAGACATAACTCGTCAAGAAAACAAAAGGCCGTGGTAGCAAGTAATGACGAAATCGTCGACAAGCAAATATTACACTGGCCATCACTAGCTCTACTTCCGATAACTTTCTCTCCGCTACCAACTTCACTTAGCTTGCACAATACACTGGCCTCATATAATGGCTGCCCTTCCCCTTTTTCAATAGCATGGCTCCAATGGCATCATCCCCTACTAATGGATTTACATAAAACACTTTCTCCCAATTAGGAGCCTGCATGGCTAACAACCCCCCTAACACCTCTTTCACCTCTTGAAACACTTCTTCACACTTGTCATCCCATTGCAATGGATCATGCTTTACCACTTGCTGTAATGGATAAAGAAGCTGCGAAGACAATGGAATAAACCGTGCCATGTACTGCACTTTGTGTATAAAATTTGCCAATTTCTTCGTACTCGTAGGTGATGGAAGAAGAATAATAGACTTAACCTTATCTGGATCAGCCTCAATGCCATTTTCTGACACCATATGGCCCAATAACTTCACCCTTGGCTGTGCTAGATGACATTTATTTGGATTTAGTTGTCCTCCACATTCATCATATCGAGCCAATACCATCTGCAACTTCTCATGGTGTTCAGCCCTACTGCTATAAACACAGAAGTCATCCATAAAAGCTTTAACACAACTACCAATGAATGGTTCCAACACCCAATTTGCTCTCTCTTGATAGAAGGAAGGTCCATTTGACAACCCAAATGGCAATACTGTGTAGCAATAGCAGCCCCATGGCGTAATAAAAGTGGTCTTTGTGCGGTCTTTAAGAGCAATCTTCAATTGAAAATAGCCTGAAAAACCATCACACACATTGTACCTCTCATAACCTGCCACTGAATCCAAGATCTGATCGATGAATGGAAGAGGATATGGGTTCTTCTTAGTGGATGCGTTTAAGGGTTTAAAATCTACACAAATTCTCCACTTCCCATCCTTCTTTGGACTGACTACAATTGGACTCACCCATTCTGTGGTCTCCACAGGGACTATGAACCCTGCCTTCAACAACTTTTCCACCTCTTCTCGCAAGGCTTCCATTTGCTCTTGAACCATCCTTCTTAGCCTTTTCCGCACTAGCTTAGCACCTTCTTTCAGCTCTATATGCATCTCTTCGCCCTTGAACCCTCTGATCTCTTAATATGAAGTAATGAACAAATCAGGAAAACTAGCCAGCATGTGCAAATATATATCCTTCAACATAGCTCAAAGGTCTCCACTGATCATTTGTGTCATCAATTCCTGCTTCTTTGACAACTCAACCTTGGTTTGCATCAGCCCTTCAATCACTTCATAAGGCCCTTCACTTTCATCTTCAACCTCATTCGCAAATGCAACTAAACCAAACTCCTGGATTTCTTTGTCCATCAAAAGAAATGCAACATCAGCATCCTCATCACTGCAGGTAGTGCTATCACTGTCCTCATCTGTCACCGTGGAAGAGTCTTCATCACTAAGCTCATCCTCATCTTCATAAAGCTCCTCTAATTATTTCCTTGTATCCATGTTATAAAGCTTCTTGGTACCTGCCTTTCCATAGAGGCTAATCGTACCATGTCGCCAATCTTGAACAGCTCCCACTGCACGTAACCATGGTCTGCCCAGTATAATAGGATATTCTCCCAACCCTGTTGGCATCACATAAAAATCAACCATTGCCTTTGCATCATATGCCTCCACTTCTAAGCTCTTTACAACACCCAAGCATTTTACTTTTTGATGGTTTGCCAATCTGATCCGAAAACCTGACACCCTAGCCACTGTGAGACCCATCTTCTCAATGCATGAGTGTGTTATGACGCATATTTGGGCTCCGCCATCCACATAACCTTGTCCCAAATTTTTCCTTTTATGCCTCACATCTACTATTGGACAAATGTCTGGTAGCTCATCCATTGCCAACACCTTTACTGAACCTCTTTCTGGATCTTTCTCCATTGGGTTAACCATCCTCTTCCACTGTCGCTTTAGCTTAGGCACCATCTCTATAAGCTACCCAAAAGTAACATCTGCCTTCCTGCTAGTCAGATCCTCCTTCAAGTCATAGCACAATTGCCCATCCCCTAGTGGAAAATCTGAAACATGAAACTTTCGACGAGCTCTCCTTTTCCTCTTGGCCTTGACATCCTCGTCTTCATGGCTCTTTCCTTTCTTCTTACTAGGACCTGGGGCACTTCATCCTTCCTTATCCTCTGTGGTCCTCTTCCGAATAGGCATCACTAATGTATCCTCTAGCATTGATGCCTTCTCCAAGGTGACTACACTTAGCACTTTTGTCTTTCCCTTTTCCTCCGGGGTCAGTCCACTGGTTCCTTCGTCTCCCTTAAGTTCGATGCCATAATCATTTGACCTAGTTAGCACCTGTCTTGGCAATGGATACATGTCTCCCCCCATCCTTGGTGGCTTATCACATTGCGGGCTGATGTGACCCAACTCTCCACAATTATAACATGTGGGCGTCTGCTCCAAAACCTACCATCGCTTTGTCCAACACCATTCCTAGGCCTTTCTTTACCTCTTGGCTGATTTGCAAACCTCCCTTGACCTCGATTATTTCCCACTTGACCTCGCATGTTTAGGCTAAGATTCTTCATCAAATCTACCACTTGCCTCATGTCTTGCCTTAGCCCATCATCTTGCACCGATGTAGTGACCACTGCTGGCATAACCTGAGTAGTAACAGGAACCACTGGTTCATGATGGACCCCTGACATGCGACCTTGTAAAGACTCGATAGGTTGAAATTCAGACCTCATGGGCAAAGACTCCACCCCTAACTTGCTCATTTTCCTCAACTTCCACTCTTTGTTCCTTGCTACCTCTAGTGCATCTTCATATGTCCTAGGCTTCTATAGCTCCACTCTCCAACATATATTCTCCCAAAGACCAGCCAAGAACCTGTCCTTCTTCATCATGTCAGGCGGGGGTACCTATGGTGCTAAGGCCTTGCACATCCGATCCCATGCCAATGAGAACTTACGTATGTACGCATCTATTGGCTCACCTTACTTTTGCACCAAACCTTGTATTTATTGCCACACTTTGTCAAGATCTTATATCTTCACAAACTCCACTTCCAGCCCATGCCTTAGATTGTTCCAACTCAATCTTACAGGTGGATCCGCTGCACGCAACTCCTCTTCAAATGTTTTGGACCAGACTCGTGCATCACTCTACAAACAAATTTGGAGAAGACGTAACATCTGCGCAGGGTCATAAATCTGGTTGCTAATGCAAGCAACCTCTATCTTTTCCAAAAAATCTTCCACATCTTCATCACTTCTTACATGAAACTCCGGATAAGAGAAAGCCGTGACTACCCAAGTTACAATGCTTTGAGAACCCCTTTGAACACACGTGCAAGAACCCAAAACTTTTGACTACCCAATCCCCAGAAACGTCAATGGAGCTCAACTTTAGATAAAGACAAACACATGCACATCAAATGAGTTTTCATAGTTGATCATCGGAATTACAACAGGCAAAGGACATTCCAAGATCTCTCGTAATCTTCTTGGCCCGAACATAAAGACTATGCGTTGCTGGAAAAAAATCTTCCTCGACACATGAACCTTTATCTGGATTCTCTGAGTTAAATGAAAAGGAGTGAATTGAGGGCCATTTTGATCATCCATTAAAGCCAACCAGGAAGCTCCCAAGAGAGCACACTTGTCTTATCCTCTGATTTGCCAAAATTTCAGCAGCATAATAGCAAAAATGGCTCAAAAGACCAAAAACCAGCCATCATAACTTGGAAAAATTTTGACAGAGTTTCCCCAGAAGTAGAGCACTGTGAACCCAAAATATAGATTGTATATGTGTGCATAAACTGTCAACAATAGAACCCGAGCATCAAATAGGACTCACTAGTACATAGCCTATGGCGAGGTCACGAAAAGGGTGCTCCAGCTACCCGTATCACCGAAAGGATCTCCACATTTGAGAATCCCCCAGCTCAATAAAAACCTCATGCTATCGACCCTCACATGAAGGCTAATGCAAATCGTGTATAGTCAAGTATCAGAAATGACTATCTTCCAGACCAAGTCTCAGAAATGGCTGGGACTGCCAAATACAACCAAGTATGGCTCCACAAATGCGTACAATGGCAGTTTCCACAAGTAACGTACAATCCAGTAGACAATGCGCTCAAATAGGCGCTAAGTGATGCATACCCACAACAAGTGCAAGTGACATCACTGCTAGTATATCACTGTACTCCAGCTACATGTACCTGTGTGAATCACCTATACCTGTACCTGTCCCTGTAACCTGTAGCCCTGAATCTCGAAGCTTGAAGCTCGAAGCAGAAGGTACTCGAAGAAGATCCTCTGTGGGGGTGCCAAAAGAATGTGAGCGGGATGGAAACACACACAACGCCTCTATAATGACCCGACACACACTCTTGGGATGATACACACACACATTATGGGGCACCACTCGGCTTACACAACCAGCCTGGCCGAGACAGGAAACACACAGACGTAGTGAGAAGAGAGAGATTTCCCACTTGCCCACTCGACACTCACACATACACACTCACACACACACACTCTTAATTCTGCTCAAAGGAGGCAAATTGCTGTTGTTTAGACTCAATGAAGCTCAGCCCAACACCAATGGGGCAAATAGTTTACACAGTATTGAGGAAATACACCAGATACAACCACAAAGTTAAACAGAGGCTTCACTCACCGGAGAAGATTACACAGAAAAATAGAAAAAAATATGTGAGAAATTTGGAAAAATGGACAGCGCCATTGCGTCCAGAACGGCCCAAAACCCCAGTCTACAATGTCAAAGTGCTCAAATCCGACCTCGGATGAACAGTTTACGGCCAAAACAGGCTCCAAAAACCCCAAAAACACACCTACGGCTGTTCCTCCTCTCTTCTCCACGTTTTCTCTGGTCTTCTCTCTGTTTTTTCAGTTCCCAATTAGCTTTATTAGTTAGGCACCTTTGGCCTTTTAGATGACCTCAAACAGACCCCGAACAGGCCAAAAACTGACCTCGCAGTGCATAGTTGTCACCTTTTTTGCATCATCTGCACACCTAGCAATCATTTCTTTTCAATAATGCGTCTCTCAAACACATGAAGTGCCCCAAAAATTGGTCCTAATGATGACCTTTCTGAATAACTCTCACAAGAAAACACCCAGGTTGTGTCCGTATTCATCCATGTGCAAATATTGACCCCATTCGACGCCCTGACGCCACTAGATGCCATCTGACGCACCTGCTTACCTCATGTTTTCGGCCCACGGGTAGCTTCCTCGAGAATTTTTACGCGCTACCAACTCCTCCTTATTGTAGAAAAAACATAGTGGTATTGGTAATAGTGAAAATCGATGCACTATGTACACCCTGTCCTACCTGTACACATGTGGGCCCCACTTAACCACCTGGCTCTGAAAAATGGGCAATTATTTATTTGATGCACCATGCATGTATATGTACATATGCGCAATCTCTTGCTCCAAAAAACTCTGACAACATGTCGCACTTTTTGTGCTAGTTAAAATATGCCAACAAGCACAACATAGCACATGGATACGACAATCATGTTTTTTCAAGTGTGTGGGCCACCATCATGAACTATACAAAGTGTAATACTTGGACTTCAAAAAAATAAATCGTAATATTTTAAAAATTTGTAACAGTTAAGCTCAGTCGTTATGTTGAGGTAGTGGTGTAGTCATGAAGCATGGAGGGAAGCACAGTGCAGGGGCCACATATCAGAGAGAGGGAGGAAAGCAATTGCAAGCTGCAAGCAGGTCCGCAGGTCCGCAGTCCGAGGTCAGCAGTTAGCCCAAGTGGAGGATAGCTCACCACTAGAGCCAATCACCTCCGATAGCAATCTAGACAGTACTCCATCGAGAAGGAAGCTGAGGGGCAAAGGGTCTGTTGCTTCTCCTTCGCCCTACAAAAGATTGAATGCTTCTAATTCCCAAGGATCCCCAATGTCAAAGTACATGCATGCAGGGAAGGGGGAGAAGGACTTAGGTACTCTCTCTCTCTCTCTCTCTCTCTCTCTCTCTCTCTCTCTCTCTCTCTCTCTCTCTCTCTCTCTCTCTCTCTCTCTCCGAGGGGGCCACATTTGGAAGTTGTAAATCAATCAAAGCATGACACATTTCTCCAGCATGCCCCGACTACTAATCTGTTAGTGAATCCTCTCACCCATGAGAAAATTGTGTTGCTAAGCATATGTTGCAAATCAACACAGAGGACTATGCATTCAGCTTATATGCTTGTTTTTGCAGTAGCCCCTAGCTACAATCTAGTTGCGGATTCTCTCACACTGATCAGGTGCTTGTACATTGCCTTAGGCATTCAAGGTGTATGCTTAAATGATTGCATCTAAGGAGAGCCCGTGAAATTGCCTGTGTAGAAACTACTTGACAACCCTATTCTAGTGGGCTTTTGTAAGGTTTTAATCTTATAATTGTGTGTGGTGTGCAAGCCAATGGAAAGCTCCTAAGCTGAACATCCCACTACAGGAAAAGTTTTGTGTGACAGCAGAAGAGTTTAATGTTGTCCATGGCCTCTCCATGGACGGTGACGACCCCAAATTGGTGAAATGCGAGAAGATTACAGATTTGGAGTGGTTTAGTGTATTCAAAGAGGCGAAGGATCACAACAAATATTGCTTCAAATGCAGTAGCATTCGTAGCGACATGTATGACAAATTACTTCAGCTGCACTACAGGGTGGACCAAAAGCCCAGAAGCCCACCACCAACATGAAAGTTAATTCGGCTTTTGCAAAGGGTTTTGTAAAACAATTCAGTCCAATGGCAATTGCAAGTGGCTCACTCATGCAGTTCAATTGGGCTGAGTTTGTTGTCCAGCATTTGCAGGTGCTTTGAGAAAAAGGATATTATGATGCCGATGTTGAAAAGTGGAGGGTGTGTAATACCCACCCCTCAAGTCAAAAAACAAAGGAGGGCTCCGTGGAAACAAAGGACGATTGTGTAGGCCAAGTAGATTTGAATGTTGTTTCTGTTGCCGGGGCAACACCCCTCTCTATTAATAGCTCTCACAAAGTGACAGCAAGCCTTTCATATTTCGGGCTCTCTAATTTGCAGCACATCATGAGTGCAAATGAACATCTCAAAATCGACTGTAGGATGCTAAACAGCAGCTCAAGAATGTGGGTCAGGAGCTTGAAGCTGCAAGGGTTTTGAAAGCAAGCCATGATAAGGTCAGCCCTGCAGTACTTGCTATGAGACATAAGCTTCATGATGCTAAGAATGAATTGCAGTGTTTAGGCCTCATTGACAGTGTGGATGCAAGGAGAGAAATAGAGCTCAAGGTAAAGATCCAGACACTGAAGGAGACACTGGATGGTTTGGGGTTTCCTCACAGTGAGGACACCCCCACTGCTGTTGATATTGACATAACCTGTCTTCATGTAAGTGCCACTGGTTTTTGTTATTGAACCTTATGTTTTGAATATGTGCACAACTATCCCATGTACTTACCATGCCTCTGTTTTGATTGGTTTGTAGATTAATGTGGAGGTGCAAGAAGCAAAAGTGCATGCATGTGATAGTCAATTGCAACTGCTCATGAAAATAAGTAGGATGATACAAGGCTCCTTCATCCCTAGTGCCCTATGAAAGATAGCTATGGACACTCTTACAGAGTGTATAGGAGGGGTACACGATGGGACAACAAGCAACATGTGTACTGGCTGTGGTCTACCACTAGAAGTACATGAAATCAGTGCAATGGTCAAAATGCCATGTGAGAATACCTATCACCTACTTTGCTTTGTTGCTGCATGCTCCCTGGGGACGAACGTAGAGCTTCCACCTGCCAGCAGAGGATACCTGTTGAATTGTGTGGCAAGTTCACAGGGCAAGGACCTCCAATCACACTAATTTCTGGTAAGATAATGTTAAGGAACAGTTACCTAGCCTTGATTCCTACACTAGCCTTGTGTATGCTAGCTAGCATAGAAGGTATTCTAGTTAGCTTAGTGGGTATGGTGTCTAGCATATTGTGTATGGTAGTTGTCAAACCTATTTATGCTAGTTAGCATAGAAGGTATTCTAGTTAGCTTAGTGGGTATGGTGTCTAGCATATTGTGTATGGTAGTTGTCAAACCTAGTTATGCTAGTTAGCATACTATGAGATATAGCTAGCATACATTGTCATGGTGGTAAGCATACTATGTATGCTAGCTAGCACATATAGCTATGAGATATAGCTAGCATACATTGTCATGGTGGTAAGCATACTGTGTATGCTAGCTAGCACATATAGTAAACCTAGCTAACATATTGTGAATACTAGTTGGCATTTTTTGTATGCTAGTTAGCATATTGTGTATGCTAATAAGCATACCTTCTATGCTAGTTAGCAAACTATGCATGCTAACTAGCATAGAGAGTTTCCCAGTTAGACACAAAGTATGATAATCAACATGTTAAATAAGCTAAATAGTGCAAAGTGTGCTAAGTAGCAAACAAGGTATTCTAATTAGCATATTTAATATGTTAAGTAGCATACTTTTTATGCTAATTAGAACACTGTATGATGGCTAGCATGCAAGTATGCTAATTAGGAAAAAGGTATGCTATTTAGCATGCATAAGCATACCTTTTCTTATAGTTATCATACTTGCATGCTAGCCATCATACACAATGTTCTAATTAGCATAAAAGAATGCTAATTAGCATAACTTGTTATCTAGTTAGGAAACATGGCTAAACACAATGTTCTAATTAGCATAAAAAATATGCTACTTAGCATATTATATATGCTAATTATCATACCTTGTTAGCCACGTGTGTTAATTAACATACTTTTTATGCTAATTAGAACATTTTGTATGATAACTATAAAAAAAGGTATGATAATTAGCATACTCAGTATGCTAACTAGCATACCTTGTATGCTAGCTAGAATTTGGTGCATGCTAACAAGCATTCAAAGTTTAGTTAGCATAGCTTCTTTGCGAGCTAGCATAATGTGTATGCTTGTTAGCATACATTTTGAGCTAGCTAGCATAATCTATATGCTAGTCAGCATACATCTTTGCTAGTTATCATAATGTGTATTTTAGTTAGCATGCACAATATGCTAACCAACAAAAATGATATGCTAATTAGTAGAGACGTTATGTTTATTATCATAGCTTATCCTCTAGTTAGAATACAATCTATGCTATCATACATTGTATGCTAATTAGCACAACCATCAATAATAATCATACCATTAACATACACACAAATTTTTCCTATTAACATTTTATATATGCTAATTACCATACATTCTCTGCTAGTTAGCATACACACTATATTCACACTTCCTTGTTAGCATATTTTGTATGCTAGTTAGCATATTGATCATGGTGGTTAGCACACTTTGTATACTAGTTAGCATAGCTAGCATAGACAATATGAATGTCTATAGGATATAGATGCCTACGATACATCGAACTCTACTTATCACACTAAGCATACAAGCAATCATAATGGTATCGATGAAAATTAACGAGTGAATGGAGTACACATGTATCAATGATGCAGGATGCGAACCTGACAAGACACCTGTCAATCAAAGAAAAGAAGAGAATATCTGTAATGAAAAATTTGATGAGCTGGATAGACAGCATGAAAGGGCAGATGTTATGCCACAGCATGTGACAGTGCACGAGGTTGCCTGCAGATGGTAAAGAAACAGATGATGGTGATGAAGATTTTATCATGATTACTCATCCCAAACCCAACCCCCCTACAAATGATCAAACAAGCTTCTCAGAGGAAACAGTTAGGACTGTGAAAGAGGAAGTTAGGAGTGCTCAAGAGGAAGGTTTCAGGACTGACAGTGGGCTGACTCTGCAAGACGTCAGTGATGACAGCCCCCTACTGGGTTTTGTAAACAAAGTGAAATTAAAGAGAAAAGGTGGCCTGGAACAGATTCTGGAAGAACCTGGGGACGAGAAATGTGTTGCCCCTTCGAGCACCCTGGATGACATAAACGCATCAGAGGTAAAAAGAAAGCCATTCGATCACGTGTTTGCAAGAAATTATGCTGAATCTGTTCCCTATTGTGTCCAAGTTATGTAGTGTTAGCAAGCTCCACACCCTGTGGCATGTATCTCTCTAGATATTTATAATGAAAAAACTCTTTTTAGTATTATTTTACTATGCAACAATTTAGTAGTTTTTGCTTTTCCTTTATGATGTCTTTATCTGATACCATTTTTGTGTCATAGGGCAAGAGAAATTGCAGTTAGCTGCCCTGCATGATTTGAGTTATGCCATTGCATGCAAAACCATATGAAAGTGGCGTATTGCCAAGGCTAGACAGCTACAAAAAGAAAAAGTCGAGATTGAGAAGCACCTAGCTAGCTATCTTAAATGCTTAGCAAAAATAAATGAGTACTTCAGTTATGTTCATCCCTCAGGGGAAGTTATTTTTGCTGAGTGGTATGCACTGCTAGACTCAATATGTGTGCCAAAGCCATTACCAGATGAGGGGCGTGCTTTGGTTCTTGATTTAAATGGCTTGCTTGTTCAATTTGTAGATCCAATGCACGGTGACATTCCCCTAAACATGCACGGGAAAAAGTACAATGTATAAGATAAGAGGTTGGTATTTTGTCACAAAGACAGCCACATATTTTTGGATTGGGGCCTCCATTTTTTCCATGTGTATATATGTATATGGAGCACCAGCATGGCACTTAAAGTGAATGCAATATTAGAAAAAATATTCAAAGAGCAGCGGGATAAGCTGAGAGGTGTTTTTACACAGGGTCATTGTAGTGGCCAACCTTGGCAAATAAATAATAAGTCTGTATTCTTGAAGGATTTGATATTGTTTTGGAAGAACTGCAACATTGGGTCCCAAAATAGTCTAATTATTGAAGATAGTATGTTCAAAGTGTGCCAGAACCCTGAAGGAAGTTGGCTTGTTACTTCTAAGATAGAGGACTAGACCAAAGAACAGCGGCAAAACTTCTTGATCGATACTTTGAGCAGCTCGCTGTTCCTATGGCTGCAATCTAAGGATCGTGCAGCGTATATAGCTGAAAATGCGTTTGATACTACCCTAGATTTTTTTTCACATCAAGTGATTAGGAAGCTGGAATCAGAAATACACCAGAACAATGTGGCCCAGCGTAATGAAGCCGCATAGGAGACAACGGGAGGCTGATGAAGAAGATGAAAGACATAAGAGAGAGAGGCTGCATAGGGAGCAATTAGAGAAGAAGCAACAACAAGAAGAAGAAAGAGAGTTGCAAGAACCAAATGCTCAGCAAGAAGAAGAAAGAGAGAAAGACCCAAAATCTTAGCAAACAAAGAAGCAAACGGACACTGGGCAAGAGCGAGCGTACAAGCACGCTAAACCACGATCTTATCCAGAGTAGGAGTCTCTTTGCAGTTTTTAACATTATGAGGAAAATTTGTAAATTGTCGTTCCAATGTTTGTAACTATTCTGACATTCACTTTAGATAGTAATGATCATATCCTATACTATTCTTATTTTGAAGACAATACTATGTGTACCATTGGCATCTTGTAAACATTAAATTTTTATACATTCTCGTTGAAAATCAGCAAAGGTATGCTAATTAGCATAATGTTTATGGTAGTTAGCAGACTGTTTATGCTAACACAGCCAAAGTAGTATGCTAATTAGCATACTCACAATAGCTAATTAGAATACATTCTAATTAGCATACTAAGAATTTTTTTTTGTGCTAACTTCCACTCACAGCATACCATAGTATGCTAATTAGCATATACAGTATATAGGAAGCTACCATATTTTCTCCTTGAAACCAACAACGGTATGCTAATCAACATACTGTCTATGCCAACTTTCATAAAAAATATTCTAATTAGCATGCATGGTATGCCAATTAGCATTCCTTCAATTAGCATATTGTGGATTTTCACTTTTGCTAGCTTCCACTCACAGCATAGTATGCTAATTAGCATATACATTATATAGAAATTTGCCATCCCTTCTTGAAACCAACATACAATATGATAATTAGCATACATGATATGCTTATTGGCATACACATTATACAAAGAGTTGTTATCTCTTCTCCTTGAAAGCAGAGAACCTATGCTAATTAGCATACTATTTACGCCAGTTAACTATGCTAATTAGCATACCCACAAAATGCTAATTGGCAAAAACAGTATGCTAATTCGCATACATAGGATGGAGAGACCTGTCATCTCTTCTCCTTTAAACCAGCAAAGATATGCTTATTAGCATACTGTATATGCCAACTGGCAAAAACAGTATGTTTATTAGCATACATAGTATGCTAATTAGCATACCTTCAATTAGCATACTGTGCATTTTGTTTTGTGCTAACTTCCACTCGCATCATAGTATGCTAATTAGACCACACAGTATACAAAATGCTGTCATCTCTTCTCCTTAAAACAAACAAAGGTATGCCAATTAGCATATTGTTTATGCCAACTGGCATAATTAAACAGTATGATAATTAGAATACACAGAGAACTAAAAGTTTCCATCTCTTCTCCTTGAAACCAGCAAAGGTATGCTAATTAGCATATACAATATATAGAAAGTTGCCATCTCTTCTTCCCTAAACCAGCAAGGGTATGCCAGTTGGCATAAATAGTAATTAGCATATTTTTTATGCCAGTTGGCATAAATAGTATGCTAATTAGCATTCCACTCACAACATAGTATACTAATCAACATACACAATATACAGAAAGCTTCCATCTCTTCTCCTTGAAAACTAGCGAAGCTATGCTAATTAGCATATTGTTTATGCTAGCTAGCATATATAAGTTTATGCTAATCAGCATGAATAGTATGCTAGCTAATTAGCATACACAGTATACAGGAAGGTGCCATCTCTTCTCCTTGAAAACCAGCAAAAGGTATGCTAATTAGAACATTTTGTATGCTAACTAGCATTAACAATATGCTAATTAGCATACCCACAGAACACAATTAGAACACAATGAGACAGGTTGTACAAATGATCTCTCTTAAACTGAGACCCCTCTGTGATAGACACCAAACCCATGTATACACAAAGCACACAAGAGACACAAGAGACAGAAGATACCCAAGTTTTTGATAAAACTGCATTATCTCCGAGCAAGAAGTATATTGAAGATGCAGTGATTACAACTTAAAAGCTAAAGGGAATGCTATTATAGATTGCTTCATAGATTTTTGGGTTGATTGTGTACACCTACCATCTCCTTGGGATGTGCTCCATGGGTATTTTGATACATCATACAAGATGTGAAAGTACGTGGACGATGGGTTGCTTGTGGTCTAGCTTGAAGGTGTATGCAGCCAATTGCTTGTAATACAGACCTTGCACAACATATGAGCCTCTATCAATTGCATTGTACCACTCATCGAAGGTGTATGCATCCAATTGCTTGTAATATAGACCTTGCACAACATATGAGCCTCTATCAATTGCATTGTAACACTCATCGAGGTACCCCTTCTCCACCTTCTCCTTTGTTGCAACACACTTGACCAGGTAGAGATCCACATCCTCAATGTTGGTCGAAGCATCTGGATTTACAACAAATATGTCGTGAGCACATAGAGCGCTACTCAACGCATCATGATGACCTTTGTATGTGAAGTCATCATAGGTGGCTGCTTCATCTTTTGAATTTGGCACAGCCTCATCAGGTAATGGTAGTAGAGTATGATAATCCCAAGGCTGCACGTGAGCTTTATTGACGCAGCGATTCCATCTTCCGTGCATGCATGCATCACAGAAGCATGCCAAGGGTCTTGTTGCAAGGGAAGTTTGATCCCCAAGGTTGTGGCCACGAAAAGCATGCAGAGGGCGAGTTTTTTCCACAGTGGCACAATTCCACTTCACCTCCCTGTTCACTTAACCTTCCTGAACCTCCCAGAACACATGGGCACATTCCCTTTCTTTTGAAGGATAGTGTGAAGGTGATCCATGCGACAGGTTGGCTTGGCAATAAGCAAACACATCAACTGCACACCAAAATAGCTCCATTAGGTATTAGTTGTTCATGGGTCAAGGTTCTTTTCACAACTGCTCCTGCACCATCATGCTATCCCTTGCCGTGCCCTGATCCAAAGAAGAACCAGCTCATCCCCATCTCTGTGACTCCACCATATCTTGCAACGAAATAAAAAGTCTTGGCTCCTTTGAACTGTGAGGTCGCACCATCAGACCACACCCAATGTTGCTTAGGAGTGACACCCTCTTGTTGTAACCAGTCACGGTGTAGCATGAAGCAATGTTGCATGAAAAATGTGTCATGCACCTTGTCATCTGATATGAAAAAGTGGATGGTTTTGACTACCTCCCTTGCCCTGCGGTAGTATGTTATGTGTACAAAAATGGTTACTTGACTAGAGTGCCAATGCATTGACTGAATCTTATTTTGTTCCTTGAAGGCATAATTCTCAGCAAAATCAACAATTGACACGAGGACATCGTCCGGAAACCACAGAAGGAAATCCTTGAAATGTTGTCCTTGCCATTGATCCACATAGTTATGAGTGATAAAGAGCTCCAACTTGGTCTTCAAGAGTTGAAGAAACTCCCAGCACTGCATTTCTTTGTGCAAAAGATCTTTTCTTTTGTTAGTATTTCCATGCTTGTATTGATCTTGTACATATGAAAATACTTTCACAATAATACTATTACCTGGCTTTGCTGTCTCCAAGAAGCATAATTCCAACGTATTCACTTCACATGTCAAACAATCTCCCATCAGGCATTCCCTTCTATGGAAAAATGCATCTGCGGGCTTTGGACAGAGAACAGACTCCCACATATGTGTGACACCTTTGAATGTGTGATGTGAAGCCAAGCAACCCTTGCTAATGTTCTTACCTGGGACACATATACTGCATATACAGTCACAACCTGCTTTAGACATTTGCACATGGTATTCGCAACAGCATGTGTATCTATCCTTCAGCTGCCTACAAAAGAATGGCTTCAACATCTCACATTCTCATGCCAATCTTGCAATCTGGATGTTTTTCCTTGAATCTACGAAAGAACTCAATTTGCAACATCCAAATGATGATCAATATTCATATTGCTAACTAATACATCTAGCAATTTCATGAAAACAAATCATAGTGACAATCAACATCCTAATGTGCATGTGACAACATATGTTAACTAGCATAAAGAGTGTTAGCTAGCAAATATCTTGTGTTTACCAGGTAAGTCTATATGCTAGGTAGAGCACAAGGCATGCTAACTAGCACAAACCATATTCTAACTAGCATACTCATTAGGACACCCATCATGTTGTTGAGCATACAAGGTGTTAACTAGCAAAAATTATGTTTATTAGCATACATCTTGTGCTGACTAGCTAGCTCTCTATGCTAGGTAGAACACAAGGCATGCTAACTAGCATACCTAGCCCAGTTTCTAGTTCTAACTAGCATAACCCTTGTCTTAAATAGCATATCCATCATGCTAGTGAGCATACTAGTTGTTAACTAGCATAAGTGGTGCTAACTTGCATACTTTTTGTGCTATAAATCAACTAACTTTGTATGCTATTTAGAACTCAAGGACTGGTAACTAGCATAGTCCATATGCTAACTAGCATATTCCCTTTCTGTCAGCGTACTTATCATGCAATTGAGCATACTAGGTATGTAACTAGCAAACTGGGTATGTTAACTAGCATACCAGGTATGTTAATTAGCATACATATTGTGTTAACCAATCTATATGCTATTTAGCACCCACGGCATGCTAGCTAGCATACTCCATATGCTAACTAGCATAGTCTATATGCTAACTATCATACTCACTATGTTAACTAGTATACGTATTAGGACAGCCATCATGCTATTGAGCATACTAGGTGCAAACTAGCATAAATGATGTTAATTAGCATACATCTTGTGCTGACTAGCTAACTTTATATGCTAGGTAGAACACAAGGCATGCTTACTAGCATACTCCTTATGCCAACCAGCATACCCAGCCCAATCGCTAGTTCTAACTAGCATAATCCTTGTCTTAACACTAGGTTGGTAATGGGACACTTTTATGTCCTCAGACACTTTTATGTCTTGTTAAGTGACCATTTTCCTTGAATTATGTCAAGAGTTTCAAAATAGATTTTGAGGTGCTATCTGTCTAGAAATTTGTCTCATGAGCTGAAAAAAACTCGACATTTTTTTGGAATATCAATTCCATCTTTAACCTTGTCCTTGCACAACATTTCACAACCTAAAATATGTGAAAAAACGGGTCCTGTTTTTGGCTTTTTTCAACTTTTTGCAACTATACCACTCTAGAATTCATGTGTGTGAGGTCTATAATGCTAGAGAACTATCTTTGGTAGTCCTCAACATGTCCTAATGCTTCTATGGAGAAATAAATATTAAAGTTGTAAGTTATGACCAAATTACAAAAATTGTCAAATCCTGTTTTTTAGCCAATTTTAGCTCTTCTATGATTTTTTTGGTGGCTTTCATGATATCCAAATGTAGTTTTGATTTTCTATGTCGCATATTGTAACATAAAGCTAATATTCCTTGAGTTTTGGGGCACCTAATACCCTATTTTGCATAGTAGACAACGATGGTTAATTTTTTCAATTATAGAAGAAAACAAAACATTCTAGTAAATCAAGTATAGTTTTTTCAATATTGTTAGTTTCTTGTGAAAACTACATGCATTTTGTAGTTAGTAACCATATCTAGTCATAAGGATCAAATTTTGCTAGATATTGAATATTTTCTATGGGATTCTACAACTCAAAATGTTGAACCCAGTTTTTTCATGTTTGCTGTATTTAGCACTTCATCTTTGTCCCCAAGATCCCCCTTAGTAAGAGATGTATTATTCTTTTGACATGCTCCATGGCTCCTTATGAACCTAAAGGACAATAGGGAACTAAGAAAACATACATATATTATTTGTATTGAGCGTGGCTATAGAAACTTTGATGATAGGTTTGCAGGATGGTAAAAATTCAACTTTTTTGTACCTATTTCTTTTGGCAAAACAAAAAATAGTGAGTGAGAAGAAATCATATGTTCTGATCACCAACCCATTGACGTTAACTAGGGAATTTATCTCAAGTCGTACAAAAATCCCTAATCTTATTTTTATGCAACAAAATGTAAGAAATGACTGTTGTGATGAAAATGTACTGGTCCATCAACTTTGGAGGCTTGGTGTGACCAAAAGATGAGAATTTTTACAAGTTTCTTATTTTTTCCATGTGTAGTAGGCCTTGAACTATAACCTCATGAAAGGATTTTACAAAATGAGTGGATCTACTATGGTTTTGGAGGTTTTTTTCAAAACCCTGAAAGGACACTTTTATGTCCTGTTAGGTTACCAACCTACTGTTAAATAGCATACCCATCATGCTAGTGAGCATACTAGGTGTTAACTAGCATAAGTGGTGTTAAATTGCATACCTTTTGTGCTGACCAACTAACTCTGTATGCTATTTAGAAATGAAGGCCTGCTAACTAGCATACTCCATATGCTACCTAGCAAACTCCATATGCTAACTAGCATAATCAATTTCTATTAGACAACGTACTTATCATGCAGTTGAGCATGCTAGGTATGTAACTATCATACTAGGTTTGTTAATTAGCATATCAGGTATGTTAATTAGCATACATATCGTGTTAAACAACTAGCTTTGTATGCTATTTAGAACCCAAGATATGCTAACTAGCCTAGTCAATATGCTAACCAACACAGTCCATATGCTAACTAGTGAGCCGGTCCGGGGCGGGCAACAAGAAGAGCGGCCTCTAAACACCCTTCGAGGATCCCGTGCTACTCAATTGGGGCTCGGGCAAGCACAATCAGAGACAACAACAACCCACAGCCAGAAACCAAATAAGAAAAGGGGCACCACCTAGTTGTAGATGCGAACTAGGACGCACGTGATATTTCCTTGTACTCAAACGCACAAAGAGAGGGGAATGCAAGATAGCCACACACACACTAGATACAAACATTCACCATGCCACAGAGAGGTAAAGAGCACAAATCAACTTGAGCAACTCATTCTTAGCCATAAAGACTAGATGCACACAAAGCTTGATGAGAAATAGAGAGACAACACAAAAATTGACCTTGTTGCCAATACACAAATTGTCTTAGGGTCACGGGAGCCCTCTCACCGAGCACCCTCTTACAATTGAAAGTTTTGGCAAACAATTCAACAAGCCCTCAAACCACCAAGCATGAAATGGCACAACAAACTTCAAGGACAATATACCTTGAACCACCTGATGAGCCAACTTATCAAGTCAATTTGGAGAGAAAAGTCGTAGTTGCAGAATACAATTGCACCCAAAACTATGAATCTTATTTATGGACAAGAGTAGGCTACAAGTGTGATTGCAGAGTATAGTATCACTCCACTCCTCTAGATGGCATAACTAACTTGAAGCTTCTCCATGCACCTATGTGTAGTGATGGAATAGAGCACTCACAATGCACACACTCTACACAACTAGGCTTGAAGAGTGGTGTGTTATGTGTTGATAATGGTGTGGTGTAGTGTGATCATGTGTCCATTTACAAGGGAGAGAAGGGCTCTATTTATAGGTTTTAGAAGCCCCGATTTGAATTAGGCCTAATCAAGTTTATTTGAAGGAATAAAAGATTATGCATATTTTTATTTTTTTCAATGAGGGTGGGTCTCTCTTGTCCCTTGAGTCACATGGATGTGGGCTCAAGGGAAGAGAATTATTGAGGATGAAAGGAGAGAGGATGGAGTGAATAATTTGGGAGTGCCTACTCTAGTAGAGGGTGCATTTTACAATAAGGTTAGTGGTTAGTAATTATCACTAAAAACTATTTACAAAATCATTCACCAAATGGTGAGATATATGATGAGAAAATTTTAGAGAAGGGATGAGCTTGTAAAGAGAGGTTGAAGCTTTGGAGAAGTTGACATTCACCTCTTTACAACACCGGAAGAAGAAGCAGTCAGCATGGCGAAGCAACGCGGGTCGATGAAGCTATGTTATCTTCAAACCTTGGAAAATTTATGATAAAAGACTTCATTTGCAGAGGTTAACCTTGGATTTTTGCTGATTTTTTGAATTTCTTTACAAAGCTAAAGAGAGTATGGTAATATGGACATATATGTAGAGAGAAAGAGGGACACATAGGGTGTAGAAATGGAGGATGAAGGCTATGGAGGTGTGAGAGATGTGGCAATGGTGAAGAGGGTGAATTAGGACATGGGAGTTGCAGGTTTGTGAGTGGGAAGGAGAGGGAGGAGTGTGTATGAAAGAGGAAAATGATAAAGTGGAAGAGGGAGTGTGGCTGCATAGCATGGGCAAACTGGGGTCCACCAATAAAATCATAGCTCACAGATCATAGCTCAAAAAAATATGCAAAAATTTGAGGTAAAAGTTTAGCTCACGAGCTACAACTTTTGTTTGTATCACCTTTCCAAATTCGGGAAGCATGTGATCTTTAAAAATTCAGAACCGACTATTTTTTCCACTGCACAAGGTCCTTGTGAGGTCCTTCTTTGGATGATTCTTTTGAATACCTCCAAGAGTGAGCTCCCCATGGTTCATGCATGCATGCCACATACCCTTGATCTTATTTGGTGGATCTATAATTGAAGATATTGTTGAGATCATGATATAAGTGAATACTACAACTAAGAAAATCAAATATTGAGGGGTCTAAAAAAATATGTACATGTCAAATATAAATAATATAGGTGGAAAAAATATAAAGGGGTCAAAATAAATCTCTCATTATAAGTCTACCATAAAAAGATGAATATTTTTTGTGGTCTAATTTATGAGAGTAATAGAGAATAGATGTAGGAAGGAAAAAATCACAATAGTGGAAAAATATACACATAAATAGAACTAGTTTTTTTTTATTTTTGTTGGGATGGAGTTACACCAAAAATAAGAGAAGCTTGCATGAAATTATTTTTATATGGAATAAAGAGTATGCAAAATGGCAAGAAAAAATATGGTAATGGTGAGTCAATGTACATAGCATAAATAGCACACGCCTAAGTATAAATATTAAAATAAATACCAAAATAATTATGAAAAATCCTTATATTTAGGCCCTATATACAATGAAATATTTACACACAAATGGGCCATAATATACTTATATTTTTTATTATTTTTATTTTTTTGGCTCAACTAGCCCAATGATTAGCTAATTGAGGGTTTTTAAGAAGATATGGGAAAAGTCCCCTAACTCACACACGCCTATGTACAATGAAATGGTAGGGATAACCAAGATGTTTGAGTGATTTGATAGGGTGAGGTAGCTTACTATGGCAATTATGGAAAGCCAAAAAACGGCTATCATTAGTCCCCCCCCTTAGATAATGGTACATTCATGTACCATTTATCCGATCATACAACATGTAGATTGTGTAACGTCTGTCTTTTTCTGCTCTCATCTTTGAAGAACCTTTGTTGTATGATTAAGAAACCTTGTGTGATACGAAAGGTTCATCAGAGCCAATAGGAGGATGTAATGACATGACTGAGTAAACCTCCTCCATTGAGAAAGTTTCCATAAGCACCCCCCAGGATCAAAGATCTTGAAATATCTTTTCCAAAGAGAGATGTATGGTATGGAATCACTTACTGATTTCGGTTGAAGAAACTTGTAGATTTTATTGTTTTCCATCCTTGCATCTATCACTATGAATGTGATATAAAAGATTGGTTGCTCTTCCTCCTGTGTAAAGTTGATGTATTTGTTACGATCTTCAAGAGCTTGTATGAGAAAATTCCTGAACTGTAGCTCATAAAATTCATTCAACCTGGGTAGGCTCATCAAGTCAAACATTCTATGAACTTCATGATTTAGGAAAGCTTGATACATGCTTCCAACTGGTATTGGAAGATATTGCAAATAGTTTACCACATAAGTAGATAATAGACGAAGGTTTCTATTGCTTCCAACACATTGGAAGAGAATAGATTTTGGTACTGATTGATGAAATATCCACATAAGTAGATAATAGACGAAGGTTTCTATTGCTTCCAACACATTGGAAGAGAATAGATTTTGGTACTGATTGATGAAATATCCACATGTAGCAATCAACAAGTTTTTCATCTATGATGAAGACCAGAAGCATCACAATGTGTGACCTCCATACACCAAAGAACCAAATGTAGAAGGTCTGGAAACATCTGTTCATCACCAAGTATTCATGTCTTCTTCCACTTAAGAAGGTATGGTGCCCCGGATGAAAGGTATATGTGAAGAGAGGAGAAGTTGACTTTGAAGAGGTGAAACCCAATGTGAAGATGATTTGGGCTTTAAAAGCTTGGATTTTCTTGCTAAGAGATTGTCCCATGAATGAAGAGCCACCCACTAAAACACCATTGGAGAGAATGATACCCTTCTGACAGTTTCCTTTTATGATTTTATTTTTTACTACTCTCCCATGTTCTTCATCCCCTTCTAAGCCCCCCCTTTGGAAAGGTTGTAACTCCTCGCATTGTACCACCTCAAAGGTTGATGGATTACTGTTTGATTTTGTGAAAACTTTGGCTTCTTGCATGATAGGTTCCTCCATGCTTAATATACATGGGTCATACCGATGCTTTTCAACATTCTCAAACACTTCTTGAAGATTATCCTCACATGGATTCAACTCACACTCTTCTGCTTTGTTTTGGAGTTGGCATTCCATGTACACAATCATCTCTTTATGATCAATGTGGTCTATGATCTCCCCACCTATGATTTCATCTTCTTCTTCACTCTCTTCTTTTAGACAAGATACACTCTCAAAACATTCCATAAGATCAAGGTTACCTTCAAGGTCTTCATTCTCCATAGAGTCATGTTGCACAAAAGCTTCATCTGCTTGGACTAGAAATTGATCCTCCACCAAAAGGTTGGATGTATCGATTATTGAATCATCAATGCCATTTGAGATATCTTGTGTCGATTTTTGCATGCTTGTGATAAAGGTAGAAGAAAGAGATTCCACAGTTGAATCTTGGCCACACACTTTAGTACTTGAATAATCAGTTGGCATGTAAGTAACTTCTTCAACATTTGTCGGAGTAGAAGGAGACAAGTATGGCAAAGGAGATGACTCCTTGATAGAAACACTTTCATGATGGTTGGTTCTTCTAGCATGATGGAAACCATTTTTGATGTAGAAGTACTTGTGAAACTTCCTTCGGGCAATAGTGATTGCTTCTTTAAAGGTAGAGAGTCCACTACAAGTAACCTTAGTCTTTAGGAAAGGAGACAAACCCGAAATAAATTGCTCCATTTTTACATAATCTGGAAATGTAGAACTAAACCCATATCCTCCCCATTGACGAGAAAAAATATCCTCATAAGCATAGTAGTCTTCACCATGTTGTTGAAGTCTCCCTAATGAAGCCCATGCTTTCTCCGTTGTTGGAAATTTAGAGAAACTGGTCTTCAAAGCTTTGGAAATTTGGGTATACCCATCTTCAATCTGAGAAGACATACTCCAAAACCATTGCTCAGCGTTGCCTCTAAGGCATAGCAATAGAAAATCCCCTTTTTCAATGTCATCCCTTTTACCAAGGATACGACAAACCATTCTAAAATCAGCAAGAAAATCATCAACATCTTTCTTTAGATTTCCGAAGAAGATTGGGATATCATCAAAGGTATAGCGTGTCATAGTCTCTCAATGCTAGAACCACACAAAGATTAGTTCCAAACAATTATTTTCTCTCATGACATCAACTAACTACACAAAGTTTTGAAAGGTCTCATAAATTCTAGATTCTTATGTGAAAATGTTTTTTTCCTTTCTTATGTTATGCTAATCCAAACCATATTCTAGATCAATTTTTGTTGCATTGAAATTAAACTCAGTCATACAAGTTTTAATGATTCATATAATCTTCTTGATCATGCTAAATTCAAGCATTCATGCAATACAACAACAATAAGCACAAAGTCATTCCTCAGTGGGGGAACCAATTTGAGGGGGTCTGGGGCGGGCAACAAGAAGAGCGGCCTCTAAACACCCTTCGAGGCTCCCGTGCTGCTCAATTGGGGCTGGGGCAAGCACAATCAGAGACAACAACAACCCACAGCCAGAAACCAAATAAGAAAAGGGGCACCACCTAGTTGTAGATGTGAACTAGGACGCACGTGATATTTCCTTGTACTCAAACGCACAAACAGAGGGGAATGCAAGATAGCCACACACACCAGACACAAACATTCACCATGCCACAGAGAGGTAAAGAGCACAAATCAACTTGAGCAACTCAGTCTTAGCCATAAAGACTAGATGCACACAAAGCTTGATGAGAAATAGAGAGACAACACAAAAATTGACCTTGTTGCCAATACACAAATTGTCTTAGGGTCACGGGAGCCCTCTCACCGAGCACCCTCTATCTTACAATTGAAAGTTTTGGCAAACAATTCAACAAGCCCTCAAACCACCAAGCATGAAATGGAACAACAAACTTCAAGGACAATATACCTTCAACCACCTGATGAGCCAACTTATCAAGTCAATTTGGAGAGAAGAGTCGTAGTTGCAGAATACAATTGCACCCAAAACCATGAATCTTATTTATGGACAAGAGTAGGCTACAAGTGTGATTGCAGAGTATAGTATCACTCCACTCCTCTAGATGGCATAACTAACTTGAAACTTCTCCATGCACCTATGTGTAGTGATGGAATAGAGCACTCACAATGCACACACTCTACACAACTAGGCTTCAAGAGTGGTGTGTTATGTGTTGAGAATGGTCTGGCGTAGTGTGATCATGTGTCCATTTACAAGGGAGAGAAGGGCTCTATTTATAGGTTTTAGAAGCTCCGATTTGAATTAGGCCTAATCAAGTTTATTTGAAGGAATAAAAGATTATGCATATTTTTATTTTTTTCAATGAGGGTGGGTCTCTCTTGTCCCTTGAGTCACATGGATGTGGGCTCAAGGGAAGAGAATTATTGAGGATGAAAGGAGAGAGGATGGAGTGAATAATTTGGGAGTGCCTACTCTAGTAGAGGGTGCATTTTACAATAAGGTTAGTGGTTAGTAATTATCACTAAAAACTATTTACAAAATCATTCACCAAATGGTGAGATATATGATGAGAAAATTTTAGAGAAGGGATGAGCTTATAAAGAGAGGTTGAAGCTTTGGAGAAGTTGACATTCACCTCTTTACAGCACCGGAAGAAGAAGCAGTCAGCATGGCGAAGCAGCGCGTGTCGATGAAGCTATGTTATCTTCAAACCTTGGAAAATTCATGATAAAAGCCTTCATTTGCAGAGGTTAACCCTGGATGTTTGCTGATTTTTTGAAGTTCTTTACAAAGCTGAAGAGAGTATGGTAATATGGACATATATGTAGAGAGAAAGAGGGACACATAGGGTGTAGAATTGGAGGATGAAGGCAATGGAGGTGTGAGAGATGTGGAAATGGTGAAGAGGGTGAATTAGGACATGGGAGTTGTAGGTTTGGGAGTGGGAAGGAGAGGGAGGAGTGTGTGTGAAAGAGGAAAATGATAAAGTGGAAGAGGGAGTGTGGCTGCATAGCATGGGAAAACTGAGGTCCACCAATAAAATCATAGCTCACAGCTCTTAGCTCAAAAAAATATGCAAAAATTTGAGGTGAAAGTTCAGCTCACGAGGTACAACTTTTGTTCGTATCACCTTTCCAAATTCGGGGAGCATGTGATCTTTAAAAATTCAGCAAAACCGACTATCTTGTCCATTGCACAAAGTCCTTGTGAGGTCCTTCTTTGGATGATTCTTTTGAGTACCTCCAAGAGTGAGCTCCCCATGGTGCATGCATGCATGCCACATACCCTTGATCTTATTTGGTAGGTCTATAATTGAAGATATTATTGAGATCATGATATAAGTGAATACTACAACTAAGAAAATCAAATATTGAGGGGTCTAAAAAAATATGTACATGTCAAATATAAATAATATAGGTGGAAAAAATATAAAGGGGTCAAAATAAATCTCTCTCATTATAAGTCTACCATAAAAAGATGAATATTTTTTGTGGTCTAATTTATGAGAGTAATAGAGAATAGATGTAGGAAGGAAAAAATCACAATAGTGAAAAAATATACACATAAATAGAACTAGTTTTTTTGGATTTTTGTTGGGATGGAGTTACACCAAAAATAAGAGAAGCTTGCATGAAATTATTTTTATATGGTATAAAAAGTATGCAAAATGGTAAGAAAAAATATGGTAATGGTGAGTCAATGTACATAGCATAAATAACACACGCCTAAGTATAAATATTTAAATAAATACCAAAATAATTATGAAAAATCCTTATATTTAGGCCCTATATACAATGAAATATTTACACAAAAATGGGCTATAATATACTTATATTTTTTATTTTTATTATTTTTTTGGCTCAACTAGCCCAGTGACTAACTAATTGAGGGTTTTTAAGAAGATATGGGAAAAATCCCCTAACTCACACACGCCTATGTACAGTGAAATGGTAGGGATAACCAAGATGTTTGAGTGATTTGATAGGGTGAGGTAGCTAACTATGGAAATTATGGAAAGCCGAAAAACGGCTATCACTAGCAAAATTCTACAGATCAGTATGCTATTGATGAGCATATACAAGTTACTAAGCACTAGAGATGCAATGCATAAAATGCATAAGTTATGGTACAAGTATTTGATTGATCATCTGAGGCTCGTCTAGAAGGTGCATTGGGTACCTATGTACCTTTCCCTCCCCATCCTCTTTCGACAAGCATCCTTCTTGTTCGGTGAAACGCGAGTCTCCACTTTCCAAAATGTGTAGACCAATTCCTTAATTTCAATTGTGATAGGGCTATGACGGTGTTTCTTGTGACATGCAACCAATGAAAACAATCTACCATCAATATCGGGCTTCGCCTGTCGTGATCTCGCCTTGTGCAAGGTGCGACGATTAACATTTAGGACCCTGGCAGTTTTTGCAATAGGCATGTTTTCCTTTGAATTCAACATCATCTACAATGCTACATTCTTCAAAAACAACTCCTCATTGGAACCTGGCTGCTTGATGGTAGCCAGTGTGCTGCGGACATTGGAGACAATTGCGGTCTGTACAGCAGCCTCCTCCTCGAAAGACTTATCATAGATCGCCTGAACATGCGGATGTTGAGCAACAAGATTCCAGATTTCCCACTTTGCTTTTGTATTAAAATCTTCAGTCCTACTCTGGAAATCTCTCACAATCTCGGAGAAGATTTTTCTTTTCTCTTCATTGTTGAGGGCATGATGTTGTCGCTCAAATTTCATTTGTTTCTGCTCCTGTTGTTTCCTCTTTTTTACTCTCTCATATTCCCTGATTACAAAAAGAACTGGATCTTGGGAGTTGTAATTCATTGCCTGTAGTGGCTCTCTTCTACTTTTTCCTGAGATTTGTAGACGTGCATAATATGTTACCTACTTAAAATCACTTGAATGTATAGCTCTCAACACTTGATGTTGTAATACACACATACTATGAACAAATGCCCTCACAAAACTATAGATGTGACCAACAAAACCAATGACTTCATTTGGAGCGGGTGGGCTACACGTAAGATTTCCTTACCATCAGATTACAATACGGCTCCATTTCCAGCATTCGAGCTAGTGGAAATAATGTTGGCTGCAGATTCTCCATTTTAGTAGGTCTGTGTCAGAACGAGAGAAAGAGCTCAGCTTTGACAACTAGTCTCTCAGGCAGGATTCCCGGTGCAAGGAACGAACGAGAGACAGAGCAAGCTCAACAAACCGCCTGCTAGTCTGAGAGAGAGAGAGAGAGAGAGAGAGAGAGAGAGAGAGAGAGAGAGAGAGAGAGACTCCCCACGTCGTCTTCAATAACGGAAAACAAAAGCACATGAAGAGGGAAAATATTTTTTAATGAAAAATTCAAATTCAAAGGACTTGCCCATCCATTTTCAGTATATGCTAGCAAGCACAAGTAACTAGCACTGTCTAGGACAACATATTCAGTGACACGTTAACATGCTTCTACCCTCATTGAAGATGTGTCTCCAAGTGGAGCAGTTAAATTGTCCACCCTAGATGGTGAACCAATGGCTAATTGGATTAATGGATGTTGTTTAAAGAAGTACAATCTGCTACTAACCAATGAATTGCTTGAAAGGATGCATGCAGCTAAGCAAAGAAAGATAAAAGGACAGCAGGTTATTGATGAAGCCCAAGAGGAAGAGGAAGTTCGGCTTCGGGTACTCAAAAGGAAAGCTGCCCTAAAAAATCAACAAATACCTGTTCCAATCATCACTCTAAAAATAGATGACCGACAATGGAAATTACAGAAAGACACAGTGTCAAAGCAAATGATGAATGGTTGGATGGAATGGAACTTCGCATCAAAGTACAACTAAACAATCATAGCACAAATGGATTGGTCGATACAAGAGCTGGAGTAAATGCAGTCAGTTATTCCACATACAAGAAAGCAACAAGTCAGTCATTGACAGCAAGAATAGCGAGTATCAAGGGATGCAAGAAGAACCCAACACCAACATTGGAAGCAGTCAACTTGAATGCCATAGTACATGAATGTTCATGTCCTTACCAGTTTGTATGCTTACCAGATGAACACATGAATGAGACAATGATTCTTGGAATCCCATGGATGCCGACTTACAAGGAAATACCAGATTGGGATACCAATCAGCTCAAGCTATCACCTAAAGGCGGACGACTCATTGTTCCAATTGCACCAAGCAAGGAGGAATGGAAAGGAGGTTACCAGTAGAGCAAAACACAAAGCAAACAATCTTCTCCATCCTATTGACGAGAAAATGCTACAAGCAGCATGCAAGGACCTAGGAAAATTTGGGTACCAAAAGCATAGCTTAAGGATAAGCAAATTCAAATTTGGGTGCCCAAAGCATCATCAACAGTACCAAATATGGTTCCAAGGTTCAAAACACAAACAAGAGCATCTTCAAATAGAGAGCCTAACATGAAATGTATTTGGAAGAAAAAGCAGCATTTATCTTCTCCGCAATCTGTAAAACCGATCAAGCAATGGAGAGTTAAGTCTCAAACGACTCCACCACACCATTCTGCTCAAAGTAAACCAAGATATCAATGGCGGATAGTAGTTAGATAACAATCATTATTGATAACAATAGCTTACGAAATCAGCATGCCAAAGCATCTTGATGGGACAATCAAGCAAAGAGCACACAAGCTACAAGATTTGTTCTTTGGAAGACATCATCAAAAAACCTCAGCATCAAAAACCCTTGAGTTACTTACTCAAAACCCCACTCTTGCACATCATAATGGTATGAATTGCATTGATCTTCAAAGCATACTAGAGCCAACCAAGGCTATGCATAGACACGATTGTTCAACCCATGCACATTGTCATCCTGGAGTACGGCATCTAGGAGGGGTGGAAGGGAACTAAGTAATTAGGGCAACATTTGAAGAGAGAGGAAAAACGTTTGATGTTAACGTGTGATTTTGTACAAAATTACCTAATAATGCCCTGATGAATCATCCACAGGGGAATTTAACTGATGCTTTCTCCCCGATGAGTGTAAATAGTGTATATACTATCAAAAAACATCAAAAATAGTCTTTTTTGTTAATTTTAATCATTTTGCCTTATACTGGGACTTAAAAATAGAGAAATCCATTAAAAAACAATAAAGATGTGCTTTTCAATGGATTTTCTTAACTATTGGATTTTCAATTTGCTTTTTTAGCACAATTTGTTATTTTTCTTGATTTTTCAATAAACAAGTAAAAAATTATTAATAAATAGCAAATGAGCTCAGATGGAAAAATTGAAGATACACTGATGATCAGAAGGAAAGGGCAGATAAACACACAAAAAAATCAATCAAATGGACAGATGGAAACGGGAGGCGTAAATTAGGCGGCCAGACCTATGTTTGCTGCAAAATGAGCTACAGGAATCCGATTGGGGAAATTTTTGAATCTAACATAGATTTCATGGCCTAGTAGGACTAACTAGGAATTTGGGGACAAAAGGTTCGGAAAGTCCGAGTATAGATACCCAAGGTAGGCCAAAATCACCTCATTTCCACTTGTTGCCTTTGGAGAGAGAGAGCTTTTCGACCTTCTTCGCGTGCATTTTCTGGAGTCCACAGCTGCCTGTTTACAGCACCATCTCACACAAGACATGATGGGTAAGTTCTATAATTATCAATGATCCATTCTATATGGTCGGTAGTTAGTCTAAACCCCAAGAAAAAACCATAGAATCCAACCAGTGCATGAAGACCTACGATCAAAAACTGACCATAGCGACCTGTCAGCACAACCAAATCGGACCAGACTTGAACCGTAGCATGCCCCTAGATGGTAAAACACTTCTATATCACCAGTTGACCATTTGTAGGGGTCGAGAGGGGTCCCATGTAGAAAAGTCAGGTTTTTGGCAGATGCCAGAAGTGGATTTTGACTCCACAGACAACTTATAGAATGGGTCTATACACAATGTATATGGTTGGTTTTATAAAATCAATATATGCAAGCCCTTGAAAAGCAAAAAAATTCTTGAAGGCTACAAAGCATCAAATTTGACATACGAATTCAAATTGACTCCAAATGGGCCAAAACTAGATGAGTTGCTTCAGGACTATGTAGCGGACATGTCCATTCCCTCAAAAGTGGCTAACCAACTCCATAGGCCAGGTAGTCACAAAAATTAGTGATTTCAGAGTCGACAAAGCACAAAGTGATGCTGATAGCACAAAACTTTACCAAATTCAATTTAGGACTTGTATTAGGTGTATAGAATATGTTTAGGTCAAAATTTTCTAGTTCTGCAAGAAAAAGTTGACTGCAGTAAATAATCACGATTATTTACTTTTGTAATATTTTAGCTTAAAAATGGTACCATCATCTCACCTATCACTTGTACACACTTATTACATGCCACATTTCAAGTATGAGCCAAAATGATCCATGATAACTTGGAAAACTGTCAAAAAACACAAAGAAGTCCTTTCAAACCAATTTCTGAGTTATCAATCACATTTTTTGATCCAAATCACCTCATATCACATACACAGGGTCTAAATCATGCCTATAACCAAGTTGCACCAAAAATTGTTCATTTTGATAAAAAAGTTAATAATCATGATTAATTACTTTTTTGCCAAGATGGAAAGAAAATGCAACTTTGCCTTCATGGAACCAAAGTACATGGTGTCCTAAGCCTATTGACCAATTATGAACAAATTTGGAACTCAAAATCTCAAAATACCCTTATATCTACCGTTTCAGAGTCGAAAAGCCTAAATCTTGTACCATTCTCACCTTCTGCACGCAAATGAGCCCACACTTCACTCAGAGTATCTAATTGATGTCTATTTTAAGGCCATGCTGCCAAAATTGCAAAAAGTTGAAAAAATTCATCAGCTATAAATAATCGGGATTATTTACTTTTGTTGCAAATTTTTGCCTAGACTTTATGATTTTGATCTGTGCATATTTTTATGCATCTATGCATGTTCAAAAATCAATTTGAAGCAAATTGGACTCAATTTATCAACAATTTAAACTAAAGGACATTTCAGAGCGGAATTTGCCAAATTTTCTAATTTTGGCACTCTATCTACTCAATAGAAGCAATGCAAGCTGCAGAAAAGGCGAAGAAGAGAATCACTCAAAAAGAGAAGCTGCAAGAGTTTCCACCATACCAACTAGACCCTAGTTTAGTAAAGATGGCCAAAGCAACATATCTATCCAAGGAACAGCTTGAAGACAGCAACACCACCGTTTTTACCGGCACATTTAAAAGTGAAGAAGGACATCAGGTAGAACTACAGTTGTTGACAAAAGAGGTCTATGATACCGCGGCAAAGCCCAAAATGAAAGAAGCTAACAGAAGGCTTGGACTCAGAGAATTCTACGACCAAGATCCATGTGCTGTAGACTTTCAGAAAGCCTATGAGATCCTGTTAACAATCAAGGAAGATGGGTTAGCCCAGATTACTGACCAGTAAGGGAAGAAGGTAGAAGTAATAATAATCAAAGAAATTGTGGCCAAGGATCTCAAAATGCCGACAGAAAGGATGACAATGAGGGCTAAAGACAGAAAGACAACAGGTACCTTCACCAAAGAGACCGCTCCAGCTACCTTTGCTGATCTCATCCAGAAACAGGTGGAAGAACCAGCACGGCTATATCATCAACACTTTCATTTTTCTAGCAAAGAGACCACCAAGGTACAAAAAACCCAATCAGACAGTTGTGACTACCATCACACAAATGTTGACGTTGACAACCAGGAAACCTATTGATCACGCACAATATGTGATATCCACATTGAAGGGTACCAAGAAAGAGGGAAAGATAATCTATTTGGGATCACCTGAGGTACTCACAAGAATAGCATACAGTGCTATTGGCATGGTAGAAAATTTTCCACTGGCCCCATATCAAAACACACGGATTATGTCTACACAGCTATCTCCTCAAGCCATAAGGTCCACAAAAAGAGTTTACAAATCTGATGAAGAATCTTCAGCGAGCTCTTATGAATCACATAGCAGTGAAAGCTCAGACAACAAGGAAAGAAGAGACCCCATAGAGGAGATGAAAAGAAAATCAATGGCCACACATCAAGAAGAGCCGAAGCAAAAAAAGATGAGGTTTGAAAGGGAAAAGAAAACCTATTAAATAAGCCACCAAGCTGCAGGTGAGGACCCTATAAAGTGGGTGCCAAAAGAGATAAAGGGGCCGAGAACCAAGAAACTTGCAAGGAAAGAGGTAGAGGACCCTACTGAGTTTCTTGAACGCATGTACGCATGGAAGCAGAAGCATTAAGACTAAAAGAAGCTCAAGAAGATGAAAGCAAAGCATGGGAAGATACGGTGAAGTAGCAGAGACAAGCTGAAGCGGCCCAACAAAGTGAAGCCCAGCAAGAACAAAGTGAGATGTCTCTTAGACCATCATCACCTGCTATGGAACAACAAGACCACCCCTTGCCAAGCCCTCCCCCATCACCAATAGCTAGATCCACTGGGGGAGAACAAAACAAGGGAAGGTAGCATGAGCCACAAGAAGCAGCGGGATCTGAAAAACATGCAACAACTACTCCACAAGAGATTTCCAGTTTTGAGCAACCAAAGACACAAGAACCAGAAACCACACCGTCTACAACCACACAACATGAAACGACAGAGGCATCCACGAAGTCTCAAGAAGATGAAGCAGCAGAGGAAACCACACAACCTCAAAAAGAGGTACAAACCCCTCCGCAACCGGAAGTAGCAGCCAATGAGCCACCCACCGAGAATTATGAAACATCTAGGCAGCCCATAGAGCAAGAATATTGGCAAAAAAATGATGAATTCATTCTCCAAGTAAACAAATATGCCAAGAAGATGCAAGAAATGAAAGAAAAAATGAGATCAGCAATACTTAGCCGCATTGCTAAGGCTGGAGAATTAGAGATGGTAATAGATGCTCTGCAAGGAGATTTAGAGGATAGGATGACTGTCATCACCGAGCTGCAGAGACAGATCCAAGAGTTGAAAGCTGAAGCTGAACAATGCCAGCTGGCCAAAGAAAAGCAACAAAAGGAAATGGAAGAGGTAGGTGAACTTCTCACGAAGTTATCAGACGTCTACAAGACTAAGGACAAACAACTGACATAGGTTACCAACAAACTCTTAACTACAACTCTGTCAGTTCAAAAGAACCAGGTGTAGCTTGACATGGCCAATGCTTCATTACAATATTCAGAGCAAAGGATCAATGATCAGGCAACCTTCTTGCGATGGATAAGAGAAAACCCCGTAGTTGCTGATGGGGCCTTTTCACAAGCCAAGCTCCCATACCCCTCTTCTCTTGTCCCCACCCCACGAAAACCCCCTCTTAGGGAGGGAGTGATAAAAGGCATTGGAAAAATTAAGAAAAAAAAAAAGTATGATTATGTAAATATATAAGAAAGGTAAAATAGGCCACCTCATGCCTGCGGGGTAGCCCATCCCCACCTTGCCTCCTTTTTCTTCACTGTTGCCCCTCCGAGTGTCCCTTTTCCTCTCCTCCACTCAAAAGGTCAACTCCCCTCTCTCTTCCCCTTGTCCTTTCTTGTTTCTCTCTCCCCTCAAGCTACCCCACCTCTCACCAATAATGCATTATAAATCACCAATAATGCACCCTAACTCACATGCAACTTACCCTATCTTCCAAAATAGTATACCCCACCCCCTCTTTCTCTCTCCTATCATATCCCATGACCCAAATACCCCCCTCTCTCTCTAAAGGGCACCATGTCTCTTGTATTGTAGCTAAATAACCTCCCCCACACTCACACACACTCAGTTTCACTGAAAAAGGTGCCCATAGACCCATCCCCACCCGGTGGTTACCTGATTTTTCTTGTGTTCACACACATCTGCACACAGATTCACCTCTGAACACACTCCCCTCTCTCCGATCTTGTAATTACTTTATTCTCCATGTCACCTCTCACTTTTTTTCATCAACCCATCTCTCTCTCTTAGTCTCTCTCTCATGAGACTGCTGTTCTGGCACATATACACACAGCAAGACAAGTGAGGCCCACAATCACATGGCCTATGTAGATACTGATTTCTTCATTTCTAAATTCTATAATTTCTCCCCCCTACTCCCCTATATAAAGAGGGGTCACCATCACACTAAGGACACACACACCATCACCAAAGAGTACACTATGCACTGTGTGTGCCTAGTGCACACACACACACACCCACACCATCACCATCACCATCACCGCAATCACCATGCTCGTCTTGAGCATGACCTTTACACCCTTGGGCTATGGAAGATGAAGGGAAACTAAATGAAGGATGATGGCTATAACCCTTGTGCCAGTCTTCGCCATCAACTCCCACCTATCCTCCATGTGCTCTACCACGCTCTCCCTTCTCATTCCCCTACCCTATGCTCCCCATTTCATCGCCTTATTCTCTAAATAAAACTTGAGGTTTTGTGAGTATGTTTTCTTGCAATGTTTTGCCCATGTGAGGTGTGTGGAATCGCCACCTAGTCTTGTGTTTGGAGTGAGCTTGTGTATGTGTGAAGGGTGTGCGGATTCGCCATCCTTTTGTGGTGCCTAAGTACTAAGCTGCTATACCCCCTCCCTCACTCTCTCTCTCTCTCTCTCTCTCTCTCTCTCTCACTTGATCTCATTCCCTTTCCTCTTCATCATTGCTCCCAAGCATCCATCTCTCTTGGATGGAAACTTTGTTATGGTGGTGTGTTGTTTGCGTCCTAGCCGTTGAAGCTAGGTGGTGACCCCTGTTTGCTTTACCATGACAGGCTCGAGGCGCACCATTCGGTCCCCGGTGTTTTAGAGGCCGTCGGGGTTCGGGGTTCGCTTTGCTCCCGTCATTTGGTGCCCCCACTAAGGATCTTTTCATGAAACCCTTCAGTTTACAAGAATGAAACCCCTAAACTATTGTGAATGGATGAATGGCTAATAGGATTTGCTAATTGGACGACAGAAGAAGAAGAGCTCCAAGCACAACTAGACAAACTCCGCATCTCCATCGAAGCTCGAGTGCCAGGCGTAACGATAATCGATTTGCAGTGGGAGAGTCAACCAACACGCCAAACCCAGTGGATATACATAGGCCAAGTGCCAAGAAGAAGAAGGAGAAGGTCGAAACCATGTCCGCAACCTACAACCAACCCACAACAACAAAATGGAAGGAGCTCTACACAATAGAGAATCAACACTATTCTACTTTGAGAATCGGGTAACTCAAGTCACCGAGGTAATTATCACAGTCAGTTTTCAAGCCGCACCTGATGCTGCAGCACAGATAACGGAATCGTTGGCTCACACTCATACTAGAGAAACTAGGGATCTACTGAGTTTGTTTCAGGAAAGAACACCACCCTCTCCCACAAGCTTGGACAGTGACTAAGCACCTCTAAGCTTCACATGAATCAGTACAACCTACCTCAAGACAGATCACACATACCAACACGTGTACGCTCAATCAAGGTAATACTAGATTTGAAGGCTCACTACCAGCACGTCATTGACACCATGCTGGGTGGGGAGTGATTTTTTGAGATTCTGGCATCAGATCTACCATTTGTCCTACCTTTGGTACAAGGCAATGTACCGTTTTAAGTTTTAATCTATGTCCTAGTATAAGAGGGTATACACGCCTCCTTGTAAAGAAGAAAAAAACTTTTGCAAGTTAAGCAGTGTGTCTTTCTAGATCTCTCTCAGTAATCATGTCAAGTGTAGCATTTCCAACATTTAAAGGAAAGAAGGGGGAGGATTAGGTAGCAGACTTCCTAGATGACTTTGAAGTAGCATGTGTAGTGAGCAACAAAGATATGGATGAATCCCGGGGTAGAATCTTTAAGCATCTCATGAAGCTAGAAGCTAGATCATGGTACAATGCACTTTCACAAGCAACCAAGGATGACTGGGAACCCTTAAAAACCGCTTTTAAGAGGCGCTTGGGGGGAGGTACCACTTTAGAAAAGTTGTGGGACAAGTTGAGAGACTTGAAGCTAGAGGGTCTTTTAGAATATGCCACCTATGAGTCCAAATTTGTGGATTTGTGGGAACGGTGGGTTGAGTCACTGGCAAGGGGGGAAGCTGCACCCGATTTCCTAAAAAAAGATCGGTTCACGCATGGCTTATGGCCGCTTCTCAAGGAGAAGGTGAAAGGTAGATTCCCGGCTACATACGAGCTAGCCATTGAGATTGCTCGCCTTAAGGACAAGAAGCTGCAAATGAAAGCCAAAGAAACCGAGTCAACAGAAACAGCAACATCACATCGACCAGCAACTACGACAACCACCATTCCACCACCACCACCGGCTCTTGGGATAAGAGATGACCAACAAGATATGTTGGCCCATATTACTGACCAACTGCAGAATTTGTCTGTCCACTTAATACAACAAGGGAGGAGTAAGGAAAGAGATCAAGACCCTGGAAGAGCACGACGACAAAACAGGGAGTATCATTGCTACAACTGCGGAGAAGACGGTCACGGTATGTACTACTGTCCCAAACCACGACAAAACTATAATAGAGGAGGTAGGAGGAACCAATTGTCACCCCCTAGAGAAAGAACACCCCCACCCCGAGCACCACCCCCACCAACACAAATTCTACGTCCACCCCATACACCACTACAAGCATCCATTCCACCTCTTCCACCAGCCCCACCACCTGATCGCCCTGTAAGCATCATAAGGCTAGAAGAGACAGGAAAATCCGTAGTAGTGGATCCACCCAGAGCAAAGGAGAGGGACAAGGGTAAGGAGAAGGTAACCTTTTTAGAACCACTTGAGGCCATGACTGTGAAAAGAGATAGGAGGGAGAAGGCTACACAATCAGATGATGAGAGAAGCATGAGAGGAGAAACTAGCAAGAGGCCATCCAGGCACGACGGAAATTGGGCATCACCGACTTCCAGCTAGGGGAAAGTTCTAAGCCCTATGATCTAACATTGGATGTGGCAGAGCAAGGACCGAAGATTACATGGCCACAGCTGCTACATCTTGTACCTAAAGTTGTTCCCATATACATGTGGTAGTGATGTGTGTGAACACACTAGGACCGCCGGGGCATTTTTTCCCTCTTTAGGAGGTTTTTTCCCCCGTGCATTGGATATACGCCCATCACTCTAGGGCTATCTATCTTTCCATTGCACACTAAGTAACACTCTCTATTGTGTGCCTTGAGCTTCCTTCGTCTTCTCCAAGCTGTGTGTGTTTCTCTGCAACCCTAATTCCAACAATTGGTATCAGAGCAGGTCACGTCCTCCCGGGCTTAGTCGCCAGCTGCTCTGGCACACGCCTGCTCACTTTCTCCGATTTCAGGGAGCTTTGGCGAGCGTTCGCAGGTCGACAAGTATTTTGGGTAAGCTCGAAGAGCTTGGTCTGCTCAGAATTTTGATTTGGGCTCATTTCGGCCTCCGTTTCCACTACAGGCAGTACTGCACAGGCTATTTCGTCATTTTGTGCAAATTTTCTGTCAGTGTCATTTTCTGCATAACAGGTGTCTTATAGTCTTCTATGGTTTGTGCTATATAGCACAAGTTGTTCCCACTCCATTTCTCCTATTTTCGGGCAGTTTTCACATCAGGTGCAGCATTTACCATGGCTGACAACAACAACACAGATGTGTTCAAGATGTTTGCTGCTGAGGACAGGTTGGATGGGGACAACTACCCTGTGTGGGCTTATATGATGCAACATGTTCTTGTGTCAAAAGGTGTCTGGAACATTGTACAGGGCATTGATGTACGTCCTGGTTCTGAAGATGTAGGCGATGTTGAGGATGTTGCAGGTCTTGCTGCAAGGATTGCAGCTGTTAGAGTTGTTTTGCCTACGGCAGAACAAGCTCATTGGGATGTTAAGGATGCGCAAGCTCATGCATTGATTGCGTTGTCTATGAAGCGCACCATTATTCCTCACATCCGTTCAGCAAAACCTGCAAAACAGGCTTGGGATATTCTAGCAGGTCTTTATGCAAGCCCAATGAAGCTAAAATTGCTTTGCTGCGTAAAGAGCTAGAGTCAAAGATTATGCATGAGGAAGATGATATGGACACTTTCCTTGCTAGTGTCAAGGATATCAATGAGAAACTCATTTCTGCAGGTGAAGTCATTTCGGACAGTTCCCTTGTGCAGACTGTTCTTGATGCCTTACCAGATTCCTACCAGACTTTTTCTAGTACTTGGAGACTCATGACCCAAGGAAATCCTGAAGTTGTCAAGTTTGATGCATTATGCACATTGCTGTTGCAAGAGTCACTTTCTAGAAAAAGCAGGACTAGGCAGCGTGCAGTTGAACAGGATTTTATTGCCTCTCAAAGAAAGGGTGGTAACAGTAATGCAGCCACTTCTTATGGTTCTGCTGCGAGTGGAAAAAATTCTGTTCCTAATGCTTCTGCTGGCAGCACTTCGTCTGGCAATTCTGGTGATAAGGGAAAAAAGAAGATGCGTTGCTATTATTGTAAAGCCAATGATCACTTGATCAAGTCGTGTCCTAAGTTGAAGGCCAAAGAGGCTAAGAAGAAAGAGGGTGGTTCCACCGCAAATGTTGGTTCCACTACAAATGCATCCATTGTTGAGTCTTCTGTGAAAGGAGATTGTGATGCTGATGTTGATGCAGAATGAGCTTTTAGCGCAGAGTGCACTTACAATCCTGCTGTCCATGATGCATGCTTGTCAGTTGCTGCAGATTCACATGTGTGGTATTTCGACAGTGGTGCTACAAAGCACATTACCTCACATCGTGAATTGTTTACCTCTCTCGAGTCTGTCCCTCATGGGAATTCAGTCACTTGTGCCAACAACGCCTCTTACCCAGTTCAGGGAGTTGGAAAGATTGTGCTCACTGCTGCTAATGGCAGTTCCTTCACACTTGTTGATGCACTTTATGTACCTGGGATCAAGAAGAATCTCTTGTCTGTATCCGCACTTGCTGATGAAATTGTTGCATCTGGGCTCTTGTGCCATGGGCTATATAAGCTCACTTTGTATGACAAGTGTGGACAAAATTTTGCAAATGTTGTTGTAGATTCAAGGGCTATTTCAGATACAAAACTTTGGCATGCACGTTTTGGTCATCTGAATTTTGCCAGTTTGCTGCGTTTGCAGAAATCTGATATGGTTGCTTCTTTGCCGCCTCTTGAAGCACCTGTCAAACATGTTTGTGAAGGCTGTATTTTGGGTAAAATGCAGCGTTCTAAGTTTCCAAAGGATGGTTCAGTTAGGGCCACATGCAGGTTGCAGCTTGTGCATAGTGATGTTTGTGGGCCCATGCAAACTCCGTCCTTGGGCAATTACCTGTACTTCGTGACTTTCATTGATGATTACTCCAGGCATCCATGGGTATTTCCGCTTAAAGCGAAGTCCGAAGTTTTTATGTGCTTCAAACAATTTTTGGCTATGGCTGAAAATGTCTCAAAATGTACTATGGGAACCCTCCGTTCCGATCGAGGGGGGGAGTGTATGTCTCATGAATTTAGTGCATTTCTGGCTAGTCGTGGGATAAAACACCAATGTACAGTGCCTTATACACCTCAGCAAAATGGTGTTGCTGAGAGGAAAAACAGGTCACTAACGGAAATGGCACGATGTATGGTCAAAAGTCAAGCTTTGCCGCATTCTTTTTGGCTTGAGGCCATCATGTGTGCCACTTATGTACTTAACAGGTGTCCTACGAAAGCTTTGCAGTCTATTACTCCATATGAAGCATGGCATGATAGAAAACCTTCTATTGAGCACATGTGTGTTTTTGGCTGTTTGGCATATGCTTTGGTGCCACAAGTGCAGCGCAGAAAATTGGATGATAAGGCTGTCAAATGTAGTTTTGTTGGTTATAGTGCTGAAAGCAAAGGTTACAGGTTGTATCATCCGCAAACAAAACGTATTCTGGTTTCACGGGATGTAGTGTTTGTGGAAGACTCTGTTCAGCCCTTGCTGTCATGTACTAGAGACAGTAATGTAAGCTCACAGGGCATTTATGACACTTTGTTGCCTCTTTTCAGTGGTGGAAATACGAATGTAAGTTCCAATGAGGCAAATGTATAGCCTATGGGGGTTTCTGAAAATGTTTTAGAACAGCCTATTACTGATGCAGATGTACATGATGTACTTGATGATGAAAGGGCTGAAAATGAGCAGGCTAGAGGTATGCCAAAATGGCTGGTGCACACTTTGTGTGACAGTAAATTGGATGCACCTTTATCTAGTCGTACTCGTTCAGGCTCTTGCCATGCATCTTATGCATCAGATTGTTATGCTTTGGCTATGTCTAGTTTACATGATGTTGAGGAGCCTCTGTCTTTTGATGAAGCACAAAATTCAGAAAATTGGATTGCTGCCATGAAATCAGAATATGATGCACTTATAGAGAATGACACATGGACTTTATGTGATTTGCCTCCTGGAAAAAAGGCCATTGGTACGAAGTGGGTTTACAAGTTGAAACGCTGTAATGCCTACTAAGGGGGAGGGCTATCCACTAATTTTGGGAAGGCCATGGTTGATGGCCATGAAGGCAAAACAGGACTGGGGTACTAGCCTTCTATGCATGACCAGTAAGAAAGGGGAGACAATCTACTATGACATGAGGATTGGCAAGCAGAAGCAAATGAATCTGGAAACATCGGCAGATGAAGCCACTAGCGAATCTTCCAGTTCTGAGGAGGAGACCACATCCACCGACGAAAGTGACAGTTCCATTGATGTGATGGGTATCATTATGAAGGATCCACAAAGGGTAAGCACAACTGGTGATCCATCACCAAAAGGGCAACCCAATGAAGAGGAGAGCAAATCACCTGGCCTAGGAGGAAGTAGGTTGAAGGGTATGTTGTCTACGGAATTAACACTTGAGGAGAAAGATAGTTTTTTGCAAATGTTGATGGGATTTCCTAACCTGTTCATTGACAACTATGAAAGAATCATAGGCATTACAATGGTGGAACATCATATTAAGCTGAAGGAAGGGGTAAAACCAGTTGAGCAAAAGCTACAACGACTGGGGGTCATACAAGAAAAGGCACTCTTGGCCGAGGTAAGGAAACTGCTGGAGGCGGGATTCATCTATCCTATAGAAAACTCAGAATGGGTGTCACCTGTAGTGGTGACGCCTAAAAAGAATGGTAAGTGGAGGGTCTGTGTTGACTACAAACCACTAAATGCAGCTACAAAGAGACACCACTTTCCTCTCCCTTTCTTGGATGAAATTCTGAATGAAGTAGCGGGTTTTGAATGCTATACCGTCTGTGATGGTTATTATGGATACTTTCAAATATGCATAGCCTTGGAAGATCAGCTAAAAACCACTTTTATCACGCCATGGGGTTGTTTTGCATACAGGGTTATGCCATTTGGTCCCACAAATGCACCTGCCACATTCCAAAGATATGTCACATATGTTTTTCAACCGTTCTTTGGAACATCCATAAGAGTGTTCATTGATGATTTTTGTATATATAGCTCCCGTATTTCACATTTAGAAAAGGTAACTGAAGGTTTGGCCAGGTTGCAGAGCCTAGGTGGGCAACTAAATGTGGATAAATGCCACATAGGGGAGAGTAAAGTCATTCTACTAGGCCATGAAATTTCAGCAAAAGGTATCAACCCCGACCCAAGTAAGGTGTCCGTACTCATAGCCCTACCTTCACCAACGACCGCACGTCAACTGGTCTCTTTTCTACAGAAGGTGGGGTACTTAAGTAGATTCATACATCTACTATCACAACTTGTTCTACCACTGCAACAACTCACTCAAAGATCAACTTTCACTTGGGATGAGGAAAGCGAACATCACTACAACAAGGTAAAGGAGGTCTTAGCCACTCTGCCAACTATCCCACCACCTACGTGGGATGAAAAATTCTATGTCACCTCAAGTGTTGGTGATGACTCATTGGGGGCTGTGCTACTCCAAAAGAATACGACGACATCTTTCATGAGGCCAATCTACTTCTCTAGTCGAATGATGACAGCAGGAGAGAAAGGTTTCACCCATGTGGAACACTTAGTCCTAGCTCTTAGATTTGCAACTACAAAGTTTAGGTCATATTTGCTGCCTAAGCAATTTGTGATTCTAACCACGGATGAAATATTTCCCTATGTTGTACAACACATGGATGTGTCTGCTAGAATTACTAAATGGCTAGTTCCTCTGCAAGAGTTTGACTACACGGTACAGGTAGAAAGCACGACAAGGGCAAGTTTGAGGGGACTCATGACCTACCAAGTCTTTGAAAGAAAGGAGAAGCAATCTAAGGAAGGAGAAGTCCGATTACCTCCAGTACCACCGATGGTAGAAGGAGCATACTCTCTCTACTTTGATGGAGCCTACAAGCGAGCGTCCGACAAAGTTCCTGCAGGCATAGTGGTCTTTGATGACAAAGGGACAAAGGTATTTTCGTTGGGCCAATTGTTAGATTCACATTCTAACAATGAAGCTGAGTATGCAGCACTAACCAAGGGTCTACAATGGTGCGTCTCACAAGGTGTACAATGCCTTAATGTATTTGGGGATGCTCTACTTCTGGTAAGGCAAGTAAAATGGTGGTGTGTTGTTTGTGTCCTAGCCACTGAAGCTAGGTGGTGCCCCCTGTTTGCTTTACCATGACAGGCTCGAGGCGCGCCATTCGGTCCCCGATGTTTTAGAGGCCGTCAGGGTTCGGGGTTCGCTTTGCTCCCATCATTGCCTTGATCAAAGTTACAGACGACGTGTATAAAGCATTGGAAAAGAAAAATAAATATCTCGAGCTCGAGCTAAAGCTAGAGCAGTCATAATGCAGGGAATACGCTCAGTTTTTGGTTTGATCAAAAAAATTGCTCGATGTTTGGTAAAACTCTCCTTGAGAAGCTCTTCTTCTCTTTGTACCCGCAACAATGCAAATCAAAATAATAGCCATTGTCTACCAAAATTTGTACCTTTTTTTGTGGGCACAGTAGAATTGATCGTTCATCTTTCTTCAAGGGTGTGCACTACTATGGTGGCAAAGTACAACTCTGGCTAGTACCCTTCTCTCTCCGAACAAGTATGTGAGGCATAGTTGGATGCTAGTACCCTAGCGATTCCCTTAGAAAGGACTCATCATTAAATAAAGATTTTTAGTAGGGAAAAATAGGAGATATGCATGCATGATCTTCCATAAACATCAAAACATAGAATCTACTGAGGATGATGATATTTTTTAAGGAAAAATACCAAAATACTCAGCTAATTTGTTGGAAATTTGCAAAGTATCCCTCAAATTCCAAAAATTCCTATTATACCCTTGTACCATTTGGGATGGATTAGCCTCTATTTTTGCATATACTATATTTATGACAAGGGAGAGTGATTTTTAAGTTTTTTAGACAAAACTATTTACTAATGCGGTCACAAGTAGAGACATTCGTGTCTAAAAAGATGAGCACTTTCATTTTAAGAGACCACAATACCATATCAAATCCTAATTATATCATCTTCTATTGAGGAAGCACCAATTTTTCTATGAAAAGTTGCAAAAAAACTTCAAAAATTTGTTCTTAGAGATGTTTACTAGGTTATAAATGTCATGGGCGGTCATAACAGGAAATTATTGTTGGCCTTGATAAAGCAAGGAGTATCTTCGGAAATTTGAAGAAATTGAAGCGTATTTTGGGAATTTTTGGTGGCGTACATCGGGAAGTTTTGAAATTAGACGGGTATTTTGGGAATAACCACAAATTAGAGGGGCATTTTGGTAATAGGAAACTGGAGGCAAGAACGCCCCCCCCCCCCCCCCCCCCCCCCCCCCCCCCCCCCCCCCCTCTCTCTCTCTCTCTCTCTCTCTCTCTCTCTCTCTCTCTCTCTCTCTCTCTCTCTCTCTCTCTCTCTCTCTCTCTCTCAGTGTTGAGGCACAACAGGCCAAGAGGGCATCATAACGTAGAGCATGACACAAGCAGGGTAGCGTTGAGGTGGGACATGGCAAGTGGGTGATGGGACAGAGTAGGGGGTGACAAGAGGGGCTTCACAATGCTGAGCAGGGAACGCAGAGACGGAGAGGTGACACTAAGGTTAGGGCAACACAAGGTCGGGACAAGAAACGAGGGGAAGAGGCAACGTGAGGGTCTGCAGTAGCTTTACGCAGGGTAGAAGCTTCCAAATGCCACAAAGAGCACTAATGGCTCCGGTTGCTTGTCCATCCACCTTTGGCCAATGGCCTCGGGTCTCTCTCTGGGCACAGATTGGCTGTTAATGATGATGCTAATGATGAGCTTTAAGAAGTTACATGCAAGTGAAGGACTGAAAAGGCCCAGGAAATGTAGAGCCTGCGGCACAAACACAAGCTTCACAAGCTCAAATCTTGTCAAACAACTCCGAAGCAGATGAAGCAGACCACATGAGAGCCCAAACCCTAAGAGAAAAAGTGGAAGAGAAGCAATTGCCACTTCTCTCTCTCTCTCTCTCTCTCTCTCTCTCTCTCTCTCTCTCTCTCTCTCTCTCTCTCTCTCTCTCTCTCTCTCTCTCTCTCTCTCTCTCTCTCTCTCTCTCTCTCTCTCTCTCTCTCTCCCCCCCCCCAGCAAGCCCCACGTTTTCTTTTTATAAAAATGACCCCTCTCTTGTTTGCTGCTGTAACCAGTCCGCACCGATGCGAAATGGTTTCAACAGCAAACCAGGGAAGGGTAGGGTCATGCAAATAAGGTTGTTTCTTTTAAAATAAATGTCAAGTAGACCAGGGAGCTATTGTAGTAGGCAATACCACATGCAAATAAAGTGGTGCAGGTGATGGTTTGCGACAAGAGATTAGTCAACTACGTGTCCTTACAAATGATTCTGAGGTGGCATAATATTGAGGTGTTGAGGACGGATGACAGTATAGCCCCCACTGCAATGTGATGACAAGCAATGCAAGGCCTTTTTATTGGCATGATTGTAGGGATTGGGGCATTAAATTGTAGCCACGGATGTTGGCATGTAGAAAAAACAACTCTACTCTTGTGATGGTTGCTCTTGTTTACGTGCTGCTGCAAAAGATCTGGAAGGCTTTGGAAGATTTAAATTTCTATTATGTGAGTTAGGACTAAAAGATTATTTAATCTTGGCTTGGATATCCTAGGACCTTGGGTGTTTTTAGCAGTAAGAGCACTCACAACATAGGAACTTTTAAGAAGTTGTTGCTTCATGACTTTACCTCTCTATCTAGCAGGCAATTGCACTTGAGACTTGGGCCTTTCCTGTGCAAAAGAACTTGAATTTGTCTACAGATTCGATTGCTTCTATTTAATGATTGCAAAAGACTAGTTATGTAAGAAATTGTCCTCAGGGAAAGTGGGTCCAGAACCAAAATGAGCAGATCAAGCATCCTTTTGGATGTCCCTACAAGGAACCTCTTCAAGATTCATTTTATCCTTGAATTTGCAATTAGGAGGTCTTAGAGGATTAAGAGGCATCTTTGAATCCAATGCTCCACAAGATGCCATGGAACTTAAGCGAGACAAGAACTTTTGGTAACTAGTAAACTAGAGCTTTCCACAACCCTTTTACTAACTCTTCTTGAAATACCTTGCAGCTTTGCTTTGGTCTTCGACTCCTCCCTTAAAATATGTTCTAAGACCTCATGCATGTCAACAGCTATGCTCACAAATCCATAAGACAACAATCAATTACCACAAGGTTAGGTAGATCTATGATAGATAGATATGTTTATAGCCTCTCAATCAATTTAATCTTGTATAAGCACCTACTAAATTCTTGGAAATGAAATCTAGTTTACTTAGATTTTTCACTTTTGTGGCTTCGATAAAAGACTAGCTCAATAGCTATTTAGATGTCTAAACAAAAAACACTCTTAGAGAAATTTGCTCAACACATAGTACGAGTTTATAGAAAATGTCAAGAAAATAAATCAAGGAAAAGACTAATTTAATAAAATGAATATAATTTTATTGGATTGAATTACAAAGTCACACTTCTTTGAAAATTCCCTCAATACGTATGTAATGAGCCTATCACACTTCTATGTTGCTTACATAAAGAATCTCATGTCTTAGACACATCCTAACAAGATGCTCAAAGAGTTTCATGAAGTTTTAATTTCATATGCAAAAGATATGCTTAAAATACTAGAATCTAGGCATGAGCCACTTTAAAGGCACCAACCACTTTTGTGGCCCATTACAAACTAGTGTTAAGAACATGGATTAACTATTAGTCAAGTATAGTAAAAGGTAGTAGACAACTCATACCTCAGTGACTCAGGTTGATATGATCATGAGACAGCTCTGTATGCTTAAGCTCATTATGCATTGGGCACATCACTTCATCATTGCCATTGCATACGTCATAGATGTAGTTGTAGTGGGTGCATCCACGACTTGTTGGAAAGGGGAAAGGGAGGGCAACTCAAGGATGTTGCACTGCGAAGTTGATAGGAGAGAGAGTGAGAGTGCCCTTGTTTTTGCTTGCTTTAGGAACATGTTGTTTCTTGCTTACAAAAGTGGAGTTGTTTCAAGATTTAGGAGGCTCTCATATGGCATTGCAAGCTTACAAGGTTGTGTGTTGAGGTTTTTGCAAAATCTAGGTGCCAAATTTTTGGTGGGCTATTTTTGAAAGGAGGTATGCCACATGAATGAATTATGTACGCTCGAGTATGAAGAGATTGCATGTGTCTCGAGTATTCAATTTTCATGATGATTCTAAAATAAAGTTTTTAATCAATGAAGTGATAGGTTCATGGTAGTGAAAGTAATGTGCATGGCATAATTTTTTTCCTTCACCATTGTTACTCTTGTATCAATCTACTCGGATTTATCTTCGCTCAATTGTTTTTTCTCGATGATTAGAAACCCCCCTCAAGGAGATAGCAGAGCTCAAAAGAGTTAATTAGCTATTCCAAGATGAACAGCAAGAGACACAAGAGGAGGCAGGTCTTTCAGAACAACCTCACATTGACATTACCTCCAATCACACATGCCGATCAAGTGCCAATGGTCCAGCCGTCAAAAGCTGAGGAAGATGCACTTAAGGAGAAGGTCTCACAAGAAACGGATGAGCAATGGAAAGCAATGACGGATTGGGAGTTGAGATTTCTTCATTCAATCAATGTTACCCAACTCACTCCCAACCAAATCAATGCACAATGGAATCAACGATCACTGTCATATCCCTTGATTAAAAAACATTATGAAAGAGCTTGTATTCAATTTGTTCTGATTATATACAATGTTTCATATTTGCGATTATACATAGTTTGTCTATCTCCATTGTTATGCTCGGAACCATCATCTTGGTCACCAAACAGATTTCTAATTGTGTTAGGGGTATCTTGGTAGGCTTGCTTGATATTATACTCATTTTCCATGTCAAACATAACATATATTCCTTGCGGAATATCTTGTGAGAAGATTGTTAAGTATGGAGCCTGATTTACCCCTTGTAATTTTTTGTGTTAAAAACTCACATTTGTAAGGCCCCCATTATGAGGAGAAGCCATCCTGCATGAAAAAAATCACTCGTCGGAAACCAAAATTTTCACAGTCAGTCTCGAGCAAAGTTCAGACTAGCTTCATCCGCTGGAATATTTCTTTTTGTCAAAATATCATGGCCGGATGGGGACAAAAAAGTGGTCGAAAAATGACCAGTCGGTTGGTCAGTTTGTCGGTTGGCCGATAATCAATGGTCAGTGGCTGGTGGTTGGAAGTCAATGGCCGTGACCAGTGGCCAAATTCAAAAGTGGACTTGTCTTCTCAAGGGCCGCCACACATGGACAGATTGGAGGGTCCGATTTGGACTTATCTACACAAGGGCGGCTACACATGGTTGCCTCTCCTAAGACAGAGTAGCCCTTTTGGCCTATAAAAGGAGGCTATTTCTACACACATTTCAGAGATTGTGAAGTTGATGCATCAAGGTGGGTGTGAGGTGGTGAGAGTGAAGCAAGATGGGAGCTCTACTAAGGGTATAATCCCTTTCTAACCTACTTCTTGTTTTGACGTACCAAATCCATTGAGTGGCTACTTTCCCGTGGACGTAACTCACATTGGGTGAGCCATGTATAGCATGTGTTCTCTCTCTCTCTCTCTCTCTCTCTCTCTCTCTCTCTCTACTCTACTCTATATTCTCTCATGTGTGAAAAATTCTCTCTCTCCATTAAGTAAGCTACTCAATTATCTACGTATCTACGTCACATTTCCTAACAACTGGTATCAGAGCAAGGTTTGGTTGTAGCTAAAGTATATCAAAGAAAGGATTCCTTGAATTGAGTGGGAGTAATGGCAAAGGAAGGGAACCTCAAGATCGAGAAGTTCAACGGCAAAAACCACCAACATTGGAAGATGAAAATTGAAGACTATCTCTACCAGAAGGACCTCTTTTTACCACTAGGCAGTCTTGCGAAAAAGCCCGCAACGATGGAAGATGAAGGATGGATTGTCCTTGATCAAAAGGCACTGTGAACAATCCGGTTAAGCTTGGCGTCAACGGTGGCCTTCAATGTTTCAGAGATGAAGACCACGGAGGACTTGATGAAGTCACTTGAAGGCCTCTATGAGATCCAATAAGGTATTTCTCATGAAGTTCTTGTTCAATCTAAAGATGAAAGAGAATGGTTTAATTTCAGAACACCTAAATGGTTTTAACACAAACATAACTCAACTTCAATCGGTGAAAATCAATTTCAATGATGAAGTGCGAGCTATCCTTATACTATCATCTCTATCAGATAGTTGGGATAGCCATGTGATGGTTGTAAGTAATTCTATCTCTAGCACAAATACTCTTAAGTTTATTCATGGTGTGGGTGTTCTCCTAAGCGAGGAAGTGCAAAGGAGAAGCAAAGAATAATCATCAAGTACTGCACTATTAGTGGAAACAAGAGGAAGGCCTAACTTAGAGGTTCAAAAACGGAAAGGGCCGTGATCGCTCAAGGTGGAGCAAGTCACGCGCAAAGTCAGTTCTTCAATGTTGGAACTGCGACAAGAAGGGCCACGTCAAGAAGAATTGCTGGTCCAAGAAGAAGAAGGAGTCGGATTTTCATGACAACAAGCCAACATCGGAGGCCAATGTGACAAGTAAAGTAGAGCAAGATGCTCTAATTCTGTCATTAGACAATGTGTCTAACTCCTGGATAGTAGATTCTGGGGCTTCATTCCATGAGACACGACACAAGCAACATTTCCAAGATTACACCAAGGGTAATTTTGGGTATGTATGTACTTGGGAGGTGATGAAGCTTGTGAAATTGTCCACAAAGGTATAATTTGTGTCAAAACTATTTACGAAAATGAATGGAAGCTTAAAGATGTTAGGCATGTTCCTTCTCTTCGCAAAAAAATGATCTACACAGGACAAAAAAAACAGTGGAAGATCTCAACGGGATCTTTGGTGGTTGCAAAAGGAGAAAAGGTTGGTACACTTTACTTGTGTACCGTCAGCTCGCAATCTTCACCTTGTGTAGCAACTACAAAAGTCGATAGTAGGGTGTGGCACTACCGGCTTGGGCATATGAGTGCCAAAGGAATGCAAATCCTTCAAATAAAGAGGCATCTATTAGGTTTGAAAGAAGTGGACTTAGAGTTCTGTGAAGATTGTGTTTATGGTAAACAAAAGAGGGTAAAATTTCAAAAATCAAGAAATGAAATAAAAAATAAAAAACTTGAGTTGGTTAATTCTGATGTTTGGGGTGTTGTAAGTGCACATCACTTGGTGGCTCATTGTATTATGTAACATTCACAGACGATGCGATTAAGAAAACATGGGTTTATTTCATGAAGAATAAATCCGATGTGTTTTCCATATTTCAAAGGTGGAAAAAGCCTTTGGGGAGAATGAAGTAGGTACCAAGGTTAAATGCCTTAGATCCGACAATGGAGGTGAATATTGCAACCAAGATTTTGAGAGCTTTTGTGCTCATAATGGCATTTGGAGGCAAAAGACAACCCCAAGGACACCTCAACAAAATGGGATTTCAGGAAGGATGAACAAAACAATAATGGAGCAAGCACGAAGCATGTGGCAACATACAGGCCTACCCCTTGAGCTTTGGGCGTAAGCAGTAAGTATGTATGTGTACTTAATCAACCGGTCACCCTCAACGACATTAGATGGGGGAGTTCCAAAGAAGTGTGGACAGGTAAACCGGTGAATTATTTATTTCTCAAAGTGTTTGGGTGTGAGGCTTTCATGCACATAGATAGAGGCCTAAGGTCAAATTTAGATGCAAAGTCGAAAAAGTGTTTCTTTATCGGCTATTGATAGTTGTTTTTTGGCTCTTTGTGATTGACAAAGTGAGCTATCTCACCCTATCAAAATCACTCAAACACTGTGGTTATCCTGACCATTTCATTGTACATAGGCATGTGTGAGTTAGAGGGGACTTTTCCCATATCTTCTTAAAACCCTCAGCTAACTAGTCAATAGGCTAGTTGAGCCAAAAAAATAAATAAAAACAAAAGACAAAGTATATTATGGCCCATTGGTGTGTAAATATTTCATTGTATATAGGGCCTGAAAAAGGGGAATTTTCATAATTATTTTGGTATTTATTTAAATATTTCTACCTAGGTGTGCGTTATTTTTCTAAGTACCCTATGTACATTTACTCAGAATTACCAATATTTCTTACCTGTGTATTCTATAAAAAATCATTTCATGCAAACTTCTCTTATTTTTGGTGTGAATCCACTCCAAGGAAAAACCCAAAAAAAAACCTTCCACCATCAGTCATTGCCTTTCACTAAATTTCTATTTTTTGCAGGTAGTTCTTTTTACCTCTTGTAAATAAATATACATCAACAAAAACAAATGAGGTCCCTCCTCATTGGATTCCCTATATTTTTATATATTTGTTTTTTATATATAGAGCCCATACTATTCTAGATTCCTATGTTTTTTCATCATATCCATATATTATATTTATGTATAATTCACAACCATGCATATTTTCAAATCCCTAAGAATCAATTAGGTCATTCTCTTAGTCAAGGAGGGGCTCACCTTTGGAGCCATATGAAAATTCAACAAAAGGGGGGGCACTGAAGACTTTTTTGTGTAGAAAAATAGGCATTTTAGTGGGATTTTTTATCTCCATCTTCACTCCAAATTTGAAGTAGTGATCAAAAGAGAAAATGTAGACCAAGAGCTGGATAATCATCTTAAAAATTTTGATAATGTTTAGAGCAACCACCAGTGAGATAGGATTTGTTGAGTGGACCCCAATGCTTATTCGTCAAAATTCTAATCACCTCTATAATCTCATGGCAAATAAAGAGGCCCTCGTAGACCTCATCCTCTTCCTAATGCCATAGTCTTCTCTCACCTCTTTCCATACTTCTACACACACACACTCATTCCTCTCAATCCCTCACTCAAACATGCACCTTCCATGGTTTCTCTCACCTTCTTCACCATTAACCTCCCATCTTACTTCCATAGCTCTCATATGAGCTCTACATGTACATACACCATCTCTATATCTCTCTCTATTACTTTCAAAGTACAATTCCATCTTACCCCTTCTCTATATATATGAAATTTAGCATGTAAATCATGCTTAACCTCTGCAAATTGAGAGATCTCATAAACCGAATTGCCATTTTCTTAGGTTGTATGAGTTAAACACTTCAGTAAATCCTTTTATTTTGCCTCTCATTAGGTACGACCTTAGTTTGGACGTCTATATTTTTGTTTTGTTTTAGGCATTTGATAATGCATAGACCATGGATAATGACCCAAGAATAGAGGTTTTTCCCTTCCATTTCACTCCACATGTTAGTATAAGCATTGCAATTAGTAGGAAAATACATTCATAATAGTGTATGGTCTTCATGTTTGGTACCCAAAGAGTAGGAGAAATTCTCGCATCACCAAACCCTGCCATTCTGCCTCTTGTTGATTAGGTCATTTTATGTGAGTGTTTTTATTTTGTTGTAGAATAGATTGCAATTTAGAAAATATTATTGTGTGAATCTTTTTAAGAAATAAAAACAATAACGTGTTGTCACTTTGAAACTGATTCAATGGAGGCCCAATGTCAAATGTCAGGATATTCTCTTTTCTTTGGAGATCCTGGCGAGGATGTCGAGCTATTTCTAGCAAATTTCAAAATGGCTTGTCGCATAAAAAGAGTGATAGGAGATGAGGAATTCTTAGAAATGTTTGAGGAAGGATGCTAGCACTTGGTTTGACTCTCTATCTCAGGAGGTTAAGGGAAGATATAATGAAGTCATTGATAATTTCAAGCGGTACTTCTTTGACCCCCAAAACACTCAAAAGCTATGGCAAGACATTGTTTCTCACAAGGAAAAAAACTTAGATGAGTACTACATGTATAAACAATGTCTTTGGGCTATATAGGTGAGAAATGTTGCTAACCTTGGTGATGGTGTAGAGTTTCTAAAGAAGGAGAGGTTCATAGCCGGTCTCTTTTCCACACTCAAGATAAAAGTTGAGACGGGTGCACCTGCTGCCTTTGATGCAGCTGAAACTAGGGTTGTTGAGAAGTATAGAAAATTCAAGTGCCTAAGGGGAGAGGTTCCAAGACCCAAGGGAAAATTACAAGTATCAACATCTAGAGAGATTCATGAGGTAACAGTAGAGGTAATTGAAACGTTAAATGAATCCTTACCAATTCACCTTGCACAAGTTGTAGGTACCAAGGTACAAGCAAATAAGTCAGAAGAGCGAGAGCCACCACGACCTAGGAGAGCCTTGCAGTGTTGGAATTGCGGTGAGTTGGAATTGCGGTGAGTTGGAATTGCGGAGAGTCTAGACATGGGATGCATAATCATCCTTGGCCCCGTGGGGAGCGAGGGAGACCTAACTTGAACTACCCAATGATGAATGCAGGTGAAAGAACTAGTTAACAACCACGGATTCTACCAAAGCCAAATGGACCAAGACCACCTCCACAAGGAGTGGAAGGAGTTCCACCTTTGCCAGATACAAATGTGCATGTGGTAGAGGTGACAAACTCCAATGAGGTGGACATGGAAGTAAATGGCATTAAGTGTGGTCGTGGAAAAGGTAAGGAGAAATAACGAGTCACGTCACAAAGTGATCATGGACGAGAAAAGAAGGCAAAGGAGACCAAGGAAACCAAGAGGACTCGACGTCATATCAACCTCCAAGACTTTCCTCTTGGACAAGGTATGGCTCCGTAAAACTTGCTAGAAGACACGAGAGGTAAGGGTCTTGATATCTCTTGGCCTCAATTTCTTGCATTATGTCCACAAGTTAGGAGGGATTTGACAACGACAGTTAGCACTAGGAGAAAGGTAAAAGAGAGTGTGCATGTTGTAAAAATATCACAAATTGAAATGAATGAGGACATTACATCGGTGGTAGACTGTTATATCAAAGGAAGATTTGTTAGGAAAGGTCTAGTGGATGGGGGTGCACAAATTTGCACCATGACAGAAGGACTCATGCAAAGACTAGGCATGCACATACATGAGACACCTGAAATCAAAGTGAAAATGGAAAACAATAGAAAGGCTAGGTGTGTAGGAATTTGTAAAAAATGTTTGTGTGGAGGCCTTTGGCATTAAGAAGGCAGTGGATTTTTATGTTATTTCAACCAAGGGAAGTGGCTATCCATTCATCCTTGGAAGACCATGGCTAATGAAAATGCGAGCTTTGTAGAATTGGGAAAATGGAAAGTTAATTTGAAGGAATGACAATCATAAGAAGGTTGTCTTTGACATGAAGGAGCAACACCAAGAGGAGTTTCATGAAGAGTCATCACAAAGTGAGACGGAGGAAGGCTGGACCGATAGAACTTCAGAAGAAGAAACTAGCAGTAGCATTACTGAAGAGGAGTCTTCCACCAAAGTCATGGGAGTAAGGTTTAAGCCAAACAACCAAGAGACCCCTTGTCAAGGTTTGGAGGAGGTAGGTTCCCAAGAGAATCAAAATGTGGAAGATGAAGGAATGTTAGAAGGCATGTTGTCTACAACACTTACAAAGGATGAAAGAGAGGAATTCAAAGGTATGTTAAGGAAATTTCCTGGGCTTTTTGCTAAAGACTACACCGACATGCGTGAAGTAGATGATGCTCAACACAAGATAGAGCTAAAGCCAGAGGCCACACCTAAGGCTCAAAAGCTACAAAGGCTAGGATTCATCAAGGAGTAGTCTTTACTCAAGGAGGTAAGGGAGCTTCTAGCAACATGTATCATTTATCTAGTGGAGAATTCAGAGTGGATCTCTCTCGTTGTTGTCACTCCAAACAAGAACTGCGAGTGGAGGGTGTGTGTGTATTACCGTCCACTAAATGAGGAAACAAAAAGAAATCACTTTCCCCTCTCTTTTCAGGATGAGATACTAAATGAGGTAGCTGGTCATGAGAAGTACACTGTGTGTGATGGCTTCTAAGGTTACTTTCAAATAGGTATTGCATTGGAGGATCAATTGAAAACAACCTTCATCACTCCTTGGGGCTGTTATGCTTTTAAAGTCATGCAATTTGGCCCAACAAATGCTCCTATAACTTTCCAACGCTTCATGAACATGGTTTTCATGTATTCTTTGGAGAATCCATTAGGGTTTTTATTGATGATTTTTACATTTATAGCTCAAAATCATTTCATCTACAAATGGTAAAAGAAGGTTTAAAGAAGCTCTACGACATGGGAGGTCAACTCAACCCTGACAAATGCCACATAGGTGAGGATGAAGTGATATTTCTTGGTCACAAGGTTTCCTATAAAGGTATTGAGGTGTATCCTTCAAAGGCAAAGGCTCCGATTGAGTTACCATCACCCAAGAGTCTTAAGGAGGTCATCTCATTTATTCAAAAGGTGAATTATATGTCACGCTTCATTCACTTAGCCTCCGAGTTACTTCACTCTTTGCAAAAGTTGACACAACATGTAGAATTTGCATGGCTTGATGAGATTGAAGAGTATTTTTGTAGCATTAAAGTCATTTTGTCAGAGCTACCAATACTCATGCCTCCTTGTTGGAAGTACACATTCTTTGCTAGCTCTAGTGTTGGGAAGGAAACAACTGGTGCATTTTTATTACAACAAGATCCCCACGGTACTAGGATGTGACTCAACTACTTTGCTACTAGGGTCTTGAATGCTTTAGAGAGAGGCTACAGGGAGGTAGAACTCATGATGCTTTCTCTCATGTTTGAAGTGAGAAAGTATAGATCCTACTTGCTATCAAAACCTTTTGTAATCATCACGTCAGAAAATTTGTTCCCTTGGATGTCATCTCAAATGAATCTGAGTACTAGGATCTCAATATAGAGTTGGAAGAGTTTCAATACTCTTTCAAGGTAGAAGATAGTGTGCGTGCACAATTGGCAGGGATTCTCACTTATAGGGTACCTTAAAAGAGAATTAAGGTGCCTAAAGTAAAGACCCTACCATTGCCACCACCAAAATGTATTCCTAAAGATTTTACATTGTTCTTTGATGGAGATTTTTGACTAGCCAGGAAATGTAGGGGGAGGGCTAGTGTTGCTCAGTCCAAGTGGAGAGGTGGTCATGAAAGAGAAGGTCAATCTACCAGGTTCAACTAGAAATAATGAAGTAGAATGCAACACACTACTCAATGGTTTGAAGATGTGAATCAACCATGGTATAGAGCATCTCATTGTAAAAGGGGATGCACTTCTCACTGTGAAATAGATTTTAGGCATTTGAGCATGCAAGAATGAAAGCCTGAGAACAAAGGCTCATGCCATTTGTAGCTTGTTTAATCAGTTTGAAGAAGTGCAACTATATCATATTCATAGGAAACATAATAAAGATGCTGAGGCGGTCCGGGGTGGGCAACAAGAGAGGCAACCTCTAAACACCCCTCAAGGCTCCCGTGCTGCTCAATTGGGGCTGGGGGCAACCACAAGCACAACACAACAACCAACCCACAGCCAAACCCAAACAAGATAGGGGCACCACCTAGTTAGAGAGAGAACTAGGACGCAAAAGAGGAGAATCCTTTAGCAAAACAAGCGAGAAGGAAGGGTACACTATCACTAATTTAAATGCTACAAATACACACACCAAACACACACACATACACACAAAAGAAAGAGAGAGATCTTTGTGCAAGAATTTAGCTTCAATTTTAATGATTGACGTGGGTGTATGCACACCTTGGAGGAGAGTGAAGAGCCACTATTAAGTTTGATGATGTTGCAATCTACATATTATCTTAGGGTTATGGGAGACCTCTCACCATACAACCCTCGTATAATGTTTTCCCAAGCAACAAAAGCAAACACAAGAGCTCTTGAGTCACATACAAGCAGATACTACAAAAGAATCTCAAAATGAAAACGCGTCACCTTAAACCAAAAGAGATGAGGTTGCCAAGCATGAATTGGAGAGACTCAAGAGAGTTTTGACCCGCGATTTTCACCCAACTTATTGATTAAATTGATGCGCAAGAGTAGGTACAACTTTGATTGGAAGTTATGAATCACTCACTCCCTTGCAATGTTACAACTAGCTCAAAGACGCTTTCCTATACACCACATATAATGGTGCATAGAGAGCTCACTCTCACTCCCTAAAATTAAGATGGTGAATGGCACGCTCAAAGTAGTGAGCAATAGTGTAGGGATCCTGCCATTTACAAAGGGAGAAGGGCTCCATTTTTAGGTGAGGAGAGCCCTAATTAGGATTATACCTAATCAACATTTTCATAGAAAATCATGTTTATGAAATTTTTTATACGTTCTTATGAGAGTGGGGCTCTCTTGTCTCTTGAGTCACATGAATGTGGGCTCAAGAGGAAAGAATTATTGAGGTGAAATAGAGAAGATTCTAGAGAGGTGAGTGATTTTTTGTGTGAGGTTGCCTACTCCACGGTAGAGTAGACTGGGTGCAATTTACCAAAAAAAGGTTAGCAGTTAGTGTTAGTAGTTTGAAGTTAGTAGGATGGGGTAAAATTACATGGCATATGCACTCAAGGTGCATTATATAATTTATACAATGATAAAAAGTAAAAGGATGAGAATATACACAATTTGGTGGAAACCACAAGATGTAAATGAAATTTTCCACCTTCTCCTCCAGTGAATGAAGCGGTTGTAGAACTTTGTCGGTGCAGTTCTTGTGACCACGGGGAAGTTGAATTCTCCATGATCAAACTCCTCCTTTTGCAGGTCTTGAGCTTGGTTATTTGCTGATTTTTTCTCTTTTATGAAAGGATGAAGAGGTTATGGTAATATGAATTTGATTCTAGTGAGAGAAATTGAGCTATATGTGTGTAGAGATGATAATCTTTTGAGCTATGGAGTAAGGAGAGATGGAAATAGTGAAGAAGATGAAGTAATCCATGAAAGTTGCAGGTTTGAGTGAGGGATGGAGATGAATGAGTGTATGTGTGTGGAAGTGGGAACGGAGGTGAGAGAAGACTATGGGTTACTTTGTGAGAAAAGTGGGCAGACTAGGGTCCACTCAAAAACACATAGCGCACCGGTGGTTGCTCCAAAAATCACCAAAAGTTTTGAGGTGATTACTCAGCGTTTTTTCCACATTTTCTCTTTTGACCTCCGCTCCAAATTAGGAGTGGAGATGGGTGCCAAAAATCTCACCCAAAAGCCTGTTTTTTATGCCTGCAAAAGTCTTTTAGTGGCCCCCTCCTTTGTTATATCATAATACAAAGCATCCAAGTTGCCCTTTACACATGCATGGAGGAGGATTATTGGTGAATAAAGCAATATATACATGGTGGGACTAGTGTATGGACTATTCATAGATTTTAGCTCAATGAGCACATGGTATTAGAATAATGAGTAAAAATAATAAAAAAAATATGGAGAAATTATGGATATGGAAAGATATTGGAATCATATGATAGGGTCCCTCTTTGTATTATTTTGGGTGAAAGAGGAAAAGGTATGCAAGTAAATAATATAATAAACGTAACTAAGAGAGTAGAAATTTTTGTTTTCATGAGAGTGAGGGTGAAAATGTGGGGGTGATTTGTATAAAAGAAAAATATGAGGTTAGAGTATGTACACATTGGTAAATAATATGCTTATGGTATAAGAGGATGAAAGAAGGCATACACAGGTTTAATAAACACACACCAAAGTATAAATATTTAAATAAAATACAAAAATAATTATAAAAATCCTTAAATTTAGGCCATATATACAATGCAATATTTACACACAAATAGGCCATAATATATTTTATTTTTTTGATTTTATTTATTTATTTTTGGCTCAACTAGCCCACTGACTAGCTAGCTGAGGGTTTTAAGAAGATATGGGAAAAGCCCCCTAACTCACACACGACTATGTACAATGAAAAGGTAAGAATAGCCACAGTGTTTAGGTGATTTTGGTAGGGTGGGATAACTCACTATGGCAATTATGGAGAGCCGAAAAACGGCTATCATTAGCCCTCCCCCATGATGATGGTATATTCATGTACCATCATAGAGCATCTTTTCCAAAGAGAGTGCTTCAGAGTCCTTGACGAGATCTTCATTGTTTGGCCCCTCAGAATTTTGGCTGGAGTTACACTCGTGCTTCATGTAACAATACTTACATGAGACAGCGGCCTTTGGACAGATCTTTGGTAGATCCTTTGGTAGAAGGCGACTCACATAGGGCTTCAAGCGATACCCGTTTACCTTTCTGGAGTGCTCTTTACCATTCAAGTCCATAAGCTGATAGTAACTTGAATTGAAAGCATTTTTGACTATGTATGGCCCTTGCCATCTAGTTTCAAACTTAGCATCAAAACGATTGTCAAGTCGATTGTCATACCTTAGCACAAGCTCTCCTTCCTTGATGCCTTTGTCCTTCAGTTTCTTGTCGAGCTTTTCTTTCGCTTGTGTGGCTTTCCTCTTGTAGCACTCGTAAGCTGCTTCTCTTTTCCACTCAAGATCCACTAACGTAAGAAGTCGATCCATCCATACCTCTTGATCATCTTGTGCACCTTTTCCATGAAGCCGCATTGTTGGAATGTTGAGCTCGACAGGCTGCAAAGCCTCTTGACCATAGACCAAGTGAAATGGTGTAAACTCCTTGGCTTCCCTATATGTAGTTCGATACGCCCACAAGGCACCATCCAAGAAGTCATCCCACAACTTTGTCTTGTTTCCCACTATATTTCTAATGATGCCTGCAATGACACCATTAGCTTTTTCTACCAGACCATTTGACTGGGGATAGTAGGGTGTACTATGACGATGTAGAATGTGAAGTTCTTCACAGACTTTTGTGAGAAAGCCCTTTCAAAACCCAGGACCATTATCAGAAACAATCTCCAAAGGTGTGCCAAATCTACAACAAATGTGAGTGTAGACGAATTTGCTTACTGTCCTCTCGTTTACCTTTGCCACACTTTGTGCTTCCACCCACCTAGTCATATAGTTTACAACCACTAGAATGTAGAGTTTACCATTTTTTGTCCTAGGCAGAGGACCCATATCATCAATGCCCCATTTTTCAAAGGGTCCATTTGCAAGCACTGTTTGCCTCGGGCCATGCACCAACCTTCTATTTCCATTTATCTGACAATTGTGATAGCTTTTACACCAATGTTGAACATCCACATGCAAACTTGGCCAAACATACCCCGCAAGCAAAATCTTCTTCACAGTTAATTCTTGGGCAAAATGACCACCACATGCCTCTTCATGCCAACCTTTTAGAATGGCTAGAATTTCCTCGATAGTTGGTACTCTTTTGCACACTTGATCCTTCCCTCTTTGATAGAGGGAGCCTTCTAGGAAGAGATAAAAACTTGCCTTCTTCATGAGTCTCCTTTTCTGAGCTTTAGTGAAGTCTTGTGGAAACTCGCCCTCCAAAATGTAGCCAATAATGGGAGCCAATGACTCCAATCCCTGGTATCTCCGTTGCTTGACAGCTGCTGCCACCATGATGACCTGCACTTCTTTCTCAACACATGTAACTGCTTGTAGTGCAAGTAAATCGGCATCTTCATTTTGTTTCCTAGGAATATGATATAGTTGTACTTCTTCAAACTGATTAAACAGCCTACGACTGGCATGAAATTTTGTCCTTAAGATTTCATTCTTGCATGTCCAAATGCCTAAAATCTGTTTAACAATGAGAAGTGCATCTCCCTTTACCATGGGACGTTGTATCCATTGGCCAATGCACATCTTCAAACCATGAAGTAGTGTGTCGTATTCTGCTTCATTGTTGCTAGTTGAACCTGGTAGATTGACCTTCTCTTTCATGACCACCTCTCCACTTGGGTTGAGCAATACTAGCCCTCCCCTTGCTTTTCCTGTGACTCGTCAAAAAGCTCCATCAAAGAACAAGGTAAAAGAATTATGAATACTTTTAGGTGGTGGCAATGGTAGGATCTTTACTTGAGGCACCTTAATTTCCTTCTCATGTACCCTATAAGTGAGAATCCCCCTTAAATTTAGGCCATATATACAATGCAATATTTACACACAAATGGGCCATAATATATTTTATTTATTTATTTTTGGCTCAACTAGCCCAATGACTAGCTAGTCGAGGGTTTTAAGAAGATATGGGAAAAGCCCCCTAACTCACACACGCTTATGTACAATGAAAATGTAATAATAGCCACAATGTTTAGGTGATTTTGGTAGGGTGGGATAACTCACTATGGCAATTAGGGAGAGCCGAAAAACGGCTATGAATGCCAATTTACTTGCACAATAAGGAGTTACACGTGTTGAGAAAGAAGTGTAGGTCATCATGGTGTTAGTAGCTGTCAAGCAACCAAGATACCAAGGATTGGAGTCACTGGCTCCCATTATTGGCTACATTTTGGAGGGAGAGTTTCCACAAGACTTCACAAAAGCTCAGAAGAGGAGACTATTGAAGAAGGCCAGTTTTTATCTCTTTCTAGAAGGATCCCTCTATCATAGAGGGAAGTATCAAGTGTGCAGAAGAGTACCAACTATCGAGGAAATTCCAACCATTCTAAAAAGTTTGCATGAAGAGGCATGTGGTGATCATTTTTCCCAAGAGTTAACCGTGAAGAAGATTTTACTTGCGGGTTATGTTTGGCCAAGCCTGCATGTGGATGTACAACATTCGTGTAAAATCTGTCACAATTGTCAGGTAAATGGAAATAGAAGGTTGGTGCTTGGTTCGAAGCAAATAGTGCTTGCAAATGGACCCTTTGAAAAATGGGGCATTGATGCTATGTATCCTCTTCCTAGAACAAAAGTTGTAATCTCTACATTCTAGTGTCTGTACATTACATGACTAGGTGGGTAGAGGCTCAAAGTGTGGCAAGGGTAAATGGGAAAACAGTGAGCAGGTTTGTCTACACTAATATTTGTTGTAGATTTGACACACCTCTAGAGATTGTTTTTCATAATGGTCCAGGGTTCAAAAAGGATTTACTCATAGAAGTTTATGAGGAGCTTCACATTCTACATTGTCATAGCACACCCTACTACCCACAGTCAAATGGTTTGGTGGAGAAGGCTAATGGTGTCATTGCAGGCATCATTAGGAAGATGGTGCAAAATAAGATAAAGTTTTGGGATGAATTCTTGGATGGTGCCTTGTAGGCATATCAAACCACATATAGAGAAGCCACAGAGGTCACACCATTTCACTTGATCTATGGTCAAGAGGCTTTGTAGCCTGTAGAGCTCAACCACACGACGGTACAACTTCATGGCAAAGGTGCACAAGATGATCAAGAGGTATGGATGGATCGACTTCTTACATTAGTGGAGCTTGAGTGGAAAAGGGAAGCAACCTATGAGTTCTACAAAAGGAAAGCTACACAAGCGAAGGAGAAGCTTGACAAGAAACTCAAGGACATAGGCATCAAGGAAGGAGAGCTTGTGCTAAGGTATGACAATCGACTTGACAATCATTTTCATGCCAAATTTGAAACTAGATGGCTGGGGCCATACATAGTCAAGAAGGCTTTCGATTCAAGTTACTATCAGCTTATGGAGTTGAATGGTAAATATCACTCCAGGAAGGAAAACGGGTATCGCCTGAAGCCCTATTTGAGTTGCCTTCTACCAAAGGATCTACCAAAGATCTGCCAAGAGGCAGCTTTCTCATGTAAGTTTTGTTGCATGAAGCATAAGTGTAACTCAAGCCAAAATTCCAAGGGACCAAACAATGAAAATCTTATCACGGACTGAGAAGCACTCTCTTTGAAAAATATGTTTTATGATGGTACATGAATATACCATCATCCTCGAGGGGGGGGGGGGGGGGAGTCTCATGATAGCCGTTTTTTGGCTCTTCGTAATTGCCATAGTGAGATACCTCACCCTATCAAAACTACTCAAACACTAAGGTTCTCCTCACCATTTCATTATACATAGGCGTGTGAGTTAGAGGAGACTTTTCCCATATCTTCTTAAAACCTTCAGCTAACTAGTCACTAGGCTATTTGAGCCAAAAACATAGATTAAAAAAAAACCCAAAGTATATTATGGTCCATTGATGTGTAAATATTTCATTGTATATATGGCCTAAAAATAGAGAATTTTCATAATTATTTTAATATTTCTACCTAGGTGTGTGTTATTTTCCTAAGTATATTATGTACATTTACTCACCATTACCATAATCTTTCTTACCTATGTATTCTATAAAAAATAATTTCATGCAAGCTTCTCTCATATTTGGTGTGAATCCACTCCAAGGAAAAACCAAAAAAAAACCTTCCAGCATCAATCATTGCCTTTCACTAAATTTCTATTTTCTACAGGTATTTCTTCTTACCTCTTGTAAATAAATATATGTCAATAAAAAAAATGAGGCCCTCCTTATTTGATTCCCTATTATTTCATATATGTATTATATATATATAGGCCACACTATTATAGATTCCATGAATTGTTTATATATACTAGCTTGATTTTTTTCCATCATATCCATATAATATACTTATGCATAATCCACAACCATGCATATTTTCAAACCCCTAAGAATCAATTAGGTCATACTCTAATTCAAGGAGGGGATCACCTTAGGAGCCATATGCAAATTCAACAAAAGGGGGGCCACTAAAGAATTTTTTGTGAAGAAAAACAGGCATTCTGGTGGGATGTTTTATATCCATCTCCACACCGAATTTAAAGTGGTGGTCAAAAGAGGCAATGTGGACCAAGAGCTGAGTAATCACCTCAAAAATGTTGATAATTTTTGGAGCAACCACCGGTGAGATAGGATTTGTTGACTGGACCCCAGTCTTCCCACTTTTCTCACAAGTAGCCCATAGTCTTCTCTCACCTCTTTCCACACTTCTACACACACACACACGCACACACACACTCATTCCTCTCAATCCGTCACTCAAATCTGTACCTTCCATGGTTTCTCTCAGCTTATTCACCATTAACCTCCCCTCTTACTTTCATAGCTCTCATATGAGCTCAACATGTACATACGCCGTCTCTATACCTCTCCCTATTATCCAAAGTACAATTCCACCTTACCCCTGCTCTATATACATAAAATACAACATGTAAACCATGCTTAACCTCTAAAAATTGAGAGATCTCATCAACCAAATTTCTATTTTCAACTTGGTAATCAACCTTGACGGTGGTGGCATACATATGAGAAGAAGACAAAGAGGATCGATAGTCATTTTGAGAACCTACACAAGTAATTACTTCTTCAAACTTCACCATCACAAGGATTTCCTCACTTTATTCAACCATCCACCTCATTCTGCCGATTGTAAATATGTTATTAGCTTTCTAGTGATTACTAACACTAAACACTAACATACTAACACAAAATAGCCATTGACCTAACCATAAAAAACACCTACCTCAAGACATGTGCATAGTAACTCTCTCTCTCTCTGTCTCCTTCATTAAAACTCTACTTTCACCTTATCTACCATAAATAAAGCTCTCTTTTGATCCCAAGGACAAAAATATATTCTCACAATTCATCAATCTCACAGATACACAAAGTAGATCAATCTCGTCCACTACATAAGACGTCGTAGGCCAACCGATGCAACTAAACAAAATCACAACTAATGGACCCAACTGAACTAGAAGACAAATTTGAAATACCCCGGATAACACGATAAATTTGAAATGACTAAAGATAATTGATCCCATTAAAATACAAGACATTTGATCCGATTGAAATGCAAGACATGACTCAATGAGGTAAACCATCCCAAACCAGATAATACACATCAATACAAATGAAAAATCCCTGACAAGACAAATGTATATCACAAAAATGTTTAGGCCGAGTAAAAAGATTACGCAAGTTCAACAAGAGGTCGTTGGACAGGATTAGGGTCTATCTTTAAATGTTCTTTGAAAAATATCAAAACATCAAATACATTTCTTCTATTTTCTTGCTCTCTTAACTTCATTCAACAATCTACTTTGATATGACAATGGACCTCATAACATCTTGGTTGGGGTGGTAAAATACTTCTTCTCAAAAATTAACTTTCTTGGCTACACTCCAAAAATCTATCAGCATGTCAAATAGATAATCCAATGCATAAATGTCACTCGATTTTGTATACATATTTGTGCACCATGGATTGTATAGTTCTAGAGCAATCCACGGTCACTTTGCAATCTCTGCTTCCCCTGCTTTCTGTGCCTCCAAAACTGCAGGGTCCGACTGTCCGCTTGGATGCAGATAATTAATTTACACATGCTTAGCCGGAATTTTGAGTATCAATATTCCCCAATCAATGATGCCAACACGGGGTTTATTTGCACAAGTCAAGTCCAAAATTATTTTGAACGGGTGTAGGTAGTGGTCTAGAACAAAAGAGATGCCTTTGATGGTGTACAATGTGCACACAACAAAAGATCTTGCTTCAACCCTTGTACCTTCTACAAAGGCCTCGTGGGGAATTCCAATTAGATGAATGCACTTGGCATTCAAAGCTATGTGCGTGATTGTGCTGGTGCCATTGGCATCTGATCGGCCACCCACAGCTCCTTGCGCATCTTGGACCATCTTCAATCTCTTGGATAAGGAATATTGGTCCTGAGATTTCACACATTTCATCTTGAACTTTTGTTACTTCCATAAGTTTTCCCAAAGCTCTAATTTTGTCATATCCTAGACAGGATGGATATCTTTCTTTAAGTCTCTACAACAGACTTTTATATTGCCCAACACTGTCCTAATCTTGTGGTAGGGGTCAAATTCTCAAATCCCTGATGGAATCAGCAACTCATATTGGCCTCCACCTCGCAACCTACGCTCTGTGTTCTCCCATATAGTGTTGGTGAGGACTTTGATGAAGACGTCGCTCTCACTAATCTATTGTATGCGACCATCTGCACATGATGACATTGCCAAAATACATGCTTTTCGAATGGCATGCATAATAATTTTCTTTTGATCTGGCCTCATTTTGTAACTAGACAATAAAAAAAAACATATCAAATAAAAATTCATGGCGGCACACTACACTAACACTCTCACACTAGCTCAGACAAACTATAGCCATGACTTGAAGACTTTAAGAATTGTGCGCGAATATATTGATAAACATTGGAAGCAGTTCTCACTTTAAAATGCAATGTTTACACGTGTAAAATACATAGAAAACAAATAGTTTATAAGAACTGCATCTAGATCAAACAATACATGTTAAAACTCTGAAACATTTCAACATATTGTGAATTTTTAACTTGCACTCTCACACTAGTTCAAACAAAGCATACAGTAAATTAAAGAATTCAAAAAATTATGTAAGATTATATTTATTCAGGTTGATAATCATTTTGATTTTAAAATGGTATGTTATTTTATTGTCAATTTTATATTAGTTCATTTAAAATATTAAAAGTATACAAACCGGGCTAGGAAACTGAAAAGAACATCTAGCTCTTTAATAAGAATAATTAACATTCAAATTGTGTGCATATACTTTTTCACATAGAATTTATGTAAATGTAGCATTTAAAATAGCGATGATGATTGACGAATAAAGCATTCTTTTGAATATGATTAGCTAGTATATATTCTCATAAGAACACTTAAAAACAACAATATCAAACAATTCAAACATTATATATGAAATACTCTTCATGGTCGTGTTATCGACCAAGTATTTCATATACTTAATACTTAAAAAATGAACTGCACATGCACATACAAATTATATGGCATTCGTGTGGCCGGCGGGCTGATGATCTGAACACCACATCTATGCAAAAAGAGCTGCTTTTAACAAATGACACTCAATTAGCTGCCTTACCGATCAAGTGCCGCCTGAATCTAAGGAGAAATAATGGCTTGCATAAGAGCATCATATAGCGGCGTTATCGATCGATGTACATATGTTTTTTTGGAAAGGGAAAGGGAAGTTGACTCACAATAAGGATACTAGATTTTCCCACTTACTGACGTAGCACCCGGAAAATAAGACAATACTTACCACAAAGACACCATCTTCCTTGCATCACTGAGGTGATGCCCCCGTGGTAAGCATTGTTCTGTAAAACAGATTACGCACAAACTCCCATTGTGCGGTAAGGTACCTTATGGCTGTCATGCAATATGACAAAAGGCATGCTACCACACAATGCATACACACACACACACATAACATACTTGGGTCGCGTGGTCAGGTCCTCCACTACTGCCACGCACTATGACATAGAGCACGCTTCCACATGAACCCCTCTCTCCTCTCCAAGTACCTAAAAAGTTGTCCCTCTCTCTCTCTCTCTCTCTCTCTCTCTCTCTCTCTCTCTCTCTCTCTTCCACATGAACCCCTCTCTCCTCTCCAAGTACCTGAAAAGTTGTCCCTCTCTCTCTCTCTCTATCTATCTATCTATCTATCTCAAAAGATGGCTCAAGGAATAACACCCAGCGGGCCCGATCGAGGCCCTATATATATTATTTTGCACCCCCGCCGGGCTTCTTGGTTTTCCTATTGGGCCTGCAGGAAAACTTAAAAACCCGGTGGTCCTGCAAGGAAAACTAAAATTCCCGGCGGGCTTTTTGTGGGTTTCTAGGTTGCTCTTAACCGGCTAAGTTTGTGATCATGTGTTGAGAGGAGGACCAGATCTATACATTTTTCCTCACACTCATGTTTTTGTAAATAGTTATTGTAATAAATGTCTTTGCGGCATTTTATTTTTTATGGAGCCGATTCATTGTAATTAGCGCGACTCAATTGAGTTTCCAGCTTGTATTCGCCAAGTAGTTTCAGCTACTTATGTAATAAGATTAGAGATATTTTCACACCTTCAAGGCTGAGGTATAAGAACCAATTTTTGTAAACCTAAGAGAACAATTTTGAATCATTAATCAAAGTGAGTTTTTTAGCGCCGCAACTGTGTCTGAGAGAGAGTGAGAGAGAGTCTATCCTCTTGCTACGCGAGCTACGGAGCCACCATTAGAGAAGCGACACCGCCATTGTGTTAGCAACGGCAATAGCTACGCACCAATACCAAGCGTGCGCGCATTCGGCTTCTACACGAGGTGAGATCCCACGAGTTTCTATGTGAGTTTTCTCCCTACCTGTGTGTCAGAATTGAGCATGCCATATATCTATAGAACCGCAGTGAGTAGAGCTATACATTAGAACCATCGGACTCGAGATTCGATCACCTGTATTTTTCGGCCTATCTTCATACGTGTTTACCACATGGAGTGGTTACATGTTGAGATTGTATTGTAGATTCATGGGGTATTGTCCTTACCTAGTGTAGATACCCCCCTTTGAGTTTGAGGCTGATTCGATGACTCTAGATCATGTTTCGGATAGCATTTGTTCATAGTACGGATTTCAGTCACTTGTGTATTTGAGAACTTAGATTTGATTTCCTTGGTAGTGATTGTCATTAGAAGGTCGAGTAGGTGATTTGACACCCACCTGTTTGCTTCCATGTGCCTGCGGGTCAAGCTCTGTCCTGGTCTGACATTCTTGTTTGTCGATTAAGTTCTCGCTATCATAGCCACCGCTAGCGGCATAACCGCCACAGCATTTGGCGCCGCTGTCGGGGAAGAGAGCCCTAAGTAGGTGACCTTAGACTAATCCTACGAGGTTGTTTTTTTTGTTACTTTATATATTTTAGTTAAAAAGGTCTAGAAGTGGTGGACTCCGAGGATCTTTGAGAGGTACTAGGAAACTTGTGGTATTCCTGGGTCTTTCGTGTTTGACAGTTTTTAGTTTAGATTATATTAATTTTTGTTGGTGTTGAGTGGTTGTTGAGATTGAGGTATTTACTAGTCCGTGTGTGACAGTGAATCTCCTTATACTCACAAGTGAAAAAACCCATTTTATGATTAGAAGTAGCTTAGGTAGGACTTGATTTGATCCTGATCTAGAGCTATTAATCAATGATTTATTTGCTTGACGTGTTTGTTTGCATGTTAGATCACTAAGCCGCTGATTTGGTAGTGAAACTTGCATAAACAAAGTTCACAGAAATATTCTGTGAGACTGAGTGTTGCTAAGCACTTAGGAGAGCTCTTGGAAGAGTTCTGAGTTGAAAAATTAGAATTCTGCAACTTTAGACATCATACGCGTATGATGTCTTAGGGGCTAAACAGAGACCAAAACAGAAAATTTGACATTACCAGAGTGTTCAGAAGGGGGGTTATACCCTAAGATCAACATAAAACAAGGGCTTTAACACTTCTAAAAACTCAAAATACCAAGTAAGAGTGCCAAAAATGCAAAGAATAGGGAAAATTGATTGAGAGCTCATTTTGCATTCAGACTTGATAAAAACACTTGAAACTCAAAGATAAACACTTGAGAAGGCTTAAAATTGAAAACTGGCAAAATCTGGGACAAAAGACATCATACGCGTATAATGTCTTTTGGCACTTGCTGAAGTTATTTTTCAAATTTGACTTGAAAACATTGTTACAAACACTGTGAAAAGCTTAAATATTGAATCTTGACTAAGATTGAGCAAAAAGACATCATACGCGTATGACGTCTCTAACCTAATTCTGGGCATATTTTGATATTTTGGTATCACAGATCCTTTGTACTAGTTTTTTAGAGCTTGTATTTCAAGTTTCATGTCATTTGGATCACATTTGACCCCAAGTAAGTCAAAAATCGGGAAAATGCCAAGAAAAGCCTAATCTGGCCATAACCGGTAGATATCTCCAGAAATAACCAACCGAGACAAAGAGAACAAGCGAGTGTTATATCAAACAAGGGAGTGTAAACCAAAGTGTAGTGCGACCGTTATAGCCGATCCTTGAAGGAAGTATTTCTGATACTTCTTCAGAGAGATCTTACGAGTATTTCACAGACACTTAGGACATTTGAACCTAAACAAAAGAGAAAACATGGCAGCAGGACCATCAAACCCTACGGCCACAATGAAGCTATTGTTCATAAAGTATCAATACGACAATGAGCAAGGTGCCAAGATCTACAGAGATGGTATGGACCGCTATTGTGTAAAGATAGAAGATAGACCAAGTGAGTTCAAGGACTTAGTGCCTGTGAGCTATAGTAGAGACAGGTACCTAGATGACGAGGGTATCATGTACTTGGTAGTTCTGAATTCTAACATTGTGGACAAGTGGGGATTGATGTGCACAAAAGCCAAAGTAGATGAAGAACCCGAAGAGAAAGCACCAACAAGGAGCTTCCCTTGTGCGAGGTTAAGGCGAGAGAACAAAACTTCGAGAGTCAACACTGATAACATCTATGTGGGTCTATAAAAATATAATAATGGAGAGCAAGATCTCTATTATAGATGCAAGGAACCCTACACCGATGAGTTGACAGAGCGTAAAAGACTTTATGTTTTCACCTATACAGAGGGATGAGAAACAAAAATTGTCTCATACGACAAGTATGGAAGATGATACGCAGCAATCGGTAAAAAGGAGTTGGAAGGATTTACGTACTCTGGGGGACCACTCCACCATTATTATGTCACTCCAAGCCCACTGAGACCAACACCTACAACTGTCATGCCAGACTGGATGGCAACAGGTGGAGAGAGGACTCATGTGGCTAATTCTTTCAGTCAACCTCAATATTCTATGCCAAACCCAATGGGAACATTACATTCTAGAGAGTCAATGGCTACAAATCGAGGTAATGTAGTTCCATTCCCTACACATATTACGGTAGGTCGAAGTCCATGATGGAAGAGAAAGTCTTAGTCGAGATACAGGAGCAATGAGATTAGTGGGAGACAATAGACACATGAGACCATCTCAAGTGGCCAAGTGTATGCCGAAGAAGTATAGTGGCTCAGGAGATCTGTATGCACATGTATCACTCTTTAAGCAAGTCTTAAGAGCTGAGTAGATAACAAATTTCCACACACAATACGAAGGATTTGGTCTTACTTTAGAATGGACGGCATTGACATGGTTTCAACCACTGAATGGCGGAGGCTTCCATGACATTGACTATTTGCTGAGGGATTTTGTCAAGGAATTTTTGAAAAGAGGGATCAAGCACAACACGGTATCCCAAATATATGCTTTCAAACAGAAGGAGCAAGAAAAGGTGAAGGAAGCTTCGCTTCGCTTCAAACAATACATAGAGAGATGTTCAGTACGGGAACGACCGCAAGATGATAGACTATCTGTCCTCTTTATAGAAGGGATGAGAAATGACACTCTCAAGAAAGACTTGTACCTAAAATCTTGTACAAGTTTTGAGCAAGTGACCAGAGAAGCATTGTACTTAGTGGATAATTGTGCGGTTTATGGAGAGGTGACAACAGATACTGATGTCGCATCCAGTAGCTCATCATCCGTAGTTAGAGAGACCACCACTGAGAAGAATTTCCAAACAACCACAGTGCCGAACATGGAACAAATGATAGAGGATGCTATAATGAGATTAGCACCATACCCTAAACCAATGCCAAAACTAACAAAATGGTGTGCGATTGACAAAAATGGGCAAATCACTCAACACAGGAGTGCTATTACAACAAGGGTTATGTGAAGGAGCGTCAGTATGTGCCTCCAGCTAAAATAGCACCACCTCAGTGCCGAACATGGAACAAATGATAGAGGATGCTATAACGAGATTAGCACCATACCCTAAACCAATGCAAAAACTAACAAAATGGTGTGCGATTGACAAAAATGGACAAATCACTCAACAGAGGAGTGCCATTACAACAAGGGTTATGTGAAGGAGCGTCAGTATGTGCCTCCAACTAAAATAGCACCACCTCTGGTACATCCAGTACCGCGATACCCAACGGGAAACGTACCAGGACCTATGGGGATAGAAACACCACAACCGGTATTGGGGCAACAACCACCTTTACCAGGAGCGAGACCAGTGGGCATTAGATATGCACCCACCCTAGAGAATCAGGAAGAACAAGCTTTAGTGCCTGTTCAGACTTATTACGAAGATTCCAGTGCACTCATAGCTCCTACTGTGTATTACCCACCTGAAGAACCAAAACAACCATAACCTTGGAGCATGATGGAAAATGTAGGACCACCAACAGCCACACATGCCTCAGATGAAGAAAGGTATAGCTTGGACGCAAGAAAACTTATGTTCATAGCTCATGGAGGGTTGTCAGGCCAAAGACCAGCTTATCCACAAAGGCCAAATCAAGGGACACAAAGACCTGCATTAGGACCCTGTTATAAGTGTGGAGGTGACCATTTGATGAATGTTTGTCCACACACAGAGATCATTAGAATAAATGCATATTGCACAGAGTGTGGTGTCACTCACTTCATTGAGGATTGTTCAATGAATCCCAACAAAGTGCAAAAGACGACATTCAACATGCTAGAGTCGATTCCTACTAGCAGTGGGTCTGAAAATGAAACTCTAATACCAATGCAAGTTGTTACTACAGCTCAAGCGAAGAAAACCGCTAGAGAACCAGAGAATGGAAAGTCAGAGACTGAATTGGCTAGTCAAGGACGGCGAAGCCATAGAAACACATGGAAATCTAGGAAAGCATGCATGAAACTAAAAAAAGAACACCAAGACGTGATTCTAGCTGAGGAATTAAAACAAACAAAAGACAGATTAGAGAAACTTGAGAGTCAAAAAGGAATACAGGAAATGGACTCTGAAAATTCAAAACTGAAGAGCGTCAAAGAGAAAACGAGCGTGAGCTCAGGGGGATCAGTGTTAGTCGACAAAGTACACGAACCATTGGATGCACTGATGAGAGCTTACGAAGCGAGATTAGAGAAAAACCAAACACAAGAACAACGGTGGTTGACTTATCCAAACGCGGAATTGGAAAAGCAAAGAATCGAAATGTGTCAGAGAATGATCGAGACTGCACAAGCCTTGTTAGAACCACCTAGAGAACCAATGAATTGTGGAGCGGAAAACCCAATTCATCAAGAGACTATCCTCTCACAGGTAGTTGAAAAGCCTAACAGTGCACAAAAGCTTGAAAAAATACACGGGGATGAATGTATAGTGATGAACACAACAGATCAAGAAATAGAGAGTTTTCATCCTGTGATACAGAGGTCTTACGGAAGAGATGAGGATTACAATGAGTTTTGGAAACAAGTGAGAGAGGAAAACTTTGCAAACGAGCTGAGTTGTCAAGCTAATCAGACTTATGGGGAAAAGGACATCAGGAATCCTCCCATAGAGGAATTTGAGGCAGGATCTCAAGTGGACTTAGATCTGCATTCTTACTGGGGAGATGGAGGCTCTGTTAGAATAGTAGAGAATTTTGTTAACTACCTTACCTTCATACTTAGGAGAATACGAAGAAAAATCTGAGATTAGAGCGCTTCCCTCACGAGAAATTTCTTCAGAAAAAGTTATGGACTCGCAAGGATTGATAGAGATTTTGTCAACACCAGTGACATGCACTATCACCCTAGCTGAGCTTTTGAGACTACGACCAAACATGTGGCCAGCTATAGGAAAATTCTTGAAGAAATTTGGGATAAAAGATCCAACTACAAATCTGCAAGAGGGCATACATGAGCTAAGTAAACCACAAAAAAACGCTAAGCATATACCTTTGAACAAGGTCGGAGAGTATTGAGAAGTCGAAGAGGGGAATACAACCTTACCAATTGAATTCCAGGGATCAGTTAACATGATGGCAATACTTGACAACGGGGCTGGGGTAGCCATTGCTACGAAAGAAATCTGGAAAAAATGGGAAAAACGGGCGATAAGAAAAACGAGGTTGAAACTCCAACTAGTGGACAGACATATGGAGAGACCTTTGGGACTATTAGAGAAAATTGTAGTGACTTCTTGAGAAATTGAGTATGAGCATACTTTTGCTATTGTTGACTTTGGCAAGGAGAAGAACTATGATATTATACTTGGAAGACCGCTCATGAGTTAGCTGAAAATAGTCCAGGATTGGGGTTACTACCACATATACTTGAGACATATGGAAACCACTACTCGTGTGAACCTAAAAGACCATAGCTACAAGGATGTGAACCAAACACCAGTGGAAGAGTTTGATTTAGCTACTTTGGCAGGATCAGAGTTTTCGACTTGGTTACGTAAACCCAAAGAGTTATGGATGTGCGGAGCTTCGAACTGTGGAAGTCTGAAGTGCGAAATGTGTTTTAGAAAGGGAAATTGAAGATGAAACTTATATAGGTGAACCCTTTCGAGAGGATGCACTTGAACCATTAGAATGGACACACATTCTAGCAACCCTAGATGTTTGTGCAATTCAAGATGGTCCCACAACGAAGTTCTGTGATAAAGATCGATATGATATGGTTTCATACTTCATGATGAGAGCTGTACTCGGAAAGGAGACTGAAAAGATTGATACACCAGACAAGGAAGATGAAGAGGAGATGTTTCACGACATTTCTGATCATCCAGAATGGGGAAATGAAGCTGACAATGAGTCCACAGACAACTCAAGCGAGAACGAGGAAACCATAAAGGATGTCAGATTCTACGACTTCCTAAATTAGACTGAAAAACGCCAGAAACGCTACAGAGAAAGAGAAAAACGAAAGGGGTTAGAAACAATCTGATACCTAGGATAAGAGGGAGAAACCTATTCCTTATGCTAGCAAAGGCGAAAGATTGTGTCAAGGACAAGATTTCTGGATGAACGAGAGGAAATGTGTAAACGAGCTCACGGAAAGACAAACGAAGCTCAAGAAATCGAGTTCAGCCCAGTGACACGAAAACCGAAACAGATAAAGCAAAAAAGAACATGAGAAACAAGGAAAACAAAGAGTCCAAATTAGAATGCCGAAACAAGTACAGAGAGTTAAAGAAAACTCTCAAAGAAGTTTGGACGGTTGAAATCGAGAGTGGTGAGGATGAAAACGCCAATATCAAGGGAAACATGGATGTTCCCTCTCACTACAAGAAATTTACGATAGAGGATAGGAAGGTGATATTAACCCAGCCTATCCGAGAAAGAAAGGAAAACGAATCATATGATGGACCGGAGGAGGCTAAAAAGGTTGATTTAGTAGCTCCAGGAGAGGAACCGAGACCGGTATACATCGCTACAGATTTGTCTCAGGAAGAAGAAGAGAGACTTTTGAGTCTTCTCAGAGAATACAGGGATGTGTTTGCATGGTCGTACAAGGACTTGAAAGGAGTCGCTCCATCAATATGCCAACACAAAATTCCTTTGAGACAAGGCGCTAAGTCTAGTACACAGAGACCATATGCGTATAATGACACGTTTGCTAAGCGAATCAAAGAAGAAATAGACAAGCTAATGGAAGCTGAATTCATATATGAGATTGAACACACGGACAGGGTATCTCCAATTGTGGTAGTGCCTAAGAAAAATGGGAGACTCCGAGTGTGTGTCAATTTGAAGAAGGTAAATGATGCAACAATCAAGGACAATTATCCCTTGCCAATAATTGATCATGTTTTAGAATGTCTATTGGGGAAAAGAGCATATTCCTTTCTAGATGGATTTTCAGGATATAATCAGCTTGCCATTGTGCCAAAGGATCAACACAAAACAGCTTTTGCAATGGAGTGGGGAATTTATGCGTATCGAGTTATGCCATTTGGTTTAACTAATGCTCCCACAACATTTGAAAGGTTGATGACGCATGCATTCAAAGAGTACTTGAGGTTGTTTCTAGAAATATACATGGATGACCTGTGTGTACACTCTCTTCTGACAGATGAGCATCTAGAACACCTAAGAAAGGTATTCGAGAAATGTAGGACATATCGCATTTGTCTCAATTCTGAGAAGTGTGTGTTTATGGTCCGACACGGAAGAATTCTGGGACATATTGTCTCACATAACGGAATATCCACGGATATGGAAAAGATAAAAGTAATAGTGGATATGCCTAGACCAACCAATGCAAAACAAGTGCAAAGATTTATGGGACATTGTGGATATTATAGACGATTCATTTACATGTACGCTATAGTAGGCCAACGACTTTACAGTCTAATAGTGAATGTCGAATGGACAAAGGAGTGTGAGGAATACTTCAAGAAACCGAAAGAGGAACTCATTACTGCTCCACTCTTGAAATCACCAGATTGCGAGAAGATATTCCATGTGCATATAGATGCTTCGGCATATGCAATAGGTTGCATCGTGGCTCTGTCAGGAAAAGGAAACATGGATTTTCCAATCTGCTATGCTAGTCGAGAGCTCAATAATGCTGAAAGGAATTACACAATAACAGAGAGAGAGGGATTAGGAATGATTTATGATGTGAAGAAATTTCGGCATTATCTTCTAGCCAATAAGTTTGTGTTTTTCACAGATCATCAAGCCTTGCTCTACCTAGTGAACAAACCATGCAATACGGGATGGATAGCGAGATGGTTCATCATCTTATTACAATTCGACTTCATGGTAGTAGTAAAGAAAGGAAAGACACATCTTAGAGCGGATCACCTTTCAAGGTTGACGAACATAGAAGACCCTATAGGTGTAGATGATGACATGTCAGATGCGTACTTATTCAACATAGAAATGATACCAAAGTGGTTGATGGAGGAACATATACAATAGTGGTTTTGAGATATTGAACTCACACTCTCTCACTTGCAATGTGTAGCTTGAAAGCTTCTCTCACACCAAGAGTGCAGCTCACAAAGTGGTTGCTACACCTAAGTCTCTCCTCACGCATAGAGTGTTGGGGTGCTATGTGAGATATTGGAGGTTTTTTACAAGAAGGAGAGGGGCCTATTTATAGGTTGGAGACCCCTCATTAAGATTATTGGAAATCCTAATTTACAAGCTAACAAATTAGGACTATGATTTTTTTGAATATCAAAACATTGCGGGCCTTATTTGTCTGCTTGAGTCATGGACGTGGGCTCAAAAGAGAGCATTATTTATGGTAGATAAGATGAAAGTAGAGTTTTAAGGAAGGGGAGAGGGAGAGAGAGAGTAATCACTAGAAAGTTAATGATGTACTTACAATGGATGGAATGAGGTGGATGGTTGAATGAAGTGAGGAAATCCTTGTGATGGTGAGGCTTGAAGAAGGACTTACTTGTGTAGGTTCCCAAAATGACTATTGATCCTCTTCTTCGTCTTCTCTTCTTTACGCCACCGCCGCCAAGGTTGATTATCGCGATGAACATGGTAATTTGATTGATGATATATCTTGATTTGCAGAGGTTAAGCATGGTTTACATGCTGAATTTGATGTATATAGAGAAGGGGTAAGATGGAATTGTACTTTGGAAGTAACAAAGAGAGGCATACAGATGGTGTATGTACATGTAGAGCTCATATGAGAGCTATGGAAGTAAGAGGGGAGGTTAATGGTGAAGAAGGTGAGAGAAACCATGAAAGGTGCAGGTTTGAGTGAGGGATGGAGCGGAATGAGTGTGTGTGTGTGTGGAAGTGGGAAAGGAGGTGAGAGAAGACTATGGGTTACTTTGTGAGAGAAGTGGGCAGACTGAGGTACACTCAAAAATCCTATCTCACTGCTTCTAGCTCCAAAAATCATGAAACAATTTGAGGTGATTACTCAATTTGTGGGCTACATTTTCTCTTTTGACCACCGCTCCAAATTCGGAGTGGAGATGGGTGCCAAAAAGCCTGTTTTTATGCCTGCAAAAGTCTTTTAGTGGCCTCCCCTTTTGTTGAATTTGCATATAGCTCCAAAGGTGAGCCCCTCCTTGCATGAGAGCATGACCTTATTGATTCTTGGGGGTATTAAAATATACATGGTTGTGGATTATCCACCTCAATGCCTTTAAAGGAAACCTTGTGACCAAGCAAGATCACGTTCTTGGATGTTGATACGACGTCGACTCCTCTTGGTTTCCTTGGTCTCCTTTGCCTTGTTTTCTCGTCCATGATCACTTTGTGATGTGACTCCTTCTTTATCCTTCCCTTTTCCACGGCCACACTTAATGCCATTTGCTTCCATGTCAACCTCTTTTGAATTGGTCACCTCTACCACATGCACATTTGGGTCTGGCAAAGGTGGAACTCCTTCCACTCCTTGTGGAGGTGGTCTTGCTCCATTTGGCCTTTGTAGAAGTCGTGGTTGCTAACTAGTTCCTTCACCTACATTCACAATCGGGTAATTCAAGTTAGATCTCCCTGGCTCCCCATGGGGCCAAGGACAATTATACATCCCATGTCGAGACTCACCGCAATTCCAACATTGCAAGGCTCTCCTAGGTCGTGAATCTCGCTCTTTAGACTTCTTTGCTTGTCTCTTTGGACCTACAACTTGTGCAAGGTGAATTGAGAGGCTGCTTAAAGATTCATTTAACTTCTCAATCACTTCCGCCGTTACCTCAGTAAGCTCCCTAGATGTTGATGCTTGTGACTTACCTTTGGGTCTAAGACCTTCTATTGGAACCTCTCCCCTTAAGCACTTGAGTTTCCTATACTTCTCAGCAGCCCTAATTTCTGCTGCATCAAAAGTAGTAGGTGCACCTCCCTCAACTTTTACCTTAAGGTCAGGAAAGAGTCCGGCTATGAACCTCTCCTTCTTTAGAAATTCTTCACCATCACGAGGGTTAGTAACATTTCTCATCCATACAGCCCAAAGACGTAGAAACTCTTGTTTATACATGTAGTAGTCATCCAAGTCTTTTTGTTTGTGAGAAACAATGTCTTGCCATAGCTTTTGAGTGTTTTGGGGATCAAAGAAGTACCTCTTAAAATGATTCACAACTTCTGTGTAATTCCCTTTAACTTCCTCAGGCAAAGAGTCAAACCAAGTGCTAGCATCTTTCCTAAGGACCACCTCAAACATTTCTACACGTTCTTGATCAGCTACTATCCTCTTGATGTGACAAGACATCTTGAAATTCGCCAAAAATAATTATGCATCCTCTCTAGGCTCTTCAAAGAAAAGAGGATATCTAGACATTTGGCGTTGGCTCTCCATTGAATTGATTTCAAAGTGACGCACGTTTTTGTTTTTTGAGTAATATTTTCTAAATTGCAATCTATTCTACAACAAAATAAAAATATTCACATCAAATGACCTATGATAATCAATAAGAGGTAGGATGATAGGGTTTTGTGACACGAGAATTTCTCCTACTCTTTGGGCACCAAACATGAAAACCATACGTTGTTGAAAATAGATTTTTCTACTAATTGCAATGTTTACTCTAATGTGCGGAGTGAAATGGAAGGGGAAAACCTCTATTCCTGGACCATTATCCATGGTCTATGCATGACCTAATTCTTAAAATAAAACAAAAATATAGACGTCCAAATTAAGGTCGTACCTAATAAGAGGAAAAATAAAAGGATTTACTGAAGCGTTTATCTCAGCCAACCTACGAGGGCCCAAAATTTTACGAATTACTCGTTGAAATTGTAACTTAGTACTAGCAATTATGTACAGCTTTTGCCTTGAAATGGGAATAAAAGGATCATACAAATTCTTGTGATTCATGCAGCTACTTGATTATGCTAAAGGTTGAGCCTACACAAAACATACACAAGCGGTCCTCCGTGGGGGCACCAATTTGAGGCGGTCCGGGGCGGGCAACAAGAGAGGCGACCTCTAAACACTTCTCAAGGAACCCGTGCTGCTGAATTGGGACTAGGGAGACCACAAGCAAGAAACAAAAACAACAAACCCACAGCCAAACAAATGAAGGGGCGCCACCTAGTTATGGTATGCGAACTAGGATGCAAGAGAGATTTTGGCACAACCAAGAGGATGCGCCACAAAACACACACAAGCAACCTCAAACCAAGACTCACATAAAATGGTCCAGAAAGAGCTAGAGCAAAGGGAAGAGAGAGAGGAATGGATCTTGCGTAATACCTTATTTGTGACTTGCAAATAGAGATGGTTCGTTATGTTGCTATCGTAGAGCTTGTACAAAACTCACTCAATGCTGAGTGAATGCTAAACATTGCCAACACACACACACTGTCTTAGGGTATGGGAGACCTCTCACCATAATACCCTCTTACAATGGACACAAAAATGGCAATGAAAACACACTTAAACACTTTCTAAAACAAGATAAATGATAACACTCAAAGTATACAAGTCACCTTGAATTCACTAAACCGTATCGCACAAGTGGAAGGACGAAGATTTGAACGTCCAATCATGCCTTTGATGCACCAAACCTCAATTTATTGATGATGGAGGAACATATACAATAGTGGTTTTGAGATATTGAACTCACGCTCTCTCACTTGCAATGTGTAGCTTGAAAGCTTCTCTCACACCAAGAGTGCAGCCCACAAAGTGGTTGCTACACCTAAGTCTCTCCTCACGCATAGAGTGTTGGGGTGCTATGTAAGATATTGGAGGTTTTTTACAAGAAGGAGAGGGGCCTATTTATAGGTTGGAGACCCCTCATTAAGATTATTGGAAATCCTAATTTACAAGCTAACAAATTAGAACTATGATTTTTTTGAATATCAAAACATTGCGGGCCTTAGAAAGATTGTATCTGAGTCGAGAACTGATTAGGACCAGAAATTGCAGTCGACATTATGGGCGTATAGGGTAGCATATAAAACATCCATAGGAACGACCCCATATAACATGGTTTTTGGTTTGAATGCTATTTTACCAGTAGAATTTTTAATTCCAACACTGAGAGTAGCCAAGGAATTAGGGTGGACAGGACATGAGCTTTAGATAGAGTAGACGACCTTGAAAAGCTAGATGAGCTTCGCTTAAAAGCCGTGGCTTCAATCTACACTCAAAAAAGGTGACAAAAAGAGTTATTTGATAAGCATGTGCAAACTAAAGAGTTTAAGATTGGGGACTTTGTCCTAGTATACACTCTAAAACAGCATGAAAAAAACTTAAAAAGCGAGGGTAGCAAAAAATTTGTGGCAACCAGAGGCGAATCGGAAGTAGATTTGGATTATCAAAAAGGATAACAATGTAAAGAAGAATCCAGATACTGATTCTACTACAAAAGTGCTACAGGCAACCCAAATATTGCCTAAAAACCTGACAATCAAACAAAGAGCGACATTATTCAAAATATTACTATTTTATCCCTCTACAATTGAATTGACCAAGCATGACCACACCAAATACAATGCTTCACCCTCAGACACTTCATAGTCATTCGGGAGGACTCAGACTAGGAGGGGGGGAGGTATACAGGTATACAGGAACTACAAGCAATAAGGACAAAGAAAATGATATTACAAGGGCAGTGTCTTACATGATTTCAATTTTTTAATGTTTGATTGCGGATATTGATAATATCTATGCCCTTATATACTTTGTTTGCAATAATAAGAGATCAAATGATAAATCTGAGTCTCTAAGTTTGTAAATACAACTAAATATGCGTGTTTTTGGAGCCAAAAAGTGGTAATTCAAGCCGAGAAACCACAAATAAGTGTACATACATATACACAGGGTTACTAGCTAATTATTGTGTATTTTTGGCTTCAATTTGCTATTTTCCTTTATTTTTAAGGATTTTTTTAAATAAAAGTAAAATAAAAATAAAAAAACAGGTGAAACGAGATCAGAAAAAAGAAAAGAATAGATGGTGATGATCCTAATGATAGGGGAAACCCATGGTAAAAATTGGGTACAATTCGGGAAAAGTTGCGAAAAGCCCGAAATGACAGAATTTTGGCAAAGTGGACAAATTTCTCAGAAACAGGTCAAACGGAGTCCAAATTGAGAAATTTCAAATTCTAAAGTGCATTTCACGACGAGATAGGAGCACCTGTAAAATTTGGTAACAAGTGAGCCGGGAAGTCCAAAGTTAAGTATTTTTTACTTCACTTACAAGCTCATTTGCACTATTACCCACTCGGAGAGAGCAAAAAGCACACAGGAGCATCCGACCTTCTACAGCCTTCTACGACTGCTATGAGAGCTCAGAGGACTCCAGATATGAGAGGTAGACTCGTTGCCGTAAGCTTTTGATGCTTACCACTAACTTTTGTCACGAAAACCAACCAAAACAAAGAAACAAGAGCAGACGGGGAAATAGGTAGAATGCTAGGTAGAGGCACAACCGCCTAACCAAACCATGCAAGAACGAATAGGTGGCTTACCCTAGTGTATAAGATGAGTTCCTAACTCTCAAAGCACGAGAAAGACCAACTGAAAAAACCCTAGGTCAATAGAGCCTGCAAGAGGCAAACAAGAAAAATTTGTCAAAACGACACAAAACTTCTCAGGAAGCTTAACAACATCGAGGACAATGCAACCATGGAGTATCTCCACGTTTGGACTGAGTTTTTTAAGTCTATCCTCTTGCTACACGAGCTACGAAGCCACCATTGGAGAAGCGATACCGCCATTGTGTTAGCAACGGCGAGAGCTACACACTGATACCAAGCGTGCATGCATTCGGCTTCTACGCGAGGTGAGCTCCCACGAGTTTCTATGTGAGTTTTCTCCCTACCTCTGTGTTAGAATTGAGCGTGCCATATATCTATAGAAACGCAGCGAGTAGAGCTACACATTAGTACCATTGGAGTCGAGATTCGGTCACCTATATTTTTTGGCCTGTCTTCATACGCGTTTACCGCATGGAGTGGTTACAGGTTGAGATTATATTGTAGATTCATAGGGTATTGTCCTTACCTAGTGTAGAGACCCCGCTTTGAGTTTGAGGATGATTCAATGACTCTAGATCATGTTTTGGATAGCATTTGTTTGTAGTACGGATTTGAGTCACTTGTGTATTTGAGAACTTAGATTTGATGTCCTTGGTAGTGATTGTCATTAGAAGGTCGAGTAGGTGATTTGACACCCACCTATTTGTTTCCATGATTTGACATTCTTGTTTGTCGGTTGAGTTCTCGCTATCATAGCCACCGCTAGCGGCGTAACTGCCACAACATCATGTTAAGTGTGATTATGTAAACATGTGAATAAGACCTTATGATCACACAAAATTTGTGTTAATTACGTAAATATTAAATCACTGATTATTAAAGGAAACTGCAGGCCTCATCGTATTGACAATATTCACTTAATCAAGTTCTCCATGTGTGGCTTTATGTCTCTTTGTGATGGCTTGATGGTCAATGGGTTTGCAGTGGCCTTGATTTCTCCTTAGTGGAAACTCCCAATCTATTATGTTTTTCTTGTGCTTGGGTGTTCTCTCAGTCTCTAGGTGGCATCCTTTATCAACAACTAATGTATTTGATTTGATTATCTTTTGTGATGACTTGGGGTGGTATTGATGCTAGGGCTCAGTGGAAGCCTGTCTATCCTAAATTTCACTCACTTTTGTGAGTTTGGAAAAACAAAGATCCACCCACATCAATGTATTTAAGCCATTCTTAAAGATTTCTTGAAACATAAAGTAATTGTTGGTTGCTTTAACTTGCTATCTGGCTGCATTGAGCTGGATATTGTTTAATGTTTAGTTACCAAGCAACTTAGAGGTAATATATATTTTTGCTATCTATGACCCTCCTCTCACCATTGTTCACCCTGCCCTCTTGCACTGCCCCCTACCCATGAATTGTCCCCCCGTCCCCCCCTCTCATCCCTCATGTTGCACTCCAACCCCTCTTGCACCCACTGTTGCCATACAGTTGCATCCTGGCCCCCTACTAGCTCTCTTGACTGCATCCCCCTCCCCCATTTTTCCTATACGTAGCCCCCCCCCGGTAGCCCCTTCCCTTTAAGTCTGACATCCCCCGCCCACCCTACCCTCGATTGCTTGGGTTTTTGCTGATTCCTTGGCTTTAATGGATTGACACACCGTCAAATCTTTCTCAAAAATCGATGTCATCTGGTCCTATTCATTTGTAGCATCCACAACAGTATACATAGATGGAGGCTCATGCTTCACCCTAGAGGGACTCTCCAAAAGCTCTCTCACTTGACCCTTCACAGCCCCTTCACTTGTCTGCGAGCATAGTCATAGAGGTGGAGCACCTCCAAGCGACCTCTGTCACATCTGTAAAATCATTGGCACCCTACATAGTAGAGGAGAGGTTCGTGATATCTTCTAATCTTTCCTTGTAGCAGAGGTGTGCAAGATCCTCAATGTTCAACTTCTCGGACGTGGCTATTACCACATAGAGTTTGAGACCCACAAGATGGCATCCAAGGTCATTGCAATGAGCAGGAAGTAACTTCCGCTTCTGTCTAGGATAGGCTCATAGATTGGGACCATCTTCGTGACACCTCACATGATAGTCTTTGTAGCTGCCGAGGCAGCTGGCATACCCACAATACGTGTTCTGGTTCAGGAAACCCACACCTTCCCAAAGGTCATTCTACTACCTTAGGGTGAGTAGTTTTTGGCTCTGCCAAAGCGTGGAGTATTCAAGCCTTTTCAATTAGTGCTTCATTTTTTGTCAAAATGGATCATCTTGCAAAGGCATGTCCATGGAGGAGACCACAAAGGGCTAGCCAATAGCAATAGACAAAGTCACAAGGTACTCAAACAGACTCACCCTCAAAGCGTGGGGATCTTATAAAGGTAGGATGGCAGGAGGTTTCTGGTCGGTGTTGATAGGCCACCACATCATCCTGGCCCTCTCGGTGGTTGTAAGTCTCCAAGCCAGTAGCAGTGGGATACCATAAGAAATCGTTCTAACCCTTTTTAGCAAGAAAAGGCCCTAGATCCACCCTCCACCTCAGCCTCACCTTCAGCAACCCCTCCTCCCCTCGAGTTCTCCTGCACCCCTCCCTCCCTTACTCCTTCCTCCTTCCCACCTCTTTCCTTTCCTTCCTTCACCCCCAATCATCCCCCCCTCCTCTCCTTCACCCCCCACTAGCCCCCTTGCTTCCACATCTCCTCCCGCTCCTAGAAGCTAACCCATGGGGCAGGACCTTTCTCGATTGCTAGGAGATCCCTTGGAAGCGCTTTTGACACAAGTTTCTTGGCAAGAGATGGACATCCTTTCTTGCAAACCCCCCTTCTGGTGTAGACATCTCTGTTTGCAGCTGCTCCTTGTGGAATTACGATCTTTGACATTCGTTGTAGATGGGACTTCTTCGCCTATGACTTCACATGATTTCTTGGTGACCCTTCCTCAGACTTTGAGGTAGCTTGTTAAATAGAGTTCATGTACTATTCCTTCAAGCTGGAGAGATAGAGGTCCTTGAAATAGTGGTTGGCTTCTCTTTTTCCTTATGTGATAGGGACCAGCCTTAGTGGACTCTGGATTGGACTCTGGACTCGGAGGATGGATTGGTTGTTGCAGGCACATGCCATCAAGTTATCTCACCACATAGGAGACCTGGGGGTTACAGACCTGGTACAGATTTTGTGGCCATCGGCCAAGTTCTTAGTGACAACTCTAGACTTGGCAAGATGAATACACATTGTGGTACACTTATTATCTAACATGATGATCCCACCATGCTATGTATACATACATGCGGACTTTTGGAAAGAGGAGGTTTCCATGTGTACGACATGCTCTTCTTGGACCTGGACTAGATAGTCTTTACAATAGTGCCTATCTCGGGGACTCTTGGATGTGGATTATTCCCCATCCAAGCTAGCCTAAAAGATAGCATGTCTAGCTATTGTTGTAGCATTGGTTCTTTCTCATTCTCCATGAGGATTTTTGCATGGAACGTGCAAGGAGTAGGTGGGGCCCTGTTTTAGCGTCAACGTGGTTCGATGGTGTCAGGAGTTTGAGAAATTCCTTGTGGGGGGAGAGATTGATCTTCTTATGATGTACGAGCATCATCTTTGTGAGAGCCGCATTAGACGATATGGTCAGCTTTTGCATGGTCGATATAAGACATTTTGGTCAATTGCATTTGGACCTGGTGGTATCCAAGGAAGGGTATGTATGACTATTGTGGACTCTTGGCAATAGTCCATTGTGGGCAGAGATATTATTGTGCCTGAGAGGGCTTAGTGGATTACTATGCAAGTTTAGGGCTGCCTCTTGGGCTTCTTGAACATATATACACACAATGTGGCAAGTGGACCTGCAGACGTTTGGTCTCACATTCTAGAGTCTATTTGACATGCAGATCAATGGTGCTACTATGCACGAGGCTGAGTTGGAAGCTTGGGAGAGTCTATATATGACTTTGAGGGTTTCAAATGTTTGGCAGCACTCGCGATTTGTGAGGTCTCCAAACAACTTTGCCTTTTCTTGCTTGGACTAACTAGTTGCACGAGTAAATTTGTCTCACTTAGATCTCTCCTATGCCAATGACCACATCTGTGACTTGGGTGGGCCAGTTTGCATTTTGGTTGGGACATATTTTTTGGACTATGCACCAATGATCCTCACTGACAGATAGACAGAGGAGGATGTAAGGTCTTCACCTTTCTAGCTGTCGAGAATACGCTCAAGCTTTAGGAGAAAGCCTTGATCAAGAAATCACGTAAAAATACTATCTCAAAAGCAATAAAAATGGTATTTTTGGAATCTTAAGTACAACAAACCACGGGCTAGAAATTTTTAGAATTGAATTATGATAAAAACTGGCATAATGATGGTCCCTAGAAGTTTACACTGTTGATTAAATCAATTAAATAAATTGTAAGGTTTTGGTAATCATTACTGTAAAAGACTTTTATCATAAAATCCTTGGATATTTATTGATAATTGCAAATATTTTCAAAATTAATCATGAAAAGGGTAAGATAATAGCAAAAAATTGATTTGTGTATTTGGGAGCCTATATGGGGCAGTAATGAACTTGCCCAGGTTGGAATTAGCACGAGGGGGTGCTTGTGGAGCTATAGGGCTACCTTGGGGTGCAAGTTACTGCCATTTTCAGCCTGTGAGCGCCTAGAAACCTATAAATATGACCCCTTGCTTCACAATTTTGAACAAACTCGGAGTCCTGACCATTTCTCTCACACCGAGATAGAACTCTACTCAAAAATCACTAGAGAGAAAAAACTCTAGTTGATCATCCATGGATAAGAAGTTATGGTACCTAAAAGGACCCGAGCCAATCCTACATCTGATGATGAGGGCAGAGCTCTAAAAAGAACTAGAGCATCGCACGACCACAAAGCTGGGCCTAGTAGTAGGCCTATGGAGGAGAGTCTTTAGATGCCAGTGCGGCAGCAGATGGATGATCAGTCCCAAGTGGGTTTTCCATTATTCAATTAAATCTTTAAATAGTTTCAGTTCTTGTATAAGTTAACATTGCATACATAAGGAGTGAGTAAGAATTAGAAAAGGAATAATTGGCCAAAAACTAAAGGTAATCACCCACGTGAATTTGCTTGTAAAATTAGGAAAGAATTATTTGGGCTAAGAGTGGTTGAATTAGGAAAGGTATGATTGATCATCTTTAAGATAGCTTGTCTCAAGACACCTCGGACTCCTTGGTATATTTTGATAAATAATGATGGATTTCCAGCCAAGGATAAGTCGATTACCCCCATGAACGATGATTTTCTACTCCGTGTTATTGTCTTCATGTTTCTACAAAAGTTAGGATACCATTTTTATCCTTGGGGAGCCGCCAGGTTGTATGGGAAACTGGTTTGGTGTATGGGCACCCCGAATCTTGGGTGGCAGTTTATCCACCCCGAATTGTGAACAAAGAATGGGTACCGTTTTTTTTACCCTTAGGTGGTCTTGAGACAAGAAGATTACTATTCATGGTTATTATGGACAATGTTTTTGATTGACAGTACCCTGTGTTAAGTTTAAAGATGTCTGTTTGCTAAAAGAATGCTTTTCAATGCTGTCTTTAATACTTGATTCAAGGAATAACTATGAGGGAAAGTTAAAAGAAACCATTATTCTAAATGTTAAAACAACGTGACAGTAGTTAGAAAACAAAATAATCATGTGTGAGTGTGAGGTGGTAAGTGGACTTGACTAAGGTTTTCAATCATGGATGGGTGGACTTGGTTAGTCAGGTAACTATCCATCATCGTGCACTAAAAACGTTTAGAAAATTTCTTCACTTGGAAGAGGAGTCCACCAGCGGCTGTGCCCTCACATCTATTAGGGGGGGAAAATCGTTGGTTGAGGATACCTTAGCTCAACTTGTGGAAGTTATAGGGCCAAAATAGTTTTGGACTTTTAATATGTTATCCCATTTTCGCTGTGAGAAAGGACTAGGTCTTCTTCTAAGGCTATAGACCCAAGCTATTGTCAATGGTAAATGTCTATTCCTTGGATTTTTCTTTTTTAGAGACTCTGATTTTTATTAGGCCTAGAGACTTGTAAAGGATCCCATCCCACTTTTTGGTATTGGTGGGTTGGGGATCTCACAAAGGAGCACAATGCTATGCATCCCTGAAAGGATCTTGCTGGACTTAGAGCTCAGAGAGTGAGTGGTGGCTCTTTGGACAGAGTGCTTGGACATGCAGGACTCCTTTGCTGGTAGAGTTTCCTCTGGACTTGCTCAGCTTAGTCAATTCTTTCTCCAAGAGTTTATGGCTTGGCTAGCTACAACCTGGGTTGCATGATTCGTTATTCGATATTCGTTTTATTCGTGAATAATGGTCGATTAATACATTCTAAATATTTATTCATGCGTATTATTCACTTCCACGTGAGCTTTTTTCAAAAAAAAAAATTCTATTGATTACATATCGATCGATAAACTATCAATCGATACTTAAGCGATCGATAGGCTTTTGATTGATAGTTTGAATCGATCTATATGTTTTTGATCGATATAGTAGTAGTATACAAAGCACAAATTTGCATGGCTTAGCTACAATTACCTTCACCAAAGTGTCAGGTTACCTCCGACATAGAAAGGTTGAGTTGTCAACTTAAAAAATCTTTGATGTTTTAAGAAAATATTATTTCTAATGTTTATACATTAAAAATAAAATAATTATATAGATTTGAAGCACCTATAACTCTTAACAATAGAAGTTATTTTTTAACTCTATTGCTAAGTTTAAATAAATTACTCTAAGCAATAGAGATTATACTTTTAGCTCTACTTATTTAAAAATAGATAAATAAATAATTGTACGCATTAGAGGTTACTTTTCTAGCTATAGTGCGAATGTATAATTCTAAACATTAGAAGCTATACTCTTAGCTCTATTTTTTCTAGAATAGATACTAAAAGTGATATTTGATGGTTGAAATCTATCACAGCTATAATATGTGCATAGATAATAGTGTTACTTCATACATTTTGGAACATATACACATACATGTAGGGTCTTTTGGTTGTCATGAATAAATGTTCTTACCTCCATATAGACATAGAATAGGTCCACTTAGTGCCTCTTGGTTGTTATGAGATGATTCTCTTACTTCCAAGTGAGGTTTAAGGTATGAAATTCACTTGGTTGCATAGAATAGGTCCACTTAGTGCCTCTTGGTTGTTATGAGATGATTCTCTTACTTCCAAGTGAGGTTTAAGGTATGAAGTAGGATTCACTTGGTTGTTATCGAGCTTATGCTCTTACCTCTAAGTGAATATGGTGGATTACCTATAGAATTCACTAGGTTGTGATCGAACGAAAGCTCTTACCTCCTAGTGAATATTAGTCATGCATAGTACTTGGGAGTCACATGGATGTTATCGAGTTCATGCTCTTACCTCTATGTTAATATAGAAATTAGAGACCTCAGTTATTTTAGGGTTGATTGGTTGTGTTTGAGTAGTAGCTCCTACCTCCAAGAGACATAGAGAGTGGAATGTGAGATGACTCCATCGCTCATCTAGGTTGTCTTTAGAAAACGATCTTTACCACCTAGTAGCCAAGAATGATATATCCATTGGTGATCTTCCCTAAAATATTATATTAACACTATTCATTCATCATTTTAATTTAGGAAACCATATCTATAACCTTTTATCTTTCTTATTGGACTATTATGATGAAAAAATTATAATCATAGTGTATCTATTGATTGTAGGATATATTTTGTTGAAGTCAAAAAGCATGGTGCGAGGAAAAGTGTGGTCGTATGTGGAGGAAAAAGAGAGAGGCAAAACAGTTTTGTTTTTGGAATGCAAACATTGTGGGCATAACGTGCCACACAACACAACTCGCATCAAAGAACATTTATTTGGTACTAGTCCCAATGTGAAAGAATGTGGAGCACCACCTAACAACATATGGGTCCATCCTACAGGGTATGTAAAGAAATGCAAACAGGCAGGACATAGAAGAAGTGAGTGTAGATCAAGAAGACATGAGAGCTAACCAAGGACCTTCAATGTGATAGATGGAAAAATGTAAACATATTTTCATGATAATGTATCTCACTGTAGCTCCATATTGAACTATATATCTCACTTTCTTGATTTAGTAGCAACAAAGTCAAGTATTAAAGAGAATTCGCATAAACATAAGTATTGAGGACATTGCTTGGAAATCAAATAGAAAGACATTGCTTGGCTCTCAACAAAGTCATCAATTAGCAACTCCAAAACAAATTCATTGCCATAAACATAGAGAGAGTACAATGCGTCTCAAAAAAGGACGGGATAAATTGCCATTAAAATTTTCAACTACAATCTACAATGTCTTTAAGAAATGGTGATATCCACCGCTTATTCAAGATCTACGTTCAATGCTGTCTCAAGTATATCCACCATTTCTTGAATATCTGCCTCGTGAGTGGGTCCTACGTCCTCAGGCAAGGGAGAGAGAGGACCGTACCGCGCTTCGTATCTAGTAAGTTTTCTCTTTAAAATAACTACTTCTTCTTCTTTGGATGCCAACTTCTCTTGTAGAGAGAAAATGCTCTCTCCTTAGCTGGCTAGTGTAGCCCCTTGATACACAATATTAACAATTTGTTCATGCTCATCTGGTAGGAGCACAACTGGCCTCTTTTGTGCAGGTGGATTTGCCTCCCCACGATGCGCTTGTGCCCTTTCTTTAGCTCTTCCAAGTCCGACACCAGCGTTGAAAGGATGGTCTGTCCAAAGGACGCGCTTCTTCATTATATCTTGCACAAAGACTTGCTGGACGAAGTACATGGCAACTTGATTATTGTTAGGTAGATTGTGCTCCTTTTGGATGAAGCGTAGGAGCAACACACGCGTGAGCCCTTTGTTTTGTAAATCTAAGATCTTCAATGGTGTCGTTGCCTTCGCACGACTTGACCTCCTGAATAGTACATCTTTCACAAAAAATGAGGGACAACACTCGCGTACGTCTTCCAATTTCATTGGTTTGCCCTCCCAACCTTCGGGCTCTATGGCCTCAACAAAGAATGAGGAGAGGTCTTGAGCCCTGTAACACATGCTCTCCTCTCTGAGGATGCGTTGAGACTCTTTGTGATCGAGCTCACCATCGACATTGGGAGGAGCATATGGGACTGCCATTTCCTGTCGAATCACACGATAATAAATAATTAGATCAAAAAAATAGATACACGCTGATTACAAAAATACAATTGATGGTACAATCAATGTTAACATTCACACAATTTTAAAATTCACATCTCTCTCATCAATTTGACAACATCAATGTAATAAAATAGCATGAAATTTCAAATCAATGGACATGAGAGAAGACAAAACTGTATCATTGCAAAGTATAGACACGTTTTCAAATTACAAGGTATGATTTGAAATTTCAATCCTTGGATGGCCTTAAGCATACACTATCTAGCAGTGTGCGACCAACAGGCTTAATGCCTTGTAGCATGCTAAGGAGATCATGTGAGGACTTGCAATGGGTGGGATTGGTAGATACACAAGTGTGCAGGACTTCCTCAAATCATCTGACAAAAGCGATATAATTAGTTTCATCATCCTAAGGTAAATATCTAAGGAGTTCTTGAATGTATTTACAAAGAGAGTAGATATCTTGGTTGCGCGTGAAGTCTGGAGGATTTTTCAATATACATTCGGGAGCCACCCACCAATATCGCTTGCTCCAGGCTTCCCTTGTCGATGGGAGAAGATCTGGCAACTTTAAAAATGTCTTCTTTGTGGGGAACAAGGTTACACTACCCCAATCACATACGCCTGCATATACTCCAGCCCATCCAAAATCCAATTACTCCCATGAACATCATTGTGAGTGATGTTATTTGCGTGCAAAAAAATGAAGGTTAAGAGCAATCCATTAATGATAGGCCATATATTCTTCTTGACACCCTCAACAGTCCCCTTGGTTCCTCTGAAACCCTTGTTCATGGCCACATTCTTCCCCTCCTTTTGGAGTCTCTCTAGCCAGTGGTCGAGGTTTCCACCATTCCACATCTTGAAGATGAGGGTGGACGCTTGCGTGGTGTGTCTTGCCAATCCCAGAGTAGCAATGATTCTACTATGAGTGATATTCATAATTGTGGCCTCATGCAGTGCTATGTCATTGGCACTCTTCTGGCCATCACCCTTGATTAGCTTGCCAGTGTAAAATTCATCTGTGAAGGTTTCATGGTTGACTTTCACCTTTGTGACCATGCAGTATCTACCTTCTCCAATGCTTGCCATTTGTGGAAATTCAATGCAAGCCATGTGATGACGAGGTTGCATGGGTCTAAATTTCCAATGTTGTGCGGCATTAGATCATTGCTAGAGATTGGTACTCCCAAAGCGGCAGGCACTTCGGGTACATCCTTGGGCTCTTCTTTGATCCTTGATCTCCTTCCTTCTTGCTTCATGCTTTTGTAGAGGACCTCTACTTCCTTCATGTGGTCCATAAAGCCATACCTCCATTTAACTTGCTTGTCAAGGGTTTCTGCAACTCTGCAAACTTGCCCTATGATTCGACTCACGTCGTGACCCAGCTCACCACCTGTAAGGACTTCAATCCAACCTGAAGCACCACAAAATTTTGCAACTAGTGCTGCGTATGTAGCACTACGTAACTCATTCAAAAATTATTTGTATGAGGATTCTTTCAAGACTTCCTGGAGACGATCACTTTGCAATCCATGCCCTATGATTCGACTCACATCGTGGCCAACTAACCACCTATAAGGACTTCAATCCAACCTGAAGCACCACAAAGTTTTTCAACTAGTGTTTCATATGTAGCACTACATAACTCATCCCAAAATGATTTGTATGAGGACTCTTGCAAGACTTCCTGCAGGCGATCACTTCGTAATCCATAAAGATGAGTGCATACAAATTCTTTGACATATTTGTGCTCAACTTTTGTTATCTTGCTTGTAGTACCCATGATGTGCGTAGAGCTAAAACAAAAATACAAAAAACTCAAAAATTCTCATCAGTATAAGTGACATGTAATACAACACATTCTAGTCATTCTTTACAACACAGCCATTGGGCAATCACCCTAAACCCTAAACCACAGGTCTACATGAATGTAATTTATGATTCCTATACACAAGAACATGCACACGATTATGCATGATGTTAATTATGATTTTGCATATCATAAAGAAATATGTTATGATTTTTCGAATCAAAAACCTCGCATGTATGAGACATTATCAATAGGAATGTGACAAAGTCATAGAAATATGCATTATTTTACAAATTACAAAGATTAATGTAAAATATGGTGTCACGTGTGTATCCTTCTCATTGTAAGGATCTAAGCAAGTCCTAAGCACCAGACGTAGAGGTTTTATTCTCGTTGTAAGAGCAAAGGATAAACATTCGATCCAGACACTGAGAACAATTACACTATAAAAAACAGTAGCTCATCAGATAATGTTTTTTTTCACGAAATTTGTCTGAGAGAAACGCCTCCCATTTTAAGAACTGAAGATCGTGATGTGGGGAGTAGTTTAGAGATTACACTTTTCTCATTATACAGATCTACAATGTAGATCTACGAATCATGTGGTCCATGACTACGTATATTGAAAAGTGTATAGCTTAAACACTAGGTTGGTGATGGGACACTTTTATGTCCTGGGACACTTTTATGTCCTCTTAAGTGACCATTTTCCTTGAATTATGTCAAGAGTTTCAAAATGGATTTTGAGGTGCTATCCATCTAGAAAGTTGTCTCATGAGCTGAAAAAAACTCGACATTTTTTTGGAATATCAATTCCATCTTTAACCTTGTCCTTGCACAACATTTCACAACCTAAACTGTGTGAAAAAACGGGTCCTGCTTTTGGCTTTTTTCAACTTTTTGCAATTATACCACTCTAGAATTCATGTTTGTGAGGTCTATAATGCTAGAGAACTATCTTTAGTAGTCCTCAACATGTCCTGATGCTTCTAGGGAGAAATAAATATTAAAGTTGTAAGTTATGACCAAACTACAAAAATTGTCAAATCCTATTTTTTAGCCAATTTTAGCTCTTCTATGATTTTTTTGGTGGATTTCATGATATCCAAATGCATTTTTTATTTTCTATGTCGCATATTGTAACATAAAGCTAATATTCCTTGAGTTTTGGGGCACCTAATACCCTATTTTTCATAGTATACAAGGATGGTTGGTTTTTTCAATTATAGAAGAAAATGAAACATTCTAGTATATCAAGTATAGCTTTTTCAATATTGTTAGTTTCTTGTGACAACTACATGCATTTTGTAGGTAGTAACCATATCTAGTCATAAGGATCAAATTTGGCTAGATATTGAATAGTTTCTATGGGATTCTACAACTCATAATGTTGAACCCAGTTTTTTCATGTTTGCTGTATTTAGCACTTCATCTTTGTCCCCAAGATTCCCCATGGTAAGAGATGTAGTATTCTTTTGACATGCTCCATGGCTCCTTATGAACATAAAGGACAATAGGAAACTAAGAAAACATGCATATATTATTTGTATTGAGCGTGGCTATAGAAACTTTGATGATAGGTTTGCAGAATGGTAAAAATTCAACTTTTTTGTACCTATTTATTTTGGCAAAACAAAAAATAGTGAGTGAGAAGCAATCATATGTTCTGATCACCAACCCATTGAAGTTAACTAGGGAATTTATCTCAAGTCCTACAAAATTCCCTAATCTTATTTTTATGCAACAAAACGTAAGAAATGACTGTTTTGATGAAAATGCACTGGTCCATCAACTTTGGAGGCTTGGTGTGACCAAAAGATGAGAAATTTTACAAGTTTATGATTTTTTCCATGTGTAGTAGGCCTTGAACTATAACCTCATGAAAGGATTTTACAAAATGAGTGGATCTACTATGATTTTGGAGGTTTTTTTCAAAACCCTGAAAGGACACTTTTATGTCCTGTTAGGTTACCAACCTAGTGTTAAAGACTCAGTAGATAAAAACAAAATTTTGCACAGATCATGTCTAGGAGTATCTTCTTCCGTTGTAAGAACCAAGGCTCAGACGCAGGAAGACGTATGTTTTTTGTAAGCTCACGTTTCATTGGAGCTTATTTTACCTAAAGCATCGTACAAAGTAAGAGTGTTGTGAGACATATTAAACAAATGCACATGCTATCTAGTGGTCTCCTAAAACACTGTACAAAGTATGAGTGCCGACAAGCATATCAAAAGAATGTACGGTGTTATCTAAATTCTTAAAACATTGACTCAAGTAAGAGTGCTGCAAATCATATCAGAACAAGAGTCAATGTTTTCTTTAAAAAAATAGATTATTATGCAAGTAAGATATAAAATCACACAAGCCATAGTAATTTCTATATCCTAAATTTTAAACTGTTATGTGACTAAGAGGGCCCGAAGGCGTATCAGAGACACATACAGTAATATAATCACATGAAAGTAAAATTTAAATTATTTTTTATAAAAACACAAATTTGAAGAGAAAAGATGCTTACCAGTATGCAAAGCTGACCTGCTCGAGAGCATGAGGTCGAAATCGATCGAAAAACGTATCGAACAATGACTCGTGTTTTCATATATAGATATAGCATATAGATTGATATTGTATCGATTGATATTTTATCAATTGATACAATATCGGTTGATAGCTTATCAATCGATAGATTATAAATTATTCAAAAATACCACGTATTTTACGATAATACACGAATAATGACGAGTTATTCGATATAAATTTCATTATTCAATCGAATAAATGCAACGCAGGCTACAACAAGGGAGGAGAAGTGTCTCCAATGGGGTGTTTCTTGCTTGCATAGGATGCAGGAGTAGCACCCACACAGTCCTTGGTTGGAGGAGCAGTTGGAGCACGCTCAGTGGACCCAGGTGGGTGACAAAATTACTGGGGAATTCTTTGAGACACTGGGACCTCGTCATACACATAAAAATGCCAGCCAGTTGAGAAGACCCGATGGGTCAGTTGCTTCAGGGCCAAAGGATATGCATGCAATTTCTACTGACTTTTACCATGACTTGTTGTCAGTAAAGCCTCAGCCAAAGCATCAAGATGCATTTAGAGAGCAGATTTAGGCACAAATGCCAGAGGAGATGTGCCAGAGACTTGAGCTACCACTTCAGCTAGAGGAGCTCCATGAGGCCCTCAAAGAAATTCACCAAGGTAGTTATCTTGGTGAGGATGGTTTGACCCCCAATTTTTTCTTGGAGTACTGGGACTTTCTTGGTTGAGACCTTTATAGCACTTTCAAGTACATATTGCATACAAAAAAGATGCCTGATAGCATGAGTGAGGGATTGATCTACCTCATTCCCAAGGAGGGTGGCTCCTTGGATGAGATTCAACAATGGCTACCCATCACCATACTCAACTTAGCCTACAAAGTTCTAGACAAGGCTCTAAGTACTTGGAGGACCAGGAAGCCAACCTAAATAGGTGTGAGTAGACTCTAGAGACTTTCTTCTGTGCATTAGGTACACTGTTCAATTAGAGAAAGTCAGTGGCTTTCTGGGTTGGTAGTGCTCCTATGTTTGGTTGGTTACGAGGTGATGGTTTTAGATGGATTCCCCCTGGGACTGCAGTTTTCTACTTCGACTGCCACTTCGGTGGCCTGGACTTGTCTCTTGAGTAGTAGATTGCTCCCCTCCTCCTATCCATCAAGAGGAAGTTGTTATATTGTAGTTCTACACGAGTGTCTTTGGCGAAGTTAGAGTTTTAGGGGTGAACCAGGTGTTTTTGGATACTATGTGGTACATTACATCTTGTTGGATCTTTTCAAGCTCTTGCATCAGCCAGGTAGAGAGGCTGATCAGGAACTTTCTTTGGTTGGGGAGTGATACACAGCTACCTTGGGCCAGACTAGTCTGGCAGGTCATCACTCTACCATGTTCTCAAGGGGGGTTGGGGATCATAGACCCAGCACAGCAGAATGGATCCCTGCTTGGGAAGTTTGATGTCAAAGGACTGCTTCTAGGGGAGGATCCCTCGAAGGATTTTTTGTTTTAGTAGCTTAGAGCTAGAGTGCCTCATACAAAAGGCCCTTGGAGTCCTTCCATCAAATGGATCTTTACAGAGATGCACTAAGTTGGTCTGAATAGGAGACAGGAAGATCGTTTTGTTGCAAGCCTCCTTCACTCTTGGGAGAAGTTGCAGAGTGGCCTAGAGTAGCACCATCCCACTTGCACGGAGAAGCACTTGAGACAACCCCTTATTTGGAACCCCATGGTTAGCACTCAGAGAGGCCACTTGATTGGTAGTAGTCCTCATGCACCTTCGGGTGTAAGTCCTTCCTTTTACCATTGGATACAATCAATTTATTTGCTTCTTGTACGATAGAGCATTCTCAAACACTTCACAATTCTTGGACTTCTAGATTTGCTTTAAAAAGTAGAATCTTACAATCTGATTGCATACTAGAAGAACTTGACCTTTCATCACCCTCCCTCCAAGGAACATGTCGTTCTTAAAGAACCCTATTTTGAATCCACTTGCACATTTTTCTTGCTAGGACATGAGAACACCTTGAATAGGTGTGGGAGGTCCGCACAAGACTTTTTGCAACCCAAACATCTATTTGAGCCAATCCTGTTGGCATAAATCTTTGCTCCTCTCAGTGAAGCCCCCCGTAATACCTTTCATGTAAAGAGCTTCATTGTGCCAATGGCCACTGTGGAAACCACACGTAGTTCAAAATTTCCACCCATCTTGTCTCCATCCATTAATTACTCAATTGATTTTTTAGGGGTGGGGACCAATCAAGCAATACCATAAGAGTGAGGTACACATCCTTGGTTTTTAGTTTACAAACTTGTTTGTTCTTGGGGCAGCGCCATGCTTTCTTCTCCTGCTTGGAATTAAGCATCGACATACAATAGTTGTTTGGCCCTTCCAAAACTCTAATGGCTTTTACTCTTTCTATCCCACTAAGATTGAACTAGCGAGCTAGGTAGTCCATCACTTTCCACCTCTTGTTATTGTTATCCTAGAATTAGGTTAGATGTCTGAGTTCTTTATTGTTCATCTTGCTAGTTGTTGTATCTTTCGAAAATGGGTTAGATGGTGTGTTTATAGCTTTAGATAGCCAAGGGTATCATTCATCAATGAATTTTTTAAAATACCTGGTTAGGTCACCCCACTCCAATGCTTTCAAAGATCTAGTACATTTTCACACCATGTCACCCGTTGTTCCTCCAAGTCTAATTCTGGCCCACCAAGGGGCGAATAGCTTATCATCACCTCTAGGCCTTCCATTAGCCACCTTGAGAGAATACATTTTCCTTGATATTCATGTACTTTGTCATAATAGCCCATGCTTGGTCTTGCTAACATATTGGCGTTAGAAATTTGGCACACTATGTCAGTGCATGGATAACAAGATTGACAATACCTATGTCTCTTTGCACCACTAGTATTGCGATAGATTCCCAATGGCGTCATGTCTTTGGTGTTGTTTTTCCACAGGAATATTTGTGCCAATTTTAAGAAATCCTTCCAATTTCACTTGGATAACTTGAGAAGCCGAATAGTCAAGGCTAAGTAAGAGAGAATAAACAAATTGATCAGTTTCACCCTGCTTGGGAAGGGAAGCAACACATACTCCCAACTTTGCATCTTTCTCCTTACCTTGTCCACAACCCATTAGAAATTGGAGTATTTGCTTGTGTGTGGCCTCAACCCCCAGTGGAGCACCTAGGTGACAAGAATCTTACCTTTTGAAACTATCTTACCGGTCCACATAGAAGGATTGAAAGAGTCGTTTTCAGACAATGAGATCAATCTTAATTTTTCAGTCATTTCAACCTAAAGGCTATAGAAAATGTTTGCACAATCTCTAGAGATTTTTTAAATGTTTTTTGGCGAGCTATGAGGAAGAGTAAGGAGTCATCTGCAAAAAGCTTTGCTAGGTGTTAATCATTGTTTCGCAAGGATAGTCCTTTGATCTTCTCTCTCATAGCATTTTCTTCAAGCATTAAGACCAACAAATGTGAGCGGATGGAAAAAAAGTAGCAAGTGCCCACAATTTTGAATGCACCCAAAATTTTGTAATTAAAGAAGAGCTCAAAATGGATTTCCAACATCGAGGGCGAAAGCTAACCAACACATCCATGGCCCAAAGCCCAAAGCCTTCATGGCATCCTCAATGAATGACCATGTAATCCTGTCACATAGGATTTATACAGATCCAGTTGGAGCAAGACACACTCCTGCTTGGTGAATGATGCGTATTCTATATTGACCATTGTTGTCAATATGTTATCATATATTGACCTTCCTTTGAAGAAACTGTGTTAGTGAGGAGTAATAATTTTATCCAAAATGGGAGAAATCCTTAGGGCTTGGTGAATGATGTGTATTCTATTTTTCTAGGCTATAGATTTGGCTATAATTTTGCAAGCCATTGACATCATGGTTATGGGCCACCAATGTTTCAATGGAGAGTGGCTCCACAGTGATGATGTACATATTTGCCTATTGTGCAACTAACCCTTTTTAGGGAGGAGTTTCTTGTCCAATTTTCTCTTCAGAAAATTTCTCACAATGCAAATAGACTTAGGGTGCAAGAATTTGACCTTGTAACTTTAGTAATAGACTAGGAACAATTTCTTGCAATTTCAATAATAGATCATCCCTACTTAGGTAGATAGGTGCAATGTCTGCAAAAGACTTTTTCCCAACTATATAGAAGTTTTTCTCTCTACGCTTTTTGAGGGGAATATATTTTTAACCTAGTTTCCCATTTTGATCATATTCTCTTAGGTGTTGTGAAAACAATAAAATGATACGCTCTAAGCCAGGCAAGGCGATACCCCTGCTAGAATTTTCTCAACCTTCACAAGTTGGGATGCTCATAGGAAGGGGATGCGAGCTTGATGCTACATGGATATGGCAGGGTAGGGCTAGAGCTACTCAGGCAGGAGGTATAGGACTCCACCTTTTGGGGGGGTGGGTTGGGGGCTACCCTCCCCGTGCTCTTGAATTTGTCCCCTCTACTCGATCATTGTCACTCTTTTGGAGACAAAGAGAGGGACATCCTCAAAGGTTATATATATATATGGACACAGACACAAACACAAAATTATCATCCTCAAAGGTTATAGCATGACCTATGGTACCAAATCAAGCATGTCAAATGCTCTATATTGAGTTTATCAATAATTCTTGATGCTTGAGGATTGTGGATATAAGGGTGGAAATCAAGCATCCATAAAGTAGAAAGCTCAAATGTGATCAAAGCTGAGGACTAAAGTAGGGCAAGAAACTAAGACCATTGAACCTGCAAGGGGCATAGTGTGAAAAAATGCAGAGCACCTCCCAAATTCCACAATGGATGTCTCACATCTAAATGACTGGGAGCTAAGTTTTATCATTGATCTGGTGAAAAATGTGGATGGAGAGAGAGGTTCAAGAATCTATAGGTAAGTTCAGTAATCATCTCTCAAAGTTTAGCATGCTTTTGCAATTGATGGTAGTGTGGTATTATGCATTGTTATCAGTTTTAAGAACTCTACTATTTGAGCTTGCTATTTGAACTCTTTAATCATCACCATAACATAGCATGATTGAGGCTATTATGATTAAATCTTACACTCCTAGATCATTATTCATCACCAAACCATTAGTAAGGATATGGAGAGAACAAGGAAGTTTAATGTATCCTGTCTATGGAGAATTTTTATCTTGGTATGAGAATACAAACTCCAAAGGCATGGATCTCCTTTTATTGTAGTGCATTGTGGTGATGCGACGATAATAGGTTCACTCCAATTTCCTCCTTGCGAGCTTATTCAGCCCTAAGTTTTGTAGAATTTCATTATGTTTGGTCCTACCCATGAAGTTATAACTCTATCTCTTATTCAAGAAGGATTACAAGTTTGCATTTTGTTCTCTCTCTCTCTCTCTCTCTCTCTCTCTCTCTCTCTCTCTAACACACACACGCATGCATGCACATGCACATACAGAGAAAATAGAGAATTAATGAGAACATTGAATGCCCACAAGTCGTTGATGCACGGTTTCTCTTACTATCAATTTCATGTTCACATAGCTATATTAGTAGATCAAGATCCATATTATTTTATACACATAATTACCTCGTGTTCTCTTGGATCCTATGGCGTAGAATTTTGTAGTTATGTTGTCAACTGTGAGTGGGCTAGGGTAGCAATGGGTAGAGATGCAAGCGTTTTGGTGGGCAAATTTTAAGTGTTGTAACCACTTGGGGTAGCATTGTGTCTAATTTCAAGCTATAATTACTTGTGCACTCTCTTCTTAAAAATATATATACAAAGTAAACTAGAGGAAATGAATGACTCTTAGTATTTTTTTTCAAACAAAGATATGTAGAAAAATAAGGTCAAAGAGCCTATGCCTATGCTTGGCATTACTAGAGCCCCCTACAATGAACACACATGGTGCATCTAACACATAAGTAAGCAAAAAGTTGGGCTAGCAAGCATTTTTAGAGTTAATTACTTCAAAACATAGTCGAGGAAATTTTCAATGGAACTTTATACAGGGGATGTGTCTTACTCTGTAAAGAAAAATGTATTATGTGAACATCCCATTTTTCTTTAAAGGATGTGTGTGTGTATGTGTCACACACAGACACACGTGCACACACACACACACACACACACACACAAACTCATGCATGCACATTATGACAATAGTGAATACCATTTCTTGGCTATATCAAGTAGAAACACTCTTGGAATATTATGTGATATGCAAGTATAGAAGTCCTCACTAACTATGTACCACGCATACCAAGTTTATACATCCTAGCTAGATGTTGGAGTTTGTATAAACTTGTTGGCACACATGATGGCCTCAAGCCAAAAAGAATGTGGCAAAGCTTGACTTTTGAACATACATCATGAGGCCAAAAAAGAATGCGGAAAAGCTTGACTTTTGACCATACATCGTGCCAATTTTCTAAGTGGCCTGTTTTTCCTCTCAGTAACACAATTTTGCTGAGGTATATAAGGCACTGTACATTGATGTTTTATCCCATGACTAGCCAAAAATGCATTGAATTCATGAGACATATAATCCCCCCCTCGAGCTACATTTCGAGACATTTTCAGCCATAGCCATAATTTACCCATGCATGCCTGGAGAAATTATCAATGAAAATCATGAAGTAAAGGTAATTGCCCAAGGACGGAGTTTGCATGGGCCCACAAACATCACTATACACAAGCTGCAACCTGCATGTGGCCCAAACTGAACCATCCTTTCGAAACTTAGAACCTGCTATCTCTACGAAGCATATATCAACATATATATCCCTGGCAATAGGCATCTTTGACTGACAAGGCGTGTCAGTCACATACATCTCCTGACTGTCCGCAAAAGACGCATCAACCTGTCGTGCAACCTCAAGCCATTAGTGCTCGAATCCGGCTACCTAGCTCATAGCCACACAAGCATAAATCACAATACTCACTCCTGTGAGTGTGCCAAGATAACTGTACGCCCACACTAGGCGGTATCAATGCATACACACGCACAAGAGCTCCCGCAATGTCAATACAAGCCTCGCGTGCTCTAGTATCACACTGCAATCTGTGAGCTAATCACCAAGCCCACACTGTACGGTATCAATGTATACACACGTACAAATCTCCCACCTACAGAGAACACCGCACGCAAATGCTGAGTGCAACCCGCAATCTCTACCTAGATCGCATAAATGATTCGCATAAAACTCCTGGGAAAATTTCGCCAGAGTTTCGTCAGTAAAACGGCCACAAAACCAGTAACCAAATTGATTGCACGGTCAAAACAATGAGCAACCAAAGCGCATCAAACCGCACTCCAAATGCATGTATCAATCTCCACACTTTGCATACATCATTGCAAACACCTGCAAATCTAGTACACAAATATCTGCTCTACCTGTGACTGCCAAAAAACATGCTCGAGGCATACATTGCCGAGCTCAAAATGCAATCACATTAGTCTCCCTGAGCATCAAACCACATAAGGCATACATCGTATCCTCCCACCTATGAGGAAAACTTGCAGCAAATATCACTCTCACATCTGAGAGCAAACCATGTGTGGAATCCTCGACACACAATAAACAACTGCTGCTGCAAAAAATTCAACGTTCAGAATTTTAAAATTCTGATATGACGAGCGCGTCCGGAGCATGCCAAAACCCAAGGTAGACTCCTGGATCACATGTATCCGAGTCCGGGTGTAAAAGCTATGGCAAAAAATGTTGTTTTCGGTCCAAAAACGTAGCAAAAACTTGCTACTGCTGCAGAAATTTCAGAGGTCAAAATTAGCTCAAATAGACATCACCATTGCGTCCGGAACGTGCCAAAACCCCAGGTTACACCTTAACCTTGCATATATCGCATTCCGTATGCAAAAGTTATGCAAAAAATACTGTTTTTGAGGCCCGAAAAATGACCTGCGGAAATGAAAATCTGCATTTTTTCTGCAAGTATGACTGCAAATAACCATACACACTTGCAATACACTCTTCTCTCAAGCTTGAGAATGCCCCTCAAGCTTCCATGAGCACAGATCTGGTGGTTGCTCACCGATCTCAAGCTTCCACCGAAAGCGAGTTCACCATAGCCGAAAGCTCGATCACTCCTCTATAGCACTCCATCTGTCGCGAAGGCAAAGCTCTGATACCAATTGAAGGGGATCAGGGAGCACCACAGATGGAGAGTGAGAGAGAGAGAAGGAGACACACACACAATGTGGGGGGGGAGACTCCAAAGAATGAGTAGCCCCCTATACACTTATGCTATGTATAAGGTATACAAGTCAGTGGGCGCCCAGACTCTGGGCGGTCGGGCAAGGCACAGACGCCTGTACCCCAACAAATATAGCCTTCACAAACATGTTTGACAGGTGCTTCAAGAGGCGGAAAAGAAGCAACCATATCAGATTTCTGCATACGCAGCAAACTGGCAAAATTTAGATGACCAAAACGTGCATGCCAAAGTTTTGCATGTGAAATAGCATGTGAAATAGCCCTTGAATCTGCAACTGCATTTGCAAAATTTTATCCACACTCATCATACAAAGTGATGTTATATAGCCCACGGCACAAAAGCCCAGATGCAACGATTTTATCACCAAAACTGAGATCATGAACTTTACACCTGTCATCCACAAATTTGACTACAAGTCCAAGTCTAGCAAGTGCACATACAGAAAACACTACAAGAGGCTATTCATATTAGCGACGCTCACACAGCGAAGCTCAAAAAAAAAATTCCCGGTGTCGCTATGAGCGTCGCAAATTTACTTGTACATTTGCGACGCTCATAGCCACGCTGGCTGGACTAAAAAAAATAAGAGAGAGCACCCAAAAACTCAGATCTCAGATCTGAGTTTTTCGGCGCCCTCAAGCAAGGAGCAGGTAACGCTCTCCCTCTCTCTCTCTCTCTCTCTCTCTCTCTCTCTCTCTCTCTCTCTTTCTTCTCCACACACACACACACACACACGAGGAGAGGAAGGAGAGCCAGGTATGCTCCTTCCCTCTCCTCACTCTCATGTTCCCTTCCCCTCTTTCTCTCTCCCTCTCTCTCTTTCTCTCTCACACACACACACACACACACACATAGTTTTTTTTTTTGAGAGAGAGAGAGAGAGAGAGAGAGAGAGAGAGAGAGAGAAAGAGTACAAACATAAACAAAAACGCACACACACATACATAAACAAAGAATGCACACACATTGAGAGAGGAAAAGAGAGAGAGAGCATGCATAAACAAAAAACGCACACATTGAGAGAGGAAAAGAGAGAGAGAACATGCATAAACAAAAAACCGAACATTGAGAGAGGAAAAGAGAGAGAAAACATGCATAAACAAAAAAACGCACACACATTGAGAGAGAAAGAGAGAGAAACTAATTTAACGTCGTAGGAAACTAATTAAAATTAAAAGACCTAAAGATCTAGCCGACGCGGAGTTGAACTCAAGACCTATTATTCAAGAGGGAAATGGCATAACCAATCTATCATACTTGGCATGGGTGATAGAAAGGTTATACCATTTATCTCTTTTTATTGGCACACACATCCACACACGCGCACACACACAAGAAGAAGAGAGTTATAACGTCGTAGGAAACTATCCTAAAAGACGTTAAAGATTAGGTTAGATGTAGACTTACGTTAAATTAGATTTAGGTTTATTTAAGTTAAATTAGATTAGATTTAGGTTTATTTTTAGTTAGATTTACCTTTATTTACGCTAGATTTAGATTTTTGTTATATTAGATTAGATTTAGGTCTCCATAGACTGTGATGCCTGCATGAAGCGGGTGAAGAAAGCCCTCAATGGAATATAGGGTATTGTTGCCTTCACTCATGGTGGGTCCGTCGATCCAAAAGTACTCGTGAAATGTCTTCAGAAGATAGGGAAGAAGGTGGATCTTCAGGGCGGCAAGAGTCACTACATCCCCGACAATGACCATCTAGACAACCTCTAGTCATTCAACAGCAACTTCAAAGTTAGTAACAAGAGCAAGAACGGTCCAAAGGGCCAATTGCTATCGTCAGATGTGGATGGAGATGAGGCAGCGTCACCGCCGGAAGTCAACTCTCACATCTTTAGTGATGAGAATGCCAACTCTTGCCGACTTATGTGAAAAATTATGTGTTAAATCAATTTTAAGGTTCTTATAATCCCTGTTAGTTTAGTTCTTTGTTTTTAATATAACATAATTTACGTTGGATTTAGATTTATGTTATATTAGATTAGACTTAGGTTTATTTAGGTTTACCCACACACACACACACACACACACACACACACACACAAGAAGAAGAGAGTTTTAACGTCGTAGGAAACTATCCCAAAAGACGTTAAAGATTAGGTTAGATGTAGACTTACGTTAAATTAGATTTAGGTTTATTTTTAGTTAGATTTACGTTTATTTACGTTAGATCGAGTCCACGCAAGAATTACTTACGGTTTAGGGTTTAGAGTTAGACGAACAGTGAAAAGATCTACTGTGAAAAGATGTTAAGATGTTGTGAAGTGCTACAGCTAGAGAAGAGGCAAAGGGGTTTTGTGCACTACATGCAGTATCATGTAGACGTGGGTGTGTAGATTTCTTGTACCCACAAATATAGGTATTGACCAATAAAGACGAGATTATAACCCGGTGGTTCTGATCTCCGTGCACCTCTAGACCGAGGTGTGCGGGGATTGGACATGACTAGAGAATGTGAGGTAGAGAGAGAGAGAGAGAGAGAGAGAGAGAGAGAGAGAGAGAGAGAGAGAGATAAGACGAAGAATGCCAATAGAATATTAAATTTGTTGTCCAGGTTATAAGATTTTTATCCTCATTATGAGTAGTGACGAGGATGTGGGACCGTCCAACCGAAACACCTATCTCTCAACGAGGGTCTTATGTCCTTGTAATCAATGCAAGCATGCTGTGCGACGGACAAGACGTGTTTCTTTGCAGCACGTTAACGAATTTGGCGAGTTCGATCCATCTATTATAGATCGAGTTGTTGCTAATTATAACTCGTCGGACTCTGACGCTGGCCAACAAGCAGCAATCTTGCAACCCAATAGACGTGTTCGCAGGCGCTTTGGTCAAGCATCATATGTGAGGCCACAAGATGTAGCCTCTGACAGCTCGGGGGATGATCATGCAGAGCACATTCCCAACGAGGCAATGTTTGAGCCCGAGATTGATGAAATGATCGAGACGATCATGGATTCAGAAAGGCTTATCTATGATGATATGAAAAGTGAAGCCGATACGCCATTGTATAATGGAGCACGTATGTCTAGATTGAAAGCACTCCTGGTTCTTCTCAACATGCAGGCAAAGTTTAGATGGAGTGACACTAGCGTCACAACGCTTTTCAGGTGATCTATTACAATTAGTTTACTTTAATAAAACTCTAAATGTATAATGATCTGATAGATTTTTACACGACTGTATCGTATTTTTATGTTGTGTAGATTTCTTAAAGAGCACATACTACCAGCTGACAATGTGATGCCAGATTTCCGAGATGAAACAAGAAAGATTTTACGAAACTTGGGAATGGATTACAATTCTATCCACGCTTGTCCTAATGACTGCATTCTTTTCAGAGGGGAATACATAGACATGGAGAAGTGTCCGAAATGTGATTCCGAAAGATATCCAGTAGATCTCCACGGGACAAAAATTCCACAAAAGGTTTTGCGACATTTTCCTCTGCTTCCTCGCATCAAGCATTTCTTCGAATGTAAGTCCATGGCCGCCCTAGCATCATGGCATGAGGAGAATAAATCTTCGGATGGTGTGCTACGAATTCCTGCAGATTGCATAGCCTGGATAAATATAGATGGAACATGGTCATATTTTTCCAGGGAAGCTCGAAATTTGTGCTTAGGCCTGGCTATGGATGGCGTAAATCCATTTGGTCAAAGATCAACATCTTACAGTGTATGGCCCGTTGTCATCGTCAACTACAACATTTCCCCGTGGTTGACTATGAAGAAGGGGCACCTATGGCTAAGCTTTATTGTGCCAGGGCGATATAAAGTGGAGAATATGGATGTGTATCTTCGTCCACTATTGGAAGAGCTACAACAATTGTGGATTGGCATAGAGGTGGTGGATATGAGCCGGCACACAGGACGACGGAATGCTTTGATCAGAGGCATTCTAATGTGGACCATGCATGACTATCCCGGGCTAACAGAATGCTCAGCTGATCTATTGACACTCCTCACTTAGACACTGTAAATCTTGTTTTTTCCCATAGTTGATCTATTATCATGTGTATACATGCAGGGCTTCAAACAAGCGGATACAGAGCATGTGTCACATGTGGACCTAGACTGAATGCACGTAGGGCGCCCTCACTGAAGAAGCAAATCTACGAAGGTCATCAAGCGTATCTTCCAGAGAATCATGTGTTACGCGATGGCTTTTTGGGAAGAGAGCCACCAAGGATGTCTACACAAGCATGGTTAGAGCAGAAGGAGATGTGCGATGACGGATTGCCTCCAGGGATGAAGAGACTATCTCTATGGTACGAGTTACCATACTGGCCCCGACTCATGATCAATCACTTGCTCGATCCAATGCACATATTCAAGAATGTGGGTAATCTACTATGGGACCATCTGACCGGCAAGAAAGATACTTTGGGAGCCAGAGTTGACCTTAGAATTGTGGATCGTATGGAGCAATATTGGCCGCAAACAGCGTCTGATGGATCGATAAAACTCCCTAAAGCACCATGGATTTTCACAGGAGCCCCAGAACGCAAAGTAAAAGAGACCATTCGATCTTTGCGGACCCCCACTGGCGTAATGCACTCACTCCGAATGTGTTTTACTAAAGAAGGAAAGCTTACCGGTTTGAAGTCACACGATTGGCATAAAATGTGTCAGGTACGTTCATAGTGGACGTTAATATCATTGCATAAAATGTGGACTTTAATATCATTGCTGCACATACTTTACAGTTTATTTTACCGGTTGCCATTGAGGGATGTTTGTCTCTCGACATCCGTAACACAATCTACAAACTTGCAAAGCTGGTGCAATGGATCTCACAAAAGGAGATCAACGTAGACTCCATACCATTCGCCAAACTAAATGCTGCGGAGCTTGTGTGCATGTTTGAGAATCATTTTCCTACTACCATGCTAACCATTCAGGTGCATCTTCTTGTTCACATAGTTGATGAGGTGGAAATAGCTGGCACAGTTCATTCCAGATGGATGTTCTTCTTAGAACGTTTCATGAAAACGCTTAAGGGATATGTGCGTCAAAAGGCACGTCCGGAGGGTAGCATGGCAGAAGGTTGGTTGGTATCAGAGTCCCTAGTGTACATTGGAGAGTGGCTAGACGGATTTGAAAAAGCCCGCGACACGCTATGGCGAACCATAGATGATGAGCGTATATCTAGGATTGTCATGTGCAATCTCGGTGTTGAGAAGAAGATGACGGAAGATCTAAAGGCTAAAATCAACCGATTTTGCATGCTTCACAATCCAGTGATGCAAAAGTGGATTTCACAATATGAGGATGCAAAGCAAGAGCGACAAAGGGCACGAATCGAGTGGAGACGGGGAAGATGACCACCGATGCACTATCCGACGGGTCTAGAGAGCCTACCAACATTCATGAGCTTAAGATGGTTGCACAACCAATTGAAAAGTGCACAACAATGCGGTGACGAACTGACTGAGGAAGAGTGGGAGTACTCTCGGGGTTGCGCGACCAAGGTAAGTTTGCAATGTACGACTAGGTAGTGACTTTATTTCTAAACGTTTGAAAGGCCACTCATAATCTTTGTTCGTTGTAGTATAAGTCATACACAGCAGCATGGTGTAAAGGTCGACATTTTCGGGTGGAATGGATCGACAAAAAGCGTTTTACTCAAGATTGTGGAATCATGGCAAAATTTGAACAGTCTAGTCGACGACGTTCCTCTGATGCAGATCTTGTAGTGGCGGAACTCACTTACTTCGGCACGCTACAAGAGATTTTGAGGATCGATTACAGAGGATTTTTTGTCGACTTGTTCGACGTGCAATGGTTCAAGATAATCATGGAGGGTCGCAACGCTACTGTGCGTAGAGGAGAGTCTGGTTTTCTTGAGGTGGATTCTACTAAGAAATGGATTGACCTAAGAGACACTTTCGTACTACCCGAGCATTGTGAACAAGTAAGTATGTAAATAGTTAACATCCCCCTTTTACAAATTATGTGCTTGAAAGATCTCAAGTAAGTTATGTGGCTCTGGCAAGTAATATTTCATCCTACAAAGTCTACATTAAACTGGTGGTACGTCATAGAGGTAGCCCCTCGTAGTGCAAGGACGTATGAAGGCTACCATGTGCCAATCACAAAGGCATCAATGGAGGAGATCAGAGAAGATGCTCAATCAGAAGCCGCTGCGGTGGTGCCAGACGAGCATCAAGATGCTACTACTCTATATGGGGTGCATGCAGAGGAGCTACAAAATGAAACAGAGGATATGTGTTTAAACCGAGAGCTCTATATAGATATAGGAAGTTATGCTGAGTTATGCGAGGATGAGAGAGAGATCTCTTAAAGCCACAAATATTGTATTTGAACAATTTTGCTCCGTGTTGTAAAAGCTCTGGCTCTCTAAGTACTTTCCATGGTGTATAACGCTCTTTTCTACTCGCGCTCACATCTTTTGATTGAAAATTCTGAGTTTTCGACTTGCCTCTTCTATCACTCAATTCATTGCGTCATTGTATTTATATGCGTCATTACGTCATTGTATTTAATGGTCTTTGCATCATTGTCTACTCTATTCATTCAATATTAAGTTTAAATATTAGTGTGTTTAATGCAGGTATGGATGATGAGGAGTTTCTTTCTTCTTTGTCACCGCAGCAGAGACAGTGGTACATGGAGCGTCATCGCTCTGGCGCATCATCGCGCGTTCCTACTCCATCCGCATCTCCCTCTCTTTCGGAGAATTCGGCGCGCTCCGAAGCTTCGGCGTGGACGAGACGATCTTCACACTCGGCTAGACACCGGCGCTCTAGTGGTGGCGGTGGCGGTTGTTGTGGGAATTCCGCCGCCGATGCCTCCACACCGCCTCGTGTTCGACGAGTCTCTTTACCCTCCCCTTCTTTGCCCGCCCCCACACCAGCCACAGCATCGCCATCTACGCCAGGTTTTGCGCGGCTGACTGTTTCTAGCAGCTACACACCTCTACCTACTCCGCCAGGAGCCACCCCACTCGACACTCCTTGCTTCGGGGCCCAGACACCGGTGGAGACACTTGAGGTCCGTACCCCCATCGACACGCCGCTAGAGACCCCTGCCGGGACACCCAGGTTCACGCGTCACCGGCCAGAGGGCTTGCCTTACTCCGTCGACTTCAGCGGCGGCATCATCATGGATGATGACGGCAAGAAGGTGATCTCGCGCATGCGTGGTCTTTGCTCTCAGCTGTTTAGACACTACATACTAAACAAATGGAGTGAAGTACCAAGTGATTTAAAAAACACAGTCATCAGCATACTTCATGATGTGTTTCCCATTCCAACACGGGATCAGCGCTTCAATGAAGACCTCATGAAGATTCGAATGCGCGAATACTACAAACACAAGCGTTCCGAAGTGCAAAAAGCAATCAAGCATGGGTGGAACAGGCCAGATTGGCTGGCCAAAGAAGATTGGAAGAATGCGAAGAAAGCAGCTCGCGAGAATCCCGATAAGTGGAAGCAACAAAAGGATGCAGCTAGAGCGCGAGTAGAGGCAGGGAGCTCGCACCACTTGGGGAGCGGTGGATGGGCATCATTTGAGGCCGATTTTGTAAGCGTTTTTGCATTGCTCTTTATGTTCGATAGTTTAGGGTTTATGAGTTTTTTAATTCTAACATAATGAAATCTTTGTATGTTTTGACAGTGGTCGATGACAGGACGTGATCCCACACCGTACGAGCGCGAGTACGCAGGTAGGAAGGGCTTAAACGCCCTGATGGACATTCTCAGTTCTCGCGGCGGCATGGTTAGTATTAGGGTTTACTCTTTTCTATTTTTTGTATTGTTTTATAAATGTCGTTATATGTTTATACTTACTGAAAGCTTTCTTATTGTCTTTTTTTGCAGAATCCGACAGATACGCCGCTTGGACGCGATGAGACGTTTGACTAGACGACGTCAGTTTAGCCATAGCTAGATAGCATTAGTTTAGGGTTTCTCATAGCTTATGTATCATGAGACGGATTTTATACATCTTTTTGAACCATGTATATTATTACATTTGTCACCGCAGTTCATTTTGCCAATCAATTCTTTATGCCTATGATGTTGTACAATTGTCATTATTACATTTGCCAATCAATTCATTTTGCCTATGATGTGTACAATTGTCAATTTTACGCTTGTCAATTTTGCAAACAATGCGTCTTGTGGGTGACTATTTTGGGTCTATTATCTACCCTTGCACTTTTTTTAAAAAGTGAATCAAGTACAATATGGTTGATGGGTGGCAGGGCATTCAATGCCCTGTCACCAAAAAAAAACTCTCTCGGGCGTCGCTATAACCGTCGCTATTTATGGCTTTGTAGCGTCGCTATGACCGTCGCTATAGACTTCTGTGTAAACGTGGCTATGAGCGTCGCTATGAGTGTCTCTATATAGGGACGCTTATAGCGACGGTTTTAGCGACGCCGAAGGTTATAAAAACCCAGTGTATTTCCGTCGCTAACAGCGTCACAAGAGCACACAACCTCTTGTAGTGAAAAAGATTCTTCTTGATCCAAGCATCAATAAGTGTGAAAGAACTACCATTAGCAGCAGTAAGCACAATCTTTCCAACTCCTTGAACTCGATAAGAGGCATTGTTAGCACAAGTGACTGAATTACCATGAGGGACAGACTCGAGAGAGGTGAACAATTCACGATGTGAGGTAATGTGCTTTGTAGCACCACTGTCAAAATACCACACATGTGAATTTGCAGCCACTGAGATGTATGCATCATGGACAACAAGATTGTAAGTGCACTCTGCACTAAAAGCCCATTCTGCATCAACATCAGCATTACAGTCTCCTTTTATAAAAGACTCAACAATGGCTGCATTTGTGGTGGAACCAACATTTGCAGTGGAACCACCCTCTTTCTTCTTAGCCTCATTGGCCTTTACCTTAGGACACTACTTGATCAAGTGATCATTAGCTTTACAATAATGGCAATGCATCTTCGTTTTGACCTTATCACTAGAATTGCCAGGCAATGTATTGCCAGTAGAAGCATTGGGAACAGAAGTTTTGCCACTCTCAGCAGAACCATAAGAAGTGGCTACATTGCTGTTACCACGCTTTCTTTGAGGAGCAGTAAAAGCCCGTTCAACTGCATGTTGTCTAGTTGTGTTTTTTCTGGAAAGTGACTCTTGCAACAGCAATGTGCATAATGCATCAAACTTGACAACTTTTGGATTTCCTTGGGTGATAAGTCTCCAAGTACTAGCAAAAGTCTGGTAAGAATCTGGTAAGGCATCAAGAACAGTATGCACAAGGGAACTGTCTAAAATGACTTCACCTGCAAAAATAAGTTGCTCATTGATATCCTTGACACTAGCAAGGAAAGTGACCATATCATCTTTCTCATGCATAATCTTCGACTCTAGCTCTTTATGAAGCAAAGCAATTTTAGCCTCATTGCGACTTGCATAAAGACTAGCCAAAATATCCCAAGCCTGTTTTGCAGATTTTGTTGAACGGATGTGAGGAACAATGGTGGGATTCACAGACAACACAATCAATGCATGAACCTGCGCATCCTTTACATCCCATTGAGTTTGTTTTTCCATAGGCAAAACAACTATAATAGAAGCAATCCTTGCAGCAAGACCTGCAACATCCTCAACATCGCCTACATCGTCAGAACCGGGACATACATCAATGCCCTGCACAATATTCAGACGCCCTTTGACACAAGAACATGTTGCATCATATAAGCCTACATAGGTTAATTTTCCCCATCCAACTTGTCCTCAGCAGCAAACATTTTGAAGACATCTGTGTTGTTGTCACCCATGGTAAATGTTGCATCTGATGTGAAAACTGCCCAAAAATAGGAGAAACGGAGCAAGAACAACACATGCTATTGGAAGGGGAGATAGACCCTTTATAGAATCGATGGATGGAGAGAGAGAGAGAGAGAGAGAGAGAGAGAGAGAGAGAGAGAGAGAGAGAGAAGCTCTTAGTATTCGATTGAGAAGAGAGGAGAGAGAAGATCTCCTCTTTTGTAGAATTGAGGAGAGTAGGAAGGAGAAGAGATTAAACCTCTCTATCGACGGCAGCTGGCTCAAGGATTGATGCGATGATGGAAAATTTGAAATTATGGATAAGTTTTTCTTTCTCTCCTTTTTCTTATGAATTTTGCTGTAAACTTGACATGATAAAAGAAAACATTTAAACAAAAAATTTATAGTGTCTCCCTCTCTCTACAAGTTGATGATAAACACATAACCGTCTTCATAATTATGTTTTCAAGTCTTCATGAGTACATGCAATCCCAGCACTGTATGGGTTTGAGGGAGAGTGTTTGATACATACCTTGGCAGATGATTTAACGTTCTTTCATTTTCTAGTCTCTTTGTTTTTGGGTTGAGCATAGCAGATAGCTCAATCTCTTTGATGTTTTCTAGGTTTTTCTTGGTCTTGGGTTTGCTCCATGGCCGAAGCCTACAAAAATATCTATTAGTGGCACGCCCGGTGGGACTAGCTTGCAGCATTTAGGTGTCTAGCAAAAAGCCTACATCCTAAATGGAGATTTTTTTACCATAAAAAATACATTGTGCTCTTTTAAGAAAAAAAAAGATGAGTTTTTTTTATAAATATATCTCTTTTGACTGAGATTATCTCTTGTTATTCACCTAGCTTGTACTTGTAAACTTGGACCCGAGCACCTAGAAATGCCTCTATAAACTCACCATAAACCTAGGTGTTTTAGGTCATTGGGAAAGACCCACTTGAGGTCATTGAGGAGTCGTCATGGATCATTAGGAGAGCCAAGTCAAGTTATCAGTGCAAGGCTAGGGGATGATTACCAGTTTGCATGATTGCATATTTTTCGCCTCTTGGTTGTTCATATTTTTTTCAACATAAGTCATTTATAGCCCAATGGATAAGGCACCGGTCTTCACCTGAACTTTGGGTTCGACACTAGCAGGCTAGTTTTCCCCATAGGCCGCCACTATTGGAGTTTTTTTTGGCCGAGAGCATGGGGGTTTTGACCAAGAGAAGAGAGCATCTACATAAGAGCTTGTGAACTTTAATCGAGCTTGAAAATGCCACGTTATTAAGAATTATCAGTATAATGATCTCACTTGAGCTGCCTTGAGGAGTTATTTTTGACAGGCAATGAAGACGCCGCACCTATTATGGCATTATGCTTAAAGAGAAGAAACCTTGGAGATGTTCAATTTGATGACATCGAGGCGATCATGCCTTCTATGTTTCACGGTGGTGTAGATGTTCGAATGAACAGTGCAAACAGTTCTAAAAGATGAAGTTTCTTTTGAAGTGATGCTTGTGGACAATGATTGCGACAAATGAAGTAAACGCCATTATGAGGAGGCACCTTTCTTTTGTTCATATGTTGGCATGTTCGAAGCATTGAAGAGAGAGAAAAGAGAACGTGAGAAGAGGAGAATATCGACCACCTTCTTCTTTGTCCAGTGAATTTAGAGGGCATTTGTGAGCATTATTGTGTGTGTTTTGTGTGTATCAATAGAGATAAAGAGTGAGAGCTCGAGATTTATTTGAGGAGGATTGCCTAAAATTCAAGAGAGAAGAGGAGGATGGTCTGCCTTCAAGATGAATCGATACAAGAAAAAGAAAACAAAGCTGTCATCTCATGGGAGCCAAGAGCAAAAAACGGAGGTGTGAACCCACACTTGGGGTTTCTAAAGTGAAGTAATATTCTTAATTATCATTTTGCATGTTTAAATCTAATAGGGTAGAGATAGGGGGGGGGGTAACGAAGGGGGACACCGTTTTAAGGCCATGCAGAGCCGAGGAGGGAAAAATGCCATGCTGAGGGCACTGTAAGAGGGGCGAGGTGGTGGATATTCCAAAAAAGAGGAAATACCGAGCGGGCTGGACCTGTTAGGCAAGAGAGAGTCGCCATGACGACCGACATATCGGAGAGCGAGGAGATGCCGAGGGGGCTGCGCCGGACATGAGGAGGGTGCGCTGCAACTCTGAGAGTATGAGAACGAGTGGGAGAGGCCGAGAGAGTGAAGACCCTCTGTGGTCTGCCGAGTCCTGTAGATTGAGACTGAGAGAAAGAGAGAGCCTATAGGGCTTCCAAAGTCATATGAAGAGTCGAAGAGAGAGATTGGGTCTCTTGTTGAGGCTAGATTTGAAGGGAAGATAGACCCTGGGAGAGAGAGAGAGAGAGAGAGAGAGAGAGAGAGAAGCTCTCAGTATTCGATTGAGAAGAGAGGAGAGAGAAGATCTCCTCCTCTGTAGAATTGTAGTTGGAGAGTAGGAGGGAGAAGAGATTTAACCTCTCTGCCGCCACAACTGACCCAAGGATTGATGCGATGATGGAAAAATTGAAATTGTGAATAAGTTTATCTTTCTCTCCTATTTCTCATAAATTTCGTTGTAAACTTGACATGATAAAAGAAAACATTAAAACATGAACATTTGCAGTGTCTCACAAGTTGATAATAAACACATAAGTGTCTTCATAATTATGTTTTCAAGTCCTCATGAGTACATGCAACCCGGACACTAGTGTATGGGTTTGAGGGAGAGTGTTTGATACATACCTTGGCAAATGATTTAGTCGTACTTACATCTTTTAGGCTCTTTGTTTTTGGGGTGAGCATAGCAGATAACTCAAGCTCTTTGATGCTTGCTAGGTTTTTCTTGGTTTTGGGTTTTCTCCATGGCCGAGGCCTAGAAAAATATCTATCACTATAGGTCATTTTCCTTTGCCGTTTCTCAACTTGAGTGGAGCCAATACCTGCAACTTAAATCTTGACCATGTCGGAAAGCCCCCCCATAGCATCATCCACAAAATGATCTTCATTGACTAAGGCAGAGGGTTCCAAATGTTTTTTCTATCCCCACCCAATGACTCTCCGCCAGTCACTACTTACCCCAATTCTTGTTGAGAGGGGTGAATCAATCATCCTTGTGCTCTAGAATAACGTAAACGCCCTTGGTATGCAGCTTGAGGAAATTGCTACTCTTCGGCCATCGCGAGGCTTTCAACTAATAATTGGATCCACAAAGAGGCATCAAGAGATTGTCTAGCCCTTCCACAACTCTATCGGGTGGCAATCTCTCAGTGTCATTGAGTTGAAAGTGGGATGCCAATTGGTCCGTCTCTTTCTAGCTATGGTTGTTGAGGTTGGAGAGGGGGAATGAGAACACACTCAAAAACACACAAAGATGTCTCTCTATAGCCGAAGGCACTCACAACCCCTTACTCCTCTCCAATTTACCTTTAAAACAACACAATTTCCTCACCAACAACTTATCACACCATGTAAACACACAAAAGCACTCCTTGGGAAACGTGAACTCACATCACACACAGCTTTGATTACACACACCATAAGTGTACAAAAATTATCTCTCCCTCTCTCTTTGCGCCACACAAACCATGGTCCGGGGAGGGGGGGGGGGGGCACACACGCACCGGAACCAACAACAAAAGGCAAGAACACAACAAGAGAGAAGGGGGGTTGGGGGAATCAAAAACGAGAAAAAATGGAGAGCCTCGTTCTCTCCAAGCTTGAGTACAACCTTCTCTATTTACCTATGTGCATGGCTCTCTTCTTTTGTTCTCTCCATTGAGAACTCTCCTCATTGAGAACTCCCTCAAAAATGATAAAAAACTTACCCTTGCAGGGTGTGCGTGCTATCTTTATCCGTTCTCTATTTTTGTCGAGCACATCCTTTTCTATCTTTCTACATGTGAACTCCCACTTAAGACCACTTTACTTGGAGCATACTGCACGTGTGAGCATCCTCTCCCTAGTGGTTGTGAGGGCTACCCGACAAGAGGGAGGGGTGACCCCTCTCTCTACTAAAATATTTTGGGTGGGAGGCCCGCAGGACTCGTCAGCATGAGAACACTGCCTACATAAGCATGCCACATCATCATCATATTTGGAAGCAACATCACCATTCTGTGATCATTGCACTCCACAATTACCACCAAACTCGCTAGAGAAACACCACGATGCACCGGTGCCATAGTCACCATGCACAAGGGAGCTCCCTCACTCCTTGTGTGTCCAATGGAGGGGTCATGGTCTAGGTTTTATACCCCAACCCTTTACTACTTGGGCCCTCCTATAGGGTAATTCCCCACCATGTGGCACTCATATGGAAGCTCCATCCAAGGGCTCCAAGGCAACCCCTAAAAAACTCACAAAAAAAAAAAAAAATCCCCTCCTCTTCACAACTTTGCCGCTTGATGCTCAAGTCTTTGATTCCCAGGCTGCAAAATGCTACCAAAGCTTCCATTCCCCAACTTTAATCTTGGAAAACCCTTTCTCTTTTTGACTTTGCCAAGCCCCCAAATCGAGGCCACGAATCCCGCCAAAAAATCACCTGTCAACACACTGTCGATATAACTGACATTGACTTCAGGCTTCAATACCTCTGCGATCCAAACTCCGATTGATGTGCCGTCAATTCCTATGGCCTTAATTTCCCACATAGACCTCATAAAAACTTTGTTGAGACTGAGAAAAACCCAAATGGCACATCTACTGAGACGACACACCCTTGTTGAAAAAACTACAATTGTCCATATCTTGGCCGTTTGGACTTTGATTGCCAATCCAAAGAGACCAATGTGCACCATAAATAGAGCACTTCATATCCATATATTCACTTTAGCTTTTATTCATGTAAATTGCCCAATTTGGTATGGATCTGCAAATCAATTTGAACTTTAAACCGCCATAACTTTCATATTGTAGCTCCATCCAAGGAATTGTCTAGCACATCTTGGAGAGCGTACTCAAGGTGACTGGAGACTATACTGAGGTCCACCTTTGGCACTCTCACTTCTTTACTTTGAACCCTTCAACCTTCCACCTCCAACAACAGGAACCATGGCATAGCATTTGGGCCCTAAAAACCACATAAAGCATACTTATCCACTGCTCCTTGCCTACCCTGGTCTTCCTAGCTCCCCTTGAGAGCCCACATAGCCTAGCATTCCACTCTTTGTAGCACTGAACAACTTTATTTGCACCAACATTGCCCAAATCCAATGTTGAACATTCATGCTCAACAAAAAGCATGACTACTGGAACTAGGAAATTTCAAAACTAGTAAACATTGTGAGAAAACCAAAAAACCACATTTATATGTACAAATAATTTTTTTTGGTATAGGTGATTCTTGATTAGGTTGGTTACCCAACCCCTTCGATCAACTCGTGATACATTGCATGCATCAACTCCATCTTAAAATAGATCTTGAGATGGTGGTGCGACCAAAATTGGTTGATGTTGGGAGATGTGATGTGCGGTTCGAGAGATGCTGATAGGTGCATGGTAAAGGCCGGGATAAAGTAGGTACAAAATACCACGGCATGTAGGTGGAAGTGGAAATGTATGGGTAATGTGGTTTTGTAGGACAAAAGGGCTCCAAAAAGGGCCAACCAAGATAGAACGTAAGGGTGTTCAAAGGGCTGGCCGCCTTTTGCTTTGAAGTGAAGTGATTGAAGTGATGAGAAAGGTGGTCTAGATGGCTCATCAAAAGGATGTGAGAGATATGGCCAGTTGAGCCAGGGGCCGATTTAGAGCTAGTTTGACCACTTTCGGAAATGTGCCATCGGAGGTTTTTTGGAGTTTGACAAAATTTGGAGAGGTAGTGGACATTATATTGAGTTCACAAGAAGTGATGGTGCATCAATTAGAGATCAAAGGGTCGAGATATAGCAGTTTGAAGTTTGGGCCAGTCGACAACAGTGTAATGCTAAATGTTTTTTTGTAGTTTTTGGATCGATGGTTGGAATGCTCGGGGAAGGCAAGGTGCAATGAAGTTCTCATGGCTTGGAGTCTCCTAGATGGAGTCTCACCTGGCCTTTATAGCAAGGGGATTGGAGCACCAGCTCGTAAGGGGGACAAAAAATAAAGTTTTTGGATAATTGTTTTGTGAAGTTTGAAGGCTTTGGAGGGGTTTTCACCTATAGTTTCCATGTGGCATGCCACATGAACCCACATGCACGTTGTCGAGTAGAGATGCCAGGGAATTTACCCTAGAGTGGGTAACCTCTTTGGATAGTGACGTGGAGAGGGGAGCTCTCCTTGGCTTGATCATGGGCTATGGCGGCACTGTCGTCTTCTTCGTGTTGGATCTGTATGTACGTGTGAGGGAAACTTTGGTCATGGAGGGCACTATTGATGGTGCTTTGGTGGTGCATTATGGATCAGACACAATGATGATGTGGCATTCCTAGTGCGGGGCATGTTTTCACATGGTCGCAAAGGTCAAACCTTTTATTGAAGGGAGAAGGATCTAGAGGAGTTTTCACGATGTTGTGACATCCCCATACGGCTCAAAAGAGGTGGTTCACATGTGGTGCTGAGAGAGAGAGACAGAAAATGGTTGAGGTGTCTACACAATGTCAAATATGCTAAAACGAAAGGTCAAGTGTATGTAATGTGTCCAAAATGCTTAAATATGCTGCTAGAGAGCTAACCCGAGTCAGAAATGGACCCCCTTTTTTTGCTTTTTCAACATATTAAAGGGATTTTTGTGAAGTTAAACGGGATTTTTGAAGACAAGGCTTGGTGGTTTTTCTTTTGGAGTTGGTGGACGTGTGAAGAAGAAGAGCAAGAGGAGTGTGCCCTACATAGCACAATGGTGCTCTTGTAATGGTTTTTGTGCCTTGTTCCCCGCTCCCCTTTTTGTTTTCTTTTGTTCTTTGCTTGCTGTTTCCGGTGTCGGTGTGGTTGGGTGCAACCCCAAACCACGGTCTTGATGGGCAGAGAGAGAGAGAGAGAGAGAGAGAGAGAGAGAGAGAGAGAGAGAGAGAGTTGGGTGTGTGTTTGTGGTGTGGAACAATGGTTTCGTGTGTGTGGTGTGTGCTTGAGATTTTTGAGAAGTGTATGCATGTGTTGGTGTACCAAAACAGGTGTGTGCAGGTGATTATGTGTTGATTTTGAAGGTGAGTTCTAGTGGCTAGGGGTGCTATGTTTATCTTGGGCTATAAAGAGGCATTGTGTTTGTATTCAGGGTGTGTTTCCTTTTCCCACTTTCCAACGACACCATTTACCCTGTGTTAAGAAAACGATCATTCATTTGCATCAGCTGATAGGTACCATTGAGAAAGACATGATGGAATTTGTTAGGCCCTGTCCATTTCTTCTTGAATCTCTTTTGGAAATTGAAATCCAGATAGCTATCATACTTCATCACCAAATCTCCATTTTCTATTTGCTTCTCTAGCAAGTGTTGGTTAAACTTTGCCACTCTTTTCTCTCACTGCTTCACATAGAGATCTGTTGCCACTTCTCAATCCATCTCGAAAGCTTCAATATTTATAATTTTATCCTGCAAAACATCTTGATGAGTCTTACAAATCTTCCACATAACTTTCAATACACCCAATTGCACGTGCACATGCATCACCTCCTCTTTTCCATAAACCAACTCATAAGGGGTAAAGTTGGGTAGCAACTATGTAAGAAGTCTTGTATGCCCACAATAACTTGTCAAGATTATCTTCCCACTCTTCAATCTGCTTGTACACATGTGTGGTGAGCATTTTGACTATCTACCCATTTGCACTCTCAAATAGACCATTGCACTATGAATGGTACGGAGATGAAAACCTATGTTGAATACCCAGATTTACACTAGTGCACGCACCAACATACTTTTAAATCCTTGACTACTACAATAAAAAATGAGCAACGAAGGCACTCCAAACCAGAAACAATATATGCAATCAAAAACAAGTTGAGCAATTGTGTGAGCATTTACCTCTTTAGTTTCTTTAGCTTCAGCCCACCTGGTAAGATAATTAATGTACTTCTTACCGCTAGTTGACTTGAGTATTGTACCAATATCATCCAAACTCTACTTTTCAAACGCGTCCTAAGCTACAATAGCCCTTGTGGCTCGACTACCAATCTTCTTTCACTTATTGTTTGACATTTGTGGCACGTCTTGCACCAATAGTGCATATCTTGTACAATAGAAGGCCACCAAAAATCACGTATTTTCCATGATGTCCACTCTCCTCATGACACTTCTCCATTACCATGCCAATTTCCTCTTTGTAGAGGACTCTCCGCAGCATGATAGCCCGAACATATGTCATCAAATTTTCTCCCATCAAAGTAAGTTTGGAATCCTTTTGAACTACCCTTCTCTTTTGCAGCTTTGAAAACCCTTCCAAACATTGACCTATGCTCAAAAAATTATCAATCTCCTTTAGTGTCTCCCTACCTACATACGTAACAGGTGCGGAATATGATCTTGACACTTGAGTTTGCACATGACTACTAGCCAATTAATCAGCTTCTTGATTTTGCAAATCTTTTCTTTGGTTTCAAGAAATCTTTTCAACTACTTTTGGCTATTTTGGGGAGCGAGGTAGCAAACGAAATGTAGGTGATCATGTAGGAAGTGATCACTTTAACCCCGCTTGGGGAAGGAAAGCAGCACATACTCTCACCTTCTTATTTTACATTTGACCTTTTCAAAGACCCATTGGAATATTTACCTATGCATTATTTCAACCCCCAGGAGGGCTCCAAGATGTTCAAAAGTATTTCCTTTTAAGACAATCTCTCTTGTCCATAAAGATGGGTCGACTGAGTCGCTCTCAAACAAAGAGATGCGTCTTCACTTCGCAATATTGGACTTTGACCCCGAGGCTATGGAAAATGTTTGCATAATTTTTAGAGCCTTCTTGACTACATAGGGTCAAGCTTTTGAGAAGAGGAGGAAGTTGTCTATGAAAAGATTTTGCAAGAGCTAGTTGTTTCAGGCAAGGTCAACCCTTGGATCTCCCCTCTCGCAGCACTAGCTTTGAGCATAGTAATCAGAGGATGCATGTGGATGGTGAATATAAAGAACGCTAAAGTAAAAACATGTTTGATCGATATTTTGACTTAAAAAGAGCCCAAAATTTATTATTAAATAGGAGCTCGGACCTGCTACCAATGCCTAGAGTGTGAACCATTCAAAAAACTCGAGACTCGAAGCCCAACCATTTCATGACATCTTCTATGAAGGACCATTTAATCCTATCATATGCCTTGTTTAGATCAAGCTTAAGCATAATGCACTCTTTCTCGGTAATGGTTTCATACTCAATGCCAACTCTTGCTGCCAAAATGTTGCCAAAAATAAACCTTCCTTTAAAAAATCCATGCTAATATGGAAAGATGGCTTTCTTGAGGAGGTGGGAGATCCTAAGGGTGTCAACTTTTCCAATGATTTTATGTGTCATAGACATCATAGATATAGGACACTAGTGCTTTAATTGAGAGCAACAAACCTGCTCCAAGAGATGTTTTATGAGCCCACTCTTTATATAGTATTCCCTTTCATAAGGGCTTGGTCAGCCATACACATGATTGAGAACTTCAAATCATACCAAAATTTTGTGAAGAACTATGTACTCAAACCATCCCAACTAGGGGACTTCTCCTTGCCCAAACATTGCAACACAAGCGTACATTCATCTTCAAAAAAAGACTTCTCAAGATGGTTGGATTCAGATTGGGAGGCCATCTTATTGACATTCATGAGCAAAGTAGCTCTATCTTCTTCTACGTTTGGCCAGAGAGAGCTAGAGCAAAGGGAAGAGAGAGAGGAATGGATCTTGCGTAATACCTTATTTGTGAATTGCAAATGGAGATGGTTCGTCATGTTGCTATCGTAGAGCTTGTACAAAACTCACTCAATGCTTAGTGAATGCTAAACATTGCCAACACACACACACTGTCTTAGGGTGTGGGAGACCTCTCACCACAATACCCTCTTACAATGAACACAAAATTGGCAATGAAAACACACTAAAACACTTTCTAAAACAAGATAAACGATAAAACTCAAAGTATACAAGTCACCTTGAATCCACTAAACCGCATCGCACAAGTGGAAGGACGAAGATTTGAACATTGAATCACGCCTTTGATGCACCAAACCTCAATTTATTGATGATCTTAAGAGTAGGCCTCAGGTTGTCCAATTATATGCCTTAAATGGTCAAGCATCATCTTAACCATTTCATCATGATCTTATATAGCATTTCCATCCCCATCTTAGAGCGAGTGGATATGGCCCCGACTCTTCTTGATTTTCATGGCATTGAAAAAGTGTGCTTGTTTGGAGGCCTCTAGCTAGCTAAAGGAATGTCTCTCTAGATAATAATCTAGCCCTCCTAACCTCCTCAAGTTGTCATTCTATCGGGTCAGATTTTACTTCCAGCAACCTCTTGTGCTCTTCTTCAAAAATCAACCCTGCCATGTTTTTTTGTTCAATAGAGCTACATCTTCTTTGAGCTTCTTTATACACTCCTTATGGGCCTTTCTCATTCTAGGATCCACAAGTTTTATCTCTTTTTCAATACTCCTAGCAAAGAGATCCCAAAATTTAGCGTTTGTAAGACCAACATATCTATTTAGCTTGCATAGAGATTTTTTGGTTATGCTTTGAAATAGTGGGTCTTTGAACAAGTGTTTCCTTGTAATAAGGAGCTTATTAGTCCCTTTGGGAAGTTTTCCCTCCCCTTTGGCTTTTTTGAAGTGAATTTACAGAGGCAAGTGATCTGATAGGCTTTGTGTTTTTACCACCTTTAGTTCAAAGAGCGATAGAATCTAATCGTCTTGGTGCAAACAATACAATCTATCAAGCTAGGGGGTTGTATAGGCATATTGCAACCTAGTGTATGTGAAGCCTAATGTGCTATTCCGTGTTCAAATTTCCCCCAAGTCCATTACATCACATTTCTCACAAATGAATCCTGAAATGATTGGGCCATGCTACAAGCAAGAAGATATATATTTTTTCCAAGAAAAAGATCCTTCTATTAGTTAATAAAACTGCCCATAGGGCTACAACCACATCTACTAGAGAGGGCTACATCAACCATATGGGGATCAGTAGGGAAAATTTGGACTCACAAAGGGGCCTTATAAGGAGTTTGACTTCCTCTCTCATGTCCAAAACGGGCGTGTGGTAAAATTTTTGCAAATCAACTCTAAACTCACTACAAGAGGTTGTGTGCTCTTGTGACGCTGTTAGCGACGGAAATACACTGGGTTTTTATAACCCCCGGCGTCGCTAAAACCGTCGCTACGAGCGTCGCTACGAGAGCGTCGCTATATGCGTCACTATAGGCGTCGCTATATACGTCGCTATAAGCGTCGCTATATAGCGACGCTCATAGCGACGCATAAAGCGACGTCTACATAGAAGACTATAGCGACGCTCATAGCGACGCTACAGAGCCATAAATAGCGACGCTTATAGCGACGTCCGAGAGAAATTTTTTTTGGTGGCAGGGCATTGAATACCCTGCCACCCATCAACCATATTGTACTTGATTCACTTTTTAAAAAAAGTGCAAGGGTAGATAATAGAACCAAAATAGTCACCCACAAGACGCATTGTTTGCAAAATTGACAATTGTACACATCATAGGCAAAATGAATTGATTGGCAAATGTAATAATGACAATTGTACACCATCATAGGCATGAAGAATTGATTGGCAAAAGGAACTGCGGTGACAAATGTAATAATATACATGGTTCAAAAACACGTATAAAATCCGTCTCATGATACATAAGCTATGAGAAACCCTAAACTAATGCTATCTAGCTACGGCTAAACTGACGTCGTCTAGTCAGACGTCTCATCGCGTCCAAGCGGCGTATCTGTCGGATTCTGCAAAAAAAGACAATAAGACAGCTTTCAGTAAGTATAAACATATAACGACATTTATAAAACAATACAAAAAATAAAAAAGAGTAAACCCTAATACTAACCATGCCGCCGCGAGAACTGAGAATGTCCATCAGGGCGTTTAAGCCCTTCCTGCCTGCGTACTCGCGCTCGTACGGTGTGGGATCACGTCCTGTCATCGACCATTGTCAAAACATACAAAGATTTCATTATGTTAGAATTAAAAAACTCATAAACCCTAAACTATCGAACATAAAGAGCAATGCAAAAACGCTTACAAAATCGGCCTCAAATGATGCCCATCCACCGCTCCCCAAGTGGTGCGAGCTCCCTGCCTCTACTCGCGCTCTAGCTGCATCCTTTTGTTGCTTCCACTTATCGGGATTCTCGCGAGCTGCTTTCTTCGCATTCTTCCAATCTTCTTTGGCCAGCCAATCTGGCCTGTTCCACCCATGCTTGATTGCTTTTTGCACTTCGGAACGCTTGTGTTTGTAGTATTCGCGCATTCGAATCTTCATGAGGTCTTCATTGAAGCGCTGATCCCGTGTTGGAACGGGAAACTCATCATGAAGTATGCTGATGACTCTGTTTTTTAAATCACTTGGTACTTCACTCCATTTGTTTAGTATGTAGTGTCTAAACAGCTGAGAGCAAAGACCACGCATGCGCGAGATCACCTTCTTGCCGTCATCATCCATGATGATGCCGCCGCTGAAGTCGACGGAGTAAGGCAAGCCCTCTGGCCGGTGACGCGTGAACCTGGGTGTCTCGGCAGGGGTCTCTAGTGGCGTGTCGATGGGGGTACGGACGTCAGGTGTCTCCACCGGCTTCTGGGCCCCGAAGCGAGGAGTGTCGAGTGGGGTGGCTCCTGGCGGAGTAGGTAGAGGTGTGTAGCTTCTAGGAACAGTCAGCCGTGCAAAACCTGGCGTAGATGGCGATGCTGTGGCTGGTGTGGGGGCGGGCAAAGAAGGGGAGGGTAAAGAGCCTCATCGAACACGAGGCGGTGTGGAGGCATTGGTGGCGGAATCCCCACAACAACCGCCACCGCCACCGCCAACAAGCGCCGGTGTCTAGACGAGTGTGAAGCTCGTCTCGTCGACGCCGAAGCTTCGGAGCGCGCCGAATTCTCCGAAAGAGAGGGAGATGCGGATGGAGTAGGAACGCGCGATGATGCGCCAGAGTGATGACGCTCCACATACCACTGTCTCTGCTGCGGTGACAAAGAAGAAAGAAACTCCTCATCATCCATACCTGCATTAAACACACGAATATTTAAACTTAATATTGAATGAATAGAGTAGACAATGACGCAAAGACCATTAAATACAATGACGTAATGACGCATATAAATACAATGACGCAATGAATTGAGTGATAGAAGAGGCAAGTCGAAAACTCAGAATTTTCAATCAAAAGATGTGAGCGCGTGTAGAAAAGAGCGTTATACACCATGGAAGGTACTTAGAGAGCCAGAGCTTTTACAACACGGAGCAAAATTGTTCAAATACAATATTTGTGGCTTTAAGAGATCTCTCTCTCATCCTCGCATAACTCAGCATAACTTCCTATATCTATATAGAGCTCTGTGTTTAAACACATATCCTCTGTTTCATTTTGTAGCTCCTCTGCATGCACCCCATATAGAGTAGTAGCATCTTGATGCTCGTCTGGCACCACCGCAGCGGCTTCTGATTGAGCATCTTCTCTGATCTCCTCCATTGATGTCGTTGTGATTGGCACATGGTAGCCTTCATACGTCCTTGCACTACGAGGGGCTACCTCTATGACGTACCACCAGTTTGATGTAGACTTTGTAGGATGAAATATTACCTGCCAGAGCCACATAACTTACATGAGAGCTTTCAAGCAGATAACTTGTAAAAGGGGGATGTTAACTATTTACATACTTACTTGTTCACAATGCTCGGGTAGTACGAAAGTGTCTCTTAGGTCAGTCCATTTCTTAGTAGAATCCACCTCAAGAAAACCAGACTCTCCTCTCCGCACAGTAGCGTTGCGACCCTCCATGATTATCTTGAACCATTGCACGTCGAACAAGTCGACAAAAAATCCTCTGTAATCGATCCTCAAAATCTCTTGCAGCGTGCCGAAGTAAGTGAGTTCCGCCACCACAGGATCTGCATCAGAGGAACGTCGTCGACTAGACTGTTCAATTTTTGCCATGATTCCACAATCTTGAGTAAAACGCTTTTTGTCGATTCGTTCCACCCTAAAATGCCGACCTTTACACCATGCTGCTGTGTATGACTTATACTACAACGAACAAAGATTATAAGTGGCCGTTCAAACGTTTATAAATAAAGTCACTTGCTAGTCGTACATTGCAAACTTACCTTGGTCGCGCAACCCCGAGAGTACTCTCACTCTTCTTCAGTCACTTCGTCACCGCATTGTTGTGCGCTTTTCAATTGGTTGTGCAACCATCTTAAGCTCATGAAGGTTGGTAGGCTCTCCAGAACCGCTGGATAGTGCACCGGTGGTCGTCTTCCCCGTCTTCACTCGATTCGTGCCCTTTGTCGCTCTTGCTTTGCATCCTCATATTGTGAAATCCACTTTTGCATCACTGGATTGTGAAGCATGCAAAATCGGTTGATTTTAGCCTTTAGATCTTCCGTCATCTTCTTCTCAACACCGAGATTGCACATGACAATCCCAGATATGCGCTCATCATCTATGGTTCGCCATAGCGTGTCCCGGGCTTTATCAAATCCGTCTAGCCACTCTCCAATGTACACTAGGGACTCTAATACCAACCAACCTTCTGCCATGCTACCCTCCGGACGTGCCTTTTGACACACATATCCCTTAAGCGTTTTCATGAAACGTTCTAAGAAGAACATCCATCTGGAATGAACTGTGCCAGCTATTTCCACCTCATCAACTATGTGAACAAGAAGATGCACCTGAATGGTTAGCATGGTAGTAGGAAAATGATTCTCAAACATGCACACAAGCTCCGCAGCATTTAGTTTGGCGAATGGTATGAAGTCTACGTTGATCTCCTTTTGTGAGATCCATTGCACCAGCTTTGCAAGTTTGTAGATTGTGTTACGGATGTCGAGAGACAAACATCCCTCAATGGCAACCGGTAAAATAAACTGTAAAGTATGTGCAGCAATGATATTAAAGTCCAAATTTTATGCAATGATATTAAATTCCACTATGAACGTACCTGACACATTTTATGCCAATCGTGTGACTTCAAACCGGTAAGCTTTCCTTCTTTAGTAAAACACGTTCAGAGCGAGTGCATTACGCCAGTGGGGGTCTGCAAAGATCGAATGGTCTCTTTTACTTTGCGTTCTTGGGCTCCTGTGAAAATCCATGGTGCTTTAGGGAGTTTTATCGATCCATCAGACGCTGTTTGCGGCCAATATTGCTCCATACGATCCACATTTCTAAGGTCAACTCTAGCTCCCAAAGTATCTTTCTTGCCGGTCAAATGGTCCCATAGTAGATTACCCACATTCTTGAATATGTGCATTGGATCGAGCAAGTGATTGATCATGAGTCGAGGCCAGTATGGTAACTCGTACCATAGAGATAGTCTCTTCATCCCTGGAGGCAATCCGTCATCGCACATCTCCTTCTGCTCTAACCATGCTTGTGTAGACATCCTTGGTGGCTCTCTTCCCAAAAAGCCATCGCGTAACACATGATTCTCTGGAAGATACGCTTGATGACCTTCGCAGATTTGCTTCTTCAGTGAGGGCGCCCTACGTGCATTCAGTCTAGGTCCACATGTGACACATGCTCTGTATCCGCTTGCTTGAAGCCCTGCATGTATACACATGATAATAGATCAACTATGGGAAAAAACAAGATTTACAGTGTCTGAGTGAGGAGTGTCAATAGATCACCTGAGCATTCTATTAGCTCGGGATAGTCATGCATGGTCCACATTAGAATGCCTCTGATCAAAGCATTCCGTCGTCCTGTGTGCCGGCTCATATCCACCACCTCTATGCCAATCCACAATTGTTGTAGCTCTTCCAATAGTGGATGAAGATACACATCCATATTCTCCACTTTATATCGCCCTGGCACAATCAAGCTTAGCCATAGGTGCCCCTTCTTCATAGTCAACCACGGGGAAATGTTGTAGTTGACGATGACAACGGGCCATACACTGTAAGATGTTGATCTTTGACCAAATGGATTTTCGCCATCCATAGCCAGGCCTAAGCGCAAATTTCAAGCTTCCCTGGCAAAATCCGACCATGTTCCATCTATATGTTTCCACGCTACGCAATCTGCAGGAATTCGTAGCACACCATCCGAAGATTTATTCTCATCATTCCATGATGCTAGGGCGGCCATGGACTTACATTCGAAGAAATGCTTGATGCGAGGAAGCAGAGGGAAATGTCGCAAAACCTTTTGTGGAATTTTTGTCCCGTGGAGATCTACTCGATATCTTTCAGAATCACATTTCGGACACTTCTCCATGTCTATGTATTCCCCTCTGAAAAGAATGCAGTCATTAGGACAAGCGTGGATAGAATTGTAATCCATCGCCAAGTTTCGCAAAATCTTTCTTGCTTCATCTCGGGAATCTGGCATCACATTGTCAGCTGGTAGTATGTGCTCTTTCAGCAATCTACACAACATAAAAATATGATACAGTCGTGTAAAAATCTATCAGATCATTATACATTTAGAGTTCTATTAAAGTAAACTAATTGTAATAGATCACCTGAAAAGCGCTGTGACGCTAGTGTCACTCCATCCAAACTTTGCCTGCATGTTGAGAAGAACCAGGAGTGCTTTCAATCTAGACATACGTGCTCCATTATACAATGGCGTATCGGCTTCACTTTTCATATCATCATAGATAAGCCTTTCTGAATCCATGATCGTCTCGATCATTTCATCAATCTCGGGCTCAAACATTGCCTCGTTGGGAATGTGCTCTGCATGATCATCCCCCAAGCTGTCAGAGGCTACATCTTGTGGCCTCACATATGCTGCTTGACCAAAGCACCTGCGAACACGTCTATGGGTTGCAAGATTGCTGCTTGTTGGCTAGCGTCAGAGTCCGACGAGTTATAATTGGCAACAACTCGGTCTATAATAGATGGATCGAACTCGCCAAATTCACGAACGTGCTGCAAAGAAACACGTCTTGTCCGTCGCACAGCATGCTTGCATTGATTACAAGGACATAAGACCCTCGTTGAGAGATAGGTGTTTCGGTTGGACGGTCCCACATCCTCGTCGCTACTCATAATGAGGATAAAAAACTTATAACCTGAACAACAAATTTAATATTCTATTGGCATTCTTCGTATTATCTCTCTCTCTCTCTCTCTCTCTCTCTCTCTCTCTTTACCTCACATTCTCTAGTCATGTCCAATCCCCGCACACCTCGTTCTAGAGGTGCACGGAGATCAGAACCACCGGGTTATAATCTCGTCTTTATTGGTCAATACCTATATTTGTGGGTACAAGAAATCTACACACCCACGTCTACATGATACTGCATGTAGTGGACAAAACCCCTTTGCCTCTTCTCTAGCTGTAGCACTTCACAGCATCTTAACATCTTTTCCCAGTAGATCTTTTCACTGTTTGTCTAACTCTAAACCCTAAACCGTAAGTAATTCTTGCGTGGACTCGATCTAACGTAAATAAGCGTAAATCTAAATAAACGTAAATCTAACTAAAAATAAACCTAAATCTAATTTAACGTAAGTCTACATCTAACCTAATCTTTAACGTCTTTTGGGATAGTTTCCTACGACGTTAAAACTCTCTTCTTCTTGTGTGTGTGTGTGTGTGTGTGTGGGTAAACCTAAATAAACCTAAGTCTAATCTAATATAACATAAATCTAAATCTAACGTAAATATATTATGTTATATTAAAAACAAAGAACTAAACTAACAGGGATTATAAGAACCTTAAAACTGATTTAACACATAATTTTTCACATAACTCGGCATGAGTTGGCATTCTCATCACTAAAGATGTGAGAGTTAACTTCCGGCGGTGACACTGCCTCATCTCCATCCACATCTGACGACAGCAATTGGCCCTTTAGACTGTTCTTGCTCTTGTTACTAACTTTGAAGTTGCTGTTGAATGACTAGAGGTTGTCTAGATGGTCATTGTGTAGGGGATGTAGTGACTCTTGCCGCCCTGAAGATCCACCTTCTTCCCTAGCTATCTTCTGAAGACATTTCACCAGTACTTTTGGATCGACGGAGCCCACCATGAGTGAAGGCAGCAATACCCTATATTCCATTGAGGGCTTTCTTCACCCGCTTCATGCAGGCATCGCAGTCTATGGAGACCTAAATCTAATCTAATATAACGTAAATCTAAATATAGCGTAAATAAACGTAAATCTAATTTAATGTAAGTCTACATATAACCTAATCTTTAACGTCTTTTAAGATAGTTTTCTACGACATTATAACTCTCTTCTTCTTGTGTGTGTGCGCGTGTGTGGATGTGTGTGCCAATAAAAAAAGATAAATGGTATAACCTTTCTATCACCCATGCCAAGTATGATAGATTGATTATGCCATTTCCCTCTTGAATAATAGGTCTTGAGTTCAACTCCTCGTCGGCTAGATCTTTAGTTCTTTTAATTTTAATTAGTTTCCTATGACGTTAAATTATTTTCTCTCTCTTTCTCTCTCAATGTGTGTGCGTTTTTTTGGATCGTATGCATGTTTTCTCTCTCTTTTCCTCTCTCAATGTGTGCGTTTTTTGTTTATGCATGTTCTCTCTCTTTTTCTCTCTCAATGCGTGCGTTTTTTGTTTATGCATGCTCTCTCTCTCTTTTTCTCTCTCAATGTGTGTGTGCATTCTTTGTTTATGTATGTGTGTGTGCGTTTTTGTTTTTGTTTGTACTCTCTCTCTCTCTCTCTCTCTCTCTCTCTCTCTCTCTCTCTCTCTCTCTCTCTCTCAAAAACACTATGTGTGTGTCTGTATGTGTGTGTGTGTGAGAGAGAGAGAGGGAGAGAGAAAGAGGGGAAGGGAACATGAGAATGAAAAGAGGGAAGGAGCATACCTGGCTCTCCTTCCTCTCCTCATGTGTGTGTGTGTGTGTGTGTGTGGAGAAGAAAAAGAGAGAGAGAGAGAGAGAGAGAGAGAGTGAGGGAGAGCGTTACCTGCTCCTTGCTTGAGGGCGCCGAAAAACTCAGATCTGAGATCTGAGTTTTTGGGCGCGCTCGGTTATTTTTTTACCCCAGCCGGCGTCGCTATGAGCGTCGCTATAAGCGTCGTAAATTTCTTTGTAAATTTGCGACGCTCATAGCGACGCCGGGAAATTTTTTTTTTGAGCGTCGCTGTGTGAGCGTCGCTAATATGAAGAACCTCTTGTAGTGACTTGGCAGAGATTTCACAGTTAGAATCTACCCTTCAAGCTCTTTCTATTGATATATAGCACGCCACGGGATTCCTCATATTTTGAAGGATTTTATTTTGTATTCTTTAGATTCTAGACAGAGTTGTCACATCACAAGAGAATCAAAAATAGAATCTATCAAAATATGAGGAATCTCATGGCGTGCTATATATCAATAGAAAGAGCTTGAAGAGTAGATTCTAATTGTCAAATCTCCACCAAGTTTAGAATTGATTTGCAAAAATTTTACCGTACGCCCGTTTCGGACATGAGAGAAAAAGTCAAACTCTTTATAAGACCCCTTTGTGAGTCCAAATTTTTCATAATGCCTCTCCCAATGAAAAATAGCATATGTACAATGAGGGCTAAATCAGGAGATGGGAGGAGAAAAAAGCCACACAGGTGGACGGTAGTGCCATTTGGGCTTACTTTCGACTATGGTGAAGAAAGGCCCAAGGCGCCAAAGTCGGAGGAATGCATCTCTGCGCGCTTGAATGCGGTTGAAGCTGCCCTGAAGTCTCTCGAATTGTCCCCTAAGAGTATGGATCAACTCCAAGCAAAAGTCCCGAACAGTCTCCGTTGGTGGCACATGTGAGCCTTGAAGATGCAAAAGCAAGAGGGCCCGTCAAATGAACCAGAGTGTCATGCCACAGACAAGCTCTCAACACACCTCTCTCTCACTGCACCACTCTTGTGAGGTACGCTTTGTAGAGCAGGCTGGAGTGTAGGTTGACCCCCTTGTATCACTATCATCCTGCTGGTGGAAGATAGCTCAAACTGTAGTGTAGGGCCCGTGAGGGTGGACCAAGCAGCTGCCCCCCAAGTGTATTGACGTATTGTGGAAAGAGTTGGCATCAGCCGAAGGACCCGAAGCCAAACATGTTGTGCCATAGGACAGTCCCACAAACAGTGACACTAACTCTCCAAAGGATGGTCACAAGTTGCACACGCTACCGAAAGGCCACTTTGTACTAGCTAGCTCCCCATTGTTGTAGCGTTGTGTGCAACTAGCCACTAGAACAAGGTGACTTGTCGCGGCTTTCTAGAGTCCCACAACCTCGCCCAAGGCTGTCAAGAACTCAACTGTGAGATCCTCCTCCTACCAATGAAGTGAAGCCTCTCTTTGTGCTACCAGTATGTGAGGTTCTAGTCGGCGAATAATGTACTGAAATAAAGGGACCCGTGGATGGTTGGCTGAGGAGAAAGAGTCCCTCCAAAACCACTCTCTAGGATTTCACTACATTCGTGCCAATGGGCAACTCTCCCAATCCTAGAGCCTCAAATTGCCTATCGCAAGAGCTACTGGGTCAAGATCTATGACACAAGTCCTCTCACAGATTCCCATGACTCGTATCATCTTAAAACGCACTTTGTACCTATGGAGCCTCTACTAAGACTCTTTGTAGTCGACCCTTGCCTTGGATCTCGAAGAACATGGAGGGTACAGTCTTTGAGCAAGCTTGAACTGCAATGACGACCTCCAATCGTGTGAAGGCCCCCATCCATCTAGGAGCTACTGTCTCCAGAGGTGTGAGCCACTCAGTTGGTATAGCCTTTGTGATGTTCTGATACATGCTCTACACCCCTCTCATGCCCCGCAGCTGGATGCTCTGTAAATCCTTTATCAAACCTCAGAACTGAATCGAGTCCCTAGAGTGCGTGCTCGACACTCTGCCATGGGGGAACTCACTATTGTGAGTTTTACAATAAAAAAACGTTTGCGGGTTTTAGGTCAATATTTGAAGCATTTGTTTATATCTGTTAAGCGAAATCTTCTCCAGATTTGGCTCTTCCTCTCCGTTGCCACATGACAGCAACCCCCTCGCCTCCACCTCTTGTCTGTTCTCTCAGTCGCCTCAGACTCATGTGTCGTTACTCCTCATTGTTTCCTCCTCCGGTTCCTCTCCTGCCAGACGACAACAACAGCCACCTCCGCTCTGCTTGCTCCGCCCCTTTTTGTTCTATGCTTTCAATAGAGAGCATCCATGCTCTTCCCCTGCATGCGCCCCTACATTCTCGGTCCTCAACCCCTTAGGACCTGCCGGCTCTGCTGCATGCATTCCTGGTCTCAACGTCACCCATGCTTTCTTGCCATCCCATTTCCACGCAGCTGTATTGACAACCCAAACTCCTCTTGCACCAGGCTACATGAGGAATGGTGCGACAAGACAGAGAACGAGAGACAACCTACGAACGGAGATACAGACTGCGAAGGGAGATACTCACTGCAATGGTCATACTCATAAAGCGTGCGAGAGCGAGATACTCGGTGCATTTGTCATACACACAAAGCGTGCGATCAAAACGAGCTGTGAGAGACAGAAGGATTAGACACGTGCAAGGAGAGAGAGAGAGACAAGCCTCTTACTTGCCTCCGAACAATATGACACGGCATTTTCAAATGGGATCAACGATGGGGTCATTCGGGCCGTCGGATGCGAGTTTGTAAGTTCGGGCAATCGTGTAAATTCAGAGCAAAAGGTAAATTTGAATCCGCACCTTGAGTCTTGAACTCATGAACTCCCACATGTGGTGCATGTGTTCTAACCACCACGTGCGCATGTTTTGGGTCATCTAATCGCACGGCTTACAATGCACGCGCCTCACCATTCTCACCTCCACCCTTGATCCCATTTTAATGTGTCCGTGCTATGTAGCGTTGAGGTCGTGCTTTCATCCAAACATGGAATCTTCACGAGATTCCACATAAAGAAATGGCCCAGAATCGTTCAGACATAGTTGTGATATTTTACAAAGTTTTCTTCAAGCTCAAAATCTAGCCGATAAATTCATTTATGCTTCCTTAAATTGCCTTGATCAACCTTATATTGCCTTGACCAACCTCCTCCTCAAAATAGCCAAATGTAAGTGGAAGGATTTTTTGACACATGTTAAAAGATTCTTATGGAGGGACAACACTAAAGCCTCGTTGCCATGGCAATGGGCAAAGTGTGAAGTTTTAGCTCGACTGGTCGTTCAAGGTGGCCTCGGAATTCTCAACCTTGTTGTCTATGTTGAGGCCATTTTTGCCAAGTTTCTGGTCTCAATTGCAAAACAAGACCAATCTTGGGACTATCATGATCCAGGATATGATTGACAAGGCAAAAGTTTTCTCTAAAGGTGGGCAATGGAAAGAGATCGAGGTGCATGACAAACTATTTGCCCCAAGCTGGTCTAGCTTGAGATTGGGTAGCATCATGGGTGAGTTGGTGCAAAAGTGTAATAGGGCAACAAGGGTTTTGGAATCAGGTGAATTGACCAAATACTTCAGAAATCCATCTCGCACCGGTCCCCTTGGCTACCTAAAGCCACTGGTGTAATTATGAACCCTTATTGGAGAGAAATTGCATGAAGGTTGAACAATAAAGGACTCCAGCAGTTGATCCACTTCTGAGAAATAACATCAAGTGCTAAAAATTGTCTCACTAGTTGGTTGCCCAGTTTCAGCTCAATGGCATGGAGAAGCTTCTTGTCAACAGAGTGGTTTAAGGCCTGGACAACATTGTGATGCCAATCTGGGAATCTACTTTTGAGTGGAAAGCTTGGAAATGGCCCATGGGTAGCCATTTCTTTAAACCTTATACCAAGGTCATTTACCAACCGTTAATGCAAGAGGCTGTTTGGTTCGCCCCTCTGAACAAACACTGGAAGAATCAATGGTCGAAATCTCAATGGGACGGGTCACGAAAAACATTTGCAATTTTCACAATGGCTGCATTTGATGAAGGTACTTCTGTGGAAGTGTTGTGGGGGGCTTTGTCGACATGCGTCAAGATTCAGGCACGTGGTATCAAATCCGATAAATAATCAGGGTGCAGATCGGCTAGTGAAGACCTCGTCCACTTTTTCATGGAATGCTCGGTAATTAGAAGCCTGGCAAAGAAGGTGTACAAATGGGTACAAAGGACGTGGAAGATAGGGTTTTTCAAGAAGGATCTGTGCCTTAGTGGAAAATAGTTTCGAAGCCCTGCACTTATAATCTGCACGCAAAATGTCAAATATTCTTTCTTCAATAATATCTAGAACGCTAGGAATTGTCGTATCTTTGATAGTGTCCGCTTTGTGGCTAGCTTCTTAGAGATAGTGCAAGAAAGCAAGGAGTTCGTATCTATGTTAGGAAAAAGGCAAAGCTCGGATGATTGGTTTAGGCGACTCTTGTCATCCACTCGAACCTTGCGGTGTGAAAGATTGAGCTTTTGGTAATAGTACGTTAGTAGATACTTCTCTAATGTAATCATCTGGTCCTGAAGGTTCGGCATGAGCTTGAGGTTGATTTGTAATTTTTTGGTGGCATTCTAATGCAATCACTCACATATGTGCATTTTACAAAAAAGAAAACAAAAACAAAAACAAAAAGAATGACCTATGTGTTTCTTTTTTAGGGGGGTTGTTGCGGTTCTTGTTCTTTTTTTCTTTTTTTTTTTTCCTTCTGTGTGCCTCTGTGGGTTTTTTTTTTTTTTTTGTGGGGGGGGGGGGGGGGGGGGGGGGGGGGTGGTTGTTTGTTCCCTTAGAGACCATCTAGCACACTGCCAAGTGGATGTGTATGAAAAAAAAGATCTTTGATCGTTTTTTGAAAGTTTCCCATTATGCGTCAAACTTTGCCACATGGACAACACAAAATTTCACGAGAATATCTATTTTAGTTTGACGCATATTACATAGCATGTGAAAGTGAGGAAAAGGAGAGCGTGATGTGGAAAAAGAAATAGGACGTGCAGCCGTGAGCGTTTTGTTGTGATATGGATAAACACATTCGAATATGATTATGCTTTTGGACCTCAAAAAAGGAGGAAGGACTTAGTTGTTTTGTGTTTTTGCAAAACTCAAAATAGTGAGTATATTACATTAGCAAACACTATAAATTATAGATTCTGGTCATGTTCCTACTGAGACATGACGTCTCCCACCAACAACCAAAGATTCATCAATTGACAAGGGAGCCACCTTGCATCACTAGAGAGTACCCCAAGGAGAAACTTGGTTAAGTATGGCGGTGTTGACCAGACAAAACAAGCCAAACTGCCCTAATCCAATCATGAGATTTGATCCGCTTCCCAAATGCAACAATTGTTTTCCTGCTTTCTTGTATCATCTCCGGGAACCCAATTGTTTTGAAGACATTCTCAAAGACCCGATAGTTATTTACCTTCCAAATTTGTTTGAAGTAGCGAAATTTGACGATTTGTGTGCTGATAATAAGCGCTTGGCTGTTGAACACCTTCCCATCCATAAAGAGAATGTTCTTTAAGAAAGCTATCTTCCAAGTCTTTTGGACCCATATGCATATCTTCCATGTCAGGCCACACATTGTCAGACAATCTTTGACCTGCTGAGGGAGGTCCTCACTAGCCTTTCAACATTGCGAGCATCTATGAAAACCAATCCCTTTGGCAAGGTCCTTTACTCCAGTAGGTAGGGCTCCCCTCATAACCTTCCAAAGAAAGACCTTTATTTCAAGCGGCCAATGTGGGCACTAGTTGTAGGCTTCCTGATTGGCACCCACCTTGACTCCAATCATTGCTTGGTCCATTGTTTGTTCAAAGGGGGAAACTAGTCCTTCAAGGCCATAAGGGAGTTGTACGCATCCTTAGTTTGTGGTTTTTAGAAAATGCTTGTTCAAGGGCCATTGCCATGCCTTCCACTCAAACCTGGACTCGGAAGTAGGCATCCAACATCTATATAGACAATCTACAGTTCTACTGCCTAGCAGCCTTTCAGTCCCATTGAGATGGAACTCGGAGGCTAGTTGGTATGTTCCTTTGCGGTTCACGCTGTTGTTGTCCCAAAACTAGCCAAGTCAATGCAGTCCTTTGTTGTTTATCTTTATGGTTACTTCCCCCCAAATGGGTTCAAAAGGATGCTTCCTTCTTTAGAAATCCAAGAGGTCCAACGAGATATAGAGTTGTGGAAGTACCTTGTTATCTACCCCCATTCCAAGGCCTCTGTTGCTCTATTGCATTTTTGAAGAAGCTCACCCGTTCTGCCCCCAAGTTTCAAGTAATACCACCAAGCGGCAAGCAACTTGTCATGAATCTCAAGCCCTTTCCATTGCCCACCTTGTGAGTAGAGTTTGGCATCATCACATGGCGAGATCCATAACAGCCCATTCTTGGTCTTTCTTTGTGACTGATACTGTAAACTTGGCACACTCGTCCTCTCTATGAGTACTAAGGTTGATGATCGCGATGCCCCATGCTCAACAAGTCTTGCATTTGAATCCCATCCCACCCACCACCATGGCATCGAGCCTTTAGTGTTGTTTCTCCATTAGAATCGTTTCACTAGTTTCATACCCTTATTTTTTGGATAGGAGAAATGGTTTTGGCAATGCATCTCCCCCTCTCTTTCACTTTTTGTTTCCTTCATGGAGCACTTATAACATATGAATTTCTCAAAGATAATCCAAGAAAGTAGGTAGCCAAAACAACTTTTTCAGAAACACATTAATTAGTTTTTTGTTCTTTTGGGGGGGGGGGGGGGGGGGGAGAAAGGAAAAGGGAAGGGCGGGAAAAAAAAGGGAAAAGAGGGGGGGGGGGGGGGGGGGGGGTGGTTGTATTCTTTTTGTTTTATGGATGAAAGGGAGCTGAAGGACCAGCGCATGCATATACCCTAGTGGTTAAGGTTGAGTTTCATACTATATACATGATGTGTTCAAATCCTACTCATTAAGATTGGTTTTAAATGGTGACGTGCATGGACATGCTAATTGGAGATGCTAAAGCATCTTGAGGAGATTCTATGTAATAAAAAACAAAAGTAGAGCCAATAGTACCATTAGATGGATTCACCTAATAGAAAATAGGGGGCGATCATTGCCATTGGGAAACAAACAAAATATGATGAATGGAACATGACCTTCAACACAACTATGACTAACTTGCTTGGATGAAGAGGTGGTCTCATGCATTTTCTTGCGGTGGCTCCTCTATGAACCAGTGTAGTTATGTCTCGTTGTAGTTTTCATGGCTCATTGCGAGCATGGCAAAAAACTTTATTTTTTCAGATGAGATAATATAGTACACTCACAATTGTGAGTTTTGCACAAAAAAAAGGATGATCCTCGTCTTTAGCTCTTCACGGATGACTCCCTATTATTTTTGAAAGCTAGCCCTCATGTGATTAGGAAGGCCTTGGAGATTGTGAAAACTTTTGCCACTATCTCAAGGTCGAAGTGAATTATTGAGAAGTCAAGGTTGACCTCACTCTTAGAAAATGATTGTTTTGATCCTTCTATGTGGACACGAGAGATTGTGACAAAGGCGATGGTGTTTTGACACCTAGGAGCCCCCTTGGGAGAGCCAATAGAATGCACAAACTCCCATTCTTGTGGAAGGTGCATGCCTTGCTGACAGGCGTGAAGAATTTGGCAAGACTCTATTTGGCTCACGTAGAAGTTCGAGTTGCCAAAAGGGAAGGGAGGAAATCTCTCATTTTTACAAGGAGTGCCCAACAATTAGGGGCCTAGCATGAAAGTTTTGAAAATGGGTTCAAGAGACTTGGAGAGTAGAGTTCTATAAGAAAGTCTTGTTTTTTGGAGGGATTTTGATGAAAAATCAAGCAGTGTTAATTTACATGGAGACTATTAGATTCTGCTATACATGTTTGGAAGGCCAGGAATACGGTGAGGTGTTCAAATATGACTGCTCCATAGCTAGCTATAATGAGATCATTCAAGAAATCAGAAAAATGATTTATGTCTTTGAAAAAAGAAGAAACTCGGATGAATGGAATCCGGCCATTCACTCTGCGGAGATGGGTACGTGATCATGGACATTGGCTAGCCTAGAGTTGGCCATCGTAATATTCTAAGAGGTTGAGAGGCACCTCAGGGCTCGATATGTATAAGGGTAAGCCCAACTTGTGTCACAATGTGGGGATGCCCTCTAGCCACCTAGGAAGATAATTGATGACATGGTCCAATAACAAGAGGGTGCAAACTCTCTAGCCAATGCTCGTAAAGCCACAAGCTTATATAGAGGCTACTTTCTAATCAATCAATTGAAAGCATTATCATTGTGTCTATACTCTCTCTCTCTCTCTCTCTCTGTCTCTCTCTCTCTCTCTCTATGCTTTTGCTTTTGGCATAGCCTAACCCTAATCACCATCACTCTAATCGTAACCCTAACACCATGGTCAAGCTAAGACTTCACCCTCCATAGCCTAACACTTATCATTGGTGATTAGGGAGCACGCTTGTGCATCCTCTAGCCCATCAAGTGGTATCAGCCCCGCAATGTTTCACGTCGAGGTTTAATTAAACTCTCCCTCTCCCTCTCCCTAATCACTAGCATTTCTAATCAAGCTTGGTCACATTCTTGTAAATACCAATGAGCAACTACCCTTCTTGGTTTGTGAGATTTTGTTTAGTAGCTTTCCAATAAATTCATGTGTGTGCACACATAATTGTTTAGTGTGCTATTGTGTTTGATTTTAGCCAAATTTGCATTAGCATTGCTATCATCGTATTATCCAATTGATTTTGCATTTTATGTGTGTGCATAGTGCCCATCAATTGATTTTGCATTTTATGTGTGTGCATAGTGCCCATCAATTTCATTTTGTAGAGCCATTGAACATTGACATTTCTTGTGATTTGACACTCCAATTGTGTGCCCAAAATATTATTGTTTTCAGCTTCCTTTTGGCTGCTCAATCATTGATTTTGAGTGTCAAGGAGAACCATTTAGGTGTGTGTGTGTGTGTGTGTGTGTGAGAGAGACTTTTGTCTGTGCACACCTTGCAAAACCCGAGCATAAAATTTTATTTTGGATAGGTTTAACAACCAATCTCACAAGGTATTGTGGCTAGCCCAATTGGGGAATACTATTGCTAGTGTGGGGCATGGTCCTGGGTCTAAATTGGGCAAGCTGGGTGGAACTCAAATCACCTCTCAATTCAGAGTTTTGAAGAGCAGCGGGTGCCCTACCTCCTGATCTCCATCAGGTCCACATCCGTTGGGAGATCAATTGTGTGGGTTACCATACTTTGCAGGCCAAGCTAGCTGCCGCGCAAGAGATGGCTCTCACCCAAAGCCTTCTAAACCTTGGGCTTCCTAAGGGGTTCTTCCTAAGTGTTACTACTTGTCAATTGGCTAGCCTTAACTAAAGGTCATTTCCCACATGGTGACCCTATCACTCATCACAAGACTTTTAAGCCTTTAGCCTCGCAAAAATCAGGCCATCTCAGTAAAAACAAATTCTCTCATTCTCACAAATTCTCTAGCCATCAAAAAGTCTCTACAAGAGCCATTCTTACACAGCTATAGGTAATTAACACACATATTTGCAAGCTCCAATATGAGTGAATCACACTTGCATGAGGCAAACAATAAAATGTATGTGTACACATCAATCTTTGAAGATGATTTCATGGATGTGTCAACTCATTAAAGAGGACTAGACACTTCCATGATATAAAGAAAGAGGATGCAAGAGAGCCACACAAGACAAGCACAAAGCACACAGAGATGGAAAGCTTCTTCTTCTTCTCACAGAAAAGAGAGTACAAAATATCTAAGTGCTAAAACTGAAAAGTAGCACATATGTACATGCGGTCACTAAGTGTGAACTCGCTAGAAGCGTACTAGGCTGGCACTATAAGTGTAGTCCAGCTGTAGAATCACTGGCAGAGATCCTCCGTGTCGATCACCTAACGCGCCAGTGAGTAAATGTAGTAAGCGGCCAAGACCCGTAGTGGATGCCAGCTCAATATGTAGAGCTGGACATCTCAACACTCCCCCTCGGGACAATCTGACTGAAACCGTCAGACATCTACATGCACCAAGACAAAATAGCTGCAATCTGCAAAAACCTGCAAATCTGCCGAACCTGCTATCGTGGTACCTGTAACGCTTTCTACACTCAACGAGTGTCCACAATCAAGCGTACATACAACCACTGTACTTCTATAGTAAATCTCTGTGTACTGCACTTTGGAGACCTGTTCAGAAACTTGTACACAAATTTGTACACAAACTTGTACACATACCAAACATCATCTTGGGTGGAATTCTCTGCAGTCATTGTATTCATTACATGCTACATAACAAAAATGCACTCGTTTTTGCTGTCATCTGCATCTCTGCTAGATGCGTAGTTACCCTGTTCTCTCTTTCCACTTGCTTTTCCCTTTGGACAGTCACATGACATGTGACCTCTTTCACCACAAGTCCAACATTCTCTGCTATCTGCAGTATGTTGCTACCTGCTTGATCCTGCACCACGACCTCTTTGACTCCCCTTGCCTTGAGACTAGTTTCCCCTGCCACCTGTATTGTTTTGATTTGATTGACCTTCTTGAAATTGGCCCCTGCAACCCCTTGGGCCTCGACCACGACCTCTACCTCTACCTCTGTTGGAGTTAGAATAGAAGGCCTGTTCATAATTATTTCTGCCATGAGAAGAAGATGTGTCAAGGTTCTTCTCCTCAAGAATAAGCATAGAAATCAAATCTTGGAACATGGGGATGTCGTCTCTTGTATTCATGGAAGACCTGAAATGTACATACTCATCTCCTAGAGCATCCAAGCATGCACGGACAATGTCATCGTCTTCCACTGAGACTTTAATAGATCCAAGAGCCTCAATGATACTCTTGATCTTCAAAGCATAATCATTGATGGAGAGGTTGTTCCTCTTAACCTGATTTAGCTCCAACTTTAGTTGAAGCTTCCTGGCCTTAGTGTTCACTTCGAACACTCTGCCTAGGTTTATCCATGCAATGGCGGGGGTTTCAGCATCCTGTAGATAGCCCATCATGCCATCTATGATGCTCATAGAAAGCCAATACATCACTTTGCTCTGGCGTTGTTGCCAGTCCCTCAAAGCTTTTCTTTGTTCTGCTGTAGCATTTGCCTCCGGAATCTCTGGTTGTCTCCTTCTACATAGTCCTAATAACCTTTTCCTTTTAGGAAATTTGTTATTCTGAACTTCCATGTAGGATAGTTATTTTTCTCAAGCTTCTCAGTGACAATCTGACTGAAACCGTCAGACATCTTGAAGCACTAAGACAAAATAGCTGCAATCTGCAAAAACCTGCAAATCTGCTGAACCTGCTATCGTGGTACTTGTAACGCTTTCTACACTCAACGAGTGTCCACAATCAAGCGTACATACAACCACTGTACTTGTACAGTAAATCTCTGTGTACTGCACTTTGGATACCTGTTCACAAACTTGTACACAAACTTGCTTACTGCTTCGCTACAAATTTGTAAGCAGCGGGAACATCCACTCCTACTACTGGAATCCCTTGCACACTAGCTTTCCTTTTCTGCCTGGAAACATCATCTTCTTTCAGAGTAGTAGTGATCGGTTCAGCAATTGCTACAAACGGCTTGGACTCATTTGGCATGAAAAAGGCGAATGCAATACTCTCTCGTGTGACAGACACCCTTTTACCATACACTATGGAACTTCCATCTTCAGCATTGAAAGAATCTAAGACTTGCCTGATGATTGTTGTGTCCAACTCAATCCTGGTTGCTTGCAACACCACAGGCAAGCCCCACAATTCAAGCAGAGCCTTAGCATGCTCAATAAACACATAACGTTGGATTTTGTTGTGCGGGATGAGGGGAAGAGTTGCCTCTGTAGCCATAATAAGGGCTTGGTTTTCTTCAAGAACATCCTGCATCTTTTCTGACAGCTTCCTCCTACCCATGCGCTGTGAAGAAGACGAAGCACGAAAAGAAGAAGATGACTTACTTGTTCCCTCGAAGCCGTATCCAAGTGTGGCGGGTAAGGATAGATTACAATCCATATTGTCTTCAGAAGACGAGGTTGGTGGCTACAGGGAAGAGACCTCGAAGCTCGACGTGGGGAGTGGAGGAGATTTACGAGGAAAAAGACCCACTCTTTACTGTTATACGCATTCGCGCCATAAAAGCTCCACCACTTACCGTTCCTAGACTTTTGTGCACCACAAATGATGTGGCATACATGCATTGGACAAGAATTTTGCCCATCTTTGAAATGATTACCACTGACACTCCATCTGACCGTTGGTCTTCTGAAAACTAATCTTGGTGTTGCCCTTTTACTAATCCTGAAATAAGCTCAGTTTGGTCGTGCTAGTACTGGTTCTGAGCTATCGCTGGAACTGGCTCTGAGACTGGTTCTGGGACTGATTATGGAACTGGTTGCACATGCAAAAGTCCCAAAATAGCTAAGTCTGGAATTTCTCTATCTTCAACGTCCAGATCCACAATACCCTGTTCTTGGCAAGGATCGCTAGCTTCTAAAAAGTATGGCTTAATCTTGGCCCCATTATACACCCATGGCAGAAGTAATCCTCATAAGTCTTTTAGCCGAACCGTGACGTTGGAGAAAATCTAGTCCACTTCATATGGTCCTGCCCAGGCTATCTTGAGATTCGGCTTCTTGGGACCCAATTTGGAATGATATAAGAGAACTAAATCCCCTTTCTAAAACTCCCTGACCTTAATCCTTCGGTCATGCCAGTGTTTCCTTCACTGCTGAACAATCTCCTGTTCCATCATAGCCCGTTGTCTCAATTCATCTAACTGGGTAAGCTCCTCAAGTCGTTTCTTAATGTTGTGATTAAAATCTAGCCCATATTCAACAACCATTCTTAGATTGGGAATAACAAACTCCATACGAACCATAGCTTCTGTACCATACACCATCCTGAATGGTATTAATCCATTAGTAACCTTATAAGCTGTCCGGTATGTCCATAAAGCAGTCTGAAGCTTCAAATCCCAATGGTCTGGCTTTTTCTACACAATCTTAGTGAGAATATTCTTAATGTTCTTGTTACTGATTTCGGCCTGTCCATTGCATATAGGATAATAAGGTGTGGATTTTTGATGCTTGACTGAGAGCATATCCATAATGATCTCCATAGTGTCATTGATGAAGTGTGTCCCTTGGTCTGACACAATCTCCACAGGACAGCCATAACGTCATACAATGTTCTCAAATAAGAATCTCGCAGTGGACTTGGCTGTGTTATAAGAAAGAGCTTTGGCTTCAACCCACGTAGTCACATAGCAAGTAGCCATCACTATGTACCTATTCTTCATGGGGGTAATCTTCTTGAATGGTCCCATGAAATCCAAACCCCATTTCATAAAAACTCCGAGTGGGCTGAACTGGTGTCAAGGGAGTCATGTCTGCAACTATGGGTCTACTCATTCTCTGACATATTTCATAGGTCTTGCACAAACTCCTGACATCAGCTATCAAAGTTTGCCACCATAACCCTGCTTGCAGAATCTTCTTATAGGTAATATCAGTAGAGAAGTGTCCACGAGATTCTCCATTATGAACCTTTGAAATCACTTGCATTCTCCCTTCCATTGGCACACATTGGTGAAGAATACCATCGACCCCTAATCGATAGAGTGAGCCCCCAATGTAAAGAAAGAGGATGCAAGAGATCTACACAAGACAAGCAAAAAGCACACAGAAGTGGAAAGCTTCTTCTTCTTTGTATAGAAAAGAGAGTACAAAATGACTAAGTGCTAAAGCTGAAAAGTAGCACATATGTACATGCGGTCACTAAGTGTGAACACGCTAGAAGCATACTAGGCTGGCACTATAAGTGTACTCCAACTGTAGAATCACTGGCAGAGATCCTTCGTGTCGGTCACCTAACGTGCTAGTGAGTAAATGCCGTAAGCGGCCAAGACCCGTAGTGGATGCCAGCTCAAGATGTAGAGCTCGACATCTCAACACTCCCCCTCGAGCTCTGCATGTCGCAGAGCTTGGACTCTGCATGTCACAGAGTCCAAGCATAGTCCGGAAACGTCGAAGCTTCTCAGCTTCGAGGGCCTTGGTAAAGATATCCGCTATCGGCTCCTCTGTGCTGACGTAGACCAAGTCGATGTCGCCGGCCAACACTCGCTCTCGAACGTAGTGGTAATGGACCTCTATGTGCTTGGTCCTGGCATGGAACATTGGGTTCCTAGCCAACTGCATGGTGCTGAGGTTGTTGCAATGGATGACAATTTGCTGGTCCACCTGCACTCGCTCCCAAGTCCTCAAGTAATGTGCGTAGCCAAGCTACCTCGCACGCCGCAACTGTTGCACCTGTGTACTCGGCCTCTATGCTCGATAAGGCAACCGTAGGCTGCTTTTTGCTGCTCCAAGTAACAACAGCACTCCCAAAAGAGAACATGAAGCCACTCGTAGATCTCCTATCAACAATGCTACCTGCCCAATCTGCATCTGTATACCCATACAATGATAATGGCACATCTGCTGCATAGAACAATGCGTAGTCAAGAGTCCCTTGCACATACCGAAGTGTGCGTCCTACTCCATCCAAATGTGGCTTCCTCGTAAGCTGCATGAATTGACTCTCCAAGCCTACTGTGTAGCTCAAGTTTGGCCTCGTGATAGTCAAGTAGATTAGACTACCCACAATCTTCATGTACATCTTGACATCCTCAACAACATCACCCTTCTCTGCACTCAGCTTTGCATTCACATCCAAGGGAATAGAAAGTGGCTTACAATCATCCATACCATACTTTGACAACATGTCCAAAGCATATTGTCTCTGTGACAGCCATACACCCTCTGGAGTCCTGATCACCTCAATGCCAAGAAAGTAGCGCAACTCGCCCAAATCTTTCATTTCAAACTCCTGTTTGACAAGACCCTTCACATGGTCAATCTCCATAGCATTGTCACCCACAATAATAAGGTCATCTACATATATGGTAATGACCACAATCCCCACATCACTCTCACGTACATAGAGTGAGTGATCAGCATGAGCTCTCCTAAAACCAATACTGACAAGATACTTGGAAATTCTGTCATACCATGCTCTAGAGCCCTGCTTCAAACCATACAAAGCTTTGAGAAGCCTGCATACATAATCTGGGTAACCTAGATCTACATAACCAGGTGGTTGATCCATATACACTTCCTCTTGAAACTCACCATTCAAGAAGGCATTATTTACATCTATTTAATCTGGGTAACCTAGATCGACATAACCAGGTGGTTGATCCATATACACTTCCTCTTGAAACTCACCATTCAAGAAGGCATTATTTACATCTATTTGATGCATAATCCATCCTCTAGATGCAGCCACTGCTATGACAGCTCTCACAGTTGTCATCTTTGCCACTGGAGCAAAGGTATCCTCATAGTCTATGCCATACGTCTGTGCATAACCATTTGCGACCAACCTTGCCTTGTGACGCTCAATGTTACCATCAGCCTTATGCTTAGTTTTATACACCCATTTACAGCCAGTATCTTTCTTGCCACTTGGCAATGGCACCAAATCCCATGTGTCGTTTTCTTCCAATGCAGCCATCTCTTCATTCATTGCATCATCCCAATGCACATTTCCAACTGCATCCTCAAAACATGTGGGCTCCACATCGTGTATCACGTTAGCCATGTAGGCTTGGTGATGCACTAGATACCCATCATAAGTCAATTTCTGAACTGGATTTCTGACTCTATTAGATCTGCGCGATCCTGGGTCACTCCTTTGCCCTCTAGCATCTTCTTGTACTTTCCTTACACCAGGTGTCTTGACAGCCGGAATTCCAAATTCCTCATCAAGACTTTGTTCAGAACCATCTGAATCCATGTCTACATGTGAAAAACTTGATGATGCATCAGCCATAAAGGGAGGTTCATCAACCTTTTCCTTTCTTTTCCGTGATACATTCCCTGTACCTGTTGGTGGAGTAACCTGCGTACGTAGTCTAACATTCCATGGCTTCTAAACAGAGCCACAAGAAGAGGACTCTTGTGTTCCACTCAAAACCTCTGACTGTGGCCTCACATTTTGTACAACTTTACATCAGCCCCAATAGTGCCATGTGCATTACTGTACCAGCTGCTCATCTCATCAAAGACTACATCTCTGCTCACTCGTAATTCTCGTGTAGTAGGATTGTAGCACCTGTACCCCTTTTGTTCAAGGGAATATCCCACAAGAATACATTTCTCTGCTTTAGGATCCAATTTCCTACGCAAATCATCTGGTATATGCATGTAAGCTATGCAGCCAAACACTTTCAAGTGTGCCAAATCAGGCTTTGTACCTGTAAACTTTTCCTTCGGCATTACATCATGCACCACAGCTGTAGGTGTCCTGTTCATAATGTACACAGCTGTATTTACAGCTTCAGCCCAGAAATGATGAGGCATGTTCTTCTCATTCATCAATGCACGTGCAACCTCTGCAATGTGCCTGTTTTTCCTTTCTGCGACCCCATTCTGCTGTGGAGTATATCTGCATGTAAACTGTCTGAGTATACCATGCATTCACAGAAAATCTGAACAATCATTGGAGAAGTACTCTCCCCCTCCATCTGACCTCAATGTCTTGATTTGCATATCTGTCTCCTTCTCAATCATGACTTTGAAGTCCTGAAAGTGACCAAACACTTCACTTTTGTTACGCATGAAGTAGACCCATACTTTCCTTGTATGGTCATCAATGAAAGAGACATAATACCTGCAACCATGTATACTTGCAGTATCGGTTGGACCCCAAACATCTGTGTGCACCACCTCAAGTGGCTTTTTACATACATTGCACTCATGTGGAAATGAGCCCTTTGACTGTTTTCCAAACTGGCATGTTGCACACACTTTATGCATACCATCGACCTTGAATTTGGGAAAACCTTTTACAATCTGTTTTGATTGCATGTTGCGCAATCTCTGCTCATTGACATGGCCAATGCGTTTGTGCCAAATGTCAACATCAGCCACAACACCTGTGCCCTGTGCAAATAATGCAGCTTTTACCTCAAGCATGTCTACATTCAGCGTAAACATTCTACCCACACATTTTTCCTCTGTGATCAGTTTACAGCCATTCTGGAAATCTTCTACATACCATCCATTGGGATTGAAGCGAACGTGCAAACCCTGCTCAACCATTTGTCCAACAGAAACAAGATTCTTTGTAATGTTTGGGACATGAAGTACATCTACTAAGTACTTTGATTTGCCACTCTTCGTATTTACAATTATTTCCCCTACATGAGCAATGGGGTGAGCTATGTCATCTCCTGTCTCCACATAGCCTTACACATCTAGTTTGCGCATATCTTTAAACCACTCTCTACGAGACGTCATGTGATTAGAGGAACCTGAATCCACATACCAAACATCATCTTGGGTGGAATTCTCTGCAATCATTTTATGATTCATTACATGCAGCATAACAAACATGCGCTCGTTTTTGCTGTCATCTGCATCTCTACTAGTAGATGCATAGTTTCCCTGTTCTCTCTTTCTACTTGCTTTTCCCTTTGGACAGTCACGTGACATGTGACCTCTTTCACCACAAGTCCAACATTCTCTGCTATCTGCAGTATGTTGCTGCCTGCTTGATCTTGCACCACGACCTCTTTGACTCCCCCTACCTTGAGACTGGTTTTCCCTGCCACCTGTATTGTTTTGAATTGATTGACCTTCTTGAAATTGGCCCCTACAACCCCTTGGGCCTCGACCACCACCTCTACCTCTACCTCTGTTGGAGTTAGAATAGAAGGCCTGTTCATAATTATTTCTGCCATGAGAAGAAGATGTGTCAAGGTTCTTCTCCTCAAGAATAAGCATAGAAATCAAATCTTGGAACACGGGGATGTCATCTCTTGTATTCATGGAAGACCTGATATGTACATACTCATCTCCTAGACCATCCAAGCATGCACGGACAATGTCATCGTTTTCCACTGAGACTTTAATAGATCCAAGAGCCTCAATGATACTCTTGATCTTCAAAGCATAATCATTGATGGAGAGGTTGTTCCTCTTAACCTGATTTAGCTCCAACTTTAGTTGAAGCTTCCTGACCTTGGTGTTCACCTCAAACACTCTGCCTAAGTTTTTCCATGCAATGGCGGGGGTTTCAGCATCCTGTAGATAGCCCATCATGCCATCTGGGATGCTCATAGAAAGCCAATACATCACTTTGCTCTGGCCTTGTTGCCAGTCCCTCAAAGCTTTTCTTTGTTCTGCTGTAGCATTTGCCTCGGGAATCTCTGGTTCCTTTTCATTGTCTCCTTCTACATAGTCCTAATAACCTTTTCCTTTCAGGAAATTAGTTATTCTGAACTTCCATGCAGGGTAGTTATTTTTCTCAAGCTTCTCAGTGACAATCTGAAACCGTCAGACATCTTGAAGCACTAAGACAAAATAGCTGCAATCTGCAAAAACCTGCAAATCTGTTGAACCTGCTATTGTGGTACCTGTAACGCTTTCTACACTCATTGAGTGTCCACAGTCAAGCGTACATACAACCACTGTACTGGTACAGTAAATCTTTGTCTACTCCACTTTGGAGACCTATACCAAAACTTGTACGAAAAACTTAATTTATAATTACATTTAAGCGTGCGAGGCGCTTTGCTCTGGAGCAAAAGGAAGGGAGGTGGGGGTGGGCCTTGGGGTAAAAGGTAGAGAGACGGGGGCGGGGTATGGGGTACCAAACGCGTTTCGCTCCTTTAAGGAGCTCATCAGTGGTAGTAGTAGGGAGAATTGTGAAATAGAGAGGAAGAGGATGCTCTTATATAAGAGTGAGGGGGGGGGGGGGTACTTTGCAGGGGTTGTGAGTTTGTCCATTGACTAGAGGTAGAGAGTAGTGTAGAGTTTCCCAAAGGTAAAAAGTAAAAGATTGAATTTTAATGGGGAGAGTTTTTATAGATTGTTTACCGGGGGGTGGAATAAGTGAAAGAGGGTTTAAAGAGAAAAATGGGTGGGGGGGGGGGACTAAAAAGAGGCAAGGGAGGGGTTTAAAAATAACAAGAGGAAAAGAGGTGAATTGGAATTCCGAAGATCCGGTGTATAATGTACAAGACTGGGTGTAAGGTGCTAATGGGGGGGGGGGGGGGGGGGGGGGTCATTTGAGAGTTTAAAAGGAGCAAGGGGGAGTAGTTTGATTCCCAAAAAAGGTGTTCCAGGAGTACATTACAAAGGGACAAAATTTGGAATGTAAGATCCAAAAAAGGTGAAAGGGGTGCCCATGTTGTTGAAGAACTATGGGCTTTGAGAATCTACTTGCAAAACGAGCGGTAAGAGTTAGGGTAGGGTATAAAGAGTATTCATTCGTAAAAATTGTGTTCAAAGCTTGTTTTTGGATTTAGTTAGAAGAGTGCCTAAGTTTTGGCCATTGGTCCAACATACGATGGGTTGGTCAAGATGTGCAAGGGTGGGGGAGAGGCTGCAAGCTGTATGGATAGGTTTACCAATTATTAGGGTAGGTTTTAGTCTATGAGTTTCTAGAGAAAAAGGTAGTTTGAGGATGATAGGGGAAGGATTTTTTAAAGATGGGGTTTTGGTTAGGAGAGTGGTTCGTTCCTTGTAAGAGATCAATCCAAAGACCTTAAGGAGGAAGTTTCTTGGGTAGCCTTATGAAGAATAGGTTTCTCAAGCGATTGAATCCATTAGGATTGCTTTCCCTGATAAGATAGCATTTAAGTTCAGACTTGATAAAGGCTAATTTTTGGTGGAGAGGGTGCCAAGAGATCCAAGGTATGTATTGGTAAGAGTTGAGAGGCTTTTGGTAACAATTGGAGTCTAAGATACCATACAAGTGGAAAGTATGTCCCTTGTGGAAGTGGACATCTAGGATGGTCGTGGATTGCAAACGAAGGGATTGTGATGCTCTTGATCTCTTAGCCTCTCTTGCCTGCACCAGGATCTGATACCATGTAAAGAAAGAGGATGCAAGAGAGCTACACAAGACAAGCACAAAGCACACAGAGATGGAAAGCTTCTTCTTCTTCGTACAGAAAAGAGAGTACAAAATGACTAAGTGCTAAAGATGAAAAGTAGCACATATGTACATGCAGTCACTAAGTGTGAACACGCTAGAAGCGTACTAGGCTGGCACTATAAGTGTACTCTAGCTGTAGAATCACTGGTAGAGATCCTCCGTGTCGGTCGCCTAACGCACCAGTGAGTAAATGCCGTAAGCGGCCAAGACCCGTAGTGGATGCCAGCTCAAGATGTAGAGCTCGACATCTCAACACATGATACAGACCTTCCTCATGAGGCATTACAATATGCACACACACACTCTCTCATAAAAAAATATACGTATTCATGCTTTGCACTATTGGAGATGAAGGCTACATCCGCAACACAATGAACCAATGAAGCAAACAACAACATGAACATGAAGACAACGACATCAGACATGAAGATGAAGATAATGACAACAAACTACAATGACAAAAAAATGAAGACAAAAGAAAATTTAATGATGATAAACAACTTTATAGATTTGAAGATGATATCAACCAAACATGTGATCTTTCGACATCAAGGCCACACACACAATTAAATTTGAAAGCACCACATTTGTATTTTGACCTACCACATTGTTGCTTACAATTCTCTAGGGGAGGTGCACATTTGGACCCTAAACATGTGATCTTTCGACATCAAGGCCACACACACAATTAAATTTGAAAGCACCACATTTGTATTTTGACCTACCACATTGTTGCTTACAATTCTCTAGGGGAGGTGCACATTTGGACCCTACACCCAATTGACAATTCTCTTGGGAGGATGTTGTGAATTTGATGGGGCTTTGGTCTTACACTCAATTGACAATTCTCTAGAGCACACCTTTGCATTACATTTGACTTACCAAAATGATGCCCATATATAAACACATGAACCAAAAAACACATCAAGTCTTTGTAAAACCCCAAGTTTGGTTTAAGGGGGCAAATTGTAAGGGTAAGCCCAATTTGTGGCACCATGTGGGAATGCCCTCTAGCCACCTAGGAAGAGATAACTAATGACATGGTCCAATAGTAAGAGGGTGCAACCTCTCTACCCAATGATTGTAAAACACCAAGACTATATAGAGGCTACTTTGTAATCAATCAATAGCAATTTGAGAATTATAGTTGTTTCTATACTCTCTTTTACTCTCTCTCTCTCTCTCTCTCTCTAGTTTGATCCCCAAAGAAAATTATATGAGTCATGCATTGCTATTGGCTAAGAAGAAGTAAAGCATAACTCTGTGACACTCTCCTACCTCACCTTCCCCCAAGGTGGTAACATCATGCATGTGCAAAAAATTTCTATGTTTGGATACAACAGTGACAAGTATATTGTTGGATGTGTCAATATAAGATAAGTTCTCACTCCAAATCCATGATGAGTGAAGTTTAACTAGCTATCAACAATGAAATCTTGATAGAAGAATAGAGAACGTGACATTTAAAACCTCTCAAAACACAATTTAATAAAGATTCAGCGCACCCATATCATGGGCATGCAGGAGGTTGGTCCATGGAATAGCATGCTAAGCTTTATGTACTTTCGCTTGTAATATGTCTTGCACGGCTTCTTGGCTTGACAAATACTACTATTATCATCAAGCTAGCTTTGCATTTATTCATGGAACTCAAAAAATCCAAAGGGGAGGGAGAATTCCCCAAAGGGTCTAAGAAGTTTCTTGTCACAAGGAACATCTATTCAAAGATCCACTTTTCCAAAGTCTAACAAAAAAATCTCTTAGCAAGCCTAATAAAGATGTTGGTTTATCAAACCTTAAAGCTTGGATCATTGTTCTAGGAGTATTAAAAAAGAGGTCAATATCTTAAGCTGTGGAATTAAAAATTCCCATGAGGAGCATTTGAAGCATCTCAAAGATGAGATAGCTCTACTGACCTCATAAAAAAGGGCAAGGTTGGCCTCCAAATAAGAGCATAAGAGGTGGTTGGAAGGTAGAGAAGGTATGGTTAAATAACATCTTGAGGATTTTAGGAGGGCAAGAAAATTTTCCACGGAGACCTACCCTTAGCCAAAGCCACCAATCAAGCACATTTTTTCAAGGCCATGAAGGTTAAGAGGAGTCAAGGCCTGGTCCAATCCCTCACAGATGGAGAGGAAATTGCATTATAAGACCAAGATGAAATGGCTAAGCTAATACTTGATTATCTAAATCAGATTATAGGCCAACTTGAGGCTCACTCTCAGGAAGTGAATGAAATCAAATCAATGTTGGTCGCGAGTGTTAATAAGACAATTTCACAATCAAAAGGCAACCTACCATGGAAGGCATTTTTAAAAGACGAATTCTTGTTTTGTATTGCAATATTTAGGCAAGGAGAAGTCCCCCAAATGGGACAGTTTAACTACGAATTTTTTCAAATAATTTTGAGGTGATCTCAAGTCCCTAATCATGTGTATGGCTATGTACTTAAGCATAAAGCAAGGGCTCATAAACCCTATAAAACAGAAACTCTTTTTCTCTCAACTAAAACATTGGTGGCCCATCTCTATGATTGTTAGTGGAATACAAAATCACTGCCAAGATTGTTGTCCCTAGGATCTCCCCCCTTTTGAACAAATCCATCACCTTACATCACCATGGATTTATCAACGGAAGGTTAATTTGATAACATCTTGCCAGCAATGGTGGGCAAAGAGAATGCAACCATGACCAAACAGGGTGAATTCTTGTACAACTTGACCTAGACAAAAAATATGAAAGCATTACATAGTCTTTCATTAAAGATGGACCACAACTTTATTGGTTACTTTTCACTAATAGACATTCATAGCTCTTGCTCAATAATAAAATTGTGGGCTCATTTGGAGTAAGAAGATCTATCAAGTAGGGATGCCCTCTAGCCCCATCATTATTCATGATTGGTTCTCACCTTTTGGTGATCATGCTTGGAGCCACTGGTACAAGAGGAGAGATCCAAGGGTTCGGCCTGCTTTTGGTAATGATTAGATTTTGGCAAAGCTCTTTGATGAATCTCTTATCTTCTTGAAATATTTCCCTCAAATGGTCAGGAAGGCTCTAGAGATTGTGCAAAAATCTACCATTGCCTTGCAACTGAATTGCAATATTGAGAAATCAAGACTGATCTCACTTTTTGAAAATGACTCATCTCTCCCATCTTTTTGGATGGGAGAGATTGAGTCAAAAGGAAACATTTTTGGACATCTTGAAGCCCCCCGGGGGTTGGTGTAATGCACAAGTAAAGATTCCAATGTGTCTTGGATAAGTTTAAAATGAGAAGGTGGGATTAAGTTCTACTTCCCTTCCCAAGTTGGGTTAAAGTGATCGAATCTTTTTTGATCCCTTACATTGCCTTCACTAGCCTACTCCTCAAGAAAGCCACATATAACTGAAAAAAATTCTTGAAACCAAGAGAAGATTTCCATGGAAAAATAAGACAAAATACTCTCCCTAGAAATGGGAAAAATGGGAGGCAATCTCTAGGCTAGTGGAGCATGGTGGTATCGGGATACTCAACCTTATTATTCATACAAAGGCCTAATGTGCAAAACATGTGGTCTCAATTGCAAATCAAGACCATTAATGGGCTATTATGGCACACGATATGATGGACAACACAAAGATCTACTCTCATTATTCATAGTAAGGCGTAATGTGCAAAACATGTGGTCTCAATTGCAAATCAAGACCATTAATGGGCTATTATGGCACATGATAGGATGGACAACACAAAGCTCTACTCTCATGGTGGCCAATGGAATGGGATAGATGTACATGCCAAACCTCTAGCATCTTAGTGGTCTAGCCTAAGACTAGGTGGTACAACATGCAAGCTAGTATCTAAGTGTAATAGAATAGTGGAGGCTCTAGAGTGGGGAGAACTAAATATTTTTCTAGAACATCTAATTGTGTTTCCAATGTGTGTCCTAGCTCTGCTCCAAGTGTCAGTGTGTGAGATGTGTGTGCCTCTCTCTGGGCCTATGTATGTGTGAGAGAGAAAGAGAGAGTGGTGTATGCTTTGTGAAGATTGTAAACGTGCAAGATTGGTGTGGTGTGCTATCATTTGTTGGTGAAAGCATGCGTGTGTATGTTTGTATGAAAACTATTGTTTGCCTATGGATTGTGTGTGTTTGGAAGGTAAACTCTAGTGGATTGGGGTGCAATGAGTATCCTAAGATACAACTTGTTTGTGTTTTGGGTGTGTTCCCCTTTCCCCGTATCCAGCTTCCTTAGTGTTGAAACACACATTGAAGATAGTATCTAAGTGTAATAGAGCAGTGGAGGCACTAGAGTGGGGAGAACCAAATGTTTTTCTAGAATTCCATGGCACACTAGTGCCCTTCGATATCCAAAGCAAACTATGTACTAGTAAACTCTTTTTGGAGAGGAATTTCCAAAAAAGTAAATAACAAAGGACTCAAGTGCCTCACCCATTTGAAGGACAACCAAAGGAAGACATGGAAAGATACAAACAAATGTCTACCAAATTTCACCTTAGTGGAAAACTTGGTGATAGCCTAACAATATCCACTTCTATTAATTGCAAACCAAGGGAATCTACCACGCTTTGATGTTCAAGGCTAATTAGCTTTCCCTCCTCAACAAGCACTGGGAAAAACAATGACCTGACGCTAGCTGTTTGGCACTAGCAAATAACATTTGGAACCCACAATGGCCATTGGTAATGGAAATGTTGAGTGGCAAGTGAGGATCCTTCCCACTTATTCAAGGAGTTCATTGCAATTAGAGGCCTAGCACGCAGGTTGTGCAAATGGGTCCAAAGGACATGGAAAATAAGGTTGGAGGGAGAGCATTGAAAAGCAAAGTGGTGCTGATGTGTACTCAAACTATTAGATTCTACTATTTTCATGAGGTTTGCAAAGCAAGGAGCCATCGGATATTCAAGAATGACACCTCATCATCCAGCTTCAAGGATATTACCCATTAAAGTAGAGAATTCATTATTGCCATGGGAAGAAAGATGAACAGGGATGAGTGAAATCAGGCTATTCTAGCCATCATGACCTCTTTCAGCAAGTAGAACAGGTAATGGCTTGGTTCTTCTTGGTACTTCATAGCTCCCTATTGTCTCCATGCTCCCACAATTCTTGAAATGCGCTTGAGGCGGCTCTATAAGATTTTTGATGTAGAATACAATACATCTACTCACAATTATGAATTTGGCAAAAAACAAATCCACCCACATCAACGTGTTAAACTCATTTTTATAGCCTTCTTGAAATATAGAGTAATTCTTGGTAGCTTTACCATCCATTGAAATGGCAATTAGCTGATGATCATTAGTTAACAAGGGACTTAGAGGTGATACTGTTTTTTCTCATAGCAATGGTCCAATTAATTTAGGATCTATAGATAGCATATAACTAGTATGGACAGTTAGCTAATGGTTGAGTGTGAAGTTGTTGTGTAGGATTAAATTTAATGTGAAATGTATACATTTTTTCAATAGATTACGTCTATCATATATTTTTTTGAATAAATATTTCTAAAATCAACACTTTATGTTTAATAGAAGTATTTTGGTTGTGTATATTTAGGGTAGATCTTAGAGTACTTGAGAGAGAGAGAGAGAGAGAGAGAGAGAGAGAGAGAGAGAGAGAGAGTTGGAAAGAGATAACAACCCTTTAAATTAAATAAGATCTTTTTTTTTTGTAATAGTATTTGTTAACACTAAGTTGGTAATGGGACACTTTTATGTCCTGGGACACTTTTATGTCCTGTTAAGTGACCATTTTCCTTGAATTATGTCAAGAGTTTCAAAATGTATTTTGAGGTGCTATCTGTCTAGAAAGTTGTCTCATGAGCTGAAAAAAACTTCACATTTTTTTGGAATATCAATTCCATCTTTAACCTTGTCCTTGCACAACATTTCACAACATAAACTGTGTGAAAAAACGGGTCCTATTTTTGGCTTTTTTCAACTTTTTGCAACTATACCACTCTAGAATTCATGTTTGTGAGGTCTATAATGCTAGAGAACTATCTTTAGTAGTCCTCAACATGTTATGATGCTTCTAGGGAGAAATAAATGTTAAAGTTGTAAGTTATGACCAAATTACAAAAAATATCAAATCCTTTTTTTAGCCAATTTTAGCTCTTCTATGATTTTATTGGTGGCTTTCATGATATCCAAATGCAGTTTTGATTTTCTATGTCTCATATTGTAACATAAAGCTAATATTCCTTGAGTTTTGGGGCACCTAATACCCTATTTTTCATAGTAGACAACAATGGTTGATTTTTTCAATTATAGAAGAAAATGAAACATTCTAGTATATCAAGTATAGCTTTTTCAATATTGTTAGTTTCTTGTGACAACTACATGCATTTTGTAGGTAGTAACCATATCTAGTCATAAGGATCAAATTTGGCTAGATATTGAATAGTTTCTATGGGATTCTACAATTCATAATGTTGAACCCATTTTTTTCATGTTTGTTGTATTTAGTACTTCATGTTTGTCCCCAAGATTCCCCTTGGTAAGAGATGTATTATTATTTTGACATGCTCCATGGCTCCTTATGAACCTAAAGGACAATAGGGAACTAAGAAAACATGCATATATTATTTGTATTGATCATGGCTATAGAAACTTTGATGATATGTTTGCAGAATGGTAAAAATTCAACCTTTTTTGTACCTATTTCTTTTGGCAAAACAAAAAATAGTGAGTGAGAAGCAATCATATGTTCTGATCACCAACTCATTGAAGTTAACTAGGGAATTTATCTCAAGTCCTACAAAAATCCCTAATCTTATTTTTATGCAACAAAACGTAAGAAATGACTGTTTTGATGAAAATGTACTGGTCCATCAACTTTGGAGGCTTGGTGTGACCAAAAGATGAGAAATTTTACAAGTTTCTTATTTTTTCCATGTGTAGTAGGCCTTGAACTATAACCTCATGAAAGGATTTTACAAAATGAGTGGATCTACTATGGTTTTGGAGGTTTTTTTCAAAACCCTGAAAGGACACTTTTATGTCCTGTTAGGTTACCAACCTAGTGTTAAAAGAAGAAGGATTTCCGGAAAAAACATTGTATCCATTTGGAGTAATCGATCTAAATTTCTTAATATAAAGTGTTTCTAAGTGATTTGCTTTGTCCTTTATTGTTGTTGAATCTATAATTTCGACCGTGAACTTTTTGTTGAACGGCTTGTATCTGCTAATGTCAGCTATCATCAATTTAGTAGGTTGTTTTTTATGCTGTAAAATCCTTCATTTTAGATTATTTGTTTGTCCAATATATATATTTTTATTTATTATACATTGTAGTTTATAAATAAAAATCTTACTTTTATTTTCTGGAGTTGTTGATTTTTGGGGAGACTTTGCTTTTGTAAAAAAAACAATTAAACTCTTCTAAAATGATTTTGTATAAACTTTTATGAGTTTTGATATAAATATATAAGGTATTTAAAATATATTTAAATATTTTAGAATATAGATTGTTATCTTAAAGTAAACAATGAATTCACATTTGGGTGGAGCAAGAGAGAGAGAGAGAGAGAGAGAGAGAGAGAGATGTGAGAATGTATTATTTGACTATGTTGATAATTTCTTTAAAATATTATTGAACTTGTTGGTATTTGAATAAAATGTGAATTTTTGTGTTGAGAGAGAAGGAGAGAGCACAGAAGTAGAACCCCAAAGTGTGTAGAATACACACATGAGATGATGTATATATAGAGGGGACCTGGGTGCCATATATAGAGAAGCCATATATTGAGTAGCTTCATATATAAGCTCAACACCCCCGCTCAAATAAGGGTCCCTAACAGTGGATGAAAAAACCCTTGGGGGATCAGGGGAAAAACCCACAGCTCTATATACACCCACCGTTATATCATAAAAATCATTGAATATACAAATGTTTACGAGGAGCTACATCACTCCTTTTACAATGAATGTTTTATGAGGAGTTACATTACTCCTATCCTATCAAATACAATAATGAATACAAAGGTTCAATAAAGAGGTATAAAAGCTATCGATTAGCTTGTAATCAAAAGTGTCTCCGTGAATCTGCTGTGTAGCTTGTCATCAATATCGCATCACCAAACATGTCTTCATGTTGTCATCAATATGACATCACCAAACATATCTTCATAAATCTTTTATTGTCACCAAGTTTGTCTTCATAAAATTAATTCTTTGATCAATCCTACATAGATCATAGACTCCAAAAAAAAAACATGTCATGAAAATTATTAGCATCGTTAATGAAATAATTACGTTCACAATGCCATAAGAGATGGTTCGCGACGCCACTCTTTTGACGACATATATACGCACGACAACATATGGTACATAAAGTATAAACGTAAAAGTACAAAATGTGTGATTACGTGATACAAATGATATGTGTATATACTACATAAAACAACATTTATCAATGTAGTGATCAATGAATACCATCAAAGTATTAACAAAATATCATCATTATATCAATAAAAATGAATAAATGATCATGGTATCAACGAAAAGCATCATGATATCACCGAGAATAATCATTGTATCAACGAAACAACATCATGGCATCACCGAGAATAACCATGGTATCAACGAAACATCATCATGGCATCACCGAGAATAACCATGGTATCAACGAAACAACATCATGGTATCACCGAGAATAACCATGGTATCAACAAAATATCATCATGGTATCAACAAAAATCACCATGGAATCACTGAGAATAACCATGGTATCAACGAAATATCATCATAGCACCACCGAGAATAACCATGGTATCAATGACATATCATCATGGTATCAACGAAAATCACCATGACCAAAGTATTAACAAAACATCATCATGGTACCATCAAAATCACTATGGTATCAATGAGAAATTATCAATAAAACGACGTAAACTATATCTCTAAAAGAATAATTATACGAGAATCAATGAACGAGTATATCATATAACAAAAGATCATGTACCAACAGTAGCTCGATAGAATTTGGACGATCATCAACGGCTCGACTGAATCGGAACGATGTGTAACTGGCTTCTGCAGCAAAGTTACGTCAGTAACAAATATATGATTGATGAAGAAAAATATAATTGAGAAGTTTTCAATTATGAGAAAAATCAAAAGCAAAAAGTAAAATTTTGATTTTCAAACATATTCGCAATCCGAGATGATAACCCAAAATCGGTGCAGAATTTAGAGAAACTTTCTTCTGCAAAGTTAAAGACTACATCGATTCCAATCCCCATTGCGAGTAGTTTCTTCTGCAAAGTTGTAGACCACATCGATTCCGGTCTCTCACGCGGGTAGTTTCTGCAAAATCATTTTCAATAAGCAAAAAAATCAAAAACAAAAAGCAAAAATTGCTTTTTAGGTATGTACGCAGTCCGCGAACGATAACTCAAAATCAGTGCAAAATTTGAAAACACTTCCTTCTGCAAAGTTGGAGACCTCATCAATTGCTTTTCAGGTATGTACGCAGTCCGCGAACGATAACTCAAAATCGGTGCAGAATTTGAAAACACTTCCTTCTGCAAAGTTGTAGACCGCATCGATTCTAGTCTCTATCACGGGTAGTTTCTGCAAAATTGTTTTCAATAAGCAGAAAAATCAAAAACAAAAAGCAAAAATTGCTTTTCAGGTATGTACGCAGTCCGCGAACGATAACTCAAAATCGGTGCAGAATTTGAAAACACTTCCTTCTGCAAAGTTGTAGACCTCATCAATTCTGGTCTCTTTAACGGGTAGTTTCTGCAAAATCGTTTCTAATTAGCAGAAAAATCAAAAACAAAAAGCGAAAGTTGCTTTTCAGGTATGTACGCAGTCCGCGAACGATAACTCAAAATCGGTGCAGAATTAGAAAAAACTTCCTTCTGCAAAGTTGTAGACCACATCGATTCCGCTCTCTCCCTCGTGTGTAGTTTCTGCAAAATCGTTTCCAATTAGCAGAAAAATCAAAAACAAAAAGCGGAAGCTGTTTTTCAGGTATGTACGTAGTCCGCGAACGATAACTCAAAATCGGTGCAAATTTGAAGAAACTTCCTTCTGCAAAGTTGTAGACCACATCGATTCCAATCTCTCCAGCGGGTAGTTTCTGCAAAATCGATTTTGATCAAGAGAAAAATTGAAAACAAAAACGTACTGCTGTGATACCATGTTGAGAGAGAAGGAGAGAGCACATAAGTAGAACCCCAAAGTGTGTAGAATACACACATGAGATGATGTATATATAGAGGGGACCTGGGTGCCATAAGCTTCACATATAAGCTCAACATTTTGGAGTGATAATTGTACCTTGACTGGTGGATGGAATATCTATAGGTATTGAAGTTGATTGCAAAGATGATTCTCCTTTATTAGCTATATCCATATCTATAAACATTGTAATGTAGTTTTTTTTTAGTGTAAAGAATATAATCATTTATAAATAGAGAAGAAATTATGATTTTATACCATTGCTTTGATTCATAGTAATGAAAAATTTGCAAGTAGTTCCATATTGCCTTCGTGCAAATTCCATATCTAGTGATGCTGTAATGCTCTCTAAAGTAATTGGATCTTGTTTTTTTTTACTTGTATAGTTGCTCATACTCTTTTAGAATGATTGAAGCTAGTCTATTATCAAGAGTTTTCAAAGAGTCTAATGGAATGCTGTAGCCAAAATGCAATAAGTTGATAGCATATGCTGAAATTCCATTCGTGTGTTTATCTAGTAAAGCTTGAGCTTTCTATCGCTCAAGCATTATATCTTCATTTGGTAAATCTTCTTTGAATATCTTAAGAATTCGTATTGTTAGACCTGTAAAGTAATTGTATTTGTATTAATTATATTTGAAATTATGAATAATATAAGTCATTTTTTTAAAAACATAAGGTGAATTATTTACCATTTGCAAGGAGTTCTTTAGTAGTATGTGTTTTTTTCCATGTTTGAAACATATTGTCGGCTACGTCCATATATTGTTTTAGCTGATCATAAGATGGCCAACCATACATGTAATTTATTGGATTACGTCCTGAGATATTTGCATATTTAAGTTGTTTGATTCTTAAGAAGAAGTTTTCTCTATGTTGTCTTTTTTATTTTCGTTGATCTTCTTGTTCTTTTTCTTGTAGGTCTATTGTGGCTTTTGCTTTAGCTTTTATAGAATTGAAGATCTAATATATTTACACAATTTATACATTTAAAGTTATAAATATTGAACTATGTGATTAGAGATATAAGCTTACCTCCATATTGTTTAGCTTTCAATCTAAAAAATATAAAAATGAATTTATTAATAGTTTGTTTTATATCAATATAGTAATAAATTATAGCACTTTAAGTTTGATATAAAATAATTTAGCATACGTTACCTTTGTTTTAATCTTTGGGGTCATATTGATTCTCTCCTACAGTTTTAATATTGGTCTGTTTTTCTATAAAATCATTTCAAGTTAAATGTTCTTCTGAATTATGTATGGGATGCATTTGCAGTATTTGATTTGTAACTTGTTGTCTAGATTCATCGATTAATAGATGTAATTGAGAATAATTTCCAACTAGATTCTCTATGTCTTCTTCATTCTTTATTATTTGTCGTATTTGACATTCTAAAAAGTAAGATTTTTCTATGTTGTTAATTGAGATTAATTATTTTTCATTGCGAAAATCTCTATGTTTTAATAGAATAGTAAAACAAAAACCGTCCATTTGATGGACGGGGTGAAAATCGGTAAATTTTACTAATTGTTTATACTCTTCTATTTCATTTCCAAATAAATCATGCATTTTACATATCTTCTTTGTTGTATGCTTGAGTATTTTGCTAATTCTATAGTGACGAAAGTATGAATAAAATGTTAAGCTCTCCAATTCTAATGGGCTTGATGTATAAAGATCAATTGGATGTAGTATAGAGGTTAAAAAAATTTGTATATATTTTTGTCTTTTTTTAGGAGGTGAACAATCTATATAAGTTACCTTTTCTGATTTTATTATTATTGGTATCTCTAAACACATCATGGCTGCTTCGGTGTTGATATTGGTTTTGTTAATACATAAGAAGATATTAGTTTCAGTTTTGTATCATCAATATTATTTAGTCCTAATGTTTTCACTGTTTCTAAATCGATATCTATTTTTCCTATAGGTTTTGATTTCAATGCATATTTTAGTAAGTAATATGATAATCCAGTATTGGTTACTTTTTGAATATTCATATGGGCTTGCCATAACAATAATACTCCTGCATGATAAGGGACCACATTTCTTTGTTCTAATGTTAGTCTATAATAAAGCCATCGTTGAGTCTGTTCAAGAATAACTAGCTTAGGATTACTTTGAATATCGTATGGAAATCCATATTTACATTTAATTTTTTCATTTTGTAATTCTATTTTACAAGATTCTCTACAATTATATATTTGTTTTTTGATAACTAAGTTATGCAATTTATATTCAATTGATGTTGGATCAAATTTATTTATTGTATGTAATAAGGTATATGGCTATCTATCTCTAAAGATATTCGATCGATATCGTTTGAATCTACCCATAGCATTATATGTGCATGTGGTGAACCTCTATTTTGTATCTCATATCGTATTAGATAGTGGTTGATGGTACCTAAAAATCCATTAGGAATTAATATGTATTTGTTTAAAAATGTATGTAATTGTTTGTGGAAAATCATCATGCACTCGGCCGGACAATCTGTCCAATTGCGTTTTAAGTCTATCTTTTGGATAATTTTTTCTAAATCTTCTATTTCTACCCATCTACTAGAGGATACTTCATCACAAGTTAGGGTTAAGAAGAAGTTAGGTAGACCAAATGACTCTACCATGCATAATAAATCTTTTAAATTCTTACGATACCATGATGGAGATCCTGGAATTGAATAAGAGATATTGTGACTTATTATATAACGTATGGTATCTAGATCAGATGCATGTGGATTTTTAAGTTTGAATTTATCTACATCTGATTGTAGCATTGTTAAATTTGTTGAATCTGCTATTATCAGTAATTGGTACATCATCAATAAGTATGTCTTGTATAAAGTGAATATTGAGAAGAATGAGGCTATTCTCATTTTTAGATATGTATGAAATTTTAAAGCTCCATCATGAGCTCCATATCCTAATGGAAATAGAAATGGAAATAGGGCTTTCTCTATTGTAACATCTTCTAAATTAGATACTCCATCTAAACTTGCATATAAGTTAATGATTTTTTTGTTATTTAATCTTTCATACATAACCCCACCATGAGATAACTTACCTATTTTGTATTGTGATTTTAGTTGTGTGTTGTTTACTTGATCTAAGATACCTAAATAATTTGTATTGTATGCTACTATCATTAAGTCATAAGAAGAAGATGATGCATGTTTGTTTAGACACACTAATGGATTATTTTTTACTAAAAAGAGCAATAGTGTGTTTATGTCATGTGAGTTTTTTGTTAGAATATTTAATAAATCATTAGTATTTTGATATGAAAATAGAGGATTATCTAATAATGATCTTTGTTCTATATTACCTATGGCTATAGATGTTATCTTTTTTCTAATATTTAAAGAGATATCTAAAGTAGATAAAATTTGTACTTCATATACATTCATTGTTAGTATTTTTTTTATATAAGTCGGGTGATAAGTTACCCAATATTTTAATCTAATGTTGTTTTGAAAACATTTGGAACAATTATAAATTTCTATATTGTCTTGTTTGTTATTTTGAAATGATGTTAAATATGGATTAGATAATTCATATCCTCGTAAATAGGTATTTGTTTTTTCTATATATTTTAAGTTTTGTTTTTCTAACTTAAAAAATAAGTTTTCACAATTCGAATAATATTTATATGATTTGATAGAATTAGAACAAATATTTACCCATAAATCAAAATCTAAATTAAAAATGTCAAAAGTTGGAAGTAAGTTTGTTTTTCTATGTAAATGTCTTATAATCTTGGTATGCTTTGCTTTTTGTTTTAGTTTGGATGCTTTGTTTGTAGGTAATAGTTTATTTTTTTTTCATGTTCAATTACGTATTGTTTATTATTATTTTTTATATTTGGTGACCTTAAGATTTCTATTGATGTCTATATTATTTCTATTGAACATAAACTAATATTCTAATTTGGAAAGATTTTTTTTATTTTATTTTGGTTATCAAAATATTAATATTAAAATCTATTTTTTTTATAGGTGTTTAAAATATTCTTAAATATGACATACCTTGTGTTATAGTCAAATGTTAAGTTTCTTTGTAGATGTTGAAGAGCTTCTTGTAAACTAACAAATGGTAAAACTTAAGTTAGAATATAGAGTTATATATAATTTGATGCTAATTACCAAAGGAATTATAATCATATTTTTTAATGATTGTTTTAATTATAAGAACATAACATGCTATAAATGGAAGAAGTTGGGACTCAATTTTGATATAGCACCCCAAGTGTGATACACTTTTGAAAGCAAACACGTTCTTGACAAGCTTCTTGTCTTTGGGCCATAGTCACTTGGATTGCATTGCTTGCAGGCTATGCCCAGCATAGACAGGCCAGAAAGCTCTGGCGCTTTCAGCTAATGCGAAGCAGCCAAGGCTTATTTTCAAACTTGACCAATTATGCTTGCAACTTGAAGGCATGTGGCACCATGCAAAATGTTGAGCTAGGCAAACAAATTCTTGATGTGGTCAGGAGTGAGGGGCTATTGAAATACAAAATTGTATTTTTCAATGCTTTGACTAATTTATGCGCTAAGTGTGGTGTACTTTTGAAAGCATAACATGTATTCAATGAGATACTAATGTGACTTGTTCAATTAAACCACTATATCATTTGAAGACTGGACAATTGAATAAGAAAGTGAACTATTGGAGAGGGGTCATGCAAACAGTCTAGAGCTAACATATTTTAAAGGCACCAATGAGACCGTGCTTCCTAGGAACTCTACTGAGTCCATCGCTTTTAATCTCTGCAAAACACTGTTTACCTATATAAACTTCTCCATTTTGATGCAAAAGATTGGCCTGACATCCTCAGTCATCAGAACCAATGGAGAGCTTTCACACTCATGCATGAAGCCCTAGGGGGAAGGCAATCGTCTGTCTATTGGCTATGCTGACAGATTTGGAGTGAAGGCCTACAGATCAACATATGCCTAGTACCACATGCCTTCAAGATGCAATTGCAAGTGATTGCATCTGGAGAGTTGGCCTTGCTTTGTGATCCCAAAGAATCTTGTGTAACACAGAAGATTACATCTGGAGAGACACCCTCATTTCTCATCCACCAAAAAATCCATGCACCTTAGCGTTGCGCCTATCAAGCAAATAGCGCAATCAGTGCAATTTCTAAAAATGCTTACAGTTTGCTGGCCCTGCCTCTGTTGGGAAAATACCACAATCAGTGTGCATTCCAATAAAGGACATCCGAGACTTTTTGTATGAGTATCTTGCGTATGATTACATCTGGAGAGACATCCTCATTTTGCATCCATGAAAACATCCGAGCACCTTAGCACTGCGCCTACTCGGAAAATAGCGCAATCAATGCAATGGACTAAAAATGCTTCGAGTTTGTTGGCCCTGCCCCCGTTGGAAAAATCTCACAATCAGAGTGCATTCCAATACAGGACATCCCAGACGAAGTGCTTCAAGCAATCATGTGGTTCCTTCTGAAGTACACCACATTTCAGCATTTGTGTAGTGCCATGTGCCTTGCAAACTGCAAGCATAGGTGATTGCATCTGAAGATATCCCTCACTTTATATTCACTAAAAACAGCCCAGTGCTAGCTGGCCCTTCTCCTATCTGAAAAATCTTGCAATTAGTGCATTGCAAGAATGACCTCTTGGATACAAAGCTCCTCAAGCACTTTTGTGCATTCTGATAGAAGTACACCAGTGTAGACCAAGGAATCCCAAACATGGTCTCTTTTTCCAATAATCCCTAGCAAACTATATGGAGAGAGATTGTCACTTTGCATCTGCCAAAAACAATCAAGAGCTTCTTGGCTCGTGCCTGGATTGGGCATATCGCATGATTAGTGTGTTGCAAGGGACACCCTTCCCGAGAGATTTCAGAACATGAATCTATGACCAACAATCCCTAGCAAAATATATGGAGAGAGACCGTCACTTCGCATTTGCCAAAAACAATCAAGAGCTTCTGGGTTCCTTCCTGGATTGGGCATATTGCATGATTAGTGTGTTGCAAGGGACACCCTTTCCGAGAGATTTCAGAACATGAATCTATGACCATTCCAAAAAGATACTGGAGACAAAATAAGAAAGCAGCTGGCAATGAGCAGTTTGGGAAAGAAGACATCCTCTAATTTGACCCAAACCACTTTTAAAAATAGTTTGACTGATCTCGACTTTTTCCACCATTTGCACATTCCAATAGCAGAGTAGTTGCTTCGAAGCATGGCATGCAAAAACTGTCACCATAAGTGCCTCCTTATGCTATGTAAGCCCCAAGTGCATACATAGCATACGGAGGCACAATACACTGAACACGGGCTCCACAAGAGCCCAAGAGCAAACTAGGGCCGGGTGTAGCCCCCAACTGGGATGTCTTGTGGCTCCAACTGGCCCGCTCAGGGCTCTGACTGCCACCTGCACACATCCCCCAGTGTGGGATTGCTCACTGTCTGCACTCACAACCTGTGTGATGACAAGGATGCAACCCCCCTGTAGGCTGCCCCGAGACCTGTATTTGCGTATGAATCAGCCCTGTTTTAATCGTTTGTCTGTGCCGCATTTCTTATGTTGCTTATCACCTACGTGCCTTGATCGTGACTACCAAGCCCTTGGAGCACCAACCGTATCAAGAAAGCTACAATCATCAGTGTGCCCACTCTACCTAATTGGGGGTCCCATGCCCTCTTTCGCATCTTGCAAAGTCGATCTCTTTGATTGGTCATGCGTCTTCCTACCCTAGACAATCTACTCGCTGTCCTCTGTCTAGTCTTATTCTGGTTGAGCATAACTTGTTGCCTAGCTGTGCTCGCCAGCTGATATATACCATTCCGTGTGAGTACCAGGCCCCTCGATTCATGTTTATGCTACTCATCTCCTATTCGTCTAGCATGTTTTTCCCTAGGGGGAATCCATCGGCCATCTATGGCCTGCTCAAAGACCTATACCCAAATCAGCCCCAAGCTGTGTTGAAAATGAAAAGTGAGAAAAGCCTCTCAAGGGATGATGCAAAAGGCCCCAAACTGGGGCTAAATCAAGGATAAAATGCCAAGGCAAAAGCCGCAAAACCTGGTCAGTAAAGAGCCTAAAAGGAGGTTGACATAATATGCTCATCAACAAATTTTATGTTTCCATGAGAATGTCCCATATGAAGTACATTTTGACCAAGGAATCACCGATAAAAATAATCTTACCCATCACAATTTTGAAACATGGACACAAATGAAACAACCTTGGTATTATTGATCTGAATTATACAAACATACAAAAGCCTAGAAGGAAAAATGAGACAGATCAAGCTATAAGGCTGCTTCATCAAGACCGAAATAAATCTTTGTACATACTATGAATCTGTAAAGTCTTCTCATTGAAGGTAACATCTCAAGAGGTGCAAGCCTAGCGGGCTGATCTGCATGTCTATCAATAGGTGGCCACTCATAGAACTCAAGCTCGCGGCCAAGCCAGCCCAAAATTGATGATAAGACCAAGCTCAAAAATGACTCGAGCTCTGCAAAGACTACATGGATCTTGATCAGCTCATTCGAAACAACTGGTTGATCCTTGCCCGAGTCATAAGGCAGTCACAAATAATATCCTCATCACAACAAGCAGCAAGTTGTGATGCTTGACAACATGAGTAGCCTTGTGAATAATGTCCAATATATCTTCATGGACTACAGTTTCTATGTGCTTATCCATAAGCGCATCTGGGCAACCACATGTGCCGCACACCATCTCCTCCATCTCGCACTCAAAGTCATGCATAACATCCTCACACTCCCAAAGTCCAATCATACCCAGATCAAGGGTCTCCCTTAGGCTCTACCTGGCTCCCATTGAGCTCACCCAACTTGCATATAAACACAGGCTGATCATAGCATATCTCATCAGGCATAACATCGCGCCAAATCTCCTCATCTACATCATCGTCTAAGGCGTGCTCACAAACAACAGAGGGTTCCCACAATGTACATCGACTCGGCTAGATCATACAAAACTGGGGCAACTCATGGTGTTGATGCTTATGCATATCCTCACTGGTCATCTCTACCACACAAGCCTCATAGGCGTTCATAAGAGCATCATGTTGATCCTCCTCAACAAGAGGGAAGAACTCATCCTCACCCATGTCCACATCCTCGTACATCATCTCACTAGTAAAGCGTTCATCTACCACATACTCCCAAGCATCCCCATCATCATGTGCATAGGACTCTATCAAGCGCTCATCGAGCTCTACCGACTCATCAATGTCCGTAGCAGTATCATACTGCGTATCAACCACACAAGGCATTGTGTCCTCCATGCAAGGAGTGAAGCGTATATACTCATCATAGGCCATCTAGAAATGCTATAAATTGTCTCCACATCCTACTCATGACAGTCAATGTTATCACCTGTTTGCTGCCAAGCATCCAATCTATGTCCTTTCAATTTCTTCCCTTGTGTATCTCCATCTTCTCCTCAGTAAATTGAGTTGTCATCTCTAATTGTATCCCTCGATGTACAAGCCACTTCTCACATGAAGTACTCCATGCCTTCTCAAACAACTAATAGATCCTCTCTGAAGTCCGCCGGTTTTTACATCTATTGTCATATATTTGTTCTAATACTTCCACCATAACCAAGAGGCAATTACATGTCTTGCAAAGCTATTTCTATAAAAAAAAAGACTATCACAGCTGATCCCTCATCCAGCCATACACAACCGGACCCAACCATCAAATGGGGGCTACATTAAGGATAAAATTCCAAGACGGAAGCCACAAAACTTGGTCAAAAAAGAGCAAAAAAGTAGGACTGATTTGATAAGACAAAGGGAGCCTAGAAGCGATTAACAAAAAGGGCCCAAGAGGAGGGCTGGAGCTGATGGTGGGAAGGCTGAATTGTAGCTTGAACCTGCATATCCACGTCTCAAGGAGGCAATGCAAACCAACCCCAGATGGGGATTCTAATTGAACAACATAGAACACGTCCCCTCACTCAAGCCGGGATCCCACAACATGTATGTAGGCACAGCTCTGGAATAGCTCACTCTACTAAGCTCTAACAACATGGAGAATGTGCCTAACCAGTAAGAAATCCAATCCGCACGTATCCACTACAGTTGATCCATGAATTTGTGTAGTGTATGGTCACTCATTTGGTCCGGAACCATGATAGCAAGTCCACGCTCTTGTGTCAGTCACCCACTATGCTTATCCAAAACCAATGATGGTGGAGCATCTTATAATTCCAAAACCATCGATATGGCTGATCCGTGGTCTCCCATAAAGGGGGCAAAACCATATCCCACATACAAAAGGCTGATCCGTGGTCTATCATAAAGGGGGCAAAACCGTATCCCACATATGAAAAGACAAGAAATCACCTAGAGACAAGAAGAGGTGATTGACTCAAGTAAACAACATATAAAAAATAATCCATCTTGCTTGTCCAGCTCTCCCTCAGACATGCAAAACTCTGACTGATCTAGAACCTCAAAGAAGCATATAAAATGACCCCTCAACGTAGTACAAAGCTGATCCCAAAGCCTACCATCAACAGAAAATCTAGACTGCTACCCTCGAACTCAATTGATAGGGAAGGTGAATGTGCGCAATGAGCATTAGTACCCAGTACAAGAAAACGAGCATAGTAATCGTTCTAGATTCGATATTCCAAAACCCCCACGCCCTTACATTTTTTAGAAAAAAATGGGCCCAAATTCTGTTATGTTCCTGTATCTTGATTGACTCTCTAACCCGGACTACGGTAATCAATGCTATCTGAGCCAATAATACTGTTGCGTGCTATCTCGCAGGACACCTGGAGATAGTGGGCATCCATCCCTCTATAGCATCATGTCTGGCCCATCCGACTAGGCTCGGAGACTCCAGTTGCACTCAACCAAGCTTCATGCATCTCTAGCCAACGGGTCCCTCATTGAGGGTACCATAGTCGAGAACTGGCCATTCGTGTCCTCTTCAGTTCCATACAAGTTCGTTTCCAATAGGGCTTGCTTCTTCCAACCGAGTTGTATCCTTGTGGCGACTGACCTCTATGGATCTACCCCACATAGCTTGGGTCCCGCAAACAACCCATAAGACCGCTTCGAAAACATTCTCCGTCAAATCTCCATAACCTCAGCTTGTTGAGCTTATATGTGAAGCTACTCAATATATGGCTTCTCTATATATGGCACCCAGGTCCCCTCTATATATACATCATCTCATGTGTGTATTCTACACACTTTGGGGTTCTATTTCTGTGCTCTCTCCTTCTCTCTCAACATGGTATCAGAGAACATTAGGAAATTTCAGAGGTCATTTGGAGGGCCATATGAAGAGAGAGAAAAATAGAGCGCGTCCAATGAGCATGAAGGCTACGTTACGTAGGAAAGTACGTGGAAAGACTCAAAAAATAGGAAAATAGCATAAAACTTTCACGAAACTAGGATTGTAGCATAGTAATTTCCTTCCTTTTACCGAGCTTTTAGGTGCTTACATGTGGTCCCACTTCTGATATTCTCTTATGGTTATTAACGTACTGGAGGGTGACCATTAAGCCCGCACAAGATATTGGAATTCTAAAACACTTTCCCTCCATTAGAATGCTTTCAAAGTGAATCTCCCTCCACTAAAGCTTTTCTCTGAGAGTTATGGCGTCCACGTCTTCTCGCCCAAGAGCCTCCAGGTGTTTACTGTCTCTCACACCAGCAACCAACAACTGCACTTTGCCTAGAAGGCCAAGTAGTAGCATATCCTCAATTACAATACCAGCTTCAATAAGTGCAGAGAACCAATGGGTTGGACAAAGGATAAACAAAGGTTCATGGGTCCTCATGTAACCAAGAAGACCCAAGAGGTCTAGTGGTATCAACGTTTACCGCTCAGCATGGAATGCCAGGGTGTTGGATTTCAAAGTTGAAATCGGCAAAAGATCTGTAAAGGAAGTTCTTGTTCAGCATGTGTTTACCCATCCAGAGGTGATAGCAAACGGTGGAAATGTATCAGATATACATCAACCACGTTGCAATTGTAAGTACGCTTGACATGTGAACTTACTGATACTCTCATTATAACTTTTCTTATATATTTTGCAATGTTTCTCCCGCTTGTTATGAGTAATGTCTCCATTCTTCACAGCTCAATTACATTAGATTTGTCATTTGTACTTATTGATACTCTTAGTTTAACTCTTCTTATATATATTGCAGATGTTTATCCCTCTTCTTATGAGCAATGGGAACCTGTGGAGTGCATAATAGGCCTCTTCCATGTTGTTCATGCCCACATTGGTTCTCTACAGTACTCAGAGAGGAGCAGCAAAAGACTGGCTGATGAGGGAATCTTTTTTTATGACCACTTTTACCAACTCAGCTCAGGGAATAAGAATGGCATGTTGGTGAAAGTGCCTCTACCAACCGATTGGAACACTGTGGACTGGCCAGTTCCCGAGGAAACAATGGTGGAGGCAATGCGAAGTAAGCTCTACAAGGATATACAAAGGTCTCTACGTAGCTCTATTCCTACCAAACTGGTTAGAATTGCAAACTTTTGTCCTGTTGCACTCTTCATAGAGCTGTTTCATAGCTACAACATCAGAGTTACAAAAACTATGTTCCTGTGCAAGTCATTTGAGCAGTCATCCTGTGACAAACTTCTTGACAAAGGATGGTATGCAAAGGAAGAGATTGGTTTACGGTGCGAGGTCGCGCTTGATACTCTAGTTGTCAAGTACATGATTGCAAGCCAATCACTGTTACTCTCATTTTGGTATATGCGATCACAAATGCTAAACGGTAAGTACATTCCTATGGACCAGGTTTTTGCAGGTTTGGAAGATAATCCTACTGTGGATGTGGAAGTGATTAATAAAGAGCATGGCCTACTATTGGTGGTTACAATAAGGGAGCTATGCAGTCTTCAGCATTTGCGAAATGACATCATTGAAGAGTTAATGGATAAGGACCTATCAGATTTTTCCTTTTTCTTAGCTGGCCATAAGGTGATGCGGCGAAGGGAAAAAGATATTTTGTGCAAAGAGTTGGATAGTCGGGTTGAAGTAGTGTCAATGTAACAGATATTCTTGTGAACCCAAGTGTATACAAATGACTTTCAAGACATGAAGTTTATTGATCTCATTTTTCAATTGTGCCCTGTGAAAAAGTGTGCTTGAAATACATTTCTTTACCACGTCAAATCTCTCTCTCTCTCTCTCTCTCTCTCTCTCTCTCTCTCTCTCTATATATATATATATATATATATATATATATATATATATATATATGTTAGACAAGACAAAGACATGATAGAAGAATCATCTTAATTCATTAGAACGTACAAACTCGTCCGTGAACAATGGACTGAGATACAATTTTTGTAAGTATGGAATCAGAATGTCTTCAAGGTAAAAATCGAAGGAATGCCCCTCGAAAGAAGGTGGTGAGATAGCTGTTCCTGGTGGATTTAGTTCTCCCTTTTCAGGAGTATCATCAATTAGTAGTGTATTAGTTGCATCAAAGGGTACACCGATTTGGCTAAACGGTTTGTACAAAAGAGGTAAGCCTGGTTTTTTAGGGTGGTAGTGGCCCTCAACGGTAACGCATTTTCTTTGATCATACAAAAAGGCAAAATCTGACGTGTGAGCTTGGCATACACTGCAAACTATTGCAACTAGTGGCGACAAGTTTTGCCTTTGCATTGAAGACCATATGGCAACTCTGAAGCGCGGAAGAAGAAACTGAATAAATTCCTTGGTTCCTGGACGAACCACGACTCGACAAGTTCCCATCCGAAACGTTTGCAAATCCTCAAAGGGTCCTCTGTCACCGAGAGGCACCCGCATCAGCAGCAATCCATTGACGTCCAAGATAATCAACCTCTGTAAAAGTTGACAAGTACATATAAGTAGTTAGAAGCTGAACATATTTTGTCATACTTGAATAGACATTACCGGAACAACCGTATCTACAGGTAGCAAGGGTCCATACTGGGTCTCAGTAGTGTTCATGTCGTTGTTGCTCTCCTCCGCTTTATCTTCATAGTCATCATTCACATCTTCATCAGGGGTCTCCCCCATGGCTGTTTCTGCCTCATTCAAGGTTTCTTCCAAGGTCTTTTCGTCTCCCTCGGGTGATCGGCTTGCCTCATACATCCTTGCCTGATCCATATCATTTTGCTCATCCCGAGGCCTGCTTTCCTCATCCATATCCTTTTGCTCATCTATAGGCCTGCTTTCCTCATCTTGGGTTTCAGGCATAGGCTCTTTTGGCTCCTCCACTGGCTGACTTGGCTCTTTCATTGTCTCCTCCGGTTGAACCTTAGCACCTTCCATATGCTCATTTGAACTTTCCTCATCCTCGGCTCTTTCATCTTCTGCTGATATGACCCCTCGGCCCGTTGCGATTCCACTGTATCGGATGTAGGGGTTTGTCGTGGTGGCACGTCATGTTTTGTAAGATCAATAGTGCGCTCATCCAAGCCGCTATCTTCAAGCTCTCTAGGGCTAGACATAGTAAGTAGGTGTTGTATTAAACTTACCCGGTATCTTTGCAAATAATCATATCTGTCGTTTTTTAAAGCACTCTGCAAAATTGAAAGACCACATGGTGAGAATTCTTTTATAGACTAAACCAAAACTAACTGAATGCATTGCCAAATGGGTACCTTAGTCATGAAAGGTTTTAATGCAAAGTAGCTTTGCAGGACATATTCTGCATGGAGAAGACATCTCCAGCCGCAAGAATTCCCATCGGTTTGATTTGGGACAGGTACTTCTTTGATTGGGGCCTTGTATAGTTCATACCTTCCACATAGCTTGCCATAGGCAAGCAACAACCTCTTTATACAACTGCACAAAGCAATGTCAAGATGTTAGCATGAGGCTTCAAATTTACATGGATATCTATAAGGAACACTTTCTGATACAAAACACTTACAACCTAATTTCAGGGTGGGTTCCTTTTATTGAATTGAACACCCACACTGCTGGTTGGTCAACATCAAGGCATATGAGACTCCAGTGATGGTTGTTCTCATATGGAAAGATGATCACAATAACTTCCAGCATAGCACAGTGGAGAAACCAACTCTCAAAGGTCCCAGATGGACTGTTCTTTTGTCTAATAATTACTGACATTTGTGGATCAAGGAGAAACACCTCTATGTGAGTGTGCAGTGGGAGTTGACTTTTGATCAGGCTGCAGAGACTCTACCTGAGTTAGCAAACCTATTATCTGAGTTTTCAAAGGTAGCAAGATAGTAACACTTACTTAAGACAAGCATAGATAATTGTGTCTGAAATCTGAGCATCTGGATTCTGCAATAAATCAATCTCCACTGTTTCCAGAGCTAGCTTTCTGGCTCCATCTACAAATGGTATCTCTGCAAGCAAACCATTCTTCATTGAAAGTAGAGTTTCTTGATTGCTTGCCTCTATAGACATGGTCACATTGCACTCTGTTTGCCTCTGGGACTCCACTGCTACTTTTGCTTTCTCCTTAAGCTCTACTTCCCTCATGTCCTCTGTTTGGCGAGCAATAGTCTCTGCCCTTGCCCTTGTATTCACATCATGTGTGACATCTACAACTGTGAGTTGTGGCACTAGCTCCGGGGGGTATAACAAAATTTCCCTCATTTTCTTATCCTTGCAGACATTGGGGACCAGCAGTTTGTCATACCTCCACCTTATTCTTTTCAGTGTCTCACTATCTTTGTCCATTATAGTAACCCTGTGGGCATGGGCTGCAACAATGGTCATGTCACTGAAGTACTCCAGTAGGAAGTCCTCTGCTGCTTCCTGTAGAGCCATTAATGCCACCACCTTCCACCTTTTGGTGCCCCAGGTAGCTTCATCACATATGGACCTCACCATCCTCTGGAAGGGCAGCTTTGGTATGCATAAATCTACACATTTCTGTGCCTTTTTTATTTCTCTGAAAAGTCCCATGCAGGTTTGCAGCTTCTTCATCCTTGGCCCTTTCAGAATTTTATTTGGTTTTCCAGGTCTTTTCTTTGGGGTTGCAGATCTGCTACTTGCTTTAGATGCTAATCCTGGTCCCTTGCCTGCCTTCCTTGCAGTGGCTTTTGTTCTAGCCATCTCACTGTACACCAAAAGAAGAGTCTCAATCCCCTTCTCTCTTTCTATGACTCTCTCTCTCTCTCTCTCTCTCTCTCTCTCTCTCTCTCTCTCCCCTTTCTATAGCTTAGCATATCTAAATAGAGAGAGAGAGAGAGAGAGAGAGTGCGAATTACTAAAGGCGCGCGCGGAGCACGTTTTTACCTCAACAAACACCTCCGCGCGCCGTTAGTATAGGGTAAAATAATACACACATACTCTCTCTCTCTCTCTCTCTCTCTCTCTCTCTCTCTCTCTGGTCAATGCACAGTACTAACGGCGCGCATAGAGACATGCACTACGGGTATGCGTCTCTACGCGCGCCTTTGGTATAGAGAGAGAGAGAGAGAGAGAGAGAGAGAGAGAGAGAGAGTATGTGTGTGTGTGTGTCTGTGTTATTGTGTGTGTGTGTGTGTGTGTGTGTTTGTGAGTGTATGTGTGTGTGTGGTTGTGTATGTGTGTGGTTGTGTATGTGTGTGTGTGTGTTTGTATTTTAAAGATGTGTGTCTGTGTATTTGTGATTGTGTTTGTGAGCGTGTGTGTGTGTGTGTGTGGGTGTGGGTGTGTGTGTGTATGTGTGTGTGTGTGTGTGTGTGGGTGTGTGAGTGTGTGTGTGTGGGTGACAGAAACAGAGATAGAGAGATAGAGGCAAAGGCAGAGGGAGAGGCAGACCTTCGTTATCTCGATGGGTGGGCTTGCTGTCGGAGACGCAGACGACGGCTCTTGCACTCTCTCTCTCTCTCTCTCTCTCTCTTTCACGAGGTGTGATTTTTCTCTCTCTTGACCTCTTTATATGGCGTACAAAAAGTATACGGTCTCAATAATGACCACACGTGCGACAGCATGCAAATATACTATAATTTATAGTGACACGTGGGGCTCCGCCGTGTGTATCCGTTATAAGTGTGATTTTGAGAGAGAGAGAGAGAGAACAATAGAGAGAGAGAGAGCTTGAGAAAGAGAGAGAGAGAGAGAGAGTCTTAGAGAGACAGAGAGAGAGAAAGAGTGATCAGATTGTCACAGAGATAGAGAGAGGGAGAGACACAGATTGAGAGAGAGATAGAGAGAGGGAGTCCTTACTCTCAAAGAGAGAGGGAGAGAGAGAGAGAGAGAGAGGGAGGGAGAAAGAGAGAGTCAGTTTGACACACAGAAAAGAAATGGAGGAGACACCTCCCTTGGAGTTCCTGCAAACTCCACCAACAAAAGGTGATCTTTCACTCTTTCTCTCTGTATTTCCAACAGTTGGTACAAATTGTGTGTGTGTGTGTGTGTGTGTGTGTGTGTCTAAACAAAGAAAAACCCAGACTGTTGTTCAACACACACACCTCAATACCCATACTTCCATAGACAGAGACACAGACACACATACACACAGACACACACAAAGATATATATACATTGTCTCTTTCCCTACCCTCTCTGTACACGTTACTAACGGCGCGCATAGCCAACCAAATGCGTTTTGCAACTCTCTCCGCGTGCCGTTAGTATTGTTATGACTCTCTGAGTTGTACTTAAGGCGCGCGGAGAGAGTTGCAAAACGCACTTTTCCTTCCTCGCGCGCCTTTAGTCAAATAGAAAAATACAAAGAGAGAGAGAGAGAGAGAGAGAGAGAGAGAGAGAGAGACTAGGTGTGTTTTTGTTTGTGCTTTGGTGAGAGACAGATATATATATATATATATATATATATATATATATATATATATATTTATATATATATATTTATATCTATCAGGAGAGAGAGAGAGAGAGAGAGAGAGAGAGAGATCATGATGGTTTGGTTTTGGCAGAGTTGTCATGTTTCCTGATGGTTTTGACTTGTCATGTTTCTTGATGAATAGGATTAAGGTCCAGTAGGCAGAAGAGGCTGAAACCAGATCCAGAGCTTGTGCCAGGATTTCAACCCTTGCAGGCTCAGTTGCTTAATGTATCTGCCAAAAGAACTGTTGACTTTTGTCAGGACATATCTGAAGAAAAGTCTATTGGTGAAGATCAATCAGAGAGGTCACCAGGGCAAGAGGATCCCTCACCCTGCAAGGGTGTGGTGCCCTGTAGAGTACTTCTGAAGAAAAATACAAGAAAGAGGAATATAGACTTCTCAGATGATGCAGATGTGCTAGAAAGTAGTCCCTGTGCAACTAAATGTAAAGACAAAGAGGATGTGTCTTCTCTGGAAGACCCAGCTGCAACTGATGAGAGGCTATTTGATTTTGCAGCATCTTGTGGTGCTGGGGACAAGTATGATCTAGTTCATTCTATGTTTAATCCAAAGTTTGACATTGAAGACTTGTTAGCTCAGCACAGTAATTTCTTGCAGTCCTACAGAGATAAGTTTGAAGTGATGGTGCAGGTAGGAAGGGTTGTTTTTCCTACTATGACTCTTGTGCATTTAAATGACCGTGGTGGAAAGGGACAGGGAGTGAAGAAGTATAGGGAATTACCACCCTCTTGCCGACATTCAGCCTGCCCTTTGCATCAAAAAGAATGCAAACTCATTCAAGAAGCCTTTGGCTTTATGATTTACCTGAACAGCCTCTTTGGATTCCTCATGCAGAATCCTGATGAGGTGTTAGAGGAGCAGGATGCAGCACCAGATGAGGAATGCGAGGGGACAACTCATATGCAAGAAGTCGAGGAGGTTGAAGACACAGTCGACCTTGAGGTTGAGGCAATTGAAGTACAAAGAAGTAAGATGCTCTCTGTGAAAACCACAGAAATCAAACTTCCATTGGATGTCAGTAACTTCACTGAGAAGCATGCTCAGATGATGTTGCCTGCTGTGCCTGACTTCAGGATTGAAGACAGGACCTATATCTTCTTACATGATGTGCAAAGTGTGTTTTATTTAAGGGAGGATTTCTCCCTAGCTATTATTTCCAGAGTCCAAGAGGAGAGGAGTGGATTTGTTTTAGAGGATAGTAGTGATGATGAGGCAATGGAAACATCCAGCAATCCAATGGAATGCCTTCGAAGATGCTTTGAGAAAGCTGAAAAATACAAGGAGACACTACCTGATGAAGCCACCTTCCAAGCAATAAGACAAAGCCTAAGACCATCGAAAAGTAACAAAGAAGTGGAGGATTGGTTTAACCATTCAGGTCAGGGGTCAACTACATCTGTAGACCTGTGGCAAGAAAACCTCTTTCTGCAGGATGAGAGCTTCATGGTAACTCTCTCTCTCTCTCTCTCTCTCTCTCTCTCTCTCTCTCTCTCTCTTTGTGTCATTTCTGACATTGTATGTGCAGTCTTGGATTGCTGACAAGGATGACTTCCTTCGGCGTCGGACAAGAGAGTATCGAGGAAGGGATGCGGCCCTAGTACAGTACCTTTCAAAGCTTTGCGAGTCGCCGATAGTAGTTTTTCACAATTCCATGTCACAAGAGGGTTCAATAGCAACTTACACATTCAAGACACTATCACGCTTCTTGGGTGGACCGGTGCTGCCCAAAAGTGCAGATAAAGTCATTCTTGTGGACAAAGTGTTTGCTAGAGATTGTTTTGGTTACTGCCCAGGCTATACAGGTGGTCGGGCAGCGTATTACTACACCTACACAGCAATGGCACTAGCTCTTGGTAGACAAAACCCAGATGAACTTTTAGAGTATGGCAAACATCTCATGATTCGTTACAAGGGTGACGTGCCAAAAAAAAAATTTGAACCTGCAAAATCTTGATACACTTCAAGTAGCAATTGTATAAGATCATGTATTACATAAATTTTATACAATGTCATCCACTCAGAGTATCTTTCTCCACTTGTGATTCACATACACCATTGTCTCTCTCCACCTTCGTTGACTTTCACGAGCTCCGGAGTTGTTGTATGCCATTGATCTTTTAGCTTTTTGTTGTTGTAAATGTCTGATGGCTTGTGCTGTTGCTGAATTTGCCAAGACTTCTTTTGCCTGCATTCGATGAATGATTCTACGATAGAACCATTCAAATAGTTCTCTCAAACTGTTAGCCTTGATTCGAGAGCCACCATGTCGTGTGTGCCTGAAATAAGAATTTCTCGCCATGTAATGAGACTTTTTCATCCCTTGGGTATTCCATATTGCCGGGTTCCCATACTTCTGTATAACATATGGCAAATGATTGAAGATGATGTGCTGGATATGAAAACAGATTAGTTAGAATGTTTTACAGTCACATATTTGCACATAAGAGAGAAAGAAATACATTATAATACCATGTAGTGAGTAATCTGGGTGTCTGTCCATGCTGTCTTGAATGATTTTTTCAGAAGGTTTAGATTTTCCTTGAACTTGTTCATATCACTTTGTGACCAGTCATCTTTGTCGCACATCAAAAATAGGATGTCTATTGATCGCCAAACCTCAGCCTTCGCGTTACGAGTAGTTGGTTCGTGGTCTTTGACTGCAATATGTAGCTTTTTCCAGCTCTGATACTCTACCTTGCTAACATAAGATGTGTTATATATTTTTCCATGTTTTGTTAGCTTTGGATCTCTTGTACCTTGAGGCTTAGATAAAAACCTCCGTGCCTTCACCCCACCGATGGATGGTTTGCATGGGACATCCTTCTCAGCAGTTGATCTCTTTTCATCCCGCTGGATTTTCACATTGCCACCATGAAGCCCCATATCCGATAGTACCATTTCTAAGCACTGCAGGGCTACTTGTCGTTCTGCGGAGTTCTTAATCTTCCAAGCAAACCCGATGTATAAGTAGACCAATTTCTCCACAATTCTACAGAGGGCATGCATTGTACAAATGTGGACATTCACAAGTGGTATTTTCAAAACGGGTCGAAAAGCAGGATCCTCAATGTGACGTGTTGGAGCTTTTCTCCACCACTTTGGGTCCATGACCTTTGCAGGCTCCATGCAGAACAAACACGGTGACTTTGCCATTGCACCCATTCCACAATTATACATGCACTTTAATGTTTTAAGGTCACCTGCAAGATGCCACTGAACTTGAAAGTCTCCCCTTCCATCTAGACGTAGTACCTCTCCCTGGTTAGTCTATCGATCAATCACCTCAGGAATATTAGTTCGATGGAACACCCAATATAGAATCTCATGATCTTCTTTCTTTACCTGCAACACAAAATAAATGAGACTTAAGTAGATCTGAACATTTGAGCTTACTTGAGAATATCGCTTACCTCAAACGCACCAAGCCACCATATGTTAGATTCTGATTGAACACTAAAATATAAAGGATCATCACTGGGACACTTTGAGAGGGCTCTATTCATTAAAGTAATAGTAACACGCTCTAGCTTTTTCTCTTTAACAAGCTCACACTCATCCAGTTTTAACACAAAATGTAATAGCCCACGTGACTCTTCAAATGTGATGTTGTAAAACTCCACCATTCTCTTCTGTAGTATCCGCAGGTCCATAAAAATATTGTTGAACTCATCATATGCCATGTTCGCTCCATGGCCACTGTAAGTTGCTTTAATATGAAAGGGCTGTCCAAGATAGTCTCCCTGTGCCTCGTTAAGCTGAAGCCTCTCTTTCCAAACACTTAAGGCTGATGGTAGAAGTTTGGATTTTATACCCTTCCTAACAAAGATGGATGAGACAGACTTTTGGATAGCCGAATATCCTCTTTTGCTTACACCAAGTGAATCAAGTGTGCCTTGTATCTCTTTTGCAGGCACTGAGTTCTCTGAAATAAAGCGGTCCACTACATTTCTTTGTAGAACCTTAAACTTCTTGTCATGTACTATATCTGCTGCCAAGCTTCTACTTATAAGTGGCTTCAATCTCTTTCCTATATTGGCTTTGGGGTCAATGTTTTCCTTGTCAGGATAGATTGAATCTCTACATGAAGACAATGCATAAGTAAATAACAGAAAATTTGCTTCACTAACACTATTTAGGCACATGAAAACAATGCATAACAAGAAAAAACAAAAAGATTACTTAACTAAGACAATGTATCCAACCAAGAAGCATCACCTTAATGCTCGGATTCTTTTCTTGAGACCTCCTGATGCAACCTGCAATGTTTCAAGATTGCGCAATTTCTTCTTTCGGATACGACCACCCAAGATGGTGTCCTTCATTTGACAACTTTGCACCTTTCCTTTCAGTTCTTGTACCTCTGTTTTATGTTGCAAAATGGTAACCTGATCTGTAGAATGTAAATGTGAAAGGCGAACAATCTCACATTGTTGAGCTTGGAGAATGCTCTTGTAAGTTTCATCTTCTCTTGTAAGTGATTTACAATAACCCAGAAGGCCCTTTTCTCCATCACCAGCAAAGGTCAATAAGCTTGTAGGATTGACAAACGGTGGAGACGCATTAGTTATTGGATTCTTAGGGTAGAGAGAGCCTCTCATCCAGATATCTATGTGTTTAGCTCCTTGAGCTCTGAGCGTGTCTATGGAAGCGGGAGGTATATGTGTGTTTGTTTTACTGCGCTTAATCAATGGTTGGTACTCATTGTCCAAATCAATGTGAAGGTGATATTTGGCTCGTTTCTGGGTAACATTTGTGCCATTTGAGGAGTGCGCCATTAGCCAAATGTGCAGGTTTAATGGAAAGTGAATAGCGGCTGCAGATTCGTCCCTCCATGTTAGCCTCATTCCCTCCATATTGACGTTGTTCATTCAATGCAACTGAAAAGAGGATTATCCCTCAATCACTACGAACGAATGTTCAGAAGAGTAAGGAATCTACTTAAAGTACACTTTTTGAAGTTTTACTATGAAAGACCCAGCTCTTTTATTTGCCATTTTTTCTAAAGAGAGAGTGCAAAAAATACATTTTCTTAGAAGGCCCTCCAAATGACCTCCGAAATTTCCTAATGGTACGGTTTTGTTTTTTATTTTTCTCTAGATTGAAAACGATTTTGCAGAAACTGCAAATGCGAGACAATGGAATCGATGTGGTCTACAACTTTGCAGAAGAAAGTTTTTTGAAATTTTGCACCGATTTTCAGTTATTATTCTCGGATTGCGTACATGTCCGAAAAGCAACTTTCGATTTTTGTTTTTGATTTTTCTCTTGATTGAAAACGATTTTGTAGAAACTACTTACGCGGGAGAATCAATATGGTCTACAACTTTGCAGAAGAAAGTTTTTTCAAATTCTGCACCGATTTTGAGTTATGGTTCTCGGACTGCATACATGTCCAAAAGCAACTTTTGTTTTTTGTTTTCAAATTTTCTCCTGATTGAAAACGATTTTGTAGAAACTACCCGTGAACAACGGAATCGATGTGGTCTAGAACTTTGCAGAAGAAAGTTTTTTCAAATTTTGTAGCGATTTTGAGTTATTGTTCTCGGACTGCGTACATGTTTCTCAATTATATTTTCTCTTCATCAATGATATATTTGTTACTGATGTAACTTTGCTCCAGAAGCCACTTATATATCATTCCGGTTTAGTCGAGCCGTTGATGATCGTCCAAATTCTATCAAGCTACTGTTGGTACATGATCTTTTGTTATATGATATATTCGTTCATTGATTCTTGTATAATTATTCTTCTAGAGATATAATTTACGTCGTTTTATTGATAATCTCTTGTTGATACCGTAGAAATTTTGATGGTACCATGATGATGTGTTGTTAGTACTCTGATCATGGTGATATTCACTGATACCATGATGACATTGATACCATGATGTTGTTTCGTTGATACCATGGTTATTCTCGGTGATACCATGATGAGATTTCGTTGATACCATGGTTATCCTTGGTAATACCATGACGTTGTTTCGTTGATGCCATGATGATATTTCGTTGATACCATGGTTATTCTCGGTGATACCATGATGTTGTTTTTTTTTATGCCATGTTTATTCTCTGTGATACCATGATGTTGTTTCATTGATGCCATGGTTATTCTTGGTGATACCATGATGTTGTTTCGTTGATACCATGGTTATTCTCGGTGATACCATGATCATATTTCGTTGATGCCATGGTTATTCTCGGTGATACCATGATGTTATTTCGTTGATGCCATTATTATTCTCGATGATGCCATGGTTATTCTCGGTGATACCATGATGATTTATTTAATTTTATTGATACAATGATGATGTTTTGTTAATAATTTGATTATATTCATTGATATCACTACGTTGATAAATGTCGATTTATGTAGTATATACACATGTCATTTGCATCACGTAATCACACATCTTGTACTTTGGCGTTCATACTTTATGTACCATATGTTGTCGTGTGTATATATGTCATCAAAAGAGTGGCGTCGTGAACCATCTCTTATGGCATTGTGAACGTAATTATTTTACTAACGATGCTAATAATTTTCATGAATATGTTTTTTGAGTCTATGATCTATGTAGGATTGATCAACGAATTGATTTTATGAAGACAAACTTGGTGACAATAAAATATTTATGAAGACATGTTTGGTGATGCCATATTGATGACAAGCTACACAGCAGATTCACGAAGACACTTCTGATTTACGAGCTAATCGATAGCCTTTACATCTCTGTGTTGAACCTTTGTATTCATTATTGTATTTGATAGGATAGGAGTAATGTAACTCCTCATAAAACATTCATTGTAAAAGGAGTGATGTAGCTCCTCATAAAATATTCATTGTAAAAGGAGTGATGTAGCTCCTCATGAGCATTTGTACATTCAATGATTTTTATAATATAACGGTGGCTGTATATAGAGCTCTGGGTTTTTCCCTTGATCCCCCAAGGGTTTTTTCATCCACAGTTAGGGACCCTTATTTGAGCGGGGGTGTTGAGCTTATATGTGAAGCTACTCAATATATGGCTTCTCCATATATGGCACCCAGGTCCCCTCTATATATACATCATCTCATGTGTGTATTCTACACACTTTGGGGTTCTATTTCTGTGCTCTCTCAACACAGCTGAGGTCCGATCCCTGTGCATTACTGTTAGGTCATGCCCCCAATCTTGTCCTGTTGTTTCTTGCACATCAATGTCCGTTCATATTAGAATCACACCCATCACCTCTGGTAACTCACTGCTCATTCCACTCGAATGCGTGGAATCTGACCACCCTTTCTAAGCATCCCCACAACTCGTTTTACCACATGTGCCCCAAGCTAGTTTCCTCATAGCTGGCATTCCTGCATCCTCGATCATCATCGGGTTAAGGCTACTCGTAACTGTACTATAACTACCATCGATGAATGGGTTCTGCATCAAGCATGTCCCCCCCCTCAACGACATACGATTGGTTATACGCAAATCAACTGGCCCTTCGTGGCCCGCATCACGACATCCATGCAATGCTCTAGGTTAACCATTTCATCCTAAATTGACGGGCTGCCCAACCTCAATTCCTCGCATGCCAATAATCAGACTGCCTTGGCAACCCTCTGTGACCCCGGTTATCACCCATTTTACTCAGCACCATGCCAGCTTCAGTGCTGCATCGATTGAGCATTAAGCTCCGGTACCATAAGATGAGCATAGTAACAGATCCAGATTCGATATTTTGGCGTTCCCAACTCCCTATGATTTCGGGGAAAAAATTGGACCCAATTTTGCGATGTACCTGTATCTCGTTCGACTCTTTAGCCCTGACTATAGTAGTCCACGCTACTCGGACCAGAACAAAGGTTGTCCGCTGTCTTGTAGGACACCTCGAGAGAGTGGACACCTAGCCCTCCAAAAGCATCGTGCTTGGCCCCTCAAACCAGACTTGGGGGCCTGGGGTCTTCACTAAGGATTACCATATGGTGTCACGTGAGTGTAAAATAGAGGGCATTTATGAGGCCAAAAAGGTAGATTTTACAAAAGTGGGTATCGTATATAGGGGGTAAAATGGTAGTTTTGGTGCACGCAGGTGACGTCTTCCTAGTACTACTAGTGAATCTCCCAGCTTGGGGGCTCCCGCTGCACTCAACCCAGCTTCGCACATCTCTAGTCAATTGGCCCCTCGTGAAGGGTACCATAGTCAGGAACTGGCTATTCCTGCTCACTTCAGTTCCATGCCTGCACGTCCCCGACAGGCCCCGCTTCTCCCAACTTAGATATATCCTTATGGTAGATAGCCTTAGTGGATCCACCCCACATAGCTTCGGTCCTGTTAACAATCCATAAGTCAACTACGCGGACATTCTCCGTCAAATCTTCATAACCCCATTTGTAATCCGATCATTGTGCATCGTTGTTAGGTCATACCCCCAATCACATCCTGTTTCTTCTTGCACACCAATGTTTGTCCACATCAGAATCGCACCCATCACCTCTGGTAACTCCGTGCCCATTCCCCCCGGTTGCAGGGACTCTAACCATCCTTCCCAAGAATCTCCACACTTCTCTTTACTACCCATGTTCCGAGCCAGTTTGCTCATAGTTGGAATTCCTGCATCCCCGACCGTCCTCGGGTCGAGGTTATTCATATCTCGGCTGTAGGTACCATTAGCTATAATGTGTTCGGCATCAAGCCCGTCACCTGCATCAGTGCCATACGGTTGGTTAGGTGCATATGGCCCTACCTGGCCCGCATCCCTTACATTCAGGTTGCGCCCTAGCATCATTGCATTCATGCCACCTTCTAGGTTCACCATCTCATCCTGACTCGATGCATATTTCCCCTTTTCCTCCTCATGTGGGAAGTAGGATGCATCAAGGTCTACCTGGTGTTCCTCCTCAATCTCTTCCTGTGTTTGATTTTCTACCCATTTCATCTGGCCCACTAGCCACCAATTTCCCAAAACTTGGCATTAACATCAGTTCATTCAGCCTTGCCAGCACTTGTCTTGCCCCGTCCTATGGGAGATATACGTCGACCTGATCCGCTTGATATCCCTCTTCATCTTCCTCACTAGCACAATACTCACCACTTGAGTATGGTTCCCACGCCTGCAGCTCCCCATCCCACAGGGCATGATCAGCAACGCACTTGGCTCCATGCATCACTTCCTCCACATAACAGGCATTGGCGTAGCTGGGGAACATCGCCTCCTGATTGCTTGACAGTTCTTCCTCGCTCATTTCTTCCTCATAACAATCATCCGCCGTACTTTCTTCCACTTTGTCCACACACAAAGCATCTGTACTCCCCTCTTCTTAGGCTTGTGATGCCTCTCTGGCCAGCTTTTCATACATCAGAGACAGTCCTCAAAAAACCAGGTTATCACTTGCTCTTGCCGACGGAGTTCGTCCTCCATACTTGCTTTATTCCCTTCGAGTACCTTTCTCATTGTCTTACTTTCCATCCGCATCTCCTTTACATTCGGGTGGTAAACCTCCATGATTCTGGAGCGTGCTAGGGTCAAGGCTTGCATAGCATCTTGCATCGCCTCCCATTCATATCCCTGATCGCCATTGCTCCATCCATCATAACACGAAAACACACGACGCATGGCTTTTTTGAACATAGAAACGCCACTTCCGCATTGAACTATGCCTTTAGCGAGGTCATCTTCAAGAGATCTGATACCATATGTTAACCCCCAAGTGCATACATAGCATAAGGAGGCACAATGCACTGCACACAGGCTCAATAATAGCCCAAGAGAGAACTAAGGCTGGGTCTATAGTGGCCGGCATCACCAGAAAATCCAACTCAATACATATCCCACGAGTGAGGAGAGACTCATCTCGACTCGGACAGCCAACATGGCTCAACCAAAAAAGGAGTAGGATAGGGTTTGGAGAACTATGGCTCACCCTGTGTTGCATACAGAATGTGGGCTCAAACACCGCTTGGGAGACCAACCAAATAACCTCAAAAAGCCTCGACACTCTGGCTCAGCTGAAAGGACTGCTCATTGTCTACACTTGCAACCTGTGACGACAAGGATGCAACCCCACTGTAGGCTTCCCTGAGACCTGTATTTGCATATGAATCCGTCCTGTTTTTATCGTTTGTCTGTGTCGCATTCCTTACGCTGCTTATCACCTGCGTGCCTTGCTCGTGACTACCAAGACCTTGGAGCACCAACCGTATCAAGAAAGCTACAATCATCAGTGTGCCCACTCTACCTAATTGGGAGTCCCATGCCCTGTTTCACATCTTCCAAAGTCGATCACTCTGATTGTTCATGCGTCTTCCTACCCCAGACAGTCTACTCGCTTTCCTCTATCTAGTCTCATTTTGGTTCAACATAATCTGCTGTCTCGCTGTTCCCGCCAGCTCATATATACCAGTCCGTGTGAGTACCAGGCCCCTCGATTCGTGTTTATGCTACTCATCTCCTGTTCGTCTAGCATGTTTTTCCCTAGGGGGAATCCATTGGTCATCTGTGGCCTGCATTCGAGTCATTACCTTCTGATCCATTAGGAGCATTACTGGTCTTTTTACCTCTCGTCTATCAAGACGGGCAAATGACCCTGATCCTTTTGGCTTAGCCTTGCACCGGCCAAGTGCATTCCCTTGTGCTATTATCTCTGCACCTCCACGCATGCATGCTCTTCGATAATCGAACGCATTTCAATATTGGGCACCTTCTACGAGGTCCCATATGAAGTCACTGCACGCATTCACCTTCCCTATCAATTGAGTTCGAGGGTCAGTCATCATGACGACGAGACCTCTGTTGTCCTTCCCTTCATGCACGCCAACGGCTTTGCGTGTCTTCACCATCAACGGGCCCTTTTTGGCTTCATTGACTAACCAGTTAGGGGACTCCTTAGTCCAGCAATCAGGCTGCCCTAGCCAGCTTCCGTGACTTCGATCGGCACCCATTTCAATCAGCACCACAGTGCCTCTGCTCAGGGTGCAACAAACAGTTTCCTGACCATCTGCATCGCTAGTCAGGCGGGTCTTCCACTTCGTCCACACACAAAGAATTTGTACTCCCCTCTTCTTTCACTTGTGCTGCCTCTCGGGCCAGCTTTTCATGCCTTTAGCAAGGTCATCTTCAAGATCTCTAATACCATATGTTAACCCCCAGGTGCATGCATAGCATAAGGAGGCACAATGCACTGAACACGGGCTCAACAATAGCCCAAGAGAGAACTAAGGCTGGGTCTATAGTGGCAGGTGTCACCAGTAAATCCGACTCAATACATATCCCACGAGTGACGAGAGACTCATCTTGACTCGAGGAGCCAACACAGCTCAACCAAAAGAGGAGTAGGATAGGGTTTGGAGTACTATGGCTCACCCTGTCTTGCATACAGAATGTGGGCTCGAGCCCCGCTTGGGAGACCAGCCGAATAACCTCAAAAATCCTCGACACTCTGGCTCAACTAAAACCAGGTGGAGAGTAAGTAGTCCACAACCCATGGCGGGTAAAAGCACATTCATAGCCCATTGTGGACATGAACCATAAGACAAACGTAATGCAAGGGCCTTGTGCCCGATGTCCTGCCAAAACTGTCCGAAGCTGTCCTGTTTACCACACGCAGCCCCTGGCTGACTTGATATTGCCTGCAACAAAGGCTACCCCGCAGGGTGCAGAGAATGTACCACTTGAAATATAGAGGACGCAGCCCCAACGGGATCTGCTCCTGCTTCAACCCCTGTAGGATGATAGAGTCCACACAGCCCCCAGTTGGAATAACATGCGCATCTGTACTCATCTCACGAGCGAGAGAGAGAGAGAGAGAGAGAGAGAGAGAGAGAGAGAGAATTGTACTTGCCTTTACGTCAGAGCAGAATAGATTCGAGAAGAGCAGGTTCAATCTGTAGGAAGATATAGTCCACACAGCCCCCGGCTGGAATAACTTGTGCATCCGTACTCATCTCACGAGAGAGAGAGAGAGAGAGAGAGAGAGAGAGAGAGAGAGAGAGAATTGTACCTGCCTTTACTTCAGAGCAGAATAGATTCGAGAAGAGAAGGTTCAATCTGTAGGAAGATAGAGTCCACACAGTCCCCGGCTGGAATAACCTATGCATCCGTACTCATCTCACGAGAGAGAGAGAGAGAGAGAGAGAGAGAGAGAGAGAGAGAATTGTACCTGCCTTTGCTTCAGAGCAGAATAGATTCGAGAAGAGCAGGTTCAATAAAGCAGAAGAAACTAATGCCTACCTTTACTTCAGAGCAGAATAGATTGCAAGAAGAGAAGGTTCAATAAAGGAGAAGCAATTGACGTCGGGTGCAGAGAAAGTGGGAGAAAGAAAAGTCACGATCTAAAGTCGCGATCTCATTTGTGTCTTTTTGCTAACATGGCATAGCTCTCCTTTCAGCTTTCGAAAAATAGTCTTTGGGTTACTTGCCCTAAAAACGGAGTATCCGTGATATATAATTTTTGAGGACTCGTAAACTTGTATATCTCATGATACTCCACTCTTTTTTTTTCCATACTAACAATTGTGAGTGGAAGGAAATTATATCATCTCAAAAAGAATACAGATGCCCTCAAGCACAACATGTGCCTTGAGGTGTCAACAATTACATAAAAGCCAAGAACCCAACAACACTTGTAGCCAAAACATGGGTGATATGAGAGGTGTAGGCAACTCAGTGCATGGTGCCATTCTTTACCTCTACCTGTTGTTCCTCTCTTATCTCTTGCAACATGGACGAGATTGGTGCTGAGATGCATGACATCGTTGAATTGACACACATCTAGTTTGGCCTCAAACACCTGAAGGTTTCTAGACTTTCCGTATGCATGCAACATAGTGTCTAAGATCCCAATGCCCCCTTGTTCCTTTGGCCTTGCAACCCACTACCATTTTCCCATTGGAATGGGGTTATGGCTTTAGTGTTTCTCTTCCACAAGAACCGTTTGATGGGCTTCAAAAATTCATTCATGTTCAAGTTGCTCAATTTAAGCAGCTAAGACATGAACGAAATGTAAGGGATCATGATAGCATTGATTATTGTAGCTCTAATGTGGATGGGGAGGAGCACTTACCACCTTCTCATTTTTCTCTTAATCTTGTTTAGGACCCATTCAAATTGATTCTTATTCCTATATGCCTGCCCTTAGAGGGGTGCTTAGGTGCTTGAACACAGTGCCCTTACCAATAACCTCCCTCGACCATTCCATGGGTCAAACGAGTTGCCTTCAAACAATGAAATTGATCTTGACATCTCAATATTGCACATTGAGCTAGAATCAATGGAAAATAGTTGAACAATTTCAAAAGATCTTCTTAGTTATCCTCTTTACTTCGAGGAAGAGCAAAGAATCATCCACAAACAACTTTGCCATCAATTGTAGACCTCTAAGAAGTGACAAGCCTTGGATTTCCCCTTTATATGTTCTTCAGTCTAATGAGAAAAGAGAGCCATTAGCAAAGAGCAATGGGGCAGCCTTGTTTGATCGATCGCTTGACCTCAAACATACCTACTATCCTCTTATTGAATAGCAACTCAAAGTAGCTTCCCTCTTCAAGCACTATCGCACACAACTTGGGTCCAAATTCTAAAGCCTTCATGACTGATGCAATGTAAGACCACAAGATTCTATCATAGGCCTTATCTAGATCAAATTGTATGAGGATACATTCTTGTTTAGTGAGAGCCACATACTCAATGCTGACCACGACGATTGCAAAGATGTTATTGATAGCCATTTTTTGTCTATCCAAAATTGCATAGTGAGCTACCTCACCCTCCTAAGATCACCTAAACATTGTGGCTATTCTCACCATTTCATTATACAGAGGCGTGTGTGAGCTAGGGGACTTTTCCCATATCTTCTTAAAACCCTCAGCTAACTAGTTACTAAGCTAGTTGAGCCAAAAAACTAAATAGAAACAAAAGACAAAGTATATTATGGCCCATTGGTGTGTAAATATTTCATTGTATATAGTGCCTAAAAATAGAGAGTCTTCATAATTATTTTGGTATTTATTTAAATATTTCTACCTAGGTATGTGTTATTTTCATAAGTATGCTATGTACATCGACTCACCATTACCACAATTTTTCTTATCATCTTGTATACTCTTTATTACATATATAAATATTTTCATGCAAGCTTCTCTTATTTTTGCGTGAGAATCCGCTCCAAGGAAAAACCTCAAAAATACCTTTCACCATCAGTCATTGCCTTTCACTAAATTCATATTTCCTAGAGGTATTTCTTATTATCTCTTGTAAATAGATATACTTCAATAAAAACAAATGAGGGTCCCCTCATTTTATTCCTTATATTTTCATATATTTCTTTTTTCCATTTTATATTTATATATAGGTGACACTATTCTAGATTTCACGAATTGTTTATATATTAACCAATTTTTTTCATCATATCCATAAATTTTATTTATTCATAATCCAGAACTATGCATATTTTCAAACCTCTAAGAATCAATTAGGTCATGCTCTCATGCAAGGAGGATTCACCTTTGGAGCCATATGCAAATTCAACAAAAGAGCGGTCATTAAAGACTTTTTTGTGAAGAAAATCAGGTATTTTGGTGGGATTTTTTATATCATCTCCACTCTGAATTTAAAGCGGTGTTCAAAAGAGAAAATGTGTAACAAGAGCTGAATAATCCCCTCATAAATTGTGGTAAGTTTTGGAGCAACCAACAGTGAGCTAGGATTTTTTGAGTGGACCCGAGTTTGCCTAGTTTTCTCACAAAGTAACCCATAGTCTTCTCTCACCTCATTTCCTACTTGCACACACACACACACACACATTCCTCTCAATCCCTCACTCAAACCTGCACCTTCCATGGTTTCTCTCACCTTCTTCACCATTAACCTCCTCTCTTACTTCCATAGCTCTCATATGAGCTCTACATGCACATACACCATCTCTACGCTTCTCTCTATTACTTCCAAAGTACAATTCCAGCTTACCAGTTCCATCTTACCAATTCTATCTTACCTCTTCTCTATATACATACCATTCAATATGTAAACCATGCTAATTCTTTACAAATTGGGAGATCTCATCAACCAAATTTCCATTTCTATCACGATAATCAACCTTGGTGGGGGTGGCATAAAGGAGAGAAGAAGAGGATCAATAGTCATTTTGAGAACCTACACAAGTAGGTTCAAAACTTCTTCAAGCTTCACCATCACAAGGATTTCCTCACTTCATTCAACCATCTTACTTCAACCATCCACCTCATTCTACCCATTGTAAATATGTCATTAATTTTTTGGTGATTACTAACACTAGCCACTAACATACTAATAGAAAATAGCCATTGACCTAACCATAAAAGCCATAAAAGATACCTCACCTCAAGACATGTACATAGGTAACTCTCTCTCTCTCCCTCCCCTTCCTTAAAACTCTACTTTCACCTTATCTACCATCACTAATGATCTCTTTTGAGCCCACATCCATGACTCAAGCAGACAAAGAAGACCCACAATATTTTGATATTCAGAAAAAATTATAATCGTGATTTGTTAGCTTGTAAATTAGGATTTCCAATAATCTTAATGAGGGGTCTCCAACCTATAAATAGGCCCCTCTCCTTCTTGTAAAAAAACCTTTAATATCTCACATAGCACCCCAACGCTCTATGCGTGAGCAGAGAATTAGGCGTAGCAACCACTTTGTGAGCTTCACTTTTGGTGTAAGAGAAGATTTCAAGCTACACATTGCAAGTGAGAGAGCGTGAGCTCAAAAACCTCAAAACCACTATTGTATATGTTCCTCCATCATTACTAAATTGAGGTTTGGTGCATCAAGGCATGATTTGATGTTCAAATCTTCGTCCTTCCATTTGTGCAATACGATTTGTGAATTCAAGGCGACTTGTGTATTTTGAGTTTCTATCGGTTGATCTTGTTTTAGGAAGTGTCTAGTGTGTTTTCATTGCCAATTTTGTTTCCATTGTAAGAGGATATTGTGGTGAGAGGTCTCCCACACCCTAAGACAGTGTGTGTGTGTTGGCAATGTTTAGCATTCACTAAGCATTGATTTAGTTTTGTACCAGATCTACGATAGCATCATAATAGACCATCTCCATTTGCAAGTCACAAATAAGGAATTACACAAGATCCATTCCTCTCTCTCTTCCCTTTTCTCTAGCTCTCTTTGGTCCATTTTGTGTGTGTCTTGTTGCAAGGTTGCTTGTGTGTGTTTTGTGGCGCATCTTCTTGGTTGTGACAAAATCTCTCTTGCATCCTAGCTCGCATACCATAACTATGTGGTGCCCCTATCTTGCTTGGGTTTGGCTGTGGGTTTGTTGTTGTGTTGTACTTGTGGTTTCCCTGGCCCCAATTGAGCAGCATGAGAGCCTTGAGGGGCGTTTAGAGGTCGCCTTTCTTATTGCCTGCCGCGGACCGCCTTGATTTTGGTGCCCCCACTGAGGACGGCTTGTGTATTTTTTTTGTAGGATCAACCTTTAGAATAGTCAAGTAGTTTGTATGAATCAGGAGAATTTGTATGATACTTTTATTCCCATTGCAAGGCAAAAGGTGCACATAATTGCTAGTACTAAGTTGCAATTTCAACAAGTAATTCGTGCAGTTTTGGGCCCTCTTAGGTAGGCCGAGATAAACGCTTCAATAAATCCTTTTATTCAATCCACACATTAGAATAAACGTTTCAATTAGTAGAAAGATCCATTTTCAACAACATATGGTGTTCATGTTTGGTGCCCAAAGAGTAGGAGAAATTCTTGCATCACCAAACCCTGTCATCCTACCTCTAGTTGACTATCATAGGTCATTTGAGGTGCATATTTTTATTTTGATGTAGAATAGATCACAATTTAGAAAACATTATTGTGTAAATATTTTAAAGAAAGAAAAACAAAAATGTGTTGTCACTTTGAAATTGATTCAATGGATTCCCAATGCCAAATGTCCGGATATCCTCTTTTCTTTGGAGAGCCTGGAGAGGATGTATTTTTTTTTATAGAAAATTTCAAGATGTCTTGACGTATCAAGAGGATAGTAACTGATCAAGAACATTTAGAAATGTTTGAGGTGGTCCTTGGGAAATATGCTAGCATTTCGTTTGACTCTTTGCCTAAGGATGTTGAAGGGAATTACACGAAAGTTGTGAATCATTTCAAGAGATACTTCTTTGATCCCCAAAACACTCAAAAGCTATGGCAAGACATTGTTTCTCACAAACAGGTGCAGAGTTCCTAAAGAAGGAGAGGTTCATAGCTGGTCTCTTTCCCACACTCAAGATAAAAGTTGAGGCGGGTGCACCTGCTACCTTTGATGCAGTTGAAACTATGGCTGTTGAGAAGTATAGGAAACTCAAGTGTCTAAGAGGAGAGGTTCCAATAGAGGATCCTAGAACTAAGGGAATATTGAAACCATCAATATCTAGAGAGATTCCTGAGGTAACGTCTGAAGTGATTGAGAAGTTGAATGAATCTTTAAGCAACCTATCAATTCACCTTGCACAAGCTATAGGTCCAAAGGGATAAGCAAAGAAGTCAGAAGAGTGAGATCCACCACAACCTAGGAGAGTCTTACAATGTTGGAATCGCGGAGAGACTGGACATGGGATGTGTAAATGTCCTTGGCCCTATGGGGAGCCAACGAGACCTAACTTGAATTACCCAGTGATGAATGCAGGTGAAGGAACTAGTCAACAACCACAGCTTCTACAAAGGCCAAATGGAGCAAGACCACCTCCATGAGGAGTGGAAGGAGTTCCACTTTTGCCAGACCCAAATGTGCATGTGGTAGAGGTGACAATCTTCAATGAGGTGGACATGGAAGCAAATGGCATTAACCGTGGCCGTGGAAATGGTAAGGAGAAAGAAGGAGTCACATCACAAAGTGATCATGGACGAGAAAAGAAGACAAAGGAGACCAAGGAAACCAAGAGGACTTGACATCGTATCAACCTCCAAGATTTTCCTCTTTGACATGGTATGGCTCCGTACAACTTGTTGGAAGACATGAGAGGTAAGGGTCTTGATATCTCATGGCCTCAATTTCTTGCATTATGTCCACAAGTTAGGAGGGATTTAACAAGGACAGATAGCACTAGGAGAAAGGTAAAAGAGAGTGTGCCTATTGTAAACATTGCACAAGATGAAATGAATGGGGATATTACACCTGTGTTAGATTGTTACATCAAAGGAAGATTGGTTAGGAAAGGGGGTGCACAAATTTTCATCATGACAGAGGGACACATGCAAAGACTAGGCATGAACATCCATGAGACACCTGAAGTCACAATCAAGATGGAAAACAATAGCAAGGCTAGGTGTATAGGCATTTGTAAAAATGTCTTTGTAGAGGCCTTTGGCATTAAGAAGATGGTGGATGTTTATGTTATGTCGACCAACGGAAGTGGTTATCCATTTATCCGAGGAAGACCATGGCTAATGAAAATGCGAACTTTGTAGAATTGGGAGAGTGGAAAATTAATTTGCAGGAATGACGATCATAAGAAGGTTGTGTTTGACATGAAGGAGCAATGCCAAGCGGAGCTCCATGAAGAATCATCTCAAAGTGAGACGGAAGAAGATTGGACCAATAACACTTCAGAAGAAGAAAGTAGCCACAACATTACTGTAGAGGAGTCTTCCATCGAAGTCACGGGGGTAAGGTTTAAGACAACCAACCAAGTGAGCCACGGAGTTCACACCATTTCACTTGGTCTATGGTCAAGAGGATTTGCAGCCTATTGAGCTCAACATTCCAACAATGCGGCTTTATACTAAATGAGGTAGCTGGTCATGAGAAGTACACCGTGTGTGATGGCTACTCAGGTTACTTTCAAATAGGTATCACATTGGAGGATCATTTCAAGATAGGCAACCTCTAAACACCCCTCAAGGCTCCTGTGAAGGCTCATTTGGGGCTGGGGAAACCACAAGCACAACACAATAACAAAACCACAACCAAACCCAAACAAGATAGGGGCACCACCTAGTTATGGTATGCGAACTAGGACGCAAGAGAGATTTTGTCACAACCAAGAAGATGCACCACAAAACACACACAAGCAACCTCACACCACGACACACACAAAATGGACCAGAGAGAGCTAGAGAAAAGGGAAGTGAGAGAGAGAGGAATGGATCTTGCGTAATATCTTATTTGTGACTTGCAAATAGAGATGGTTCATTATGATGCTATCATAGAGCTTGTACAAAACTAACTCAATGCTCGATGAATGCTAAACATTTCCAACACACACACTGTGTTAGGGTGTGGGAGACCTCTCACCACAATACCCTCTTAAAATGGACAAAAAATTGTCAATGAAAACACACTAAAACACTTTCTAAAACAAGACCAAACGATAGAAACTCAGAATATACAAGTCACCTTGAATTGACTAAACCATATTGCACAAGTGGACAGATGCAGATTTGAACGTGAAATCATGTCTTTGATGCACCAAACCTCAATTTATTGATGATGGAGGAACATATACAATAGTGGTTTTGAGATTTTGAACTCACGCTCTCTCACTTGCAATGTGTAGCTTGAAAGCTTCTCTCACACCAAAAATGAAGCTCACAAAGTGGTTTCTATATCTAGGTCTCTCCTCAGGCATAGAGTGTTGGGGTGCTATGTGAGATATTGTAGGTTGTTTTACAAGAAGGAGAGGGGCCTATTTATAGGTTGGAGACCCTCATTAAGATTATTTCAAAATCCTAATTTACAAGCTAACAAATCAGGATTATGAATTTTTTTTGAATATCAAAACATTGCGGGCCTTCTTTTTCTGCTTGAGTCATGGATGTGGACTGAAAAGAGAGCGTTATTGATGGTAGATATGGTGAAAGTAGAGTTTTAAGGAAGTAGAAGAGAGAGAGAGAGAGAGAGAGAGAGAGAGAGAGAGAGAGAGAGAGAGAGAGAGAGTTACTATGCACATGTCTTGAGGTGAGGTGTCTTTTGTGGTTAGGTCAACCACTATTTTGTGTTAGTATGTTAGTTGTTAGTGTTAGTAATCACTAAAAAGTTAATGATATATTTCAATGGGTTCAATGAGGTGGATAGTTGAAGTAAGATGGTTGAATGAAGTGAGGAAATCCGTGTGATGGCGAAACTTGAAGAAGTTTTGGACTTACTTTTGTAGGTTCTCAAAACGACTATCGATCCTCTTCTTTATGCCAACGCCGTCAAGGTTGATTACCGCGATGAAAATAGAAATTTGGTTGATGAGATTTCTCAATTTTCAGAGATTAAGCATGGTTTACATGCTGAATTTTATGTATATAGAGAAGGGGTAAGATGGAATTGTACTTTGGAAGTAATAGAGAGAAGCATAGAGATGGTGTATGTACATGTAGAGCTCATATGAGAGCTATGGAAGTAAGAGGGGAGGTTAATGGTGAAGGAGGTGATGGAAACCATGGAAGGTGCAGGTTTGAGTGAGGTATTGAGAGGAAGGAGTGTGTGTGTTTGTGGAAGTAGGCAAGGAGGTGATAAAAGACTATGGGCTACTTTGTGAGAAAGTGGACAGACTCTAGTCCACTCAAAAACTCCTAGCTCACCAGTGGTTGCTCCAAAAATTATCAAAATTATTGAGGTGATTATTGAGCTCTTGGTCCACATCTGCTTTTATGATCACTTCTTCAAATTGGGAGTGGAGATGGATATAAAAAATCCCACCAAAATACCTGTTTTTCTTCACAAAAAAGTCTTTAGTGGCCCCCCTTTTGTTGAATTTGCATATGGCTCCAAAGGTTAGCCCCTCCTTGCTTGAGAGCATGACCTAATTGATTCTTTAGGGGTTTGAATTTATGCATGGTTGTGGATTATGCATAAATATATGATGAAAAAAACAGGTTAGTATACAAACAATTCGTGGAATCTAGAATAGTGTCACCTATATATAAATATAAAATGGAAAAAAGAGATATATGAAAATATAAGGAATCAAGCGAGGGGACCCTCATTTGTTTTTATTGAAGTATATTTATTTACAAGAGATAAGAAAAAATACCTTTAGGAAATAAGAGTTTTGTGAAAGGCAATGAATAATGGTGAACGACACTTTTTCAAGTTTTTCCTTGAAGTGGATTCACACCAAAAAAGAGAAGCTTGCATGAAATGATTTTTTATAGAATACATAGGTAGAAAGATTATTGTAATGGTGAGTAGATGTACATGGCATACTTAGGAAAGTAATGCACACTTAGGTAGAAATATTTAAATAAATACCAAAATAATTATGAAAATTCCCTATTTTTAAGCCCTATATACAATGAGATATTTACACACCAATGGGCCATAATATACTTTGGCTTTTGCTTTTATTTAATTTTTTGGCTGAACTAGCCTAGTGACTAGTTAGCTGAGGGTTTTAAGAAGATATGGGAAAAGTCCCCTAACTCACACACGCCTATGTACAATGAAAAGGTAGGAATAGCCACAGTGTTTAGGTGATCTTGGTAGGGTGAGGTAGCTCACTATGGCAATTTCAGATAGCCAAAAAATGGTTGTCATTAGCCCTCCCCCAGGATGATGGTACATTCATGTACCATCATAAAGCATCTTGTCCAAAGAGATTTTCATTGTTTGGCCCCTTGGCATTTTTGCTTGAGTTACACTTATGCTTCATGCAACAAAAATTACATGAGATAGTCTCTCTTTGACATTCCTTTGGTAGATCCTTTGGTAGAAGGGGACTCAAATAGGGCTTCAAACGATACCTGTTTACCTTCTTGGAGTGCTCTTTACCATTCAAGTCCATAAGCTGATAGTAACTTGAATTGAAATCCTTCTTGACTATGTATGGCCCCTGCCATCTAGTTTCAAACTTGGCATCAAAACGATTATCAAGACGATTGTCATACCTTAGCACTCAAGCTCCACTAATGTAAGAAGTCGATCCATCCATATCTCCTGATCTTTTTGTGCACCTCTGCCATGAACCTGGACCATTATCCAAAACAATCTCTAGAGATGTGCCAAATCTACAACAAATATTAGTGTAGAAAAAACTTCTCTGTGTTTTCCCATTTACCCTTGCTACACTTTGAGCCTCTACCACCTAGTCATGTAGTCTACATCTACTAGAATCTAGAGTTTACCATTCTTTGGAAAATATGCTTTATGATGGTTGGGGGTGGTTCAGGATGGGCAACAAGAGAGGCAACCTCTAAACACCCCTCAAGGCTCCCGTGTTGCTCAATTGGGGCTGGGTCAACCACAAGCACAACACAACAACAAAATCACAGCCAAACCCAAACAAGATAGGGGTACCACCTAGTTATGGTATGCAAACTAGGATGCAAGAGAGATTTTGTCACAACCAAGAAGATGCACCACCAAACACACACAAGCAACCTCACACCAAGACACACACAAATGGACCAGAGAGAGCTAGAGCAAAGGGAAGAGAGAGAGGAATGGATCTTGCGTAATACCTTATTTGTGACTTCTAAATGAAGATGGTTCGTTTTATGATGATATCGTAGAGCTTGTACAAAACTAATTCAATGCTTATACAATGCTAAACATTGCCAACACACACACACACACTATCTTAGGGTGTGGGAGGTCGACCGCTCACCACAATACCCTCTTACAATGGACACAAAATTAGCAATAAAAACACACTAAAACACTTTCTAAAACAAGATCAAACGATAGAAACACAAAATACACAAGTCACCTTGATTTCACCAAACTGTATTGCACAAGTGAAAGTATGAAGATTTGGACGTCGAATCACGGCTTTGATGCACCAAACCTCAATTTATTTATGATGGAGGAACATATACAATAGTGGTTTTGAAATTTTGAACTCACGCTCTCTCACTTGCAATGTGTAGCTTGAAAGATTTTCTCACACCAAAAGTGAAGCTCACAAAGTGGTTGTTACGCCTAAGTCTCTCCTCACGTAAAGAGTGTTGGGGTGCTATGTGAGATATTGGAGGTTCCTTTACAAGAAGGAGAGGGGCCTATTTATAGGTTGGAGACCCTCATTAAGATTATATGGAAATCCTAATTTACATGCTAACAAATCAAGATTATGATTTTTTTTTAATATCAAAACATTGTGGGCCTTCTTTGTCAGCTTGAGTCATGGATGTGGACTCAAAAGAGAGCATTTTTTATGGTAGATAAGGTGAAAGTAGAGTTTTAAGGAACAAGAGAAAGAGAGAGAGAGAGTTACTATGTACATGTCTTGAGGTGAGGTGTCTTTTATGGTTAGGTCAATGGCTATTTTGTGTTAGTATGTTAGTGGTTAGTGTTAGTAGTCACTAGAAAGTTAATGATATATTTACAATGAGTAGAATGAGGTGGATGTTTGAAGTAAAATGGTTGAATAAAGTGAGGAAATCCTTGTGATGGTGAAGCTTGATAAATTTTTGAACTTACTTGTGTAGGTTCTCAAAATGATCATTGATCCTCTTCTTCTTCTTCTTCTCTTCTTTATGCCACCGCCGCCAAGGTTGATTATTGCGATGAAAATGGAAATTATGTTGATGAGATCTCCCCATTTACAGAGGTTAAGCATGGTTTACATGCTGAATTCATGCTCATAGTCAATTATTCTATAAGATATGGGTCCATGGATATGGTTCATTTATGGACATACATGGACATATATACACATGCACAGACATGCCCATGCACATGCATACCTTAGACTTAGGAGTTAATTTATTAACACTAGGATAAAAATTAATTGTCTAGAGTGAGCTTGGCATATCAAAATTAATCATGAAAGTTGCTATTAAAAGACAAGCTTGAGGATGACAATCTAAGGTGTCGGATGCACACACCTGCTATATTTAGCAATTTTTGAAACAGGTAGCAATGTTTATGCAAATTCAGGACGTGGTAGATTTAGACGAGTCGGTCGCATCTAGGTGGGTGTAAGCACCTCAAAACTTTCTATTTGTGGATGAAAATGATAAAAAAGAAAAAATTGTATTTTTGAAAATCTTACAACAATATATTTATCATTAGCTCATCATAGGTGAAAAATTTGTCAACAATAGTAACTTTTTGTATATGGATAGAATGGCATGATATGTATTCCTTTACATGGGAATCCCCTCTCCAAGGGTGGCAAAGACCTTACATTCTCCGCAACTTGAAGAATGGAGATGTCCTCCTCACAAGGTAAATCTTGATGATCTTTAAGGAGAGATGTTTCATCTTCCCACGTTGCGTCTTCTTCAAGGAAATCTTTCCATTTGAAGAGGTGTTTGATGATGCTTATGTTCCTAAGTTTTCTCTCCCGTGTCTCTAGGATATAGTCAGGTTGAATTTCAAGAACTCCTTGGGTTGGAACAACTATTTGTTTAGAATCCAAAAGTTGATTAGGGTTAGGAACATAAGGTTTTAATAGACTAACATGGAAGACATCATGAATTTTGAGATTAGAAGGTAGCTTTAGCTGGTAAGCTTGATCACTTATCACTTTGAGAACCTCATAGGGTCCACAGTATCTCGGGCTGAGCTTCTTGTACTTTCCCAAGGATAGGCTACTTTTCTTGGGCCTGACCCTACGGAATACCTTATCTCCTTCTTTAAAGATTCGATTTGATCTCTTCTTATCTGCATAATATTTTTGTATGTCCTGAGTGGCTTGAATATCCTTATGAATCGCCTTGGTTTGAGCTTCCATGTCTTTGAGCATTTGGTTTGAGGCTTCTACCTTGATAGTAGGATCTGAGACATTTAATGGAGCCAAGCATTCTTGTTCATAAAGAGCCTTAAATGGTGACATGCCTATGCTTATATGGTCAAAGGAATTATAGGCATATTGAACCAAAGGAAGGTATTGGATCCATTTCTTTGGTTCTTGTGAACAATATGCTCAAGAATGTCACTTGGTTTCAACTCTTTCAGTATGACTATCTGTTTGAGGATGATATGCTGTGCTAAAACACAATTGTGTTCCAATGGCTTAAAAGAGTGAAGTCCAAATTTTGAGGCAAATTTTGCATCCCTGTCGCTAACAATTCTCTTAGGTAGACCATGAAATTTAAAGATTTCCTTCACGAATATTTGGCTAATATGAGACAGTGAAGGTAATTTTATAGGCATCAAATGAACTAACTTAGTTAGCATATCAACAACAAAAAATATTGAATCATAGCCTCCAGCAAAGGGTAGTCCTGTGACAAAGTTCATACTGATACACTCCCATTTCATTTGAGGTATATCAAGAGGTTGGAGTTGTCCAGGTAGTTTGATTCTTTCAGCTTTAATCTGTTGGGAGGAGAGACATTGATTCACATAGCAAAGAACATCCCCCTTCATTCCTGGCCAAAGTAGCTTCTTCTAACAGCATTTAAGGTCTTTGCATACCCAGAGTGACCTGAATTTGGGCTATCATGAGCCTCAAATTTTCTTTCTTCAGTGTTGGGTCCTTAGGTTCACAAATCCTTTGTCAAAAATAAATACATCCCTCTTGAACAAAGTAATCCTTTACCAATATATTATTTGTCTTAGGTGTTATGCTTTGTTGAAACTGCAAGGATAACTGTTGATAATCTGCGTCTTTCAAGGTTGCCTCCCTAATTCTTTCCCACATAGGATTATTAGGTATAGAGATAGCACAAGAAAAGCTTTGCGACTAAGTCCCTACGCAACTACATTGTCCTTCCCTAGTCCAAACTTTATGTCGAAGTCGTATTATTGAAGAAGTTCAATCCATATCCTTTGCCCTCATGTTGAGATTGGGTTGTGTAAAGATCCATTTCAAGCTTTTATGATTAGTGACTAGCTAAAATCTGCGAGACTGAGAAAATAATGTTTCCATAGCTTTAATGCATGGATAATTGCTAATAGTTCCAAGTCATGGGTCGGGTAATTCTTCTCATGATCTTTGAGATTTTGAGAAGTGTAGGCTACATGCCTACCTTTGTGAGTAAGGACTCCCCCCTAAGGTGAGTTTGCTAGCATCTGCTATAACTTCAAACTCTTTGCTGAAATCCGGAATTTAAAGAATTGGGGCTGATCCTTTTAACTTTGAAAAATTGGCCTCGTGTTCTACTCTACATTCGATCCTCATTTCTTTCTTTAGTAATTCTATTAAAGGTGCTGCGATGAGAGCATAATCCTTGACAAATATCTTATATCATCTTGTGATTCCAAGTAATTGACTTATTTCACTGACAGAAGTAGGTTGAGGCCATTCTACGATGTCTTTAACTTTATTTGGTTCAACTGAGATACCTTGGAAGATATAATAAAGCTAAGATAGCTCACTTGGGAAGAACAAAAGGTACATTTACTCTTCTTAGCATAAAGTTGATGCTGACGTAAGAGTTGTACTACTTTAGAAACGTGCTCTTCATGATCTACCTCATCTTTAGGATAGATCAAGATGTCGTCAAAGAAAACCAAGACACAATCATCTAGGTAAGGTCTAAAAATATCTTGCATTAGTCGATTAAAGCTTGCAGGAGCATTAGCAAGACCAAAAGACATAAGTGTGAGCTCATAATGTCCATATCTAGTATTGAAAGCCGTCTTTGGAATGTCTGATTATTTGATCCTTATCTGATAATAACCAGAATGAAGATCAATCTTTGTGAAGATCTTAGCCCCGTGTAGCCTATCCAATAGCTCATCAATTTTAGGAATGGGGTACTTGCTATTAACAGTCACACTTGACTAAGCCCATGGTAGTATATGCATAGTTATAAAGACCCATCCTTCTTCCTTTGGAAAAGGACTAGAGCACCCCAAGGAGAAGTACTTGGTCTGATAAATCCTTGCTCAATAAGATGCCTAATTTGCTCTTTGAGTTCAATTGCTTCAGGGAGTGACAATTTATATGGTCTCTTTGAAACAGGTTCACAACCAGGGATAGTCTCAATTTTGTGATCAACTTCTCTAGGTGGTGGAAGACTTATAATATCCTAAGCAAACACTTGTGAATACTCTCTCACCCAATCAGGTTGACCAATCAGTTTCTCTTTGAGTTCAATTGCTTTAGGGAGTGACAATTTATATGGTCTCTTTGAAATAGGTTCACAACCAGGGATAGTCTCAATTTTGTGATCAACTTCTCTAGGTGGTGGAAGACTTGCAATATCCTAAGCAAACACTTGTGAATACTCTCTCACCCAATCAAGTTGAAAGTTTGAATCTGTGTCTTCTTCCTTATTGAGTTTAACTAAATAGATCTGCTGACCCTTTCATAAACCCTTAAGAAGTCTAATAACCTTGACTAAGTGAGCTTTAGGTTTCTCATTCTTCCCTTGAACTAGAAATTCATTCCCTAATTTGTCTGTAAAGGTAAAATTACCTTGTGCACTGTGAATATCAGCTTGGTTTTGCTTCAACTAGTCCATTCTCAAGCTCCCATGGTATATTCCTAGAGGTAAAGTACCAAAGTGAGCGGAAGTAGAGTATCCCCCTAATTCAAATTCTACTTGTCCTGCTCTGTGTTGAGTAAGGTCTTCCTTTCCGTTTGATAGTTCTACAACTAGCCTTTGAGCGGGATACTGGTCTAGTTTTAGTTTCCTTGTGCATTTAGGAGAGAGAAATGAGTGTGTGCTTGCACAATCAATTAAGAATTCAATTTGTTCACCTTGGCAAGATCCTGGTGCTTGAATGAGTGCATATCACTAGCGAACATTAGGGTTGTCAATAGCGGCATGTAAAGTTTCTCTCTCTTCATCTTGGCCTCCTACCGTTGGCTCTTCCATAATAATGGCATGAGTTTGAGCCATCGCTCCTCTTACATGACCTCTTCATGTGTTCCTCCCTCCACAAAGAACAAGTTGGCCTCTACCATTTGGTGCTACAAGAATGCCATTTGTAGTTGTTGTTATATTTCTTCTAGGATAGTGACTCTTGTAATGACCCAACTCATTACACTCAAAGCAACAAACATTTGGTTGTTGCGGTTGAGCTATTGTAGTTGTTTCTATTACAAGGAAAGGTTGATAAGCTTGATTAGAAAGTTTGGGGATCCAATTGTTTGGCCTGGCCCTTTGGTTTCTGAAATTTCCTCTTCCCAGATTCCTAGCCGTCTCTTTAGCCAGAGGTGTTTCCCTTAAGAGAGCATCTTGAAGTGATGTGGACCTCATTGCTTCAAGACGTGTATCAAAGGGATGATTCAATCCTTGACAGAACCATGCTACCCGTTGCTCAATGGACATTTTTGGGACATATCTTCACAAGGTTTTATATTTGGAGTAGTACTCTACCACCGATAAGGATAACTGTTTTAGAGCAAAGAACTCATTCATTTTGGTGTCTCAATGAGCGGGTGGAAGATATCGTGTTGTAAAAGCTTCTTTAATATCCTCCCAAGACTGCGATCCTGAAACACCCAAGTCCTTGCAATGTTGTTTCCACCATATTCTTGCATCACCAGTAAGACAAAACATTGCAAGCATAGTTTGGTTTATAGGTTGGGTCCCTACAGCTTCAAAATAGTCGTCTATTGCCTCAATCCAGGCTTCAACATCGTTCTCGATATGGGTTCCTTGGCCTTTGAATGTGGGTGGTTGGGCTTGTTTCAGGAGAATTTTTTTCTCCCGTATGGTCGTGTATAAAGCATTTGACGGTACCTACACAATAGTACACTTGTCGATGGTTGATTTAAGACTTAACGCAATACCAAGTGTATTAAACTTCCATAACTTAAGACAAAATTTGGAAAGCAGATAACTTATTAAATTCAAGATTTCATAGCTTTATTTATATCAAGATATGTACAAATTTGAGATCTCATCAAGAAGCTAGGTGAGCACCTTTCTATTGTACTATGATGTATACAAAGGTAAGCTCTACTAAAAAACTATATGATTCTTAAAGATGGATTTCTAGGAACATTGTGGCACAATTGATAGGTATTTGTGGAGAAGTTTTTACAATCCACTATTTCGTCTGTGTAGTAGCTTTTATGCACATCTTTGAGGGGCTCATACAATACAAGACTCTTATTTTGAGGAAAGATATTAGGGATATAAATGGGTTTGATCCTATAAGTAGGGATTACTTTCACCACTTTATTGAAAACCCATTCATTTAAGGTCATGTCAAGGCCATCTTCAGAGATAACAGTGTATTCATCCCTAGTAGAACCAACAAAGTAGTAAAGTTGGATAACTCCCAGCTCTTCCCTCCACCGAAGCTTCTTTAGATCAGGGGAGAGGCACCCGAGCTTCCTCACATTGATATAGAAGATGCCACCTTCGCAATCCCATGAAAGTTCCCATCTCCTTTGGATTCTTGTTGATGGAGGAGAGAAATCCTTCATCAAAATATTCATCATGTTGTATCAAAAAGAAAAATTTGAAGAGCGACAAGCCTCAGAATACATTATCTCAAAGGTTTTGAACTTGTGATACTTAGCATTGGCATCTGATTGAAACATCAATGCTGGTATGTTCTCGAGCTTAAGTCTCCAATTCATTTTTCCCAAATTTACAAACAATAATGATTTTTCCAGTTTCCTAACCTAAGCTCTAATACCACGTGTGAGGTCCCCCCCCCCCCCCCCCCCCCCCCTCCCCCCATTACGATATACATTTGGCAAAATGAGGGTACCTGATAGGTCGTTGGGCCCTAATCGATTGAGAAAAGCATAGTCAGATAGACAAGATTTCTAATGGACAAACTCTCGTCACCAAGTAAATTGAGTCTGAGCCATTGAAAAGCGGCCCTAGCCCTATTTCTTAGGGAGATCATGAGCTAACATGTAATCTGATGCTCCTAATTCTCACCTTCCAAAAGAGAGAAACCCCAAATTCCTTTTTTCCCATAATTTTCAGAGGCACGTACATTTGGGACTTCTCAACTCTTGGCACAATGAGTCTCTAGTTTTGCTTCTTCTATCAATGAGGAGTGGAGATTTTCTTGACGACTAATCAAGACCACCCATCCTTGACTGGCAACCTGAGCTAGTCCCCACTTTCCAGCCCCACACTCACACTTTATTTTGCTTGTTTTCTAATTACTACAACATGATTGTTTATACACAAAGTTTATTTTTATGATTTCCATCACAAGTTTGTTAAGACAACCCTTAAACCATTATCAAAGGCATCAAGACAATCTTTCCTTGAAGAGAAATATCCAAACCCTTAGAGTTCACTCCTCTTGGAGAGAGTTTACTTCTCCGGGTGTCTTTAGTTGCCCATACATGTTGGGGGTCCCATCGTTGCATAGCTCCAATGACCAACAAAATTATCAATCGTAGGGATGAGCTACCCGGATAGGGCATGGAAATACTCACACCATTAGTGAGCTAATCATGACAACACGAATGGTTAACTCTATGAGGTGAGCTTCTCGGCCTATGGAGGAGCTAAGCCACAATGATGGGCAATCTTCATATCCTGTTCTCTTCACCTCTAATCAACCCAATCACACACACTAACGATTGCAAGAAGCACACAACACTAATCCTATCATGCAACACACTAATCGCAAGCACACACACATAGATCTATCGAGCACCATACTCTAATCAAAACTACATGCACACACAAGAAAAAGAGGGCAATCACACAAGATTAGAGAGGGATTAATCACTAGATAGTTAAGATCTAGCTAATCAAAGCATCATAGGCAATCATAGGAAGCATGAGAGAGGCATAGTGAAAGAGAATTAATCATTGATTAGTGTTAACCAAGTCTCATGAGCAAAGACAAACTCAATAACTCCATAGCCACACACCTCAAGAGATATCACCAAAGAGTTCTCTCAACAAATGAGCTTGAGAACCCTAATTTCTTTTACACACTGCCTCATGTACCTAGGGTAAAAATATGCAATGTCCGGGCGTCCAAGGCCTTTAGTACTCCACCACTTACTAAATCTGCTATGTAGGTACACTAACTGACCCATTCTTAACTCCCATTGAGCCCGTAACACATTAAAATATTACAATGGCTTAAAATATACCGGGAATTTACAATACATAACCATTTTGGGAAAATGCAAAAAATGTGTAACTCCAATCTTCACTGCTTCTTTGTATTTATCCTCGATGTGCATCCGTACATCTTCAATCTTTCGCAGCTCTTGTTAACTGACGTTGACTCAGTTAACATTCCCCCCTTCCGATTTTAGTGCTCATCCTCGGCCACTGTTGAAAAGTGTCCGTGGAGGCAAGGGAAGATTTTTGATTGGTTGTTGATGGGCTGATTGTCTTCATTTGTGGTTGAATTTGTTGATGAGATCAATTTTGTTGCAGCATCTTGATTGGTCCAAATATGTCTTATGTGAGAGATGATGTTGCATTTTTCCGTTGTAATGGCATAATGATGAGGCTATTGTTTATTTATGAAAAGTATGCCTGAACCTGTTGGTCATGTGTGTCTTGATGTTCTTCTCCTTGTGAGTTATCTTCCTCTTTGCTACTTCTAAATTAGGGTCTAATACTTGATGACCAAAGGAAAAAAACCTAGTGGAAAAAAAAGTGCCCTTGGGATAAGCGCGTTATTGGAGTACTTATTAGCATTGGAAGTATTAATAAATTACTCAAGGGATTATTTGTTGATAGATAAGGAATTAGAAAGACAACAAATATGAGAGGGTAGCATGATGGAACATATGGTTTGCCTGTTGTAGTCCACTCAATGTGTATGGGTGAAAGCAAAAAGAGTGTCCAATAATGGGATATCCTATTTACACATACACAAAAATGCATGGGAAACAATATGCTCTACAAGAAAGATTTTGAGCGGTTCTTCAGAAAGATGATGTAGCTATAAAAGCATTTGACATGGCTTTGAAGCTGGCACCCCTTTAAGAATGGTTTTCATTGACGAGGATATGTGCTCTCATCTTACTGTGCATTGTGCGTGAGTGTTGGACTCTACGACACTCCACCATTTGTATGTTAATAGACTTCGACTCTTATGCTCATCTCATCCAGCATGAGAACATGACTTAGATATGCTAAACTCTTCCAGCTTGAGGATAAGCCTAATAACTACGACTCTTAGCACATAGTTTAATATGACTTGAAGCTTTGGGACTAATATTTTGCTCATTTTATGGCTCAGCATCCCGAGTGTTTTTTGCACCATGGCGACTTGAATTTTTATATTCTTGTGCTTACTACAAACATTTCTTCAGGTAAAAGTAATCTTGAATCCTCAGAAAGAGGATTAGTGAAGGACCAAGTTGGCATTGAAGGTTTGTTTTTCCGTACCTGTTTTATCATCTTTGGATCTGCATTCATGTAGGTTGGCTTCTCCTTCTTTGACTTTGAAGACTCCATTATCTATTTGATTCTCCAGTTATTCATGTTGCTAGGAGTCTTTGATGTTGTTGTAGGTCTCTGTTTACTGTCGACATCTGGCTTTTGACTAGAAAAATTGAAAGACTTAGGAATCCAAATCTTTTGATGACCTTTGTAACTCCATTGTTAACTTTGTTTTGCTCTAGGTTTTGTTGAGCTCTTGAGATCTCTATGTAGGTGTGGTGTAGCTGCACTTGGCTTGTGGTTGACTTGTAGCCAAATCTTTATATAACCTATGTAGAATCCTTGTCTAAGAGTAAGATTCTTTGAGATCCTTCTTTGTTCTCTTTCAATGATGTTCTGTTGTATACACGCTTCTTAGGTATCCTCGAATATTGTTGAGGTTGATACCTTGTGGCCCTTCTTTCTTGGGAGGGACTTGACATTATTTTATAAGCTCTAACCTGCGGTTTTGGTACCCATATCTGTCTATTACCTCCATAGTATTCTTGTTCTTTTAAGATCCATTGTGATGCTATCCATCCCATGTGTTTGTCTTTCTGTGTTGATTTCCAGTCCTTAATAAAAAACAGATCATTGACTTTGACTAAATTGCTGGAACAAACACTTGCTTGAATTTCCTTTGCTTCCTTGAGTACTTTGGCTGATATACCTTTGATTTTAGGGTATCTCCTTATAGGTTTCAGTTGTGTCAGCAATTGACTTGAAGTTTTGAAAGACTGACTTGCGTGAAGAAGGTGATTCATGGGGATTCTTTGACGTAGAGGCATATGATGTCACACCTTCTTTGCTAGTCAGTGGAAGTTCCACTTTAGCTTTACCTTTGTTTGCACAAATTTTCTTTGTTTCTTGTGACTTTTGCAACTTTGAATATAGCATTAACGGTACGTGTAATTGTTGCTGACTACCTCTTGGGGAGAAGAGAGTATTAGCATTTTATCTTCTTTGTAGGCCTTGTGTTGATCTAACCCCTGATGTCCAAGGATGACATCTGCAAGCATTTCCTTTGAAGGCTTCACCTAAAACTTCACCTGCTCTTCATGATTTTGGATGCTAGAGGTAGCAACCATTTCTTTTTTACTTGTAGCGATTTATCTATTATCTAGCTTTCTCTGAGTAACCTCTAGAATACTCTAGATGTTCTTTGCAATCATATTGTTCTTTGCTCTGTTATCCAGCAGAGCATTGCATCTGACACTTGCTCCTTTTAGATTGCTGAGATAGTTATTCTCATTGGAGGTTCTACTGAAGATTTCCGTCTTGCTTTTGACATGGTTTCATCTTGATCTAATTGTGTCTCTATGGAGAGTGACTTGAAACTTTGTCTTCCAATCTGACTTGCATCAACAGATTCAGTTGGCAATGTCTGGATCTTTGGACTTCCTATGTCTTCCTGGTTGTCTGCAACCTCGATCTTCTTTACTTCTGGCTTTGGTCGCATTCTCTGCTCAATAGCTATCATGGATGCTCTTTGCTTTGTTTGATTTGCACTTGCTATTGCTTGATTTGATTTAAACTCTTCTGAAGTTCTATTTGATGGAGATAAATCATCTTCAATGAAATTTGCTTTGATATCTATCTCCATTTTAATTGTGCTTGAGGACTTTGTGCTGTCGTCCGCGGGTGATCAGTCTTGGTCTTCATTGTTTGTTGTCTTTGAAGACTGCATCCTGTTTGACTTCTATATCTCTAACATCTTCTGGGCCATTGGCATTCCCATTATGATTGATCACATGAAATTGAGCTATGATGATATGGGAGCTTACTTCAATCGGGGTGGACATGATTCCCCAACATTCTGCTCGTTTGTCTCCTGATATGCTCACAAATTCAGGAGCATCTTCCAGTTGTGGTTGTCTAGATCTTTTCCAAGTGCGAAAATACATGAGGTTCTTATCTAGCTAAAAATCTAGCTTTACTTCAGTTGATAACTTTTCTTTGTTTTCACTGATGATGTGCACTTGATCATCTCAGGATTTATGTCTGGATTGATTGCTTTTGTTGTGGTAGTGTCCTTTGGTTATCTGCATTTTCTTTGCTTTGACCACCTGTTTCAAGTGACATTTGTTCAGATGTCGAGCTCTACATCTTGAGCTGGCATCCACTACGGGTCTTGGCCGCTTACGACATTTACTCACTGGCGCGTTAGGTGACCGACACGGAGGGTCTCTGCCAGTGATTCTACAGCTGGACTACACTTATAGTGCCAGCCTAGTACGCTTCTAGCGAGTTCACACTTAGTGACCGCATGTACATATGTGCTACTTTTCAGTTTTAGCACTTAGTCATTTTGTACTCTCTTTTCTGTGAGAAGAAGAAGAAGCTTTCCATCTCTGTGTGCTTTGTGCTTGTCTTGTGTATCTCTCTTGCATACTCATTCTTTACATGGTATCATAGCCTGGTGCAGGCAAGAGAGGCTAAGAGAGCAAGAGCATCACAATCCCTTCGTTCGCAATCCACGACCAGATGCTACAGCAGAACAAAGAAAATCCTTGAGGGACTGGCAACAAGGCCAGAGCAAAGTGATGTATTGGCTTTCTATGAGCATCACAGATGACATGATGGGCTATCTACAGGATTCTGAAACCCCCGCCATTGCATGGAGAAACTTAGGCAGAGTGTTCGAGGTGAACACCAAGGCCAGGAAGCTTCAACTAAAGTCGGAGCTAAATCAGGTTAAGAGGAACAACCTCTCCATCAATGATTATGCTTTGAAGATCAAGAGTATCATTGAGGCTCTTGGATCTATTAAAGTCGCAGTGGAAGACGATGACATTATTCGTGCATGCTTGGATGGTCTAGGAGATGAGTATGTACATTTCAGGTCTTCCATGAATACAAGAGACGACATCCCCGTGTTCCAAGATTTGATTTCTATGCTTATTCTTGAGGAGAAGAACCTTAACACATCTTCTTCTCATGGCAGAAATAATTCTGAACAGGCCTTCTATTCTAACTCCAGCAGAGGTAGAGGTAGAGGTCGTGGTCGAGGCCCAAGGGGTTGCAGAGGCTAATTTCAAGAAGGTCAATCAAATCAAAACAATATAGGTGGCAGGGGAAACCAGTCTCAAGGAAGGGGGAGTCAAAGAGGTCGTGGTGCAGGATCAAGCAGGCATCAACATACTGCAGATAGCAGAGAATGTTGGACTTGTGGTGAAAGAGGTCACATGTCACGTGACTGTCCAAAGGGAAAAGCAAGTGGAAAGAGAGAACAGGGCAATTATGCATCTACTAGTAGAGATGCAGATGACAGCAAAAAAGAGCGCATGTTTGTTATGAAGCATGTAATGAATACAATGACTACAAAGAATTCCACCCAAGATGATGTTTGGTATGTGGATTCAGGTGCCTCTAATCACATGACGTTTCGTGGAGAGTGGTTTAGAGATATGCGCAAACCAGGTGTGTCAGGTTATGTGCAGACAGGAGATGACACAGCTCACCCCATTGCTCCTGTAGGGGACATACCTCTAAATACGAAGAGTGGGAAATCAAAGTACGTAGCAGATGTACTTCATGTCCCAAACATTACAAAGAATCTTGTTTCTGTTGGACAAATAGTTGAGCAGGGTTTGCAGGTTCGCTTCAATCTGTTATGTAGAAGATTTCCAGAATGGTTGTAAGCTGATCACAGAGGGAAAATGTGTGGACAGAATGTTTACGCTGAATGTAGACATGCCTGAGGTAAAAGCTGCATTATTTGCACAAGGCACAGGTGTTGTGGCTGATGTTGACATTTGGCACAAACGCATTGGCCATGTCAATGAGCAGAGATTGCGCATCATGCAATCAAAATAGATTGTAAAAGGTTTGCCCAAATTCAAGGTGGATGGTATGCATAAAGTGTGTGCAGCATGCCAGTTTGGAAAACAGTCAAAGGGCTCATTTCCACATGAGCGCAATGTATATAAAAAGCCACTTGAGGTGGTGCACACAGATGTTTGGGGTCCAACCGATACTGCAAGTATACATGGTTGCAGGTATTATGTCTCTTTCATTGATGACCATAAAAGGAAAGTATGGGTCTACTTCATGCGTAACAAAAGTGAAGTGTTTGGTCACTTTCAAGACTTCAAAATCATGATTGAGAACGAGACAGATATGCAAATCAAGACATTGAGGTCAGATGAAGGGGGAGAGTACTTCTCCAATGATTTTTCAGATTTTCTGTGAATGCATGGTATACGCAGGCCGTTTACATGCAGATATACTCCACAGCAGAATGGGATCGCAAAAAGGAAAAATAGGCACATTGCAGAGGTTGCACGTGCATTGATGAATGAGAAGAACATGCCTCATCATTTCTGGGCTGAAGCTGTAAATATAGTTGTGTACATTATGAACAGGACACCTACAGCTGCGGTGCATGATGTAACGTCTGAGGAAAAGTTTACAGGTACAAAGCCTGATTTGGCACACTTGAAAGTGTTTGGCTGCATAGCTTACGTGCATGTACCAGATGAGTTGCGTAGGAAATTGGATCCTAAAGCAGAAAAATGTATTCTTGTGGGATATTCCCTTGAACAAAAGAGGTACAGGTGCTACAATCCTACTACATGAGAATTACGAGTGAGCAGAGATGTAGTCTTTGATGAGATGAGCAGCTGGTACAGTAATGCACATGGCACTATTGGGGCTGATGTAAAAGATGATGTGGTTCTACAAAATGTGAGGCCACAGTCACAAGTTTTGAGTGGACCACAAGAGTCGTCTTCTCGTGGCTCTGTTGAGAATCCATGGAATGGTAGACTACGTACGCAGGTTACTCCACCAGCAGGTACAGGGAATGTATCACGAAAAGGAAAGGAAAAGGTTGATAAACCTCCCTTTATGGCTAATGCATCATCAAGGTTTTCACATGTAGACATGGATTCAGATGGTTCTGAACAAAGTCTTGATGAGGAATTTGGAATTCCGGTTGTCAGGACACCTGGTGTAAGGAAAGTACAAGAAGATTCTAGAGGGCAAAGGAGTGACCCAGGACCGCGCAGATCTAAAAGAGTTAGAAATCCAGTTCAGAAATTGACTTATGATGGGTATCTAGTGCGTCACCAAGCCTACATGGCTAACGTGATACAGGATGTGGAGCCCACATGTTTTGAGGATGTAGTTGGAAATGTGCATTGGGATGATGCAATGAATGAAGAGATGGCTGCATTGGAAGCAAACGACACATGGGAGTTGGTGCCATTGCCAAGTGGCAAGAAAGCTATTGGCTGTAAATGGGTGTATAAAACCAAGCATAAGGCTGATGGTAACATTAAGCGTCACAAGGCAAGGCTGGTCGCAAAGGATTATGCACAGATGTATGGCATAGACTATGAGGAGACCTTTGCTCCAGTGGCAAAGATGATGACTGTGAGAGCTGTCATAGCAGTGGCTGCATCTAGAGGATGGATTATGCATCAAATGTATGTAAAGAATGCCTTCTTGAATGGTGAGTTGCAAGAGGAAGTGTATATGGATCAGCCACCTGGTTATGTCGATCCAGGTTACCTAGATTATGTATGCAGGTTTCTCAAAGCTTTGTATGGTTTGAAGCAGGGCTCTAGAGCATGGTATGACAGGATTGCCAAGTATCTTGTCAGTGTTGGGTTTAGGAGAGCTCATGCTGATCATTCACTCTATGTACGTGAGAGTGATGTGGGGATTGTGGTCATTACCATATATGTAGATGACCTTATTATTGTGGATGACAATGCTATGGAGATTGACCATGTGAAGGGTCTTCTCAAACAGGAGTTTGAAATGAAAGATTTGGGTGATTTGTGCTACTTTCTTGGAATTGAGGTGATCAAGACTCCAGAGGGTGTATGGTTGTCACAGAGACAGTATGCTTTGGACATGTTGTCAAAGTATGGTATGGCTGATTGTAAGCCAATTTCTATTCCCTTGAATGTGAATGCAAAGCTGAGTGCAAAGAAGGGTGATGTTGTTGAGGATGTCAAGATGTACAGGAAGATTGTGGGTAGTCTAATCTACTTGACTATCACGAGGCCAGACTTGAGCTACACAGTAGGTTTGGAGAGTCAGTTCATGCAGCTTCCGTGGAAGCCACATTTGGATGGAGTACGACGCACACTTCGGTATGTGCAAGGGACTCCTGACTACACATTGTTCTATGCAGCAGATGTGCCATTAGCATTGTATGGGTATACATATGCAGATTGGGCAGGTAGCATTGTTGATAGGAGATCTACGAGTGGCTTCATGTTCTCTTTTGGGAGTGCTGTTGTTACTTGGAGCAGAAAAAAGCAGCCTACAGTTGCTTTATCGAGCATAGAGTCAGAGTATAGAGGTGCAACAATTGTGGCGTGAGAGGTAGCTTGGCTACGTACTTTACTTGAGGACTTGGGAGTGCAGGTGGACCAACAGATTGTCATCCATTGTGACAACCTCAGCAGCATGCAGTTGGCTAGGAACCCAGTGTTCCATGCCAGGACCAAGCACATAGAGGTCCATTACCACTACATTCGAGAGCGAGTGTTGGCGGGCGACATCGACTTGGTCTACGTTAGCACAGAGGAGCAGATAGCGGATATCTTTACCAAGGCCCTCGGAGCTGAGAAGCTTCGACGTTTCCGGACTATGCTTGGACTCTGCGACATGTAGAGCTCGAGGGGGAGTGTTGAGATGTCGAGCTCTACATCTTGAGCTGGCATCCACTACGGGTCTTGGCCGCCCGCTTACGACATTTACTCACTTGCGCGTTAGGTGACCGACACGGAGGATCTCTGCCAGTGATTCTACAACTGGACTACACTTATAGTGCCATCCTAGTACGCTTCTAGCGAGTTCACACTTAGTGAGTGCATGTACATATATGCTACTTTTCAGTTTTAGCACTTAGTCATTTTGTACTCTCTTTTCTGTGAGAAGAAGAAGAAGCTTTCCATCTCTGTGTGCTTTGTGCTTGTCTTGTGTAGCTCTCTTGCATCCTCATTCTTTACAACATTGACTCCATTGGCTGTGATACTGCACTTTTTTGCAATTGTTGAGCATTGTCCTTCTGCATTTGAGTAACCTTTGATCTTAATAAATCCATTTTACTTTCTGGCAGAATCTGTCTCTCTGGAGGAGATTTTGGTGGTGACCTTTGTGTAGCTTTTTGGACTTTAGCTTTCATTGATCTTGAGTCGGGCCATTTGTAGGGGTTTGTACAAGATCATGATCTTGTTGATATTCATTACCATGTGCATCTTGATATGCATATGTGATCTTGGTCACCTGTAACTATTTGAATACTATTGGATTTGTCAGCTTTTGACTTTGACTTTTGGAGATCAACTGAAACTTCTATCCCATATAATCTTCATAGAGGCATTTATCTGTAGACTCTAATAGAATTTGGGTCAATTAGAAACTACCAACAACCATATGATCTTTCAATGGTTTTGGCCTTGAAAGGGTCTGTTGGCTAGAAGCTCTAAGGCTTCTAGTTGACATTGTGATTCTTGGTACATGAGCTGAGCTTGATGGATTTACAGCTCCCCCCTTCCTAGGGTGATCACTATAGTCTGCTTCCTTGTAAGAGTTCAAAATTGTTTGGATCTGATTTAGTCTCACCTTTTGGGATTGTGAAGGTACACTTTCAGTAGCATTGTTGACATTTTGCATTTGTAAACCTTCTACATAGTTTCCTGTGTATCACTGTGAAACATGACAAATTATTTCCCAAGTCAAGCTGTAGACAGCATTATCTTTGCCTTGATATTGTCTATCCCATGGGTTTTTCATGATATAAGATTTTGTGGTTTCAGGACCTAAGGCATCATAGATTCTAGACTCTCGTCTATATCTATGATTGTTTCGATCAAAGTATATGATCGTTTGATCACAACATCGAATCTTGATTTTTGATAGAGGAGAGTTTGGCTCTAAACAAATTTTTGGGTTCACTCAGGTAATATCCTGCAGCTCTAGAGAGGATGGGCTATAATAGATTCTTTCCTCTAAAATGAACCATCCTTTCTTATCTATCACTGGACACACTTCTATGAGCTGGTATGTGGGCCATTCAAACACTGGTTGATCCTTTTTGTAAAGTTTTCCTTTTTGGTCTACATGTGTGCATATGAATTATGTGTACCATACAATGCTAACATCATTCTGTCTAATGTGTTCCTTAAACTCGTGAATGATTGCACACATGTGGCAATGGATGCAGAATCATTTACACACCTAACAGTCTTTTCAACAGTTGGTGATATCTCGACACCTTGACCAAATTCATGCAAGAATTTGTTGTTCAAAGAATCAATTTTAAGATTTTCAGGTGTCTGTGTATCTTTATGCTGATTTTGGATTTGTAGTACTTTTACTGGTGCTTCTAATGGTAATGCAAAATCATCCGATTGCATTAAAAGTGACAAGTTAAATGTACTTACATCGAGATTTTCATTTCCAATTTTCTTTGTACCTTGCTTGGCAGTTGATGTATCCCTGTTGTTAGGATTTCTCGGACAATCTTTAGCAAAATGTCGACTTTTTCGTCCACAATCTGAGCAATATGCCATGACTGGTGATATCTCATTTGTTTCTGTTATGTAAAGATCTTGTTGAGGAGTTTCTGTTTTTGTGCTTGCCAAGTTGTCGGCATCTTCTTTTAAAACATTGAGCATCAAGTTGTAGACTGCTCCATCTTGACCTTTGTACTGTCTTTGGCTTGGTTCTCCAATTAGATTTTCTTCTGTTGGTTGATCTGTTGGATCTTGCAATTTCGGTTCTTGATTATAGATCTGACCACTGTAATCCATGTACAATGACCCTGATTGCATATGCACCAACTGTATGTTTTGCTAGCTTGTGCAGATTTCTAGATAAACACTTAGGTTAATTTTTTGCACTTCATCTTTAAGCTTGCAATACCTGGCTCGACTAAAACCTATGAACATCTAGGAGTTATCTGAATCTTGCTTTACTCTGATCAATAGGATCTTGGCTCTTGTGCCTCTTTTACTGCTTGGTCAATTTTCGGCTTCATTTTGACAAATTTAGAAATTTGTATGCCGCTCATGGCTTCGAGTTGATCGTTTTCATCTTTTTTCGGATATCCTTCGGCTATTCTGACTGTTTCGTTTGCTCAGTTTTTTCTGGCTGCTATTCTCGATTTTTTGCTCGCATTGCAGTACACTTCTTGGCTTTGCTTTTTTTTACTTGGCCGCTTTTGTGATGTTTGCTCGGTGTGTGTGTTGTTTGCTTTTCTACCTCTTTCTGGCTTTTTCGACGGTTTTCTTTTTATTTTTATAAAATTTTTGTGAAATTTTCAAATCAATTTTTTTGATTTTTTGTTTGATTCTTTTATGATTATTTTGAAAAAGTTTTATTTTCAAAGATTTTTTGGTGAATTTTTTTAATTTTTATGTGAATATTAGAGTTTTTGAAGATTTTATGAATTTTTTGTGATTTATTGAAATTTTTCCGGTTAGTTTTTGAATTTTCTGTGAGATTTTTACTATTTTTGTGATTTTTCAAATTTTTTAAAAAGAATTTTTTATTTTTTCATTGTTTTAATGGATTTTTTGTGATTTTTATTTTTTATTTCATTTTTATTGTTTTTTAATAAATGTTTTTTAATGATTTTTTGATGGTTTTAATTTATTTTATACTCACCTGTCTACACGCCGGACGGTGGCCATTGACTGCCGGCACTGAGCGCCGTTGATAGCGGGTGATAGCACTGACAACAATGTGTTGGCGCAACAGGGGTTGACTAAGTTAGAGTAGAGTGCAGCCTGGCGCGGGGTTCAAGGTTGAGCACGTGCCGGGGCAGTACAGAGTACAGGACTCGAGGAGAAAGACAGTGAGAGGGAGTAGGCATGTAGGATGTAGGCGTAGCATGCAGGTGGGCAGAGTGAGCGCGTTGGCAGCGTGTGCAGAACGAGAGAGAGAGAGAGAGAGAGAGAGAGAGAGAGAGAGAGAGAGAGAGAGAGAGAGAGAGAGAGAGAGAGAGAGAGAGAGAGAGAGAGAGAGAGAGAGAGAATCCGCAGCGCCACGCACCTGGGGTGCGCCTGATAGCGGGACCTGGGGGGGTACACGACAGAGGAACAGCGAGGGGGAGGGTGTGTGTGTGTGTAGTTGACTACGCGACAAGGCAGAACTTAGAGAGAGAGGAAAAGGGATAGATAGAGGGGGGAATGTTAATAATTGCTATTTGGAACTTGGGAGGAGAAGGAGAGGGAGTGAGGGGGTTAGTGAGAGGGGACTCATTATCGTGATTTTTGGGAGGGGAGGAGAGAGAGAGAGGGGGGAGGGAAGTGAGAGTGATAATAATCGGACTAGGGAGGGGGTGGGAAGGAGAGAGAGTTAGAGAGAGAGTGGGTGGGGTGGATTTACACGGAGAGAAAAAAAGAAAAAAGAATTTTAATGTAGCCAAAAATTGTCCCAGCACATCGTAAAGGTCTAGTCGACCAAGAATTATTATGCGCCGCAAGGCACGGCGTCGAGGTTATCCAAAAATTGTAAAAATTATCCAAAAAATACCCTTTTTTAAAAAAATCTTCACACATAGGGGATTAGTGCAGCCAAATAAATTCACAAAAATTCTCATCAATTCAATTGCCAAACAATTTCGTCAATAAAATCAAGACTAGACAATTAAACTGGCAAAATTAGCGACAAAATTAAGTCAAAATTTGACGCAATTGGAGTGTGTAATTCCCTATTTTGAGCTTAAAAACATCAAATATGCAATCAAAAATTGAATCAATCATGCAAATCAAACACTTTTTAGGCACAAACATTAATCAAATTGGCAATTTTTACCAATCTTTAGGTGCGCACACAAGAGGGTTAATCTTGTCAAAATTGTAATGTGATTTTACAAATCATTAGTTGGGCATGAATACAACACAAATCAATCATCACAATTGAAAAATCATTAAGCACACATTGATTTTTAGGTTCACAAACAAGGGCAAAATAGTGCACACAACCTAAAATTAGGCATACACACTCAATTAGAATGCACAAATACTTGCAATTGATCATTCAAGCATGCAATTAACTCAATTAGGCACCCAATTAGCAATGTACAATCACCAATCAACAATTGAACTTGAAAACGAACAATCCAAAATATTTCAATCCAGCATAGCATCAACATTGCATTGCAATAACATAGCATCAACATTACATTGCATCATGATGGGATCTCTACACAATTCTGCACATCTTTAGATTCTAGGGAGGTTGGGAATATCACCTTGATTACTTTTCCGTTGAAGATCGATTGACGGTTGAAAGCTCCAATTCGTAGAAGCAAATTAGTGTGTTGGTTAGAAAAATTAGTGAATTTAGCAAGGGATTAGTGTGTAAACACATAATTGACAAGATATGGTGACATATTATGGAATAATGAACAGATTGCTTTATGCACACATATCCAAAACCCACAAAAATATAAATACACAAGTGAAATTAGTGAGGAAACACATCCGATTATGCCACAATTACACTAGTGTAAGCCATCGTCTCCGGCAACGGTGCCAAATGTTGGGGTCCCATCGTTGCATAGCTCCAATGACCAACAAAATTATCAATTACCTGTTGAGAAATGCATCATATAAATGCAAAGGCATTATTCACTGCATGGTTATGGCACAAACCCTAACAGAATAACATCTCAAACCTTGCACCCTGAGTGGTCAAAATACGGTGCATGAAAGCTCTTTCTAAGCGCCCAACCTTCTTTTTGCGACAACATATCTCCAACAAAACTGTAAATAATCAAATACCAAAAACGCTAAATGTTTGCAAGTGAAATCAACAGAGAAATCAGATCAGCCTCAATGGATAAGAAAAATTGGCTGGCAAAACAAGACATACATTTGGCAACAACGCATCCATGACTCTCACAAAAGGTCAATTTCAATGCCATCCAGTTAGAGCACCTGTAGTCCATAGAGATCGGACTCACTTTATAGGAAAAATACATCAATTTGGTAGTTGAAATGAGCTCATGACAGATTGATAGAACAACTTTTCGGAACCCAGCTGTAATGCTCTCTCTCTATCACTTTGAGGGTTCTTGGATCTGCCTCAAATCGCTTAAGAATTGATTCGCCTACTACTAGCTTGGCTGTATGTTGCTTGCTTGATCCAAAACGACTAAAACTCCCAGAATCAACTGAACGATTGTCAAATTGAAAAAACATGAGCTCAACATTTGGCAACAACAAAGGTATACTCTCAAGCAAAAGAGAGCCCCTCTTACCAATCTCCTGCTTTTGCTTGAAGCACTCGAGAAGCGTTCCCCCAATATATGTTCCATGCACTAAATCACCCACCAATGCATTGAACAAGACCAACAAAGACTTGTTTATCTTTGCATTTAACAAGGTATACTTTACATATTGCCATAATTGCTCAACCAGGTTTTTAGTATCCTCATTCCCATGTTGAAATAGACGACCGAATCTTGGCCAACGGCTTCGCCACATACATGTGCTGCCACACCAGCCAATGGATACATACCATCGAATATTCTCATGTGCTTGATACACCTGCAATAGCTCATCGTACCTTGCATCAAATATATCCTCTCTTGTTGCATGCATCAAATTCGACAAGCAATTGTACACATCATCGTGCTTGTCCTTAGGGACCTATGCACAACAACACCATGTGAGTACGACAGTCAATTCGTAGACATGAGCTGACATGATGAACACATCAAAGAAATGGCCTACTTGGGGCAAGAGGTTCTCATCCCATGCCTTCTTGACATGAACTAGCATAGCAAAACTTTGCATGCGACTTGTTGCCGCCTTCCATCCTCGTCTTCTCTTTAGCAAAAAGGATCTTGATCCACAACCTTGAGGATGGCTTCGAGCTCTTGTTGGCTCTTATCAATGACAATGGTTGTGGGCCGAACGTCACCTAACCTTGCAAAGATCATCTTGAACGTGAGCTCTAGGGCCACCTTTTCTTGGTTGGTACCCACATCAATGCTGCATAACATCAGCCATATTGGAATCCCTATGCCGGTTTGGTTTGGCAAGACTGCACCATAGAGCGGTAGACCATAAATGTTTGTCTTGAAAGTGCTATCCATGGCCCATGAGTTCTGACATGAGAAACGAAGAGCGACTTGTAGCATCCACTCATCTTGAATGAGGAGGATGAATGGCCGCTTGTTCTCATCAGGATTTTGGGGACTGTAAGGCTGCACAAAGATTACCTATCCATACAAGAAGTATACTTGAGGATGCATGCTCACCCATCCAACTTAAGAAGTTGAGAATGTAGTATTACCTTCTTCAATTCTTGCAAACGTAGAGCCTCTGCAAGCATCGCACCCCATTTACTACCTACAAAGTTACCTACAATCAAAAGAAATGTTGGATCAAATGCTATCAAAAACTCAGCAGAGGAAAGACTTCCTAAAAATTCCAATGGCAAGTTAAGTACCACGAGTGCGTATTTGATGAAACAGCATCTGCACCTCTTTTGGTATCATAAAAAATCTGTAGATTACACGATCCAGCTCAGATGCATTTACCATGTGAAACCTTTCCTTGGAGATCGACATTTTGGCGACATGGCGGCACATCCCAACATCAAACAAATCATCCATACAGCATGCAACTACAACTGAATTCACTGGCAAGTGGTAAAGGTCAGCACATGGGCTAGGTATGAGCCCGGTGTGATCGCCATGGATTGCAATAGTCATCCTATCACCACCATGATAGTGTTGAACCACCACCCTAAATAGGCACCCACACCTCTTGGACTTTCGTTATCGCCGCTTATTCGCACCTCTCCGATCTATGCTTCCACCTCCATGGAAAATGTATTCTTGTAGCCATTTATATGCTCTATGCTTCCTTGAAGATTTGACTAGGACTAGCCGTATGTGATGTTATATCATGATTCTTGTCAATTGTTGCTCGACTTGAGATGGTGTTGTCTCGATTGAAGAGGTTGGGCAATTTGCGGTTCTGCTACTAATAGGCATCGCAGTTACATCACGATCAATGATCTTCTCTTTGAGTAAGCATCCAGATAGGCTGTGATTGAGTGTTTTATATAATCAAGAGGCAACCCATGTTGTCTCTTGTCTGTTCACCATTCCTTCTGGACGGCCTTGAGAGTGGAAGCCTCTCCAAGATGATTGTCATGTGCCAAAGGGCAATGGGCTGCATGAACAATGCGTGCCCAATCTTCCATAAAGGCAACCTTTAAGCCAGTAGATTTCAAGTGCAGGCAACCTATTTCCAGCCCTATACTTGGACAAAGCATCAAGGAGTCTTTCATCCTATTCCACTTCTTTAAATCAAACAATCCCGAACATCGATCGCTTGAAGTATTGCTAGTGACACGGTCTCCGTCCCTCCCAAATCTTTGGCCATTAAGGAGTATGTCATCTTGTCGAAGGAGAAAAATGTTTTTGATGTGTATGAAGACAGATCTAAGGCAACCCAAGAGCTTTGCGAATACCAACATGCGACTGAGCTGGGACTACCTCCATTGTTTTGTGGCAAGTTATCCATGCGATTATCCTCATTGATTGGTCAGTCATCTGGCCATTCTCCTTTAGTCATCGTTTCACCATTGAAATATCCACTCAATGGCTGGTCTCGATTACATTGATGGGAGGCATCTAATACACAACATCTCTCTCTCTCTCTCTCTCTCTCTCTCTCTCTCTCTCTCACTCACACTCACACACACACACACACACACACACACACACACACACACACACACACACACACGCACACTCACACACACTACCTGGTTCAAATCCATGCTGCCTTTGAGCTTCCAATCTGCTACGAAGTCTTCATCTGATTACTGATTACCGTCTCAGCTACCAGCCTCCCCTTCTCGTGCTCTCATCTCACCTCTGATTACTGATTCCTCATCTAATCGTTGTTTTCTTGATGTAATCTCTCATTACATTGCATTCCCGCGAGGCAAATTTGAAAATGGGTTGCCCGTCCACCCGAGGCTCATCCCGGTGGCCATCTTGTCATAGCCATGTTGGCCCATCATTTGCCACCTAGGACTCCACCTCAGCCCATTCGTGCCACGTTTTCAGCCCATGTCACTCTCCCATCCGAGTTTACCTCCCGACGTCTCCGTTTACCAAACCCCGTCCAAGTTTACTTTTTATAGCCACGTGTAACGCCCCGATGGCCTCAATCACAGCGCTCCACTTTCGCACCCTTGATCCCACCGCCTTAACTTCTTTAAAGTTCCCGTGCCCCTTAGTGTTGAAGAAAAGGGGGGGGGGGGATTGTCGTTATTGATGGAATTTATTGCCATCCAACCCATTATGTGAGTTCTACATAACCTCTCACATATTGTGACATTTGCAAAAAAAGGAAAGATTCACAATGCACAATGTGAAATATGAACCCTCGCTGACAGTGTGTGTGGAGAGAGAGAGAGAGAGAGAGAGAGAGCGTGTGTGCACACGCGCACGCAGGAGACTTTGTGTCGTGATATTTGCAACTAATTCTGGATGAGTGATAACTCTGGCTCACGGGAGATAGAGGGGAACTTTAATGGAAGAGAGAGAGAGAGATGTAGCAACCCCTGCACCTGTTAACTTCCCAATATATGAAATTAACTCCCCAATTGAGCGCGCGCACGCGCGCACACACACAAGGCAAAGATAGCAGTACTTTCCGAAAAATGCTCTCACCAGGCTAATTTTCACAGAGAAAACGTCCTACTCAGATTACATTAAGCAATGTTTCTTTCATCATCAGTCCCTACACATATATGCCCTTAATAGCCTACCAAGACACAAACAGTCTTAACACTTTCCCCCTGCTTATCATCAAAGGGTGAATTCATCACTGCATTTTACAAATGCTTCTGATCTTATCCCAAAATCAGCCACCTTGCTAATCTGTAGCCAGATAGCAGAGAGGAGAGCGCAATGAACAGAAACGCGCCATACGCCAATCCTATCGAAATCTCTGCTTTCGTGCAGAATGAGTCGGCCTCATCACACCCATATGCTCCATGAATGAGGATGTGCCTCTCTCTTAGATTGTGCGCAACTGCCGTGCCCGCAGAGCATGCCGACAAGATTAAATACGCAAAACCCTGCATCAAAAAGGCCATAACTTGTCCTTGGTACTAATGAAACTAATTTTTCAAATAATGGTGCTGAAACCTATGATCAATATTCAGCTCAAAAATTGAGTTTAGCAAAGTACAAATTGATGATAAAGCAAAGCAAAAATGGTAAAACTTTACAGTAATGTCTCCTTTAAAACCTGGTCATGGCCGAAATCGAACCACTGCGCCAGCGAGTCCGGCATAAGCATCCGTCCGCTGAACAAGTACCACAAGCCAAGCCCAATCTCTGCGAACGAATATAGGCATACGATTGCGCTTGCTGCCAGCACATACCTGAGAGGGGGGTAGACAAAATTGAGAGAAAAGAATGGAGCTATGTGCATGCGAAAAAAATGCCCAATTAATGCATCCTTTGGGAGCAAAAAATCAGTTGCAAAAGCACAAAAATAGATGCCTAGAAAAGGCAAAAACCATAGTGTGCATTGCAATTAGCATAGATTCAAAACAGGAAAATACACACATATGCAATCAATTCAATAGAACAATCAGAAAATCTCTTTAAACATTAGCCAGTAAAATGTGGATGTGAACTTGTAGAATTAGTGATAAAGCAAGTAAACCACTACCTATATGCGTCGAAGTCCGTCCATCTGACAGTGTGCAGTCTGCGGCGGACTGTCGCAGAATTGGTAATCATGAGGACAAGGGAGGCCAAAGAGAACGCCAGAGTTAGGAAGCGCAAGAGAAGGAGGAGGGCATCCGCTTTCGGATGCAACCGACCGCCGCCCTGCACCTTGCGCGACGGCGACAGTGTCTCGCCCCCATGCCCATAGTAGTGCACTACCTTGCCATTGTGCCCCCCTGCTGCAGGATGCTCTGGGGTCATTGAATTGAGGCCCCTCTCAGAAAACTCTGGGGAATCCATCTCTAGACACACACACACACACACACACACACACACACACACACACACACACACACACACACACACACACACACAGAGAGAGAGAGAGAGAGAGAGAGAGAGAGAGAGAGAGATCACTGGCAGCAAGTCCAGAATCAAAACTACAGGATGCACTTCACAGAGTCAAGCCTCTGCACTTGCGCTTGCGCAAAGGCATTTTCAAGGAATATATATGTTGGCGTGTACTACCTACGCAGCTATATGCTTGCGCCTATATTGGTGTGTTGCGCTATAGAGAGAGAGAGAGAGAGAGAGAGAGAGAGAGAGAGAGAGAGAAAGAGAGCATGTAGGTGGGCGTGCGGGAAGCGTGGAAGGGAATTGGCCGGCTCTGGGTAGTTGACGAGAGCCTTTACCATTTGGGAGCTGCAGGCTGGCACAACGAAAGCAAAGCCTCAGGGTCTACGTAATAGAAACGTTACGCATAATTATCTTTTGAGAAAATTACCAAAATACCCCTCTAATTTGTGGAAAATCCCAATATACCCCTCAAATTTAAAAAATTTCCAAAATACCCTTGTATCTATTTATTTTAGTTGGATCTTCAAGATTTTTTATTCTTTATTCTTGTTTGACAATGGAGATTGTTTTTGAGTGCTTGCATGTAATTTTTTGCAAATTACCTCCAAAAAAAGGCAATCATGTCTAAAAATAATGAAGGAATTCATCTCCAAAGCCTACATAACCAACTCAAATTTTAGTTTTAGCATCTTGTATGGTAGACAATCACTCTTCTTATAAAAAGCTACAAATTTTTTTGTTTTTGGAGAAATTTACTCTGACAACCAACCACGGATATTTTGGGTATTTTGGAAAATTTGAAGGGCATTTTGGGAATTTATGACAAATTATGGGGGTACTTTGGGAATTTTTGAAATTTGATAGGTATTGTGGAAATTTTCACAAATTAGAGGGGTATTTTGGTAATTTTCCCTTATCTTTTACTAGTATTGTTGGTCGCCTCTCGGGAGATAGCCTTAGCACAAGGTATCCAATATACCCCTCAAATTTAAAAATTCCGAAAATACCCTTGTATCTATTTTCGTTGGATCTTCAAGATTTTTTATTCTTTATTCTTGTTACTCGGTGAGCCCAAGGCTCTTTTTGCGGTTTCTGAACGAAGAAGCCACCACATGGCATTAGATTTAAATTATTAATTATTAAGAAAAACATCATTACGATGAAAAGCTCTTAAAAAAACTAACTGAATCGAATTAAAAAAAAGCTCTTCGTTGCTGCATTGCTCAATTGCGCTCAGAAGGACTTCGAACTTCTCCACAGACATCACAGGTTCCCAGAAGCAGCTCGAACAGGCAGTTCGCAAGTTCCTCAGAAGCAACAGGTTTGACTCTATCTACTCTTTGTAAGAGAGAGAGAGAGAGAGAGAGAGAGAGAGAGAGAGAGAGAGAGAGAGAGAGAGAGAGAGAGAGACCCTACTGTCTCGTCGCGCCAAGCAAAGTCCATGGTGCTAGAGAAATAGAGTCAGTACTTGAGGCAGCAACGAATAACAAGGGGAACCGAGTAGCGAGGGGTAGCTTCAAGTTGAGGCCGTTGAGCTGTAGCAACCAATGGAGGCACTGCCAGAAGCAATAGGGGAAGGACAAGGCTGGACTAGCTATAAAGGACGACAAGCAGCATGTAGCATATTGAAGCGAGCAACGTGGGTGGGGCAACCGAAAGAGAGCGACAGTTGGAGCCAATAAAGAATTGTAACGCTGGAAAAGACGACTTGCAGTTAAATAGGGAAGAAACGCAATCTCATTACAGGATAAATATTGGAGGTCATCAAGGGTTGTAAAGGGGCAGTCGAGTTGCAATGCGGCCTCCAAATTGCTAGAAGGTCGACCCAGTGCAAAGAATAGCTCGACCAGAGAAGCAAAGGGGAGAGGGGCCTTTCGGGCTGCGAAAAAGTGTTTCTCTTTTTGGAATACAACTACATATAAGCAAAGACTAAAGGGCAATTGAGCTAAAGTGAAGGACACTTTACATATTGAACTCTTATCGGTTACTACTGTAAGCACTTTCTTAATACTCTAAAAATGGTTTATATTAGCATCTTTTCAATTTTCATGGAGCTCGTCTCCTTCGTCTCACTAAAGTGGAAGTTTGTGACTATGACAAGTTCATAGTCCAGACTATTCAATTCCACTAATACCCTTGATGCACAATGAGATCCATCTCTTAATTAGAGTAGTGGAGAATGAGCGAAGGAGAGAGCGCAAGAGCAAGTGGAGTCTAGAGCCAAGAAGTTTGGTCAACAGATGTGGTTATGAACCTTGCGCACTCATGAATAAGGCTATAGCCAGTAGTGCAGGTGGAAAGATCTGTAGCGCCATTCAAAGAGGGAGGGGTCGCTCTGGGGGGGGGGGGGGGGGGGGGAAGGAAGTCTTTGAAGCAAGCTCACAAGGTGGCCAACAACAGAGCGGATGCTGAGGAAGAATTCCATTGCCATTAGCAGCAGCTGCAACATCTAGCTCTGGTTCCTGCAGTTTGGAAAATACATTACCATAAACATGGAAAAAATCATCGTCGGAATATTCTTTAGTATTCAGTAGAAGGTGGCCATAGTAGAGGAAGAAACCCCTCCCCACCCTCAGCTTCATCCCCGATAACTCAATGAAGTAGACCTCGTAGGCGGCATAGCCTCCACCTATTGAGCGTGCTGAAGGATTAGCGGTGCGGCGGTAATGCACATGATGAGACGCAAGGCAGAGGCCAAATACGAGACAGCTCTATGGTTGGTTGTCAAGGGTGAGGTCGTGAGAGAAACACTGGAGCGGGTCAGAGAGGATTTCATAGGCGTGCGTTATTTGCTGAAAGATCGTGGTGGCATCCTCAACATCGTGGTTGTGCTGTTGTTGTTTACCACGACGCCATCTGAAGGCGAGCTTGAGATAGGCAACGCGGATGTCTTGCATGTTGGCTTTTTCGTGCACCCCTCTGATCAGAACCCAGATCATGACGAGTGTTCGCCAAATTTATAGACGATTGGCGAGTATGCTAGCCCCACAGATTGATGGGTTGACAAAAACAAGCAAAACAATGGGAGCGCTCTTCAATGATAGCAGTTTTCCATCAGTTTTGTTTTTTTTAACGAGTTTCTTTTTGGCAATGTTCTTATCACGCTCAGCTGTTGAGCATGCAATAAAATTAGATCTAATTCTCTTTAAGCTTAATTAATAAGCTACATGCCCTATATTTATCCTAATATGTATTTTCTGTCTGGCAGGGAGAACATATACTCAAAACACTGGACATTTCGATTGCACAAGCGTAACTCCTGCTGGACTACACTGCAAGGTTCGTTATCTCCATCCAACTCTCCACAACTATGCGTTTGCTTGGCGCATCACATAAACACTACGGGGTAGGGCACTGCTTCCGTTTCTTATAATTTTTGGAGAGACCACAATGCCAACTCTCCACCATGCTTTTGTATGGCACTTCTGCATGACGTGCACTGTATACTTAGTATCTTCAATTTATGGCACTTCATTGCGAGATGAAATGTTTTAACTATACACATTCCTTTTCTGAAGCTTGAGTCAAAGATCGGTGTATAGCTTGGGCAATCCAAAAACATATGTACAACATTTCAGGTCAGTAAAGCATTTCATTTTAATTGCAATCCGTTGATGCTTTATCGATTTGCTTGTTTTAGAATTTTGTACATTTCTTCTTTTAGTTTTCTTTACATGCATGATGCTTTCGGAACTATACACTCAATATTGATCAACATCTGTATATGTTAATTATACATACAACTCTTTGCATATGGTAGGTAGGCAATACATAATAATAATAACATTTTTAACATGTGGTGTATTAAAAAATTAAATACATTAGTGAATACATGTAGTGTATTGTAATCGTAAATGCACTTTGTGCATCTTTACTTTAGACCTAAACAGTTGATGCCATACTATATTTGTCCTCGTTTCTCCCATACTAGGTGTCAATATGAAATTCTCAAGGCCTACAAGGTTACAGTCCAAGCGTCAAGAAGGCATGGAGAGAATTGCAACCAAGTTGTCAATTTGCATATGTTATGCTATATTCTATAGATGTTTACATAGGGAGGCCCACCAAGCAAGACTAGTTTTTTTGACAATGGAGATTGGTTTTTGAGTGCTTAGCATGTAATTTTTTGCAAATTACCTCCAAACAAAAAAGGCAATCATGTCTAAAGATAATGAAGGAATTCATCTCCAAAGCCTATGTTAGAAGCTGGACACACCCCACAGCATCTAACTACTCGGCGGACTATTATTTTTGTAATTATTCATTCATTGAGGAAAACCCGATTTTTCACCTTGTAAATATTGGGACTTACAGAAGTTTCCAGATTGTATCCCAGTTTTGATAGTTAGATTGAGTAGATGGTTGATTTTGGAACTTTAGGGTTTGAGAAGTTGTAAGGTATATATACCACTTTTTGATCTTAATGAAAAACCTTTTGTCATTTTAAACAAGTTTTAAGTCTGTGAGTGAGCGTACTGTGTACGTGAGAGAGAGTGTGAGCTTCGTCTCGACGCTACGTGTGCTATGGTGGTTGGAATCGAGTGCGGAGAAGTGCAGCGTGTTGCCCCCGACTGGAGCTACGAGCCGATACCAACATTGCGCGCGTACGGTCCGGCTTTGGGAGCTCCTTCTACGAGCTTTCATTTGTTGTTTGGGTGAGCATACATTATTTGATTTCGCATTGCAGCGTATCCACGCGTTCACATTGAGTAGAGCTACACATTAGGCACTTCAGATTTCAGAAACGAAGACCTGCAGATTTCGGCCAGACATCCTACGTGTTTCTGCATCGGGTGTTTTGGGTCGTGATTTTGGTTCATAGACCTTAGGGAGAGCGTCCAATAGGTATTAGTAAGGTCTCCTTCAAGTTCTATGGTGTTTCAAAAGTGTTTGATGGGTATTCGGCTCTAGCAAGCGTTGTAGGAAATATCCTCTTTTGCACTCTTGAAGGCTATGACTTAGAAAATTGGTAGGGACCTCTGTAGGAATTAGTTAGGAGTTGGTCGAGTGTACGTTGACACCTTATGCTTGCTTCCATGCGCCTGCGGATCGAGCTTCGTCCTTAGCTGACATTACTTGTTAGGTGAGTTCTCGCTGTGCTGACGTTTGTCGCGGCTTATCCGTCCAACATTGACGCCGCTGCCGGGGATGAAAACCTTAGGTAGGTGACCGAGACTAATCCTTGAGGATTGAGATTTTTGGCTTGCCAAGAGTCTTGCTTTACATTTAGATAGGATCAGAGGGTGGAGGACTCTCTAGGTCTTAGAGGGAGTCTAGGAAGCGTGTGTCTGGCCTACATCCTTCGACTTAGGTAGAGGAGGTAGACTTAGGTAGTTGTAGGTAATAGTCGAGTTCTAGAGTAGAAGTTGGGACGTGGTAGAAGCGGTGAGAGGAGAGCTTGAGAGTCCAGAGAGGCCAAAATACAACCAAAAACACCATTATTAACATTTCTTCATGATAGGTAGGAGTAGAGTAAGTAGGACATCATGATTCAGATCTAGAGCATTCCATGCATGTACACTTGCTTGGTAGAATCATTACAAGTTTTTAAAAGACTCAAAAGTGTGGTTGAAAGCCTAATTGACGTCCAAAAGTTACTGTGAGTGTTTTTGATAGGTCTTCAGAGCATCAGGAGCATTCCTGTCAGAAAAAACTTTAATTTTAAGCCAAGAGACATCCTATGCGTAGGATGTTTACAGGCCAATCTGGGAGGAATTTTTGGGATTTTGAGTTGACCAGTGTGTTCAGAAGATAGGATTTACCCTAATTTCAACTGGAAAGTGGAAATTTGGCCATATCTTGACAGGATAAGGCCAGATAGACTGAAATTGCAAGACATCCTACCCAAATAGTGCCAAAACATTAACTTGAGACCAAAACCATAAGATGGCTGCATGAGTGTGTCTTGCATGATATATTGAGTGACTTAAAGGGGTTTCACCCCATTTGGGTAAGAAAATTGGGTTCAAATTGGACTTTAGCACTTTTGATCGAGAAAAGAAAAAACAGCTGAAGTTTGGGACTTTTGACATCCAAATCAAAATCTAAGCATACCACTGAGATACTGACATCAAGGGGAAGCTGTGGAACAAATCTGGGGTCAAGCAAGCCAAAAAGACATCCTACGCGTAGGATGTCTTCTGAGTGATTTGGGACTCCAAACTGAAATCTGAGTATACCAAGGTGATTAGCAACTCAAGGGAAGCTTAAGCCTTGAGTTTAAATCCATTCTGATGAAAAACACATCCTACACGTAGGATGTCTAATGCAAGAAAATGAAGCCATAATTTGACTTAGAGCATTGTAAGGTGTTATATAGCCTAAGGCTAGCCTGCTAGTCAATTTTGGTCCAATTTGGAGTTGATTAGACTGATCAATACCATCAACAAGCCGTCGGAACAGATTCCTAACTCATTGACCAGCATATAGAATTCCAAATCAAAAAGTAAAAGCAGTTTTAAGCTCAACACAACAAGGGGAAACAACAGTGCAAAAATCCAGGCAAAATAAAGTAGGAGACATCCTACACGTAGGATGTCTATTGGGACATACTGTAGAGAAAATTTGACCTGGTCTAGACAGTGAGGTTCTATTTGGCTTAAGGGTTCCAGAACTTCTTTCAGAAGTGAATTTGGACCTTGGTTGCCCATTTGACAAAGCAAAGACTGAATTCAGACTTTTTCGCGTAAATTGGCCAACATCAGAAGGAAGTACTGTTTCAGATTAGCAACCTAATCCAGAACATCAGCAGTGTATAAAATACAATAGTGGTTGAGATTAACTCTCCAGTTATACCAATCATTACTAAGATAACCTCTAGCAGATAAATGCTTTGATTCAATTGCCGAAATTAAAACTCTTGTGTACAGGTATGTTCAGCAACAAAGCAAGAAGTTGTGCAGAAACTGACCCGCTTCCAGGTGAGTGGTTGAATTTGTTCTAAATTGCATTGATAAGTTTGATGAATTTAAGATCAAGAAGATACATTGTTAGAGACCAGAAGGTGACAGGTGACCAAGGTAGCTTAGTGTCCACCGAAGAGAGTGTAACTCGGGCAAGGCTAGATCCGCTAGCACCGATTATTGAGGAAGGTAGTGATACTGACACTTCGTCAGACAAATATTTCTTCATGATGGGTACTCAACAGCCAGGAGGTTTCACCTATGATGGACCTATGCGAGGAGGAAGCACCTCCCAAAATCCTTTGAATGATTCCAGGCTTACAGTGATCTTCTTAGAGGGAACAAACTCAAGAGGAGCCCTAGTCTATTCTGACTATCGAGGCCGCAAGTGCATTTGTATCGAAGAAAGGCCAGCACAAAGATTGGAGATAATCCGCGTGTATGATGATGGAGATAGATTCCGAGACAAAAAGGGGAACCACTATTTAATAGTTAGCAACCCTGAAGATTACAACAAATATGGAGATAACGTGGCTAAAGGGAAAATGGTTTCAGAAACTCAAGAGCTGCCACCAAACATTGATCGGCACAGAGCTATTTTAATGTACGATAAGAAAACAATCAGGATTCCAACTTATAACGAGAATGTGGGAATCTACAAACACGAGAGCAAGGGTATTGTCTCTTACTTTCGCAGCAAAGAACCATACATAAACGAACTAAGCAAAGACAAGGTTCTTTACTTATTCTCTTATGAAACTGCTACGGAGAAGGGCATAGTTTTTGTTGATAGATACGGGCGAGAATACCAACGTATTCTCCCAGAGGAAGTAGAAAGAGCAACAGGTCCAAGAGCATCAGCATATGTCCCTGAGGAATTGCCGAGAGCCGCCCACACCCCAAGCAAGTCAACAAATCCATTTTCAGATGAGTATGACACTACCTCACATTCCACCAGACAACAAGCATTCAACAACCAAGACCAACCAGCAAACCAGCCATCATTGCAGGCATGGCTTCAATAGAGTGCAACAATGGAACCAGACCGAAACCGAGATGGTTATCAAGCCACACGAGGGCTCAGGGATTTGCAAGAACCACCACACTATTCAAGGTATCAAGCAGAGAGTAAGCCAAAGACACAAGGGTCGACCGAGCTTGGAGGACCACCCATCGAACGAGTTCAAAGAGAAGAACCACCTCCAGCGATAACCGTTAGAGATTATGGCTTAAGAGCACCGTTGGGATAGGAACCAGCCTATTACAGAAGGCCTGAGGAGGTGTATAGATTTGGACGGGGTGATCCAATGATGAGGTTTGTAGACCATCGCAGAATTAGACCTTCTCAAGTGCAAAAATGGGTAAACAAGAAATACACATGAAATAGAGACCCAAGAGATCATGTAGCAGCCTTTGTGCGTGTAATTAGAGCCGAAGAGGTGTTAGATTTTCCTACCCAATTTGCATGGTTTGGACTAACCCTAGAGGATGATGCTGCAACTTGGTTTGACTCTGTGGAGCGCAGAGTGTTGAGATGTAGAGAGAAAGAGAGAGAGACGAAACAAGAGACACACCATATACGCTCCCAAAGACTGATTCATATTGAGGACAAGATACAAATATATAGGTGAGACCAAGTTCAGTAGAGTGAGCCATATATAGCTCCAACACCCCCACTCAAACAAAGGTCTCTAGCTTTGGATGAAAAAACCCTTGGGGAGTTCAAGGGAAAAACCCAAGCCCCTATACAATGTGAAATATGAACCAGCGGTGATGATGTGAAAGTGAATTGTGCATCTATGTACAAATGTTCAAGTGACTTAGATATCACAAGGTGCAAATGTGGAGTGTGCATAGTGCATGGTACCTAAAAGATTACAATGTCATATGTACAAAGCTATTACAATAGAAAAGAAGCTAATCTAGAAAGAGTGAGGCCGAAGCAACTCCGCACTTGGACAGTGTTCAACCATAATGGTTCCCTTACGTACTTCATACCTGACATAATGATAATGGATAGCAATGTGCTTTGACTTATTATGTTGAACATAGTCTTTTGCAAGACTAATAGCACTTTGGTTGTCACACCGCAAGGGTGTGCTAGAAAGAGGAGAGTGACCAATATCAACCAGCATTTGTCGAAGCCAAATCAACTCACGAGCTGCAAGTGATGCCGCAACATATTCTGACTCAGTCGTAGAAACTGCAACACAACGTTGTTTCTTGCTGGTCCAAGAAACAAGACAACCATTTATAAAGAAGCAATTTCCACTAGTAGATCGCATAGATAAATGTGAGCTTGCCCAGTCTGCATATGTGTAACTCAAAAGAGAAAGAGATTGCATAGAATCCGATGTGAGTTGTCGTCGATAGACTAAACCAAAATCTGTAGTGCCTTTCAAGTATTTCAATACACGCTTTGCAGCAGACCAATGCTTAAGAGAAGGACATGCAAGATGTTGTCCAAGATAGTTAGCAGCAAACAGAATATCAGGACGAGTGTTCATGCCAACAAACTGAATACATCCAATCAAGTTAGCATAAGGTTGATTTGTGACAAGTTGATCGCCATTGTCAGAAGTATTCTTTGTAGAGATCGCAAGACAAGGTGTGTTGGCTGAATGTGCAGATTCCATACCAAATTTTTGAATAGTATCTGCAATAAACTTTGACTGTCGAAGGAATAAAATACCTTTTGTACGGTTCCGTTGGATTTGAATGCCAAGACAAGAGTGAATCTCTCCAAGATCCACCATATCGAATGCAGAAGACAATAACTTTTTCACTTGCTGAAGAAATCCCAAATCATTGGAAACAAGGATGGTATCATCCACATAAAGAGCAAGAATCACAAAACTGCTACCTTGGCGTTTTATGTATAAGTTGGGGTCTGACGAGCAAGAGATGAATCCTTTAGAGGTGAGAAAAAGATCAAATTTTGTATACCAGGCTCGCGAAGCTTGTTTGAGACCATATAGTGCCTTATGGAGTTGAGCAACAAGGTCTTCTTTACCTGGAATAACAAACCCTTCTGGTTGTTCCATATAAATTTCCTCTTCCAAGTCACCATTAAGAAAAGCAGTTCGCACATCCATTTGATGAGCTTCTAAATCAAATTGAACAGCAAATGCCAATAAGACTCGAACACTTGTAATGCGAACAACTGGTGAAAAAGTCTCTTGGTAATCAACACCAGCTACTTGGGAGTAACCTTTTGCAACTAAACGCGCCTTGAACTTGTCAAAAGATCCATCTGCTTTTACTTTTGTTTTATACACCCACTTACATTTAATAGCTGTACGACCAGGAGGTAATTCAGTTAGTATCCATGTACCTTTAGAGATAAGAGAATCGTACTCTGCTTCCATAGACTCTTGCCATTGATCCTTTTGTGGTGAAGAGATAGCTTCATCATAAGTAACGGGATCTTCAGAAGTAGAAAAAGCATTATCAGCAATATCGTCATCATAAACATGACATGAGCCATGTTCAAAATCAATAGGCAGATCAACAAAAATATCAATATCATCATTGGCAACATTTGGAATGGATGGTTGTGAGGAGGAAAGTTGCTCTATAGGAAGAGTTTCATCTTCTGAAAGAAATGGAAAAGCTTGAAGCAATGATTTAGTATCATCAAAATCATCCATGGACCATGAGCCTCCCATAAGCTGTTCGTTAAAAGTAGCATCACGATTCACAATTACTTTCTTGGAGGAAGGGTCATAGAATTTGTAGCCTTTGGAAGTGTCAGAATATCCAATAAAAATAACTTTAAGACCAGGAGCATCAAGCTTTGTTCGTGTTTCTTTGGGAACATGAATATAAGCAATACATCCAAAGGTTCGAAAATGAGATACAGAAGGAATGTCACCTGTCCATGCTGTGATGGGTATCTTACCAGAGGGTGCAGTAGTAGGAAGATGATTCTGAATAAATGTTGCTGCCAAAGTAGCTTCAGCCGAGAAAGCACGAGATAAGCCAGAATGAATCAGCATACATCTTACAGCATTGAGAATAGTGCGATTCTTTCGTTCAGCAACACCATTCTATTGAGGCGAATATGGAATAGTGTGTTCATGATGAATTCCACTGTCAGCACAGTAACTCACAAACTCTTGAGAAACATATTCGCCTCCATTGTCACTACGAAGCTTCTTAAGGCGACGACCAGTTTGAAGTTCCGCAGCCTTGTGGAATTGTTTGAAAACAAATAAGGCTTCAGATTTTTGTCTAAGTAGAAATACTGTCGTATACCTTGAGAAATCATCAATGAAAGTAATGAAGTAGCGATATTGTGATCTCGAAGAAGGTAGAGGTCCACATATATCAGTATGAACAAGATCCAATATGTCATGAGAATGAGTTGTATTTGAAAGAGGAAAGGGTTTACGATTGTGTTTCCCAAGAGCACAAAATTCACAAATTCCCATATGGGGATGGGCTTTAAGATCCATGCCATGAACAAGATCACGACGTTGAAGATCAAGGAGTTTTGAGAATTCAGCATGAACAAAACGGTGATGCCATACTTTGCAATCATGATCACCTGGAGCAGTGACAATATTTGCTACAGCATCATTGAGAGAGAGTTCAAACAAATTACCGTTTCGAGGAGCAGTGGCTATAGTCTGTCCATCTTTCTCAATTCGGCATTTGGTATAATCAAATCCAACAAACAGACCAAGATCAACAAGTCTAGCAACTGAAAGAAGATTACGTTGAAGATCTGGTACATGTAATACTCCTCGCAAAATTCGAGTGGAAGAAGATAAGGTACCAAGATATAAGTCTCCAATACCCTTTACTTGACAAGTAGTATCATCAGCAAGATAAACAACACGTTGAACTGGCAGTGGATGATAGTTATGGAGCCACTTAGACTGATATGTCATATTTCCTGTAGCACCAGAATCGACAATAAAAAGTGATCCATCACGTACATGAAGTATTCTGTCTGGAGCAACTGAACATAGGACGCAGCTTGTTTCTGGTACAATGTTGTTTCGATGTTCAGTAGCATATGCTCTATTTCGATCTGTGTCGAATCGACACTTATAGCACATATAAGTGGGATGATCAGATCGTCCACAATATTCACAAGAAGAAGAAGAAGAGTCTCTAGATAAACGTGGTTGTTTTGTGATAATATTGTGTTCTTCATTATATTGACGTGCCCAACAATCATCTTCAGTATGGCCATTTCTGTTGCAGTAAGAACATTGCTTATTAGGAAATTTGAGACGAGAGAAAATATTACCGCGACGGCCACCTCTGCGGTTTCCTCGTTGAAATGGACGCCTTCGAGCATAAAAAGCACGTTCCATCTGTTGTGACTCAGTCTCCTCTTGTGAAATCATAGCTGTATCGTGACCAACATTCCGACGTTCTCGACGTTGAGAGTATTCAATTAAAGACATGCAAGCTTGGTCGAAATCAAGACCATCTTTATTAGAGAGAATAGTAACAATGTTATCATAAGAAGAGTCCTTCACCGTATCAAGGAGAAGTGTAATCAGTTGCTTTTGTGGAACAGGATCACCGACAGCAGCAAGTTGATTAATAATAGATTTGAAAGACTCAATATGTCCCGTCATGGCAGTACCAACTTCATATTGTAACTTGTTAAGGAACCCTCTCAAATAAAGTATTTCTGTAACAGATTTCTTCTGAAAGTTTGCAATAAGGTACTTCCATACGTCATGGGAAGTAGGCAGTTCATACATATCAAGCAAAAGGGAATCAGTAAGAGCAGAAAGAATATACCGACGAGCTGCTTTATCACGTCGTTGCCAATCCGTATAGGCAACATTCCAATCTTCAAATATAGGTCCTTCAGTGATAAGCATGTTATCATTATCCGTATCAACAGGCTGAGGCGGACAAACACGATTTCCAAGAACAACATCGGAGAGTTCATCGCCTTCAAGAATTAACAACATCTTTGCTTTCCAGCCTGGAAATCCTTGACCTTGGAAAGGAGGAACAGAACGCTGGCCAGAAGGAAAGCCGTTGACGAGAATATTCATAGCCATATCTTGTTGCGAGAAGACGTATAAGATAAGATCGCAGAATCTGCACACCATATATGGTGAAGGCCGCAATTGAGAATGAGAGGGATATGAGTACTGCGTTCTGTCAATGATAAACGTAAGAAGGATGCTCAAGGAACGTCCAAAGATGTGAGAGACGTCACCCAAAAAAGACAGGGTAAAGGAGACGTTAATAATAAACGAGTCCTCAAAATAGAGTGGCGTGAGACGCAAGATTGACGGCAACAATACGAATAGAAAAAAGCTAAATCTTCTCGAAAAAGTTAACGCCAAAATAAGAAAAAAAATCGCGGACGCTTCACGAAGAAGTAGGACGAAGAAAGATGCGTCAAGCTCTATTGCAGTAAAAACAGCATAACTTTCTGCTGCAAACTCTGATTGACGCAAACCTAGAACTCAAATCGAAGAGCTCGAGGAGATGAACAAGTTTTGGATGAAAAGTGCTATTGCGCTTTTTCCGTTTCTCCAAATTTTGAGCAGAACAGCAAGAAAAATTGAGATGAAGTAAGGGTCATTAACAAGAAAACGTAATCAACGATTAGATTGATTATAAATAAACGCCACATAAAACACTAATCATATTCTTCTTAACACAAAACAATCACAGTTAACAAGAATCAACGTTCAAAAATAAAATTTGTAACAATTTTGAATCTTACATGCGAATCGCATACACATACTGTTGTCACCATGAATTGAATCGGCGCGTGATCGTTACCGCTCTGATACCATGTTGAGATGTAGAGAGAAAGAGAGAGAGACGAGACAAGAGACACACCATATATGCTCCCAAAGACTGATTCATATTGAGGACAAGATACAAATATATAGGTGAGACCAAGTTCAGTAGAGTGAGCCATATATAGCTCCAACACAGAGACTTTGAGTCGATGGAGGAAGTGTTTGACGAGTTTATTCAGGAATTCTCTCAAAGGGGAATAGCTCATAATACCGTCTCACAAATCCATAAATTCAAACAAAAAGAAGGAGAATCTGTATGGAAGGCAGCCCTAAGACTAAAAAGATATGTTAAGTTCTGTCCTGTTGAAGAATTGCCATTAACTCAGTCCAGACTTATGATGATATTCATCCAAGGACTAAGGAATGCAGATGTCCAGAAAGACTTACATATGAAGAGGAGCACGACGTTGAATGAGTTGACCAAGGAGGCTCTGTACCATGTGGACAATTGTGCGGTCTACAAAGAAGGGGAGTTCAAGGACCTTGATGACGATTCATCTTCACAGCAAAGTGGGAGCAAGTCTTCCAAGACAACACTGAAAGGAGAAATAGTGGTAAACCAGGATCAGCTCGTAGATGAAGTGCTAAAAAAGATCAACTTGTACGCCAAACCCCAGGCTAAACAGCCCAAGTGGTGTGCTATTGAACAAAAATGGACAAACCATGGGACCGAGGAATGTTACTATAACAAGGGATATGTGAGGGAGAGACCTTATCCTCCCCAAGCTCCCGTAGCTTCCCCTCAAGTTCCACTGATGCCTAGATATCAAGCAGCCAACTTACCAGGACCTGTAGGTGTAGAAAGACCACAACCGGTGTTGGGGCAACAACCACCCCTACCAGGTTTACGACCAGTTGGTATAAGATACACGCCAACGGTAACTGAATCAGAGGAAAAGGCTTTGGTGCCTATGCATGCATATTATGAAGATCCCAATGGATATGCGGCAAACCCTATCTATTATCCACCGAAAGAACCCTCGACACCACAACCATGGAGCATGATAGGGAATCAAGGACCACCAACTGCTGCACAGGTCGCAAGAGAAGGAAGTTATAGCTTAGATGAACGAACATTGTTGTTCATAGCCAATGGAGGCATGGGTGGACAGAGACAGGCTTACCAGCAACAACGAGGGGCTCAAGGAGCACCTCAACAACCCAAGGGACCTTGTTACAAGTGTGGCGGAGACCATTGGCTGAGAGATTGTCCTCATGATGAAATCATTAGAGTCAATGCGTATTGCCCAGAATGTGGAACTACTCATTTGATTCCCGATTGCCCTAAAAACCTGAGCAAAGGAGCAAAAACCACCTTGAACCTGTTGGAGACAGTACCTTCCAGTGGAGGATCGGAAAATGAAACAATCATACCTATTCAGGCGGTAACACAAGCCCAAGCCCAAAGAAGGACGAACGAACCCATAATAGAAGAACCAAAAACAGAGGCCCAAAGTTTAGAAACGAAAAATCAGAGAAGCACTTGGAAAGCGAGAAAGGCACGTAGGAAAGCCAGGAAAGAACGAGAGCAAACAACCCTATCCGATGAGTTGAAACATACAAAGAACAGATTGGAGCGGTTAGAAGATCTAGTTAGCTTAAGCTCACACACCACAACAGCCATAGCACCCAAGGAAATAGTAGAGCCCAAAAGTGCAGGATCAGGAGGATCTGTACTGGCAGACAAGGTAAACGAGCAGCTGGATGCGCTTCTAAAAGCTTATGAAGCTCGACTTAAAAAGAACCAAACCCAGGATGCAGAAATAGAAAAACAAAGGTTGGATATGTGTAAAAAGATGATCGAGACGGCTCAATCATTGATGGAAGACCCGTTGGGTAAACCGGCAAATTGTCATGACGTACCAGCTCTAACCCCTATCCAACCAACGTTAGAGAAACATGAAGAAACAAAGGAAAGACTCACTAATGATTATGAATCCAGAGGAGAGCCTATCATAGTGCCAAATACCACCGATGGGGCAAGTGACGAGGTCCATCCTAAAATATTGGCAGAAATGGGAAAGGACGGTAACGGTCTAGATGATCTATGGAAGCAAATCCGAGAGGCCAACGAGGCTAATAGGATGAGTAACCACATGAATAGCACGAAAAAAGAAAAGAACGTGATCTTACCTCCTATTGAAGAATTTGAGGCAACATCACAAATGAACTTTGAGATACATTCACAAGGGGGAGACCAAGGATCTATTAGTTCGGGGCACAGCCAACCAGACTCTTTGAGAACTTTACCCTCTTACCTGGGAGAATATGAAGCTAAGTCGGAAGTGAGAGCACTCCCATCTCAAAGACTTCCTTCTAACAAGGTGATGGATTCACAAGGATTGATTGAGCTGTTATCCACCCCGGTGGCATGCATAATCACGTTAGCAGAACTCCTAAGGTTAAGGCCAAACATGTGGACCACAGTAGGAAAATGCCTAGAAAAATTTGGAGTGAAAGACTCCACCTTGAAGCTACAAGAAGGAATCAGGGAGTTGGACAGACCTAACCTGAACACTAGACCTGTACCATTGAATAAGGTTGGAGAATATTGCGAGGGAGAAGACAGAAACACGACGCTACCGGTAGAATTCCAAGGAGTAGTTTCCAAAGCTATTCTTGACAGTGGAGTGAGAGTTGCTATCGCCACCAAGGAAATCTACAAAAAATGGGAAAAACCACCTCTGAGGGCTACCAGAATGAAGCTGCAGTTGGTAGATGGGTTCATGGAGAAGCCTCTCGGACTCTTAGAAAAAGTAATTGTCACTTCGTGCGGGATCGAGTATGAGCATACATTTGCAATAGTCGATTTCGACAAAAAGAACAATTATGAGATAATCTTGGGATGACCATTCATGCGACAATTGAAGATGGTCCAAGATTGGGGTTATGACCACATATACCTAAGACATGGCAAGACAACAACTAAAATACACTTGAAAGACCATAGTTACAAAGATGTAAACCAAACACTAGTGGAAGAGTTTGATTCGGCTACAATAGCAGGATCGGAACTACCAGCATGGTTAGGGCAACCAAAAGAGCTATGGATGTGCGAAGCTTCACATTGTGGAAGCTTAAGAAAAGAGGAATGCGTCTTAGAAAGAGCAATTGAGGATAAAGAGTATATTCCGGAACCTTTCCCTGAAGATGCCTTGGAACCTCTAGAATGGGAACACATACTGGCAACATTAGATGTCTGTACCATTACCGATAGTCCAACAACAAAAATTTGCGATAAGGATGGCTACGATGTGCTACCCTATTACATGGTGAGCGTTGTGCCAGAGAAAGAGACGGTAGAACCTCCAGAACAAGAAGATTTTTACAACTCCTCTGAAAAATTGAAAGTAAATGATGAGGCAGATAATGAGTGTTCAGACACCTCAAGTGAGCGTGGGAATGAAGCCGAGAATATCAAGTTTTATGATTTTGCTAATCAACTCCCTACACACCAAGAACGCTATAGGAGGAAAAGACTAGGAAGGAAAGCGAGAGAGAACCTGATGCTCAGGATAAAAGGTAAAACTCACTATTTGATGCTTGTAAAAGCAGAGGATTGTGTGAAAGATCAAATATTAGGGAAATTCTCAGAAAATCTAAAAGAACGAACGTGAGAAGAAATAAAACAGGTAAGAAAAGCTAAAACCGAAACAAAATCTCAAAATTCTGAAAAATCAAAAGAAGAACCAACAAAAGACCAAGAGTGGACCAAACTGGAGCGTAAACAGAAATACTAAGAACTGAAACGGTCTTTGAGAGAGATATGGACTACTGAAGAAGATAGTGATGGTAAAGGGAAGTCAGAAAAGGGCAACATGAACGTACCAGCACACTATCGGAAATTTACTATCCAAGATAGAAAAATCATCATGACACCACCAATCAGGGAGAGAACCAACCAAGAATCTTACGATGGGCCTGAAAATGCAAAAAGAATAGACCTCGCAAAACCAGGTGAAAAGCCTCAGCCGGTCTATATAGCTAACGATTTAGAGCCTGAGGAGGAAGCACAACTAACACAACTTCTCACGAAGTATAAAGATGTGTTCGCTTGGTTCTATAAAGACCTCAAAGGAGTTGATCCATTGATATGCCAACATACAATTCCTTTGAAATCAGATGCAAAACCTAGCAAACAACGTCCTTATACATATAGTGACACATTTGCCAAACGAATCAAAGAAGAGATTGATAAACTGATGGAAGCGGAGTTCATTTATGAGATTGAACATACAGATTGGGTGTCACCCATTGTGGTAGTTCCCAAGAAGAATGGAAAACTGCGAGTGTGTGTAAACCTCAAAAAGGTGAATGCAGCAACCATAAGGGATAATTATCCCTTGCCAATTACAAAACATGTCCTTGAGCGAGTGGCCGGGAAACGGGGTTATTCCTTTCTGGATGGGTTTTCAGGATACAACCAACTGGCAATAGCAAGGGAGGATTAACACAAAATAGCGTTTGCCACAGAATGGGAGATTTATGCATATCGAGTTATGCCATTTGGCTTATCAAATGCACCAGCACTTTCCAGAGGTTAATGACTCACGCTTTCAAGGAATACCTAAGAATATTCTTAGAAATTTACATGGATGACCTATGTGTTCACTCTCTTCTGCGAGAGGAACATATTGACCATTTGCAAAAGGTCTTTGAAAAGTGCAGAACATATCGAATCTGTCTAAACCCGGAAAAGTGTGTATTTATGGTTAAGCAAGGACGAATCTTAGGACACATTGTCTCAAGAAACGGCATAACCACAGAACTAGACAAAGTCAAAGTCATTGTAGACCTGCCCAGGCCTACTAATGTGAAACAAGTGCAATCCTTCATGGGGCACTGCGGATATTATCAAAGATTCATATACATGTATGCAGTTATCGCACAACCTCTGTATCGTTTGCTAGTCAATTTCGAATGGACCAAGGAGTGTGAAACTTCATTCCAAAGGCTGATGGAAAACCTTATATCAGCACCTGTATTAAAGGCACCGGATTGGAAAAAGATATTCCATGTGCACATTGATGCTTCAGCATATGCGATTGGAAGTATTCTAGCTCAACCTGGAGACGGAACAATGGACTTTCCGGTTTGCTATACGAGCCGACAATTAAACAGTGCAGAAAAGAACTACACAACCACCGAGAGGGAAGGGTTAGGAATGATTTATGCGGTGAAGAAATTTTGGCATTATTTGCTTGCAAACAAATTTGTGTTCTTCACAGATCATCAAGCTCTTTTGTACCTAGTAAATAAACCTTGCAATACAGGGAGAATCGTACACTGGTTTATTATATTTCTAGAATTTGACTTCACAGTGGTGGTCAAAAAGGGTAAAACCCATCTGCGAGCTGATCATCTTTCAAGAATACACAACGGGGAAGCTCCTCAAGGGGTAGATGACGACATACCAGATGCTTATCTTTTCAACATTGAAATGGTACCCAAATGGTCTCAGGAAATAGTTAGCATTCTCTCCCTCGGAAGTGAGTTCGATAATACAGGATGCAGATCCAAACAGCAAACAATTCGACAAACAAAAAACTTCCAGTTGATAGCAGGACGGCTGTATCATCTTGAATCTGACCTAATCCTACGATTATGTATAAATCCGGAAGAATTCGAGTGCTACCTTGAAGAGGCACATGTCAAGGTTGTGCATTTCATTGTTCGACAGTGAAAACACACCAGAGACTGAAACAGTTAGGGGTTTATTGGCCAACTATGTATGCGGATACACATTCTTATGTCACCAATTGTACAGTATGTAGTGCCAAACGACCAGTGGATCACGCAACTTTGTTTCGGGTGAACATAGCACTTGCATGGAGTCAATATATCATTGACTTTCTAACCACTAGAACGTTCCCTGAGAACATTACAAGAGCACGGGAAAAAGCTATAGAGATGGAAGCTCGTGACTTTCAGTTAATTGAAAATCAACTCTATAAGCGGGGAAAGGACAATCAACTTAGAATCTGTGCAAGTGAAAGCAAATACTTGCTGATTCTAGAACATGCACATAGCGGAGTAAGTGGAGGCCATTTTTCGGGCGATAAGACGGCAAAAATTGTCTTAACCGCAGGAATTTGGTGGCCTACATTGCACATGGATGCCGATGAGTTTGTAAAGCGTTGTGATGCGTGTCAACGCACCAAGATACCAATAAAAAGAGATGAGATGCCATTAAGGCCAATGATGGGGGCAAGGGCATTTGCAAAATGGGGCATTGATTTTGTAGGACCTATATCACCCCCTGCATATCACACCCATACCCAATATATCATTGTGGCTACGGACTATCTCACAAAATGGGTCGAAGCCAAAGCAACACAAAAAGATGATGCACGCACCATGGCTCAATTTTTGTATGAGAATGTTTTTGTACGTTACGGGTTACCAATAGAAATTGTCAGTGACCGTGGAACACACTTCCTCAATGAAGTCATTAAATATCTACTAGAGGAATTCATGGTCATACATAGGAAATCAGCACCATACCATCCACATGCCAATGGGCAAGCTGAGGCCACAAATAAAACACTATGCACGGCTCTCACTAAAATAGTGTCAGCATCAAGAACCGATTAGGATCAACAGCTACACTCAACACTATGGGCATACAGGGTAGCTTACAAAACATCAATAGGAACAACACCATACAAGATGGTGTTTGGGCTAAATGCTATACTACCTATAGAGTTTTTAATCCCAACTCTACGAGTAGCAACAAGCTTGGAATGGACAGGGCATGAACTCTCTTCAAGAATTAATGAAAGCTAGATGAACTCCGCTTACGAGCTGTTGCTTCAATCTATGCTAAAAAGAGAAGACAAAATGAATTTTTTGACAAACATGTGCGTACCAAAGAGTTCAAAATAGGTGATTACGTACTTGTTTATACCTTGAAGCAACATGCCAAGAAACTTAAAAAGCGAGGGATGAGACCATTTGTGATTCATGATCTATCACAAAGTGGAGCTGTCAAGCTTGCTACATTAGCAGGTGAAGAAATGCCAAACTGGATTAGTGGGTGTCGATTGAGGAGATATCTTCCACCCCTCACACAGGAGATGCTCCGACAAATTCATCAAGGAAAGCAAAGAATGAAGAAAAAAGAGAGAGTACGGGAGGAAGCTCAAGCCGAAGCACAAAAACGCATTGCAAAAAGATGGCTTCTGCGACAACAACAACAAAGTAAACCACCATTGAGAATCAATGCCATTTGACTGATGAACTTGGAGGAGGAAACAGTAGAGCCAATAATTACAGTCAACGTGGACAACAATCAAGTTGAATCAACATCCTTGCTTGATTCGGGTGCTCAAGCAAATTTGATCTCTTACGGATTATACCAATAGCTCAAAGTCACAGGTCAACTTCATCCTACCACCCAAGTGCTGGAAAGTAGCCCATCACACCCATTGAAAACATTAGGATGGACTATATTGCATGTACAACTACATCAATATATTTACCCACACAAATTCTATGTGGTGACAGATGAAAGCACATAACACCCAATGATGCTAGGGCAACCTTGGCAAAAATCATACAATGTCCAGATAGACTGGAAAGCAAAGGTGGTCAAAATTCAGCACGAACATGAACAACAGGTGATAGATTTTGCTCAGAAATACCATCATGATCAACTGCAAGCCATGCAATCATTGGCAACAGAGACAAAAGAACAAATACCATCAAAGACCACCATGAAACCTGAGACCCACAACCAGGTAAAAGCCAACCATGCTAATCACAAACAGCTGAAGTCACTGGCCACAATGCAAAAATCTAGGCTACCAAAACAAGGTAAACGAGTATGGATGCGGAAGGATAGAAATGCAATGGCGAAAAAAAAACAATGTAACAACCAGATTCCAACAAAGCAGACGGTGCAACCTAAACCCAAGGTCATAAAACAGATATGGATCCCAAAGAAAATGCTTAGCCATAACCAAAATGTCACTCACATTTGGATACCAAAGCAAAAGCCAAAGGAAATCCCTACAGTACAAGCAACAATGGAAAGCAAACATCTGCAGGTCAACAAGGAGAACCGATATATGTGGATGCCGATGACAAACAAACTAGTGGCAAACAAGAAAGTGCCAAACCATCTACAAAAGTCAGCAACACCAAACTACCAATGGAAATCCAAGTCCATAAGGCCCATAGCTATCACATCCCAACCAATTCTATCCTCAGAAACAGCTACGACTCCATCAACCGTGTCGGCAAAGCAATTGCCTCTTGCCAAAAAGACAATTAAACAGAGAGCAGTAGAGTTACAGATGCTACTTGCAAAGAAAGTAAGAAGCCTCGACGACGAATGCCAATAAGCATCTTGCTTATTCCCTTCTCTTGCACAGCATTAGTTTTTCCATGCATTGACTGAGTATGCATAAAATAGGGCCACATTAATCGGCCAGGCATTAGCACAACTTTTTCAACCTATGCACGACACATACTCCGAGGTGAAACCTTGTCATCCGGGAGGACTCCGACTAGGAGGGGGGGGAGGTATTTCTCAATGCGGAACCAATAACAGAAACAACAAAAAAGGGCATGATTTTCGAGTATTTTAAGGGTTGACATTTGATTGCGAAATTTTCTGGAGTAACCGAAGTATATATGCCCTTATACAGCATGAAGCTACAGGTATAGGGGACCAAACGCCAAATCAAGCCCCTAGGTGTGTGTATATGAGTAGAAATAGCCATTTTTCAGGCAAAATATTGGTAAAATAGATAAATCCGGCCATGAAAATTGCATGTGAGTGTATATAATGTGTTGCGGTGATGTTTGTGATCTATTATGATTTTTGGGAATTTTCTGGGTTTGATTTTCTATTTTCCTTTTAATTTTTCTAATTTTCGGTAGAAAAACTTCAAAAATACAAAAGCAGGTGAAAAACAGTCGTAATGAAAAACAAAAAATATGGGGATGACCAGTGAGTAAAGGACAACCTATGGTACAGTGGGGGTGCAATTATGAGACTGGAGTGGAAAGCGTGTTCTAGGGAGGTTTGACCGAAATGACAAATTTCTGGTAAACAGGACAAATGGAGTCCAAATCAAGAAATTTTTGAGCCTAAACTGCATCTCGCAGAAAGATAGGAGCACATGTCAAATTTCATGAAAAATGGTTCGGGGACCTCCATTATAAGAAATTTCCACCCCATTTTTAGCTCATTCTCACTATTGACCTTGTGGAGAGAGCTTCTGCCACCTAGAGCGGATTGACCTTCCAGCAGCTTCTACGACGTGCACGTCTACCCGCAGACAGGAGAGGTAGGCTCACCACCTTGAGCTTTTCGCGCATGTTTGTCATTATGTCGCAAAAACTAGCGTAGAGGTCACACACAAAGCGAGCGATAGAGACCTACAAGTAGAGACGGCGGCCTAACGGCTAACCCGAAAGCAACAAGACTTCATCGGCAGCTTACCCTAGTCTAGGAGACCAATCCTGGATAGCCAAAGGCCGTGGGAAACTATCGGGAAAAACCCTAATTCCCAGAAACCCGCAAGAGGCCACCAAATGGGAAATCGGCGAATCGGTGACCAAATGCTACCAAAATTTATGGGTAGGAGCATCTCGACATGCTCGACAAGTCCATATGACCCGCATGACCAAAAAGTGACCCGAAGCGGCACTAAACCTCAGAAACTTCATCAAACACACAAAGCGTCAAAAGGCACTTGCGGCCAAAAACTGCAAGTCCGTTTGCCACCAAACTTCACGAGCGGCTTTCCTAGACCATCAACAATCAAGTCCTATGGTGGTAGACCACCACAAATCATCAAAGGTATGTAAACGCAACCACGGGTGCTTCTAGAGCGACAAATTGCCAAATGGAGCTGCGGTGAAGCCAAAGTCGACAAAAACCATACGGCAAGGATCCCCAAGGGATTGGGAAGCTATGGAGACCAACATCGAGAAATTTCATCGCCAAAAAGCACTCCAAAAGTCAGAAATGGCTCGGAGGCTCTGAAGTCCACAGAGGGAGTTATACTCTATCCATTTGACTTTTTTGTTGAAATTAGGCTCAAAAGGGACTTAGGGGGGCAAAGGGCAAGCATTGGGAGCACTAACACTGAAAAAATCATCAAGAGATATCCTACGCGTAGTATGTCTCAAAGGCACTTTTTGGCACAAAACCCAACAATTTTTATCATGCACATGTTTTGAATGACATTTACAAGCCCTACAACAAGTTTCATCACATTTGGACCAGATTTGACCTCATATGCATGGAAAAACGCAAAGTTAGGGCATAGAGGCAATAATGGGCCATTGACCTACCAAATCTTGTCCAAATCTCATGAAACTTGCACAACACATTCACATACACATCAGCAAACCATCTGTGTGGTCAGGGAGTAAAAATGATGAATTAGACATCCTACGCGTAGGATGTCTAATGGACCTTTTTGGCATGGAAGGGAAGTTTTGTCATTCCAGATTTAATTACCTCATCAGCAAGAGCCCATATGTCAAGTTTGAAGCCATTCTAATCACTTTTGACCCCCAACACCTTCAAGATACACTTTTTGAGCCCAAAAACACCTAACAGAGCCCTATAGGCATCAAATCTTATCCAAATTCAAATCCAAGAACATGGCCATGTTCCATAGGCCAAGGAAAACCCACAGAACAAGTTTCATGCAATTCTGAAGAAAAAGACATCCTAGACGTAGGATGTCTTCAACACATATTTAGCCTTTTGTGCAAGAAATGACATCAAAGGAGCCAATACCATGATGCATTGAGCCCATATACCAAGTTTCAACCCATTTGGACATCAATTGCTACCCATGATGGACAATCTATCCAAATTGTGACCTAAAGCCTAAATTAGCCCAAAAATAAACTTTTTTGACATCCAAATTCAAATCCAAGCTTATAACCATGTTCCATGAGCCTTACACTACCTGCATGTCAAGTATGAACCAATTCTGAAGAAAAAGACATCCTACGCGTAGGATGTCTAGATGGAATTTTTTGGTCAGATTTGCACTGTGAGCACATGCACAGCCTCACAAGTTCCTTTTAAGCTATACTTTCAATTTTCAAGTCATTTGGATAAGTAAAACTCAGTTTCGCAGCTAATATGGAAAAAACGCTAACTTTGGATTACTGAGTGCAACAGGATCTATGGCAGCCTCGAAGTCACCGGCAAAGAGAAAAGAATGAAAATCAAAGATTATCTGGATGAGGTGGAACCTTTTGTCATTCCAGAGGGAACACTAAAGCCTACTAGCACCTGGATACAGGAAGATCTGTTAGAGTCAAACAACCTAAAGATCTACCAGAGAGTGTTCAAAGACAATGAAGGCAATGTAATAGAGCTGCCAATGCTGTCAAGAGAGCTCAATGAATTTGTCCAAAGAAAAATGGCCGGCTACTTGGAGAAAATTGACCTCCATAACTATTTCGAAGCAATACTAGCAGGGGTGGACGTCAAAAGAGTATGGGAGTTTGTAACAAGCATCAAAGAGGATGGAGTGGCCAAGGTGACAGATTTGCATGGCAGACCCGATACAGAGATCATTATCACGGAGCGGGTTGTAGCCCATGCACTAGATCTCTCCAATCAGGGAGACAGTGTGATAAAAAGAAGGGATGAAGTCAAGGTGTACAAAGAGAAAAAGGCCAATTACACCTTTGAAGACATCACCAACCCAAAGGTGGCGATCATGAGCCAATTGTACAACCAATACTTCCACATGTGCACGAAGAGGCCACAGAAGTACAGGATGCCACCAGGTGCAATTGCCACAACGTTTACTTGGGCAATGACAAAAGGCACTCCAAAGATAATCAACTATGCGGCATACATACATGACAGCTTGGTAAAAATGGGCAACAAAAAGCTAACCTACATAGTGCCAAGAGAAATGATAACCAAGGTAATTTATGCAGCACTACACGCCAAGGGAAGGTGGCCTGACCCCCATCTCAGAATGATTAGCTAAGGGTAAAGGAAGACAAAGAAGATGAGCCACAACGAGCACCAAGGGTGGCTACGAGGTGGAAGAGACGGCTAGAGCCAGTTGGAGAGGAGAAACCTGAGCAGAAGAAAGGAAAAAAGGAATCTGCTCAAGTGCCGGACAAAGAGACAAGATCACAAAAAGCGGCTAGACTCGAGAGGCTGATGGAGAGTTTCCGAGTAGAAAGATCCCTCAAGGGTGATTTAAACGAACTATGGAAGCCATCTCTCGAGTCTATGTCCAGATCATCCAGAAGAGTGCAGAGGGACCGCTTTGAAGACTATATCAAGAATTTCGAGATTCTTGATGCTGCAGTGGAAAACATTCCCCATGTCCTTTTCATCGAGGAAGAAGTGGAGTAGATAAGGCAGACATTGCTAGATGAACAAGAAAACCAAGAAAGGGAAAGAGAAACGAAATTAGACAGAGACTTAAAGGGAAAACCTGCAGCTTTACCAAATAGCCCTAAACCCAGCCCACAGCCATCACCACCTCCTAGCAGCCCTCCACCAGAAGATAAGGAGGCTCAGGACAATCAAGAAGAACACCAGGCTGAGGAGCAAGAGCAAAGGCAAGAACCTGAGCCCAAAGAAGAGGCCAAGCCTGCGTCTGAGCAAAAAGGACTAGATGAGGCATATTATGCATTTTTGGACCTGCTAGCTGCAGGCTATACAAGGGAAGAAGCCGCCACAGTCGCATTCAACTTGGCGAGGACATGGAATAAAGAACAGATGCCAGACATCCGGCTAGTTGAGCTAAAGAAAATTGCTACCGACACGGTAGACCTGCACCCGCCCTCTAATGATTGGGACGTGGTGATGACAATGCTAGCTGGAATAAGAGCACAATCTATGGCATCAGACGAAGAATTGATAACTCTAAAGGACCACCGAAGAAAAGACCAAGATGGAAAGGGATACTCTGCAGGCACAAAGCCAAGGACAAAAAGAGAGAGAAGCTGACCTCCACGCCAGCTTGGCAATGGCTCTACAAAACTACCAAGAAAAGGAAGAAGCAAATGAGGCAGCAATAAAAAGATTACAAGCAGCTGAAGAAGAATGTCTACAACTCAGCAAGTCATTGCGAGATGCTGAAAAAGAACGGTATAATCTAACACTCCAACTAGAAGAAGAAACTAAAGAAGTAGAGGCCATCAGGAATGCCAAGGAAAAGGCAGAGATAGAACAAGAAGCAAACCTGTATGAAATCCTTGAGCTCAAGGACCAATTAAAAGTCAAAGATCAAACCATCCAGAGGCTGCGAGCATCACCTGCCAGAGTTAGAGCTACGAGCTTGACTCAAATCATTTGCGAGAGTCAAATATATGAAGAGTAGATGCAAGAACTCCAGAAGGAGATGACTCTCGAGAAGAAGCAGAGGTTAATGATGGCTGAAGGTTCTATCGCAATGCAAACAAGAATGGAGGACAACCAAAAAGCCATACAAGAAGAATTCGAGAGCATAAAGATAAATCTTGAGGAGGCTGAAAAAGTAAACGCTGAACTCAATGACCTCCTCGTTACTATGGGTGGAGAAGCCAAAGCGGAAAAGCAGACACTCCTCAAGAAAATTGAGGAGTTGAAAGGCTGGCAACAAGAAGAAGCAGAAAGCTCAGGGCCAGCTGCCAATGAGGGCATCGACCTCGACAATGTGGCAAATCCTGTGGACACACCCATGCCAGAGGAAAGCACAGCAGGATCCTCTCAAGAGCCACAGAGTCTAACACAAGAAGAGGAGGAAAAATTGCGTAAGGCAATAGAGGCAGAGCTAAGAGAAAGCACAAAGGAAGCCTTGGAATGGGAGCAGAGTGTCTTCAAATCTATGACCATTCAGAAGATCGACGCCAGCAATCTCAGGCGTGAGTGGCTTCAACCCTCTCTCCCATATCCATTGCTGAAATATGAGGCAGCAACAATAAACAGGCGAATCAAAGAAGAGCCAATGGTCCCTCTCTACAACGCAGACACCTCAAGGCCAGAAGGAGTTAAGCTCATAGTAGATTCTCACCCAAAGTGGAGGAAGGCTTGGCTTACCAAGTACCCACAATACCTAATCCAGTTGGTAGAGGCACCTAAACATATCAGGGACAACCTCAGCTTCTGTCCTCTACCAAGGGTTAGGACGTGGAAGGCACAAGAAATCTTACAAAGAAGCCAACTCACTTGGCTGAACTACCCAAAGCTGTCGGGTGTGAAGGCATGTGAGAGAATAAGTGTACAATACATGGTGAAAACCCTAACGGGTGCCATAAATTTGTTCACTGGCTCACCTGACCTTACATGCATTATGATGAGAAAGATCTGCAGAACCATCCTAGCAGTGTTCGAGACCTTCAAGCCAGGCCAGGTGACTGACAACATATTCTTCTTCCGGGATACATATAGATGTGCTTATGATATGTCAGGTCAACCTTCCAAGGAGGTGATATATGCGTTGTATCAAAGAATTATGTTTCTACCATCCTATCACCTACAGGCTTTTGAAGAAGCATTCTACACGGGGTTCTTCACCATGCATACAGATATCTTTGGCCCAACAATGTTGAATCTACATGCAAGGTACGAATCATTGCTAAAGATGCGGGAGACCATAAGATGAAGCCAAGGATCAAGGCCATGTCGGGGACGACATGAACAAGGAGGGGGGGATGTTAGAAGTTGGACACACCCCGCGGCATCTAACGTATCGGCGGACTATTATTTTTGTAATTATTCATTCATTGAGGAAAACCCGATTTTTCACCTTGTAAATATTGGGACTTACAGAAGTTTCCAGATTGTATCCCAGTTTTGATAGTTAGATTGAGTAGATGGTTGATTTTGGAACTTTAGGGTTTGAGAAGTTGTAAGGTATATATACCACTTTTTGACCTCAATGAAAAACCTTTTGTCATTTTAAACAAGTTTTAAGTCTATGAGTGAGCGTACTGTGTACGTGAGAGAGAGTGTGAGCTTCGTCTCGATGCTACGTGTGCTACGGTGGTCGAAATCAAGTGCGAAGAAGTGCAGCGTGTTGCCCCCGACTGGAGCTACGAGCCGATACCAACATTGCGCGCGTACGGTCAGGCTTTGGGAGCTCCTTCTACGAGCTTTCATCTGTTGTTTGGGTGCGCATACGTTATCTGATTTCGCATTGCAGCGTATCCACGCGTTCACATTGAGTAGAGCTACAACTTAGGCACTTTAGATTTTGGAAACGAAGACTTGTAGATTTCGGCCAGACATCCTACGTGTTTCTGCACCGGCTGTTTTGGGTCGTGATTTTGGTTCATAGACCTTAGGGAGAGCATCCAATAGGTATTAGTAAGGTCTCCTTCAAGTTCTATGGTGTTTCGAAAGTGTTTGATGGGTGTTCGGCTCTAGCAAGCGTTGTAGGAAATATCCTCTTTTGCACTCTTGAAGGCTGTGATTTAGACAATTGGTAGGGACCTCTGTAGGAATTAGTTAGGAGTTGGTCGAGTGTAGGTTGACACCTTATGCTTGCTTCCATGCGCCTGCGGGTCGAGCTTCGTCCTTAGCTGACATTACTTGTTAGGTGAGTTCTCGCTGTGCTGACGTCCCTCGCGGCGTATCCGTCCAACAGCCTACATAACCAACTCAAATTTTAGTTTTAGCATCCGGCATGGTAGACAATCACTAAGCTACAATTTTTTTTGTTTTTGGAGAAATTTACTCTGACAACCAACCACAGATATTTTGGAAAATTTGAAGGGCATTTTGGGAATTTATGACAAATTATGGGGGTACTTTGGGAATTTTTGAAATTTGACAAGTATTCTGGGAATTTCCACAAATTAGAGGGGTATTTTGGTAATTTCCCCTTATCTTTCACTAGTATTGTTGGTCGCCTCTCTGGAGATAGCCTTAGCACAAGGTCCCCTTCGGCCTCTGCTCGGCTAGCTCTGCAGCAGCTGGTTGACCGTGGCTTAGTCTTCAGCACATGGAGGCGCGATCGTGAGGATCAACGAAGCAGAGGGAGACATGTGTAACATTGAAGGCAAGAGATGCATTCAGTGGACGCGAAGCAGAGTGCCGACTATCCGCGGAGGTCAAGCCCTAGCTCTTCTGGGCCTCTGTCCAACTAAAAAGTGCAATCCACGTGCTGTTGCGGCACCTATGTGCTCATTAAAAGTCTCTCTCTCTCTCTCTCTCTCTCTCTCAGCGCGGCTGGGGGAGGGGGCAGGAATTCCTCCCCCTTGTATAATAGTATATAGATGACTAGCGTGCATTTTTACATCTATCCTACCTCCATGTGTGTGTGTGTGTGTGTGTGTGTGAGAGAGAGAGAGAGAGAGAGAGAGAGAGAGAGAGGGGGGGGGGGGGGGGGTATATAAGAGACACAATCAGGATAGGGGTAGAGGTGATGACATCAAGTTGTCTTCTTGCAAATGAAACAGATTTCTCTGGCAAGGGTTTGTGTAACTCCATCTCTTTTGGCACAATTATGGAGAGAGGGCGAAAGTAGAGAAGCTCAAGGATGGTGTGCGCAACGGGGGGTTAACCCCTGCTTAGTGTAAAAAGCCTCTAAGATGGCCTTCACATAAGCGCTCCAAAATAGAGGGCCGGTTAAATTGGAGGGCCTTCTATTCAAAAGTAGAGAAATCTCATAAGTCTCTCACTAGCAAGTTGGTGCAAATTATGTTTGTGGGTGGAGACAATAATCCCATCCTCATTTTTCAAGAAGAAGATAAAATCCCTTGTTTTCTTCTTCTTCAATAGGTAGAACATACATACTTCTGTCAGGCTTGTCTATATGAAAGGAGAAAAGAACTACTGCATACTAATCTTCACCCATCATTGCCCCTATGTAGACCTATGGTCCCTATTTTAGGAGCCCCCTTGACCATGCATGCGTAGATTTGGGCCTTGCCCCCCCCCCCCTTCCCCCCTCCTCCAAAAATTCCTACCTTACACCTGACATTACTCGCCCTTGGAGAAGCGCTTTCTTCCTCGAAAAGAAAAAGTCGTGATATCTTTTCAAGATCACTAATGACTTCCACATTGGCACCTCTCTCAGGTCCAACTATCCATTTGACCGATGCATAGTTTAGTAGGATGTAATGGAATTGGCCTATTTAACTTGAGAGTAGCATAAATTAATGAGATTAGTTTTGAGAAATGACTTTGTGAGCATAGCGGGTGAACATAATTGAAGATAGCAACATAATCATAGCAATTAGTTAACTTGGCATAAACAGTACTTTTGCAAGAGAGAAAAATTAGAGAACATGACAATAGTTGAGGACCGGATTTATGTGGAGCCGGTCCCCCCTCCAATAGGCATTTGTATTATGATTTCTCCCTTAAGAGAGACTTGTTACAATACAATCTTTGTGTTCCTTGTGACCTAGGTGATGCAATGAAGGTGGAAAGATTCATGCATCACAAACATAACATAAACTTGAAGAAAGATTTAACTATCCCAAGCCTCAGTCCCAAGACCTCAACCACCTTCGAAGGTGGAGAGAGCTAGCAGGGAATGAGGGTAGGGAAGAGAAAGAAGAAACATTTCATATGAGAAATAATTAGTTCCTCACTTATCATAACTCTTCTTGCTAGCATACATAATAGTATAGTAATGAAGAAGAAGGAGATGGAAAGCTTAAGCATTGAAGCATGGCTCTTGGTTGGATTTGCACTCCATAGCCAAGAGTGTTGGTTTAGGCTCTCAACCTCTACTTGCTTGGAGAAGGAGAGGGAGCTCTTCCACTTTGCATAGTACACAATGAGAGTGTTTGTGAGTGTGTGTGGGTGAGTATACCCCCTAAGCAACCCCCCCTTGTAGCTCATGCTTGAAGCTCATTGGACCCCTCCATGCCTAACCAATCACAAGAAGGAGGCATTACAAGCAACAAGGGTAGCCTTGGGACAAGTGTCCCTTTTTCCCTTTGAGAGAGAGGGCTTGATAAATGCAAAATTAATTAATTAAATCTCCTAAATTATCATTGGACCCCTTGGGTGGCCAACCAATAGGCATCAAGCACACCATGAGGGCAACATGAGGAGGAACTTGATAAGTGTCCCTTTTGCTTTCTTTGTACCATGAATGCCTTGTGTGAGTGTGTGGGTGTTCTCTCTCATCCCCCCTCATGTAGGGCTCGTCCCCTCCTTATAGGGATTGAATATTTGACTTTTTGACACCTCAAGCCCATCATGCATAGGCCCAGTTCCCACCACAAGCTTGGCCCTTAAGCACTTTAAGCTTGGGCTGGGTTCTCACCTCTGGGTTCTCACCTCAAGTGCAACCCTAGAATCTCAAGCATGTCAAGCACCTCAAGCATCTCAATCATTAAGCACCTCAATCATCAAGCACCTCAAGCACCTTAGTCATCAAGCATGACAAGCAGGACAAGCACCTCGAGCTGGGTCGGATTCCCGCGCCTCAAAGTCAGCCCTGGCTTACCTAAGGTCAAAGGACTATTACACACATTATTGGAGGTCTTCAATGAAGCTAACCCTAAGGTATTATGCTCCATTGGTTAGACGTGCTCTTTGATAGACCATCTCTCATTTGGGCCCCTTACCATTGGCCCCGTGTTGAGATAGATCTATAAGCACATGTCTATATCTTAACCCTTGTTCCCGTTTATTCTCCCACATTAAGTGATCAATTTAATATGAGAGAATCATTTGGGTTGGTTAGATATTAGATATTAGATTTTATGACATTACCTCTCTCTTGAAATCATAGTCGTCCTCGACTACGAGGTAGAAGAGATAAAGCTTTATTCATTAGTCAGTTTTACTTAGCGGGTAGAGGATCCCTTTTTACCCTACGACATCTTTCCAAGATAGATGACTAATCCATTTGGTGCTTGGGAGACATAGCTTCCGCAAGCATGTCTGCTCTTTAGTCCATTTCATTCTCCCAAAGTAGAGTGACAAATTCCACTTGGTGTTTGAGAGACATCGTCATCACAAACATGATTCTAAGCATGTATACTAGTTAAATTTGTGTACAACTAAAAAGAGTACTAGTCTCATAAGACAAAAACATGAGTCATTTAAAAAAAAATTGTACATTTGCTTACTCTAATGTAGCATTGTAAGAATTGACAAGGTTCATACTATCCTTAAGCTGTATTCCTTGCATCCATCTAGAATCTTCAAAAGGATAATTTTTTAACTTAATAAGATACCGTCGGATAATCTTACCATGTCGTAGTACCTTGTCTTCATGCCAAAGGATAGCTTCAGGTTGTAGCACCTCTTCTTGGTCTTCAACTTCGGGAGGGTCTTCGATAATTGGTTCAGTTGGTGGCTCTCCTTTGTAGGGCTTAAGTAGGTTTACATGAATGGCATTGTTTATGAGCCAATGGTTGGGCAACTTGAGTTGATAAGCCATCGTATTGATGGGCTTCAAGATTTGGAAAGGACCATAGTATCTTTTTGCTAGTTTAGCATAATACTTTTGATGGCCCGTAGGATTTTTGCCCGTCGTTTGTCTTAATCGAGCCTTAGGAAACTTGAGTAAGACCCAATTATTTTCTTTGAAAATTAAGGCTCTTCTGTGCTTATCAGCAACAGCTTTTGCCTTTGTTGAGAGATGGATATAGCCTCCTTAATCTTTTGAAAAGATTCTTGTAGGTCATGGCTATACTCATTGGTGGCGGCGAAGATTTTCCCATGTACTCTGAGTAGAAAGGGACTTTTAGGTCTTCCCTCAATGACCTCAAAAGGTGCTTTTCCCGTAGAAGTATGTACAGTATTATAGATCTAGTATCGTAAGATTGGCTATCTCACTTTGGCCATCCGTTTGTGGGTGATAGGCCGAAGTCTTGTTAGTAGATTTTCAAAGAGACCTTTCCAGAAATTACTGGTCATTCTAGGATCTTTATCTGACACGATGGATGTGGGTAATCCATGGTGCTTGAAAATATGAGATATGAAGAGAGTTGCCATTTGATGTGCCTTAATAGTCTTTTTGACAGGAATAGAATGTGCTTGCTTGCTAAACCTGTTGACTATTGTCCATATTCCTGTATTTTCATGGATAGACTTGGGTAATCCAAAGATGAAATCCATGGATATACTCTCCCATGGTGAATTTGGGATAGGCAATGGCTGGAGTAATCCAGGTTGCTTCCCTCTATTATACTTGGTCTTTTGGCATACTACACATTTTGAAACATACTCTTGTATGTCTACTTTCATGGTAGGCCAATAGAAGTACATCTCTAGTCCTCGGAGAGTAGGTTGAATACCTCTATGCCCCGCATATGAAGGAGCATGGGATTCATACATAACTTTCTCACGAAGGGAATGGGTAACACATAGCCTATTGTCGTGGAGAAGATAACCATCCTGAAAGGTGAATGGTTCCTCTTTCTTCCCCAAAGCAAGGGCTGACATTATGTCTCTAAAGTCAGGGGCAATAGCATACTCATCTATCATAGAGGATAGATCATTGTGAGTAGCTATAGACACCGCATTAACTTTGGGTCGTCGTGAAAGTACATCGGTCACTTCATTGTGCTTACCAACTATGTGAACAATATGGAAATTAAATTGCAAAAGAAAATTTGTCCACCTCATTTGTTTGTCGAAAAGCTTGGTTTGCGTCATGAAATACTTGAGACTTTGGTGGTCGTTTTGTAGGATAAATGGAGTCCGCAATAGGTAGTGCTTCCATGTGTCTAGGGCATGTAGAACAACTAAAATCTCTTTCTCATAAATTCCCAAGACTCGTTCATCAATATTGAGCCTTCGGCTCTCATATGCTATGACATGCCCTTCTTGAAGAAAAACTGCTCCAAGGCAATCACCACAAGCATCACATTGGACCTCAAAGGGCTTTGAGAGTTCTGGAATCACAAGGACTCGTTGGGAAGTAAGATTCTCTTTGAGCTTATCAAAAGCATTTTTCTCCTTAGCAGTCCATACATACTTAATGTTCTTCTTAGAGTTAAGTCGTGTAGTGGTCCTGCTACTTGAGAGAATTTTACTATGAAGTGTCTATAGTATGCGCACATACCAATAAAACTTCTTATCTTATGTAGATTTCTTGGGTCAGGCCATGATTTTATTACCTCTAGCTTTGATGGATCCATACGGATACCATCGTGAGAGATAATATGACTTAGGTATTGAATCTCTTAAAGGAATAATCCGCTTTCTTTTGGTTGAGAAAAGCTTGTTCTCCCTCAATGCTTGAAAAATCACTTGGAGATGTTGCTTATGTTCCTCCAAAGACTTGGAGTAGATGATGATATCATCAAAAAACACTCCGGTGAATTTGCGGTATAGTCTAAAAATTTTCTCCATCAGACGATTGAACGTACCTAGTATTCATAAAGACCAAACATTGTGCAAAATTTGATCTTTAAGATATCTTCATCCACTCTCCTTATTTGCTGATAGCCACTCTTAAGGTCAATCCTACTGAAGTAGGTAGAGCCTTGTAGCTTATTAAATAGATCTTCTACCCAAGGCACATTAGAAATTTTCGGAGGTCATTTGGAGGACCTTGTAAGAAATTGTATTTCTCTCTCTAGAATTTTTTTTAAAAATGCACTTGCACCTTGTGAGTATGTCCAAAAGGACAACCAAACACTCTAAAAAGTAGATTTATATTCCCAATCGTCCTTCAAACCGGTCACTTTTTTATTTAATGCGAGCGTCTTTTTCAGGAGGCAGGTGCGGCGCATTCAATGCAGCTTATGTCATCACTGAAAGTTGAAAAGTCAAAAACTATCAAATAGTGATAGATTTTGAGGCTTTTGACACCACCAATGCGTCCGGAACGCCAAAATACCTTAAAAACGAATGTCTACTTGTCTCATTCCGACATCCGGAGAGGCAAAAAATGTCAAAAAACCTCAAAAAATGGGCTTTTTACTTAAGGCGCGCGAGGAGGCATTCTAAAATTCTAGAATGCCCCTCTGCGCGCCGTTAGTACAAAGCTCCTTTTAGTGATTTTTGGACACTTATTTTTCAAGAAAGCCCCTTTTTAGAGGTTTTTTGACATTTTCAAAAGCTCCCTAAAAAGAGGAAAAAAGGAGCTTTTTACTAGCGTCGCGCGAGGAGGCATTCCAAAATTTTGGAATGCCCCCTCGCGCGCCGTTAGTAAAATGTTCTTTTAGGGGTTTTTGACATTTTTTGCCTCTTTGGATGTCGAAGCGAGGCAATTTGACATTCATTTCTAGGATATTTGGGCGTTCCGGACGCATTGACAGTATCAAAAGTTTCAAAATCTTCCACCACTTGATAGTTTTGTAACTTTTTGAGTTCTAGTGATGACATAAACCGTATCAAATGCACCGTATCTACCTTCTGAAAAAGGTGCTCGCATTAAATGAAAGAGAGTGATCGTCTTCAAGGACCACTAGATTATTAAATGAGGAGAGGGACACCTTTTATATTTTTGTTAATATCAATCTATTTTTCTACGTAACGTGGGCTCTTCTCTCATTGGAGGAGCTTATTTTCCTCTCTCTTCCAAAAGGCCCTCCGAAAGACCTCCGAAATCTCCTAATGCGGGAAATCTGTTTTTGATAGTGATATGATTTAGTGCTCGATAGTCCAGACACATACGGTATGTATCATCTTTCTTTTGCAGTAAAAGGATTGGAGAACAAAAGGGAGAGGAACTAGGCATCACCATTACTTTGTATACCAATTCCTATACTTGCCTCATGATCTCCTCTTGTTGAGCTTGTGAGACTCGATAAGGAAGTTTGTTAGGCGGTGAGATTCCTAGAAGGATCTCAATGCGATGGTCATCATCCCCTTGTGTTGGAGGTAAGTCCATAGGATATCATCGATGAACACATCTTGGAATCCTTTTAGAAAATTAGACAAGTCTAACGCTTCTTGATTCCTACCATTTACATTTGATGAAACATTAGTATCTTTTTAGAGACTCTTTGGCAAAAATCATGTACGCAGAAATTGAGCTCTTCATTGACTTATCAAAAGCAAGAGGATTTACAAGTGGAATAGTGGAGCCACTCTCACTAGCATCTATATACACGTTCTTTCCCCTGTAGGTGAAGTAGAGTCTCCTTTCAGGGAACTTCATGTTAGCAGCCATGCGATCAAACCATGGCACCCCTAGGATAGCATCCTCATGTTGGAGAGGAGAGATGAAGAAGTCTTCTTTGTTGGCATAGCTTTGGACATGAAGCCTCAACTTCCTAATCAAGGGAGTAATGGAGGCTTGCTGTCCCTTGAAAGCTGCGTCAACCATTACCATATCTCCCATCTCAAAAGCTTGAATGCCCAACTGGATGGCCAACTCCATTGATATGAAGTTTAGAGTAGAGCCATGGTCAAACAAGATGAAGGCATCATGCTCTCTTACCTTTCCCCAAGCATAGGAAAGTGATGATCCTTTGCAATGAGTATCCTCTTTTGGAGCTTCGATGGTGTAAGCCCTAGGAGTCTCATTGCGAGTATTCTTCTTGGGGCAAGAACGATAGCCATGTCCTTGCTCCCCACACTTGAAACACTTATGGTCCTTGTGAAAAGCTTCAAGCTCTTCAGGAGAGAGTTTGTTTTTACCTTTGTAAACTCCCTTCACCTTGGACCGATTGTTGTCGTTGTTGGAAGTGACTTGGGAAGTATTTTGAACATTGGTTTTCCCCTTTGCATCATTTTTGTCTTTGTTTTCCATGGGCTTGACATTACGTCTAGCCCCTTGATGGAAATTGATGCGTGAAGAAACCATGGTGTGATGGATTACTTCGCTAATAGTACCATGCCGTTGAGAGTTGATGTATTCAGTCATCTTTTCAGGTAATCCCGCATATAATTTCTACCTTTGCTTAGCAAAGTCTATCTTTTGAAAGACAGTAGCCTTGAGATGTAAATCCCAAAACTTTTCTACGTACTTGTGGATAGACTCATGAGAGAGAAGCTTCAAGTTGCACCATTCGGTAAGCACTTTGTCTTTTGCATCGCTTGCAAGGAATTGCTTCATGATGGAAACTCGTAGAGTTTTCCATGTCTTTGGGGCGTTGCCATTGCCAAGAAGGCTAGCCCACCATTGACGAGCTGATTTTTGGAAGTGCATAGCTACATGGTGTAGCTTGGAGGACTCTGTGAAGCCCTCGTCTCCAAAGGCCGCATCAAATTACTGGATGAAGGCCAACACTTTTTCGGTAGCACCAAAGGTGCCATCATAGGTGAGAAAAGAGATACTCTTTCCTCCCTCCTTGAACTTCTTTATCTTTTGTGACCTTCGCCATGCAGGAAATGATTTGCGATGTCCTCCCCTCTTGTATTCTCTAGGAGAATAGCCATAACTTTCATCGAAAGAGGAGGAAGGTGAAGAAGAAGGAGAAGAGGGTGACCTCTTCCTTTGTTTACCCTCTTGCCTTTGTTTACCCTCTTGCCTTTCAGAGTGATGAGGAGAAGGACTATGTGTTGATATTTTCCTCTTGGGAGGAGCGGGCGATCATCTAGACCTCCGTCTTCATGGAGCCACATCTTCAGAGGAACTCAAACTTTCATTGCTTTCTTGATCTTTGGATTCCTCCTCTCGAATGGGAGAGAGTCTTCTTTTGGGGGTCTCTTCAAGAGGCCTTCTAAGCTCTGTCTCCTCTTGGAGAGGAAGGGAAATTCCATAAGCACGAAGTTGTTGAGTAACTTCAGCTTGCAAAGCAGGGTTGCCCATAGCTTGCTGCAACCTAGTGACGAGATAATTCACAAACATGGGAGCATCATCATTAGCACCTTCGTGTGCAAAATCAAAGCTATCAATGTTCATTCTACTCTTTTGATTATTGTCAACCATGTTAACAAAATTTATGTATGTACTTAGTGTATGCTTTGGCAATTCAAAACCTTAGTTGCCACTCCTCTTAGCTTTTGAAAATCGGCTCTTAAGTATCTATACCCACGGCTCGAAGTGTTTAATTATAGAGAGTAGAGGAGTAGGACTAACATAGCAGAGTTGCCAAGGGCTAGCTCCTTTCGGACTTCTTATGGCTCAATAATGGTAAAGCCGTAGGAAAGTCTAAAAAGACTCCATTATTAAGTCCAAAGCTCCCGAGGTGTGCACACTCCCCTACATAGTGGGTTCAACAAAATCGAAAATAGATCCCAATTCCACTTATGCTAATATAATTAACAACATCAATGATTTATAGGCTACTTAAGGACCTCTCTTCTTAAGAAAGAAAAGAGAAACCAAATGCTCTTATACCAATGTAATGAAATTGGCCTATTTAACTTGAGAGGAGCGGAAATTAATGAGAGTACTTTTGAGAAATGACTTTGTGAGCATAGCGGGTGAACATGATTGAAGATATCAACCTAATCATAGCAATTAGTTAACTTGGCATAAACAATACTTTTGCAAGAGAGAGAATTTAATTAACACTAGAATGGTAACATGACACTTTTATGTTCTTGGACACTTTTGTGTCCTGTTAAGTGACCATTTTTCTTGAGCTATTTGAAGAGTATGTATCCACAAAGTTGCCTTATGAACTGAAAAAAACTTAGCTTTTTTTTTTTGGAGTATCGATCTCACCATTAATCTTACTCTTGCACAACATTTTTGAACCTAAACTGTGTGAAAAAACGGGTCCTGGTTTTGCTTTTTTTTCAATTTTTGGCAACTATACCACTCTAAACTTCATGTTTGTAAGTTTTAGATGGCTAGAGGTTAGGATTTCATAGTTCTCAACATGTTTTGATGCTTGTAGGGAGAGCTAAGTGTTAAAATTGAAAGTTATGACCAATTTACAAGAATTGCATAATCCTGTTTTTTGGCCAAAATTAGCACTTTTATGATTTTTTTGGTGGCTTTCTTGATATCCAAATTCAATTTTGATTGTGTAAGTGTAATGTATAACATAAAGCTAATCTTCCTTGAGTTTTGGGGGACCTAATATGCTATATAGCATAGTATATGATGATGGTTGAGTTTTTTGATTGCTGAAGAATACGATACATTTTAGAGTAGCAAGTATAACTTTCTCAATATTGCTAGTTTCTTAGGTCAATTGTGTGTATTTTGTAGGTAGTAACCATATCTAATCATAGACTACAAACTTGGTTAGATATTGAGTAGTTTCTATGGGTATCTAGAGGTCATAATGCTAAACCCAGTTTTTTCATGTCTGCTGTATTTAGCACTTTATTATTGCTCCGAAGGTTCCAATTGTAAGAGATTCATTATCCTTTTGACAATATCCATGGCTCCTTTTGAATCCAAAGGCCCAAAGGGCACTAATAAAACATGTATATAGTATCTGTATTGAGCGTGACTAAGAAACTTTGATGATAGGTCTGCAGAATGGCAAAAATGTAACTTTTTTAAACCTATTTTTTTTGCCCAAAAAAAAATTAGTGAGGTAAAAGAAACCATATGTTTTGGTCACCAACCCATTGAAGTTAACGGGGCATTTTATCTCATGTCCTACAAAAATCCCCACTCTTATTTATATGCAATCAACCGTAAGAAATTGCTGTTTTGGGCAAAATGGACTGGTCCATCAACTTTGGAGGCTTGTAGTTGTTGGGGTATAAAGCCCAATGTGGTCGCCCAAGTAAGTGGGCGGGCCGCTAGGTATGTACACATATTCTTTTGCAAAAACCTAATAAGAACTCACTATCCTCTGTACATTACAACAGAGCGAGTTCACCATATCGTCGTGCTCTTCTTCTCGCACTCTCTCTCGCATTGCACTTCCGCTCGTACTCCTTCAACTGGTATTAGAGCTCATTCTGAGGTCATCTCGGCCACCGTTTGGCTTCGACAAAGTTCTGCGCAGGCCATTTTTGAATACGTGGTCTCGGCGGGTGCAGATCCGACTCTGCAAATTTGGGGTTTCGGCCTACGACTACAGGTGCTGAGGATAATGGCACTCCCAGAGTGCTGATTCGTGGTTGTCTACACATCGAAGGGCGGCTCACAGTTCTTGGAGGCGTATCACATACGACACGGACGCATCTACACAGAGACTGTAGGCGACATCCACTAGTTCATCAGGTAGCTTGTGTTTGCTGCTTGATATTCTAGATTTCATCCCGACATTGCAGGCACTTCCACATGGGATGTATTGTCAGAGATGATGTATGTCTGTCGAGGGTTTGCTGGCTGTGAGTCACACAGAAAACAACCGCCGCAGCGGTTACAGCATACAGTGGGAAATTTATGGATGTATGACTTTGTGGGAAGTCTATGTATTGTTAGATTTACTGCAACCTTTGTTGAGGGTCGAGTGAGGTTTTATTGAGATGGGGGATTCTTGAATGTTGAGATCCTTTCGGTGATACAGGTCTTGGAGCGATCCCTCGAGCACCCTTAGATAGGTAGCTAGGATGTATTGACTGTGAGTTAGACAGTGGGATTGCATCTTTGCTTTACTGTCGTTGAGGCATTGTCGCAGTCTATGCTTACAGCATAGTGACAAGATAGTGAGAGACAGTACAGGTGTAGGACAGTGAGAGAGTACAGGTGCACGAGAGGTTTACCCACAACTTACAGTGTTAGAGAGATAGTGGTTTTTTGAGCTGTTTTTGGTCTGTTTTTTAGTACAACAGAGCCATTTTACAAAGGAGACTCTGCCAAAATTTATACAGAATCTGAAGCTTTCTTGGTTCATTTGACAGGTTGATATTGGTTCAAAGGTCAGCTTACAGGGGAAACTCTGCCAAATTTTTCCTAGAAAAATAAACTACTGTGAAGCGTAGCTATGGCTGTGGATCACAGGACATTGCTCTTTACAATATCAAAAAGCTGGATGGAACCAATTTTCCATTGTGGAAGAAGCAGATTTGGCACGTGTTGGTACAAAAGAAGCAGATAAAACCTATAAAGCTCAAGGGGATAACACCACAAGATATGGATGAAGATGAATGGAGCGAAATGGATGAATTGGCACTTTCTACCATTATGCTGACTTTGGCAGAAAGCGTTTACTTCAATGTAGTAGACGAGATGTCGGCTTATGAAGCATGGACAAAGCTGAGTGATCTTTATGAGAAGCAGAGTGCAGCTTCACAGGTATACTGGCTTAAGAAGCTTGTTGACTTGAAGATGAAAGAAGGGACACCTATGTCCAATCATCTGAATGAATTCAACACCATCTACAGTCAGTTGTCAGCTCAAGGTGTCAAGTTTGATGAACCTGTTAGAGCTATGTTCCTGTTGATCACATTGCCGGAAAGTTGGGACACTTTTCACACAGCTTTGAGTAATTATGCACCTCCATATGGTTTGACCATAGCAAGTGTAGAAGGCAATCTGCTTACTAAATAAACCAACAGAAAGATAATGGACAAAGGCAAAGGAACAGCCTTAGTTTTCAGGGGAAGGACCAAAGAAAAGTACAAAGGTGGAAAGAGGAATCAGTCTCGTAGCAAGTCTCGCAGTGCTAAAGGCAAGAGTGACATAGAATGCTACCATTGTGGCAAGAAGGGTCACATGAAAAGAGACTGCAAAGAGTGGAAAGCAGAAAAAGGCAAAGAGAAAGCTGAAGACCATGGTGAGAAGAACAAGTCCTTAGTGAAGATTCAAGAAATAAATGTGACAAACACTGTTGCAGAGGATGACAGTCTAGTGTCAGGAGACATCTACTTCTTGAAGAATACAATGGACTCAGATCTTCTTACAGCATCTGATGGACATGCACTGAGTGACTAGATTATAGACTCAGGGGCATCACTTCATGTGTCTCCAACCAAGGAGTGGTTTACCTCTTATGTGACTACTAAAGATCATGTTCGGCTAGGCAATGGGCAGACATGTGAGATCTTAGGTGTTGGAGATGTTCAATTGAAGTTTCAGAATGGCTCTTCTTTCACGCTGAAGAATGTGAGACATGTTCCCGCAATTACAAAGAGCTTGATCAGCATAGGTTTACTTGATGATGCTCGCTATGTCACCAGAACATGTGGAAGATATCCAACGGTTCTATGACAGTAGCACATGGAGTAAATTCTGGAGGACTTTACATGATTTATGTATCAAATGTCTCTAAAATGTAATCAATGTAACCGAGCAGCCAAACATTTTGTTGTGGCATAGCCGGTTAGGACATATGTCCAAGAAGGGAATGGAAATCTTGTCTCGTTCTGGTTATTTGCCGGCTTTTCATTTAATGATTTTGAATTTTGTGAACATTGTCTGTATGGTAAGCAAACACAACATCCACATAAGCATAGAAGCAGTAGAAGAGATACACAGTTGGCACTTGTTCATAGTGATTTGTGTGGACCTATGCCTAACCTATCTCTAGGGGGAGCTTCTTACTTTATGACATTTATAGATGATTACTCGAGGAAAGTATGGGTTTACTTTCTCAAGCACAAGGATGAAGCATTTAGTGTTTTCAAAACGTTTGTGACACTCTAGAGAATCAGAGTGGCAAGAAGCTTAAATGCTTACGCAGTGACAATGGTGGAGAGTATGTTTCAAAGGCCTTTCAGGACTTTTGTGAGTCAAAAGGTATAAAACGTGAACTTACTGCTCCTTACAAACTTAATGCTCCTTACAATCCTCCTCAAAATGGTGTTGCTGAGAGGATGAATAGGACCATACAAGAGAAGGTCAGAAGTATGTTGTCTAATGCACAACTGCCAAATGGGTTTTGGGTTGAAGCTGTATCAACAGCTGTTCATCTTATAAATAGATCTCCTAGCAAGGTTTTGCAGAAGGATTCAGTGGCAGAGATGGTATGGTCAGGCAAGGTGCCCTCATACAAGCATCTCAGAGTCTTTGACTGTGAGGCATATACTCACGTTCCAAAGGAATTTAGGAACAAACTTGAGCCAAAGAGTAGAAAGTGCGTCTTTCTAGGCTATGGTAATTCTGGTGAGATGGGGTACAGCTTTTGGGATCCCGAATCCAGAAAGATTATCCGCAGCAATGATGTTCACTTTAATGAAGACAAATATCATTCTAAACCAGAAAGGGTTGAGGAGATTAGAAGAGTTGTCTTCCAAGAAGATGGACCTGCACGTGCAAGACAAAATGTCAGGGCTCAAGGACAGGATAGAGTGGAACCACAGGTTGTGGCTGAGCCTGAGCCACCTATTTTGCATAGATCTGGACGTATCACGCGACCTCCTGATAGGTTTGTTCCATCTATGAACTATGTCATGTTGACTAATTGCAATGAGCCTTCATGTTACAAGGAAGCAGTGCAAATGAAGGACTCCGGGAATTGGCAATGGGCCATGCAGTCAGAGATGACAGCTTTGCATAAAAACCAAACATGGAAGCTAGTTAAATTACCACAGGGCAAAAAGGCTCTACCTTGTAAATGGGTTTACAGGTATAAGATCACCGCTCATGATAGTCAGCCAAAGTACAAAGCAAGGCTTGTTGCCAAGGGCTTTAAGCAAGAACAAGGCATTGACTTTGATGAAGTCTTCTCTCCGGTGGTTAAGATGACTACATTGAGATGCTTTCTTGCATTGGTTGCCATATTATATTTGGTGTTTCACCAAATTGATGTCAAGACATCATTCTTGCATGGTGATTTAGATGTGGAAATTTACATGCAGCAGCCAGAAGGGTTTGTTGAGAAAGGCAAGGAAGATTTGGTATGCCAGTTGTTAAAGAGTCTTTATGTCTTAAAACAATCACCGAGGGCATGGTACCATAAGTTCCACAAGTTTATGCTTTCTCAAGGCTACAAACGTAGTGAGTTCGATCACTGTCTATATACAAAGAAGGCTAAGGATGGAAGTTGGCTGATCCTTATTTTGTATGTGGATGACATGTTGATTGCTGGCAAGCACTTGGAAGAAATTTCAGCTTTGAAGTCAAAGATGGCAAAATCGTTTGACATGAAAGACATGGGTGAGGCAAGTCCTATACTTGGTATGCGCATTGAGAGAGACAGATCAAAGAAGTTGATTTGGTTATCTCAAACATAGTATATTGACAAGGTTTTGCAACGTTTCAATATGGAGAAGGGAAAGGCATTGAGTGTTCCATTGCCACCATATGTGAAACTTAGCAAACAAGATTGTCCTGTGTTTGAGGAAGAACACGTTGAAATGGATAAGATTCCATATGCGTCTGCAGTGGGTAGTTTGATGTATGCAATGATTGCTACTCGCCCAGACATTGCATTTGCAGTGGGAGTAGTAAGTCGATACATGTCAAACCCAGGCAAGAAACATTGGGAGGCAGTGAAAGGAATATTGAGATACCTGAAAGCTACAAAGAGTATGCATATATGCTATGGGAGCCAAGAGCTAAGTGTAAAGGGTTTTACAAACTCAAGTTATGCAGGTGACTTAGACAACCGAAGGTCTACGTCAGGGTATGTCTTTACATTGGCACCATATGTGAAACTTAGCAAACAAGATTGTCCTGTGTCTGAGGAAGAGCAAGATGAAATGGATAAGATTCCATATGCGTCTGTAGTGGGTAGTTTGATGTATGCAATGATTGCTACTCGCCCAAACAATGCATTTGCAGTGGGAGTAGTAAGTCGATACATGTCAAACCCAGGCAAGAAACATTGGGAGGCAGTGAAAGGAATATTGAGATACCTGAAAGCTACAAAGAGTATGCGTATATGCTATGGGAGTCAAGAGCTAAGTGTAAAGGGTTTTACAGAATCAGATTATGCAGGTGACTTAGACAACCGAAGGTCTACGTCAAGGTATGTCTTTACATTGGCTGGTGGAGCAGTATCATGGTGTTCTAGATTACAAGATTGTGTTACTCAGTCTACTACAGAGGCTGAATATGTTGCAACATCAGAGGCATGCAAAGAATCAATTTGGCTTAATCGACTAGTAACAGATTTGGGAATCAAAGAAGAGATTCCTGTGTTATATTGTGATAGTCAGAGTGCTATACAATTGGCTCGCAATCCAGTTTATCACACTCAAAGACAAAGAATGTGGATGTGAAGTATCATTTCATTAGGGAAATGCTCGAGGATAAGCAAATTCAGCTTGTCAAAGTTCACACCACAGAAAATCCTGCTAATCTACTTACAAAAGGACTTCCCTCAGAGAGCTTTGCACATTTTCGCAAGAAGTTAGGTGTAGGGTAGTACATCACTTCTCTAAATCTCTTGCATATTAGCTTGTATAGTAGCTTCTCTCACACTTAAAGTACCACATTGGACTTTAAGTGGGAGGTTGTTGGGGTATAAAGCCCAATGTGGTCGCCCAAGTAAGTGGGCGGGCCGCCAGGTATGTACACATATTCTTTTTTAAAAACCTAATAAGAACTCACTATGCTCTGTACATTACAACAGAGCGAGTTCACCATATCGTTATGCTCTTCTTATCGCACTCTCTCTTGCATCACACTTCCACTCGTACTCCTTCAGTAGTGACCAAGGGATGAGAAAAATTACAAGTTTCTCATTTTTTCCATATGTAATAGTTATTGAACTATAAGCTCATGAAAGGATTTTTCAAAACGAGTGGATATACTATGGTTTTGGAATTTTTCCCTAAACCCTAAAAGGACACTTTTATGTCCTGTTAGGTTACCATTCTAGTGTTAAAGAACATGACAACATTTGAGGACCGGATTTATGTGGAACCGGTCCCCCCTCCAATAGGCATTTGTATTATGATTTTTCCCGTTAAGAGAGACTTGTTACAATACAATCTTGTTCCTTGTGACCTAGGTGATGCAATGAAGATGGAAAGCTTCATGCATCACAAACATAACATAAACTTGAAGAAATCTTGAACTATCCCAAGCCTCAGTCCCACGACCTCAAACACCTTCGAAGGTGGAGAGAGCTAGCAGGGAATGGGGGTAGGGAAGAGGAAGAAGAAACATTTCATAGGAGAAAGAATTAGTTCCTCACTTATCATAACTCTTCTTGCTAGCATACATAATAGCATAGTAATGAAGAAGAAGGAGATGGCAAGATTAAGCATTGAAGCATGGCTCTTGTTTTGATTTGCACTCCATAGCCAAGAGTGTTGGTGTATGCTCTCAACCTCTACTTGCTTGGAGAAGGAGAGGGAGCTCTTCCACTTTGCATAGCACACAATGAGAGTGTTTGTGAGTGTGTGTGGGTGAGTATACTCCCTAAGCAACCCCCTAGCTTGCTTGGTCCACCCCCCCTTGTAGCTCATGCTTGAAGCTCATTGGACCCCTCGAGGCCTAGCCAGTCACAAGAAGGAGGCATTACAAGCAACAAGGGTAGCCTTGGGACAAGTGTCCCCCTTTCCACTTTGAGAGAGAGGGCTTGATAAATGCAAAATCAATTAATTAAATCTCCTAAATTATCATTGGACCCCTTGGGTGGCCAACCAATAGGCTTCAGGCACACCGTGAGGGAAACATGAGGAGGAACTTGACAAGTGTCCCTTTTGCTTTCTTTGTACCATGCATGGCTTGTGTGAGTGTGTGGGTGTTCTCTCTCATCCCCCCTCATATAGGGCTCGCCCCCTCCTTATAGGGATTGAATATTTGACTTTTTGACACCTCAAGCCCCTCATGCATAGGCCCAGTTCCCACCACAAGCTTGGCCCTTAAGCACTTTAAGCTTGGGCTAGGTTCTCGCCTCAAGTCCAACCCTAGTTCTCAAGCATGTCAAGCATATCAATCATTAAGCACCTCACTCATCAAGCAGCTCAAGAACCTTAGTCATCAAGCATGACAAGCAAGACAAGTACCTCGATCTGGGTCGGATCTGGGTCGGGTTCCCACGCCTCAAGGTCAGCCCTAGCTTACCTAAGGTCAAAGGACTTTTACACACATTATTGGAGGTCTTTAATGACTCTAACCCTAAGGTATTATTCTCCATTGGTTAGCCTTGATCTTTGATAGACCATATCTCATATGGGCCCCTTTACCATTGGCCCTATGTTCAGATAGATCTATAAGGACATGTCTATATCTTAACCCTTGTTCCCGTTTATTCTCCCACATTAAGTGATCAGTTTCACATGAGAGAATCATTTGGGTTGGTTAGATATTAGATATTAGATTTTATGACATAGGAGGTTCAATGAAAGCAAGAAGAACATCTTGATTTTCTACCTTATTGTCCCTTTGCAAATGTTTGTGTAAATGGCCTATATCCAAAATAGTGTGTAGACTCTATTTAAAACTCACTAGAACATTTTAATCAAGTTACCACAAGTAGAGGGTGATTAACAGAATTAACAATTTTTAGACATGTAAGAATACCTCTTCTCAACTTTCCATGAAAGTGATATGTCGACAAATCTCATCACCATAGCTTAAGTCCTTGACTTGCTGTCATTTCTCATCAATAGGCAACCCCACCATAACTAGTGATCGAGGTTGAAAAGTTTTCATAGAACATGAAGGGACTAAACCTAATCGCAACATGCTTTGCATCGTAATAAGAAAACTCCAAACTAGAGAGGTTATCATCGCAATTGGATTGCTTCTTGCTAACGTATTCTCTTAGGATATCCTTTAGTACTAGCTAGATTAACACTTCCAAGCTAATAGAAAGTCTTTCAGAAATGACTGGAAAACATGGGTTCACTATTACTCACAAAATTGTGGTGCAATCAATGTAATGTATACAAATTGTCAACAACCAGCTTGGTTAGAGAGTGGATTTGATTGCAATAAACTTACAAAGTTTAGGAAATCTATCTACAAGCACCCATACCGAGCCATCACCTTGCATGGTGGTTGGTAGATTGACAGTAAATCCCATAAAGATACCACACTCATGGTGAAAAAAACTTCATAAGCTATCATATTCATCAATTTTATGCCGTTCCAAATATGCTTTTTCTACACACTAGTGCCCATAACACCTAGTGTACATGCATTTCTCAAAAACTTATCCGAGCCTACATTTGCATGACTATTGCAAATGCTTACGGTGGATGTTATGCTCATAGCATACATGAAAATTGAGGGAATGAAATGTATAAATAGCCCCATGAAAGTGTCAGGCCAAGAGCCACCCTGGAGGTCAAGGACCGCGGGCCAAGGGCCGACTGCTAATGGAAAAGGGATCCTAGGGGCAAGGCCTATAAAGGGAGGTTGGGTGGAGGATCAAGGCTATGCACTCCCACGGTCTCACATTGGTATCAGAGCTCAGGGAGCGGTGAGCTATGGAAGAGGGGGAAAGCAGGCATGATATTATTTTTCTCCTCTCTCTCTCTCTCTCTCTCTCTCAGCTTACGGATCAAGGGGTAGGCTATGTGATGTGAGGTTCATTCAAAGCATGCATGGAGCAGGCACCACTCATGCAAAGGAGGGACAGATTTCTAAGCCATAAGTTCATAGCCATGTGCAGACTCTCTACACAGGTGGGAGGAACTGCGGCCGAGGCCGAGCGGGCAACTTCCCTAGAGCCGAGAAAGGAACGCGAGTCGAGCATCAAGCTGGGGCACGGTGAGGATGTGGCTGAGTTCACGCTTGGGTGGGGGTTAACTCTCGTCACAAGGCGAAGGGCGATGGAGCATCCTCTTGCCATCGCCCTCGCTCATTTTATCTGCAACAACGACCACAACCTGCCATGGAACTTGTGGGAGGAGCAAGACCTTTAGGTTTTTATCTTATTTAAAATAAACACACACACAAGGGAAGGGAGCGTGTCCATAGTGGACAGCCCTCCTCTACTCTCTTCAAGTGGTTATTGGCATGCGACATTACTTCATAGCTAGCAAACCGTCGTGTTGGAGGAAGTAACCACCGACATATCAGAGCGAGCAGCCGTGAAGGCCATGGGTAGGTTCCCTACACAAGAGGGGTGATAATCAAGGCAACGAAGTTGATATGGAGAGAAATATTGAATCCATGCAGACGGTAGCATCAAAGGCAGTCTCGGCATGAATTAAGATCGACCACAATAGGGCCACAATTAACAACAATACCGAGGATTCAGTAGTAGGCAACAACATCTGACATCCAGGTTTTCTTGGTTTTCTTCTTCCTTCAATTATTACAATGGTAAGACTGGGCGGCATGAGCACTTACTGAGGTATGTATGTTTCCGTGATAGCAAAGATTGTGAGCATTCCCAAAAGCATGGTTTTTTTTTTTGAACACATGATACACAACAACCACTCACCGTCAAGCAAGGCTTGAGTGCGAAATGATCTCCTTTAAAAGCACGACTTCTTCTCATGCCTAGCAAAGGTCAGGGCCTGGTATTGCTTGCGAATCTCATGGAGATCAGCATGGCCTGTTGCTAGCCTTGATGAAGGCAAAACATGTATAGTCGGCAGGGCTTACCATTCACTACAATTCCAAGAAGCTATCAAGCAGCTGGCTAGGGCCTGACTTCTAGGCAAGTTGTCTGCCCATAATGCACTTAGACAAGGATATGATCCACCCATTATGGACAAGTGTGATCCATCGAGTTTTCTAAGATATTACGGGAGCAAGGCTTCGTCTACAAATCCTCAGGATAACAATAATCAAGCCAAAGAGGTATGAGGTACATACTTTGCTTTTATGCAGAAGGAAGTTTCTGCAAATTCTTAACGGTTCGAGAGATATAGGTTGACCGACTGCAGGGTGTTTGGAAAGTTGAAGACTTTGTATGCCTATTGTGGTGATTTGCTACATTTGGAGATCTTGAGTTGAGCTTTGTTATTCTCTTGTTTTGCGCATTGATATTTTTCTCTCAGTAATGAGAATATGGGTTGAGATTTTCAAAAACTTTATGCGCATACGTTGAGAACACTTTGTGGATGTATGCATTCTTGTGGTCTCTCAGGATTTGACAGTGGATTTATCACAATCTATGTACATTTACGTGTGCGATTAAGAAAATTTCAGAAAGTGTGGTGCACAAATTTGCAAAGAGTTTTGAAAGAATTTTTAGCATGATCGTGAGCTGAATTTTCAGCGGTATCAGATGCTCATCTGATACACATTTGGTGCATGCTTGATGCTCGTTCATAATTCCATGTGGATGCACATGATGTGCGCTTTTCGGCGGATGATATTCTTCCCCTTGCATTGGCATATATGGGTTGATTTTCAATTGTTTTGAGCATCAATTTGTGCCATATTTTGGTTGTTTTGCATCCAAGTTTATGCTAGTATATGCCTTGCTTGTAGAGTGCGGCTGATGCACTTTGTGTTCCAGATTACACGATTGTGTTCGAGGTTTAAAGAGTTGAGACTTTGGGGCAGCTCATGTATACTTGAGTGAAAATTTTCAGCATGATTTTCTCATCCTTTTGAGCATGTTTATGGCATGTATGGTTGTTATGGTTAGATAGCCAAATACTGCCAAAACTTTGCTGAAATTTTCTTACGAGTTTATTTGTTTATGCACATGGTTTGCAATTGTGCTTTGATTTCATTTGGCACTCAGTGGTTGCTTTTGTTTTGAGCGTGTTTATGGCATGTATGGTTATTATGGTTAGATAGCCAAATACTGCCAAAACTCTGCCGAAATTTTCTTACGAGTTTATTTGTTTATGCACATGGTTTGCAATCGTGCTTTGATTGCAGTTGGCACTCAGTCGTTGCTTTGCCATAGTGTTTTGGGACACATTGTGAGAGTGTTTGCTCACCGGATTATGTCATTTGACATGTATGCGGTAATCGCTTTAGGAGGGAGATTGTTAATGATAGATTCACCGGTTACCGCATAGTGATCTTGGATTAGAGAGGATGAGGTTGATGTCTTTGCAAATAAGAGAATAAGGGAACAAAAATCAAAGAGTGAAGGCCTTTTCAAAGAGGAAAGAGCAAGGACAAAGACAAGGAGACATGTAGATAAAGGCAAGGCACCTATGGAAGAGACTAAAAGTAGTAAGTAGGCAAAGGTAAGAGCAAGGAGAAGGAAGACAAGCATGGATGATGTTCAGCTTGGGAAAGGTCAACCAACATACAAAATCTTAGAACAATTGAAGAACAAGAGGGCCAAAATATCATATGGAAACTCTTGGATTTGAGCTCAAGTATGAGAAGGCACTGTCATAAACTAGCTAGTGTTAGAAGGGTGAAGGTAAGATGCGTGATGTACATGTAGTGTATCTTCATACAGTTATTGATGTTTTGCATGTGGTTGATGCTTGGATACATGGAGGAGGGTGAATAAGTCTTACATGGATGGTGGAGCCCGTGTGCATTATGACAGAGGAAACAATGCAACAATTGGGATTGTAGCTCACAGGCAAATCCTTGTTTAGCGTGAAGACGGAAAATAGTAGTAGAGTGAAATGCTTGGAATTCATTCATGACTTGGAGCTTAAATTTTTGGGTCAAAGGGCTATCATCAACATTCATGTGATGCCTCCAAAGCTTGGGGCATATCAAGCTATATTGGGTAGACCTTGTTGATTGTTATGAGGTCACGACAAAAGGACTAGTACAGGGGATGTATTGACCTCTTTGTGGATATGCCTAAAGACAAGAGGATTAGATATGATATCAAAATATGTAAGGTGCTGGAAATTGATGATGAACTATCTATGCATCAAGATTTGTCGCCATCCACTTATGACATGTGTGACAACTCTTCTAGTGCATCGTCTACATGAACTGATGATGAGGTTTATGATCAAAGTCTTCTTGATCTTGATGTAGATCTTTGTGGACACTATGAAAATCTCAAAGTGTTTACCGCATTGTGTTATCACATTTTGTAGAGAGAAGGTGAAAATTCAATTAAAGAAACAAGTGAGGAGGGCGGGTTTTTTATGTATTTAAAGTATTGCCGCAACTTTTTTCGTTGATATAATCACTGTTATTACCGCGCGTTGTCGAGAAATTTGCGGTCTTGCCGGGAAAGCACCGGGCTTATGGCTGTGAGAGTTTGTGAGAGAACGAAAAAAAACTATATGAAGGAGTTAAACCATAGATGCCGTGAAGACTAGGGTTTGGACGGAAGTGCAATCAAAGAAGTTCCACTCTTTCTCTCTTGCACTCACACACACAAAGAAATAACACAAAAGAGAATATCAAAATAACACAAAGATGAAAACATCAAGGCTATGGTCATATCGTATCATGGGTAGTATGAAAGGGTTAATAGATGAGTTAATGGCATTCAATCTTGGCTGACCAAATAGGCTACAAATTGTTCTTTGGAATTGTAGTTTTGTGCTTACCATAATATATATATTTTGTCTAGTGATTGGGATTAATTGTGTGTACAAATCCTCTTAGTTCATAGCAAGATAACTACGCTTACGTCAAAAGAAAAGTTATAGTCTATGAGAGGTAGTATAATGGGATCTGGTGAATAAGTATTTCATTGAGCCTTTCTGGGCCAAAGAGAAACACTATATGTTGTTGAAAGTGTATTTTACGGCTAATCCATACGTTAATTCTAATAGATCGTACAGAGTGAAAGCGATAGAAATTATCATCATGTGGATTATTCATCCAGGATAACTCTAGTATGTGTAAAATGTAGATATGAGAGAAGAGAAGGGAAGAGAAGAGAAGAGAGTTTCCCTTCCAAGCGTTATTCTTGCTAGGAGGCAATAAGGATACTGCGGGGAGAGATGTACCTATAGCAAGGAGATTCTAAAATTTGTAGAGAGGATGAATTACTAAGAGTGAGAGAGATAGGTTTGGTTAAGGAGATGAGATTAGATATATATATATATATATATATATATATTGGATTAGAGACGAAAAAGAAAACAACAAGAAATCAAGAAAACATCAATGTAGAACATATCTTACTTGACAAACCCTTCGGCACCATTATTGATGGAGAGAGAAGAAGAGGGGAGAATTCAACTTTGATTGATACGTCAAGTCCACGTCCTTATTTGATTAGAGTTGATCTTCCAAGGATAGCATGCAAGGATGGCTAGTCTTCCTCTAGGAGAAAGTGTAGGCTTAGGCTTATGTTAATGGCTAAGTACAATTAGGCATTACTACTCACTCCCTCAAGAATTCCTCTCATCAATGGCTTGAATGCTTGAGTTCTTTTGAAGGAATAAAAGGTCCCCTTTTATAGGTGAAGGAAACCCCCAAGGGTTTACACAAGAAGAGAGGAGCCAATTGAACAGAAATTGAAAAAGTTGGAAATGAGCTGTCCCTGCATGATGTGTGTAGACTGGGGTGGAGTATTTTGATCATATCTCCTCAACCGTGGCTCCAAATAAAAAAGTAAAAATATGGGAAACAAATTCAGCTCATTAGCTACGATTTTCATTTTAAAATTATTTTCCAATTCGGATTGGAACCTTGTGTAAAAAAATCATCAAAATAGGCTCCATTTCTGGCAGCAAAAGTCTTCCTCTGGTCCCCTTAGCTTAGACTTTCATTTGATTCCAAAGGACACCTCATGCCATATGAAAGCATGACATTGCTCCTTGACAAAGCTTTGTAATCATGCTTGAAATAATGCATTAAAATAAGTGTATCTTTGAAATCATGCCACCTAGTGTCCCACTAGGATTTGATTCCTTCCTAGTAGCTATTTAAAAAGACATATAAGAAAAATACATAGAATATATATATATTGGAGTTTACCCTAGATATAGGATCTAGCTAGGGTGTGAGATGATAATGAGATAGTAGAAATAAAGAATCAATGCTTTTTGCCCCAAGTTAAAGAGGCGGAGCTATTGACGCTTTTCCCATAGTATTTTCTGATGGTAATGTAAGAATAGGTTACCCTTGAGAAAATTAATAGGATGAGATAGAAAGCGTATTATTATACTTAAATATGCATATGTACATTATAGAAAATATAACTATTGGAATTAGGGTTGCAGAGAAACACACACAGCTTGGAGAAGACGAAGGAAGCTCAAGGCACACAATAGAGAGTGTGTTACTTAGTGTGCAATAGAGAGATAGATAGCCCTAGAGTGATGGGAGTATATACAATGCACGGGGAAAAAAACCTCCTAAAGAGGGAAAAAATGCCCCAACGGTCCTAGTGTGTTCACACACATCACTACCACATGTATATGGTAACAAATCCCCCCTGGAGTGATGCGGTGAACGAGAGCTGGCACATGTGTAAATGGAAGTGCCATGCCCTGAGGACAGGATCAGTTCACAAAGGGGAGTAAGCCCAAAGCTTTGCGGAAAGCTTCAAGCTTCTCACGAGACAATGCCTTTGTGAAAATATCTGCAAGGTTGTCCTGTGTTGGCACATAAGCCAAGCTGATCTCTCCTGTTGAGAGCCTCTCCCTGACATAGTGGTAATGCACCTCAATGTGCTTTGTGCGAGCATGAAAAACTAGGTTCCTCGCAACTGCCAATGCGCTCTGACTGTCAGTGTAGATAGTGTTGGCAGTGTCCTGTCCAACACCCAAATAAGCCATAAGGCGTCTGAAGACTGCCCTTTACTCAGCCTCACAACTCGAAGTGGCCACAGTAGGTTGCTTCTTGCTCAACCATGATATACATGAACTGCCAAGCATGAAAAAAAAACCACTTATGGAAACTCGCGTGTCAAAACAACCAGCCCAATCTGAGTCCAAAGAAGCATGTAAGTCTGGCGGAAATGATCCCCCCTTGGGATAAAACAAGCCAAGATGTAAAGTGCCACTAGGGTAGCAAAAAATCCTTTTGACAGCTTGCCAATGCTTAGACCCTGGGCTATGCAAAAATCTGCTGACCTGTGAGACTGCAAACTGAATATCCGGCCTTGTGTTGCATACATAAATGAGGCAGCCAACAGCAGTTTGGTAAAGAGTGACATCAGCAGGATCGCTAGCATCATGTAGACTCAACTTCAAACCTGTTTCCATGGGAGTGGCAATAGGTTTGCAATCCTCAAGTCCAAACTTACATAGCAATGTCTCTATGTAACTTTTCTGACACAAGGCAATACCACCATCACACTGCTTAAACTGTATACCTAAGTAATGATGCAACATCCCCAAATCTTTCATCTTGAAAGTAGCATTCAAATCAGCCTTAAATTCAGAAATATGTCTCTCATTTGGTCTAGTGATCAGCACATCATCAACATAAAGAACCACGATGAGAAATACATCACCCTCACGCTTTACATACAATGTGCTTTCTGTTGGACTGTTACGAAAGCCTTGTTTGACCAAATGAGTGTCAGATTTCTCATACCAAGCACGAGGAGATTGCTTCAACCCATACAAAGCCTTGTTACATTTGCACACTTTGTCCTCTTGTTGTTTTATGACAAAAACGCGAGGCTGCATTACATAAACTTCCTCAAATATGTCACCATGCAAGAAAGCAGTAACAATGCCTGATTGATGTACATCCCAACCACAATGAGCTGCCAATGCACATAGAAAACGCACAGTAGTCATACGACAAGTGGGAGCAAAAGTCTCTTCATAATCTATGCCTTTTTGTTGTGCATAACCCTTTGCAACAAGTCGAGCCTTATGGCGATTGATCTCACCATCCGGTTTGCGTTTCAACTTGTAAACCCACTTTGTACCAATGGCCTTTTTGCCAGGAGGAAAATCACATAAAGTCCATGTGTCATTTTCTATAAGTGCATCATACTCTGATTGCATGGCAGCCATCCAATTTTTTGAATTCTGTGCTTCATCAAAAGACAGAGGCTCCTCACCATCATGTAAACTATAGACACAGCCAAAGCATAACAATCTGTTGCATAAGATGCATGGCGAGAGCCTGAATGAGTACGACTAGACAAAGGTGCATCCAATTTACTGTCACGCAAAGTGTGCACCAGCCATTTTGGCATACCTCTAGCCTGCTCATTTTCAGCCCTTTCCTCATCAAGAACATCATGTACATCTGCATCAGTAATAGGCTGATCTAAAACATTTTCAGAAACCCCCATAGGCTGTACATTTGCCTCATTGGAACTTATATTCGTATTTCCACCACTGAAAAGAGGCAACAAAGTGTCATAAATGTCCTGTGAGCTTACATTACTGTCTCTAGTACATGACATCAAGGGCTGAACAGAATCTTCCACAAACACTACATCCTGAGAAACCAGAATACGTTTTGTTTGCGGATGATACAACCTATAACCTTTGCTTTCAGTACTATAACCAACAAAAATACATTTGACAGCCTTATCATCCAATTTTCTGCGCTACACTTGTGGCACCAAAGCATATGCGAAACAACCAAAAATACGCATGTGCTCAATAGAAGGTTTTCTATCATGCCATGCTTCATATGGAGTAATAGACTGCAAAGCTTTCGTAGGACACCTGTTAAGTACATAAGTGGCACACATGATGGACTCAAGCCAAAAAGAATGCGGTAAAGCTTGACTTTTGACCATACATCGTGCCATTTTCTTCAGTGACCTGTTTTTCCTCTCAGCAACACCATTTTGCTGAGGTGTATAAGGCACTGTACATTGGTGTTTTATCCCACGACTAGACAGAAATGCATTAAATTCATGAGACATATACTCCCCCCCTCGATCTGAACGGAGGGTGCCCATAGTACATTTCGAGACATTTTCAGCCATAGCCAGAAATTGTTTGAAGCACATAAAGACTTCGGACTTCGCTTTAAGTGGAAATACCCATGCATGCCTGGAGTAATCATCAATGAAAGTCACGAAGTACAGGTAATTGCCCAAGGACGGAGTTTGCGTGGGCCCACAAACATCACTATGCACAAGCTGCAACCTGCATGTGGCCCGAACTGAACCATCCTTTGGAAACTTAGAACGCTGCATCTTACCCAAAATACAGCCTTCACAAACATGTTTGACAGGTGCTTCAAGAGGCGGCAAAGAAGCAACCTTCAAATGACCAAAACGTGCATGCCAAAGTTTTGCATCTGAAATAGCCCTTGAATCTGCAACAGCATTTGCAAAATTTTGTCCACACTTGTCACACAAAGTGAGCTTATACAGCCCACGGCACAGAAGCCCAGATGCAACAATTTCATCACCAAAACTGAGATCATGAACTGTACATCTGTCATCACAATTTTGACTACAAGTCCAAGTCTAGCAAGTGTGGATACAGATAAGAGATTCTTCTTGATCCCAGGTACATAAAGTGCATCAACAAGTGTGAAGGAACTGCCATTAGCAGCAGTGAGCACAATCTTTTTTTTTTTTTCTAGGAAAAGATCCTTCTATTAGTTAATGAAAACTGCCCATAGGGCTACATCCACCTCTGCAAGAGAGGGCTACAACAAGCATGGTGGGGAGACTCTCCCAATGAAAAAACAGCATATGTACAATGGAGCTAAATCAAGAGATGGGAGGAGGGAAAAGCCACACAGGTGGACAGTAGTGCCATCTCAGCACACCCTGGACCATGGAGTAGAACGGCCCAGGGCGCCAGAGTCGAAGGAAAGCCTCGCGGCGCTCCCGCATGTGGTCGGAGCTGCCCTGTTGTCCCTCAAGCTATCCTCTGAGAGTATGGATCAGCTCTAGCCTCAGCTCTAGCCAAAAGTCACAAACAGTCTCTGCTGGTGGTACAAGGCGAGCCTCAAAGATGCGGAAACAACGGGCCCACCAGATGAACCAGAGAGCTAGGCCGCTGATGAGCTCCCAACACTCCGCTCTCTCACTGCTCCACTCCTGTGGAGTAAGGTCTGTAGCAGGCTGGAGTGTAGGTCGACCCCCCTGTATCACTATCACCCTGCTGGTGGAAGATAGCTGAAACTGAAGTGCCGGGCCCGTGAGGGTGGACCAAGCCGCTGCCCCCCAAGTGTATTGTCGAGCCGTGGAGAGGGCAGGCATCAGCCGAAGAACTCGTAGCCACACTTGCTGGGCCGAGGGACAATCCCAAAGACAGTGACGCTGACTCTCCACCAACTGGTCACAGGCTGTACATGCGGCCGAGAGACCACTATGTACAAGCCAGCTCCCTACTGCTGTGGCTCTGTGTGCAACCAACCACTGGAACAAGGTGATGCGCCTCGGCTGTCTGGAGTCCCATAGCCTCTGCCAAAAAGCTGCCAAGAACTCAACTGTGAGACCCTCCTCCTGCCAATGACGTGCTGCAGCGGGGCGGGCCTCACTCTGTGCTGCAAGTATATGACGTCCAAGCCGAACAGTGTATTGAAAGAAAGGGACTCCTGGGCGGTTTGCAGAAGAGAATGGGTCCCTCCATAGCCACTCACCAGGATCCCACTGTACTCGTGCCAGTGGACAGCACTCCCAAGCCCATAGCCTCCAGTGTCCTGTCCAACTCCCTGAACTGGATAAGAGGCGTTGTTGGCATAAGTGACTGAATTCCCATGAGGGACAGAATCGAGAGAGGTAAACAATTCATGATGTGAGGTAATGTGCTTTGTAGCACCACTGTCGAAATACCACACATGTGAATCTGCAGCAACTGACAAGCATGCATCATGGACGGCAGGATTGTAAGTGCACTCTGCGCTAAAAACCCATTCTGCATCAACATCAGCATTACAGTCTCCTTTCACAGAAGACTCAACAATGGCTGCATTTGTAGTGGAACCAACATTTGCAATGGAACCACCCTCTTTCTTTTTAGCCTCTTTGGCCTTCAACTTAGGACACGACTTGATCAAGTGATCATTGGATTTACAGTAATGGAAACGCATCTTCTTTTTTCCCTTATCACCAGAATTACCAGACGAAGTACTTCCAGCAGAAGCATTAGGAACATAATTTTTGCCACTCGCAGCAGAACCATAAGAAGTGGCTGCATTACTGTTACCACCCTTTCTTTGAGAAGCAATAAAATCCTGTTCAACTGCACGCTGCCTAGTCTTGTTTTTTCTAGAAAGTGACTCTTGCAACAGCAATGTGCATAATGCATCAAACTTGACAACTTCAGGATTTCCTTGGGTCATCAGTCTCCAAGTACTAGCAAAAGTCTGGTAGGAATCTGGTAAGGCATCAAGAATAGTCTGCACAAGGGATCTGTCTGAAATGACTTCACCTGCAGAAATAAGCTGCTCATTGATATCCTTGACACTAGCAAGGAAAGTGTCCATATCATCTTCCTCATGCATAATCTTTGACTCCAGCTCTTTACGCAGCAAAGCAATTTTAGCCTCATTGCGGCTTGCATAAAGACTTGCTAGAATATCCCAAGCCTGTTTTGCAGATTTTGCTGAATGGATGTGAGGAACAATGGTGCGCTTCACAGACAACGCAATCAATTCATGAGCCTACGCATCCTTAACATCCCAACGAGCTTGTTCTACCGTAGGCAAAACAACTCTAACAACAACAATCCTTGCAGCAAGACCTGCAACATCCTCAACATCGCCTACATCCTCAGAACCAGGACGTACATCAATGCCTTGCACAATGTTCCAGACACCCTTTGACACAAGAACATGTTGCATCATATAAGCCCACATAGGGTAGTTGTCCCCATCCAACCTGTCTATAGCAGCAAACATCTTGAACACATCTATGTTGTTGTTGTGGGCCATGGTAAATGCTGTACCTGATGTGAAAACTGCTCGAAAATAGGAGAAATGGAGCGGGAACAACCTGTGCTATATAGCACAAACCGTAGAAGACTACAAGGCACCTGTTATGCAGAAAACGGCACTGAAAAAAATTCTGCACAAAATGACGAAATAGACTGTGCAGTACTGCCTGTAGTGGAGACGGAGGCCGAAATAAGCCCAAATCAAAATTCTGAGTTGACCGAGCTCTTTGAGCCCGCCCAAAATTTTTGTCGACCTGCTAACGCTCGCCAAAGCTCACTGAAATCGGAGAAAGTGAGGAGGCGTGTGCTGGAGCAGCTGGCGACTAAGCCCGGGAAGACGTGACCTTCTCTAATACCAATTGTTGGAATTACGGTTGCAGAGAAACACACACAGCTTGGAGAAGACGAAGGAAGCTCAAGGCACACAATAGAGAGTGTGTTACTTAGTGTGCAATAGAAAGATAGATAGCCCTAGAGTGATGGGCGTATATACAATGCATGGGGGGAAAAACCTCCTAAAGAGGGAAAAAATGCCCCGACGGTCCTAGTGTGTTCACACACATCACTACCACATGTATATGGTAACAATAACTATGTATCTAAAAAGTTACAAGATAACTCTTGTAGCATGCATTCCCACTATGTACGTGTCACATCACGATAGCGTATTACCGTTGTTATATCCGATAGCCAAATTTAGCACCTAAACTTTCAAATTCTGACTTAACCCCTCCCCTCCCCATTCAAATGTTGGTGTTTCTTCCTCTCAATAAAAATTAAATAATATTGCAAACCACTTGCACTCAAAGATGAAGGTATGAAAGGTTCTAAAATTAACCTTTAGTATCCTTTCAATAGTTCCTCAGTATCTGGCTTCATCACCGTCTGTGTCAAAGTTGCCCACGATGGCACAATCCATGGTGGTTCTACGCTCGTCAATGTGGCGCGTACAAAAGTGACGACCCTTCGAACACATGAGTTAAAGGAAAGGCACTACAAAATAGAAAAATATATTAATTTATCGAATAAATATTAAAGATAATTTCAAGAAATAGTGTTATAATATGGTTTAGGTATCTTCTCCATGCGCTTTTGCCTCCGTCATTCTCTCATGAATCCACTCTGCACTAATGAGATCTGGGAAACATGCAAGGTGTCTAGGCATTGGGGGTTCCCTCCTTCCTCCATGTGATTTTTTCCATGCTTCCCTCTTTTTCAAACACCTTGACTTTGCCACTGTCCACAGGTGCACCCACTTGGTCATAATCTTTGCATTGAGAATGCAAAAGTTATAGACCACTCAGGATAGATTCATATCCATGTTAAGTAGTTTTCCCTTTCCACTTGGCAAGTGTGAAGTCATCCTTGCATCTTTCTCGTCTGACCACATGCGAGGCATTGAAGGATCAACTTGTGCCAAATACTCTGATATGTAAACAAATGCCTCTTGAACGATCCACCCTTCGGCCATACATGCCTCTGGTTGAGACAGTAGCCGCACAAAATCTTTGAGAGTCTTTAAAAACCTCTCTAAGAAGAACATACATCGTGCGTGCACTACTCCACATATAGCTATCTCCTCCACCACATGAATCAAGAGGTGAATTTGACTAAGGAGGACCGATCGAGGAAATGGATCTTCAATGGCACACATAGTTTCTGTTGCAAGTGTTTGAGCACCAAGGATAGCATCTATGTCGATTTCCTTGAAACTCACAAATCTTCAAGAAAACACACAAGGATACACTAGTTGAAATTATTGTGTACATAAGAAAGTTGTATGTGCGTGGAATCTTGTGGTGTACCTTACTAGCTCTCCTAGTTTGAAAATAGCGTCCCTGACTTTCTTGTCCCGACATATACACATACTCACTGGCAGAATGAACTACAATGTAAATTAGGGAAAGGGAAAGTGAGTGATAGTCATACACACAAACGATAGATAGAATAGGGAGTATGAAGATTATCTGAAGCATCTTGTGCCAATCATGGGACTTCAACCCATACAATTGAATGCTTCCACCCTTCTTCGCTTTTGTGAAATCTCCCTTTAGCGACCTCATGTATCATGTTGGTGTGCAAATAGAGGAAATGGTACCCTTCACCTTGTCTAATTCGTCTTTGACTAGCATCCATGGTGCTTTAGGAAGCACAATCTTTCCATTTGGGGCACGCAGTGGAGTAGCAAAGGCGGGGAGACATTTTAAAAGCCTCAAATGGAAAGACCTTTTGGTGGAGGACACGAAGCCAGATTGTTGTTGTGGTGTTCTTCCCAAATGGTTGCCCAATTGGCCATTGCGAGCTTTAGGGGAGTCTTCCCATTTGTTGGAGCCTTGTGCTTGTTATGTCCTTGGGGTGAGAAATGATGGTTGTTTGAATAGATTACCTTGCACAAGGAATCAGGCCTCTCCGTCACCAACGATGGCCCGCAAGTAGGACATGCATCGTAAAAGGATCAATGGCAAGAGGCTATGGAAGCAGAGTACGATTCTCTTATCTCTAAAGAAGGGTTTGTTATTCCAGGTAAAGAAGACCTTGTTGCTCAACTCCATAAGGCAGTATATGGTCTCAAACAAGCTTCGCGAGCCTGGTGTACAAAATTTGATCTTTTTGTCACCTCTAAAGGATTCATCTCTTGCTCGTCAGACCCCAACTTATACATAAAACGCCAAGGTAGCAATTTTGTGATTCTTGCTCTTTATGTGGATGATACCATCCTTGTTTCCAATGATTTGGGATTTCTTCAGCAAGTGAAAAAGTTATTGTCTTCTGCATTTGATATGGTGGATCTTGGAGAGATTCACTCGTGTCTTGGCATTCAAATCCAACGGAACCGTACAAAAGGTATTTTATTCCTTCGACAGTCAAAGTTTATTGCAGATACTATTCAAAAATTTGGTATGGAATCTGCACATTCAGCCAACACACCTTGTCTTGCGAGCTCTATGAAGAACACTTCTGACAATGGCGGTCAGCTTGTCACAAATCAACCTTATGCTAACTTGATTGGATGTCTTCAGTTTGTTGGCATGAACACTCGTCCTGATATTCTGTTTGCTGCTAATTATCTTGGAAAACATTTTGCATGTCCTTCTCTTAAGCATTGGTCTGCTGCAAAGCGTGTGTTGAAATACTTGAAAGGCACTACAGATTTTGGTTTAGTCTATCGACGACAACTCACATCGGATTCTATGCAATCTCTTTATCTTTTGGGTTACACAGATGCAGACTGGGCAAGCTCACATTTATCTATGCGATCTACTAGTGGAAATTGCTTCTTTATAAATGGTTTTCTTGTTTCTTGGACTAGCAAGAAACAACGTTGTGTTGCAGTTTCTACGACTGAGTCAGAATATGTTGCGGCATCACTTGCAGCTCGTGGGTTGATTTGGCTTCGACAAATGCTGGTTGATATTGGTCACTCTCCTCTTTCTAGCACACCCTTGCGGTGTGACAACCAAAGTGCTATTAGTCTTGCAAAAGACTATGTTCAACATAATAAGTCGAAGCACATTGCTGTCCATTATCATTATGTCAGGTATGAAGTACGCAAAGGAACCATTATGGTTGAACACTGTCCAAGTGACCAGATGATTGCAGACATTTTGACGAAAGGCCTCAACGAGTCATGTTTCATCCTCTTGCGCTCGGAGCTTGGAGTTGCTTCGACCTCACTCTTTCTAGATTAGCACTATGAACACTCCACCTTTGCACATTGTGATCTCTAAGTCACTTGAATATTTGTACATAGATGCACAATTCACTTTCACATCATCATCGCTGGTTCATATTTTCACATTGTATAGGGGCTTGGGTTTTTCCCTTGAACTCCCCAAGGGTTTTTTCATCCAAAGCTAGAGACCTTTGTTTGAGTGGGGGTGTTGGAGCTATATATGGCTCACTCTACTCAACTTGGTCTCACCTATATATTTGTATCTTGTCCTCAATATGAATCAGTCTTTGGGAGCGTATACGGTGTGTCTCTTGTCTCGTCTCTCTCTCTCTCTCTTTCTCTCTACATCTCAACATAAAGGGGGTATTCTGCCATCGTGTTTGGAAGCTCAACCTAGTCAAAGATCAACCGTGCTACAAAGAAAGAGGTAAACACAAAAGAACATCCCCCCTCTTTCCCTTTTTTTCTACTACAACACACACACACACACACACACACACACACACACACACACACACACACACACACACGAATAAATCCAAAAAAAATTTGAGAAAATAGAGGATCCATAACATACCTTGTTCATTAGGAAATGGTTGCTTTGCACGGCTTCTTTGAAATGGTTTCTTTGCTAAGCACGTTTGGAAATGGTTGCTTTGCTACGCACGTTGGAAAGGGGAAAATGAGAAAACCACCAGCACACAATCTAAATGCCTCTCTATAGCCCAGTGATTTCACAGCACCCCTATCCCCTATTTAATAGACACCAAGATAGCCACTCTACAAATCGATTGTTGCTCATTCCAGGTCCTGACCAACCCTGACTACATATCTAGTCTCAAACCATGGCATATTGGCTTCACTCTATGAGCTTTCAAAGCAACTCAATGGCCGACAACACACATAGGCCTTGCACAAGGTTTGGCATGCATCTACTCTACCGTAATCTTCTTAACTTTACAACAAACACGAACACTTTAAGATCCTTGACATACACAACATTCAGATAGAGAGCATCATCACTCTTTCGTAAAACCACCTGAGATATGCGACCCACATATAGGCATGAGAGGAAGAGAGATAATATTCCCTTGATTACCAAAAAACAAGGGGGTTGTGACGATGTCAATGCATTTGGATTTGATTTGCGAAGTGTACAATGATGTTTTTTCAGAGAAAACACACTTCTTCTCTTTCTTGTGTAGTTGATGGTGCACCACTAGCCTTGTAGCCTGCAAATCTCCCTTCACTGCTTCTCAAACCTGCTCGTGCCCCTCTCTGCATGCTCCCCAATGGGAGTTCCTCACGAGCCTTCACTGCCCCTTGGTGGATTCTTTATTCCCTCATGCTTGCACTCAACAACCATGTACTCGGCCAGCCTCCTGTACCTCACCTCCTATTCACGCATCTCAGTATCGCCTTCCTCTCATGCTCTTTGGCCACTAGGGATATCGCTATCGCTAGTGGTCACCTTCTTTGCCCTTTTTTTACAGTTGGCAACCCCCTTGCCATGCAATTGTACCGCTTTTAAGAGTTGCCCCCCTCTCGACTGGCCTCACCTTCCGCACCACCAGATGGTGCACTCTCCTCATGCATACTGTAAATCCGTCTTCCATGATGGGCTATGCACTCCACTTCGCTCCATGCAGCAGCACCACCCGTTTTCAATGCAAATTGCAGCATATCTGGTTTTTTTCCAAGTTCAGCTTTAGCTTTAAAAAATATCGAGTTTGGCCTCCTTTCACGCACCACAAACTGTCAATCCAAAAAAATCTTCATAAGAATCCTGTTTAGTATGGATAATCCCATGGTGGTGAAAACGGGTCACAACCAATCTCGCCCACCACTCCAAAAAGAGCATGGCCCCTACTAGTGTCGGCAACCATAAAACCTCAATCGTCTATTAGAATATTTGATTTGAGCTCCTCACTAGCTGACAGTGACATCCAACAAACCTTTGACACTTCTAGGTATCCCGACCAATAGAGCTCAAAAAACACCTTTGGTCTGCTAAAATCCACATTTGACATACACTTACCAATAGTTCCGACCACACTTTGCATCAAGCAGCTGCACAAGTATTGTACTACCCACCTACTACCTTCCATGTACCTGCTTCAGGCTTTCTCCCTGGTCGACAATGTTTGGCTACATCATTGCCCACCCCCTCGTTGAGTATTTATGCTCAGCCATAGCATTACTTAGATAAAATAAGTCTGTATAGAGAGAATGATATAAAATAGCTACATAGACTGCATAAGAAAAAACGGACATAATTGCTATATAAATAGGATAGAGATAGAGAGAGAAGCGTCTCCTCATCCACTAGGATCAAATGGAAATCTCAAAGATTCCCCAAGCATGGTGTAGAGTCCACTTGGATTAAAAGTAAAGCACTTGCCATGGCCATCCATCTATAAAGCATGCATACTGAAGTCTCTCTTTGCACTCGTAGGCCAATAGAAAATCCATAACCCTTCCAGCTCTTCATATCATGGAGCTTTGTCACCCTCCATCCATAATCCTTCCTACCAACCATAGGCATACTTTCGATCACTTGAAGCACCGGTACCATAAGCTGCTATCATGTCATCTACTATAGAACCCTTCATAGTATAGTCCACTTCAAAAAAGCCTTGCAACTGATACAATGATACCTATAAAGCAACCTCCAATAACACATGTATTCATAGCATCACATAAAGTAGCAAAAACATGCAATTTTCCTCTACCTACTGCATAGCCAAGCAAACATTTTTGCCTTGCATACTTGCATCCAAATCTTCTATAATAGGCTCTGAAACCAACTCCGCGTACCCTAGAGTAGGACCTGCTTGAGCTTCAACCTGTTCTTCAAATACCTCGTCACCTGCAAGGTTGGTGGCACCTTACTCTTTGCATGGAGCCTCACTCTTATAGGTTGCACCTGTCTCTGTTTCCATAGAGTCATCTACAAGAGCTATCTCTCCACGGCTACACACAAACTCTGACATTATACTATGCATCTCTATATGCTCATCAAGGGCACGGTTGCCCCACCCCTTGCATAGATAAATCACTTCGACATACCTTTGATTCTGTTTCTTGCTCCTACAAGTCATCCTCAAAAACCTACTCTTCAATCAAGTCAGATGCACAATCAAACCATCCTCCTCCAATAGGGACTCACCATCACGAGACACAAGAGAAGGCTGCTCAATTGGCCGGTTCACACACAGCATTTCCACACTTGCACTATGCTTCTCTGAGACTTCAGCTTGCTGATAGGCAGCTTGAATACGTCGTTCATCACTTCATCCACATGAAAAACATCATACGTCTCATACCTAGAAGACAAGGATTCTATCTCCCATGTAGCATCTGTGTCCAAACTCCTGCTGGAGCTTTGAGAACTTTCGGCCCCTCTTCTAAACTTGCTAATTCTTGCACCACTACTAAAATCCACATTTGACATACACTTACCAACACTTCCGACCACACCTTGCATCAAGCAGCTGCACAAGTATTGTACTGCCCACCTACTACCTTCCATGTACCTGCTTTAGGCTTTCTCCTTGGTCGACAATGTTTGGCTGCACCAACGTTTGGAAATGATTGATTTGCTAGGCACGTTTGGAAATGATTGTTTGGATAGAATGTAGATAGAAATAGAGAGAGAGAGAGAGATAGAGAGATAGGAGGGAGAGAGAGAGAGAGAGAGAGAGAGAGAGAGAGAGAGAGAGAGAGAGAGAGAGAGAGAGAGAGAGAGAGAGAGATAGATAGATAGAAATAGAGAGAGAGACAAAGAGGGAGAGAGATAGGGATACAAAGATAGAGAAAGAGAGTAAATATATATATATATATATATATATATATATAGAGAGAGAGAGAGAGAGAGAGAGAGAGAGAGAGAGAGAGAGAGAGAGGGTGGGGGGGGAGAGAGTAAATAGAGAGAGGGAAAGAGAGGAATAGAAGGAGAGGGAGAGAGAGAGAGAGAGAGAGAGTAAATAGAGAGAGGGAGGTAGAAAGAGAGAGAGAGAGAGAGAGAGAGAGAGAGAGAGAGAGAGAGAGAGAGAGAAGGAGAGAGGGAGAGATATAGAGAAAGAGGGAGAGATGTAAAGGATGAGGGAGATAGATAGATAGATTTTATTATCGTCCTCGGAGGTCAAATATGACCTATGGGACCAAAGTTACATGTGATGTAGTATGTGTATGGCTGATGAGTGACTCTCGATGCTCCAAAATTGTAGTGATGAGAGTCTCAATGGAGAGCCCACACTTTGGCTGGGAGAGGAAAGTGTGTAGGTCTAAGTTATGGCTGAAAATGTGAGAGAAGCAAGTTCGGATGTGATCAAAAGCTGAGCACTCTAGTAGTGTGTGGTACTCAGACTCTCGAACTTGCAGTGAGCATAATGTGCACAATCGATTTGACTCTTCTCCATTGCCCCAACGCCCTATCTCGCATCGAAGGAAATGGGAGCTAAGCCGAATTGCTGCGATAGTGCGTATCGCGGACAAGGGAATAGGCTCAAGCATGTAAGTGTGAGTACGGTTTCCTCTCTCAGCGAAGAACATGGTTTTGTAGTTGGGGGGAATATAGGTGGTGTAATGTATGAAGCGTGACCCACCGGATTTCTCCCAAGCGTAATACATTGGCGTTGTAGAAAAGCTTCATTCACTTGAGAGTCAATTGAAGCATCATGTAGCAAGTGTAATGCATCCCATCTCCCAAACCACTTCTTTATGTCTTGCATCCATCCCATGCTCAAGATCTTGCTTTTATGCGTCTTTTGAACTTTTTTACTTGCTTCCCATGCAATTGTAGGAAGTCGATGTGAGGGGTTTTGATGCATCTTTATCATGTACTCCACAACCCTTTCCATGCCCATAACCTCAATTGGAAGAGATCCCGACTCAAGAAGTAGGAGCATATATGGTGTTTGTGTCTTAACTTGGAGAAAGTTTGTAAGAAAACGCTTTTTGAAATTCTCAAACTCTTTCCAAGTAGACTTTGAGATGCTCCCGCCCCACACTTCAACTCCATAAAGAAGAACCGGTGTCACCAATGCATCAAAAAGATACTTCTTGAGAACCCAACACTTGATGTTTCCCGCGAGATAGAAATAGATAGAGAGAGAGAGAGAGAGAGAGAGAGAGAGAGAGAGAGAGAGAGAGAGAGAGAAAGAGAGAGAGAGAGAGAGTAAATAGAGAGAGGGAAAGAGAGGAATAGAGAGAGGTAGGGAAAGAGAGAAAGAGGGGGAGAGAGGGAAAGAGGGAGAGAGATAGGGAGAGAGGAAAATTAGGCTCCAAAGGGATACCTGAGAAAACAACACCAAGATTACCTTCAAGGCAAGGACGCTTTGTTGAACGAAGTGCTTGCTTTACATGGAAGTGTAGGCATGACTCTGGGATGGAGCGTCTGCTTCATAGTTCAACTGCACGATCGAGAGGGATAGAGAGAGAGAGAGAAACTCAGTGAGAGAAATAGAATTACTTATTGCATTACATTAGAATTGTAATGTTACGATCAATTGATCACTTAGACGTTGAATCTAGGTGCATCTAACACAAAACAATGGATACATTTACAATCATCACATATATGTGTATACATATATATTTTTTTATGCATGTACCACGGTTGAGACTACGATGATATCTAAACAAATGGAGTTGACCTTTGGCACTACTAGCCTCTACTTAGGTCACTAGTATGTATATGTATCTACGTGTTTGTGTGCTAATATATTTGTGTACGTATTTATAGACGAGTGAGTAGGGTGGAAAGCTTAATCTTATATTGCTCTTTGTAATGTAGATGTCAGACGAGAGACCAACTAGTGAGGAGCAGCCAGCTGGCTCTTCTTTTAGTTGGTTCACATCTCAGGTGGGCTCCCACCCAGGGTGGACATCACCTCCAGTGGACCCGAGTCTTGAGTCGGTGAGAACAAGCAAAGAAATAAAGAATGTTTGTACGTAGTTAACCCTAAACCATGACTGTCATAGTTTTTTTCTGTTATTTGTAGGCATGGCCATCCTACACCTACCCTTATTAGGTTCCTCCACTGGTCGTAGATCCTAACTTACAATGGGCTATCTCTTTATGAGAGCAGTACCTCCGTTCAACGGAGGATTTGTTTGGCCACTACACTCCGCAGCAGCTTGCAACCTACGGCATTTCTCCGCACACTACACCATGGGGGAGTCAGGGAGGGACTCCTTACCTACAGAGCCTCGCACCGTCGGCACCTCCCTCTACTCTCCCTTCCTATCATCCTACTCCTATTCCATCGTAGGGTCCTACTCCCCTTGCATCGCAGGGTCCTACTCCCATGGCATCAAAGGGTCCTACGCCACTCCATTCCACTCTTGCTTTGCCAGAACATTATCGACGGACTTCCTTTGGCAGCGCGTGTCGATAATCATCTTAGAGCAGCGAGCGCCGTGAGAGATGAAGTGGTGGCGGATCTTTTGTTTTCGCATGTTTTGGTAGTGGCGGGGGAACGGAGTCCCCACTTTTAGAGCGTGTCGCCCCTGAAGTAGAGAATGAGGATACTAACGCACTTGTGCCATACATGCATGGGTGCTACTACAGGGTTAAAAATGGCAGGGAGGTGGATTTCGGCACAGCACAGGGCAGGGCATTTTGGTGACATCTACAAATTCTTATACATTCAATGTATAGGAACTGTTGTATAAAGTTTAGATACCAACTTCTCGATCATGCACGGTACATTGAGGATGCTCTATTAGCTAGATTTCCAAACGCCTCCGATCAACGTTTTTCACAACAATAGTTGGAGGGCTACATAAAGACATTTCTAAAAACAAGCAGTCCAGTGTGTGGTGCACAACAGCCAACCGAGTGAGAGATCCAGACAAGAGTTACCGCGGTGGCAACATGGCAGACGTGGAGTGGGAGTGGGCAATTCAAGAGAAGAGCGATCAAGCTCCGACTGGCTCGTCATACAGACAACAACACGAGGCTCGCGCAAGACAAACTCCCACGCACTACGGCTCGGGAGGCAAGGGAGCTTGGAAGGATAAATATGTAAGATTGATTGAATTATAATGTCGAGTTGTGATTATAAAGATTGTAGTTGATGATTTGGTATTGTTATTGCTAACTTAGGAAAATATCACTCTCTCTTGACCAACCAGAGAGATGGTCAAGTATCGGGAGAGACATACAGAATTTGATACTTGGCGATGGTTGTTTGAAAACAACCACATCTCTCACACAAGCAATTCGACGCGGCGGTTGGACCACTACAAGTGGTAAGTTTAAACAAGTAATTTTGTATCAATTGTTTTGAGTTGTTGATAATTGTTTAATTTGGTTTGGGTGTATATAGAGTCAAAGTGATCCAACATACGTGCCTCTGGATGACGACGAGATAAAGGAGGATTAGATAGAAAAATGTTTTGTCAAAACTTTGGTAAAGTCCCAATGTGGCACAATGTATATACAGCTATTTACTTTTTATTGTAACTTTTTTAAATAATTGATATTCTACAGTTTTAATTGTCAAGGTAAAGTAAATTCAATTTTAGTTCTTTGGTATTTTTTATACTCTTCCAAAAAAAATTTGATGTTTCATTGTTTTATGCAGGTCAAAAATAAAGGTGCTCATTTGGGCCACCCAAAATTGGGTGGCGCAAATGAGCACCTTTATTTTTGAATTAGTGTGTAGCGGCAATAAGCGCGGTAATAAATGCGGCAATTGACACGGTAATACTTGCGGGTATATTTCCGTGACTATTACCGTGCTTATTGCTGAGAAACCACTACCGTGTGCATAGCCGTGGTTATTACCACCCTGCGAATTTTTCTCTCTCCTTTTTCCTTTGTTTTTGCACGGCAATGTTAGCGGTTATAGACAACTCCTTTTATAGTGGGAGTACTTGTATATATTCTTGATATAGATCTTTGTGGGGTGCATGTATATGATGAAGATTGTGATACAGGGGATGATATGAAATCAAAAAATGACCACTAGGCTAATCATGAGCCGAATGTACCAAAAGATGAATTAATGGATATGCTTGCATGTGACTTGGCTAGTCTAGAGAGAGAGGCATATGATGGATTGTTTGATAAGTATCCCAAGTTGTTTTCAAATTATTATGCTCAAATGAGGAGAGCAAAGACTGTTGTTCATGAATAAATAAAGCTCAAAGAAGGTGCAAAGCCTGTTTCTCAAAAGCTAAAGAGATTGGGCACCATTCAGTGAAAGGTAATGCAGATGGAAGTGAGGAAGCTTTTTCAAGTTGGTTTTATCTACCTTGTGGATGATGCATAATGGGTTTCTCCTATGGTTATAGTTCCAAAAAAGGGAAATAAATGGAGAATATGTGTGGACTATAGGCCATTGATCGAATGCGGCAAAATAGAGACATCATTATCCACTTTCCTTTCAGGATGAGATTCTGGACATTGTTGTAGGTCATGAATGATATTCGTTATATGATGGGTTTAGTAGGTATTTTCAAATTGGGATTTCATATGAAGATCAAAATAGGACCAGATTTTTTACCCCATGGGGAGTGTTTTGCTTTAGGGTAATGCCCTTTGGTTTAATGAATTCTTATGTTAGCTTCAAAAGTTGGATGGACAAAGTGTTGGGGCCTTACCTTGAAAGCTTTGTAAACGTTTTTATGGATGATTTTTGTATTTATAGTGATAGATAGAATGATTATGTGAAAGATATTGAAATGATATTTAAAAGGATTGATGATGATGGGGATCAACTCAATCCTTTGAAATGTAGGATTGCAAGAGCTAGAGGGATACTTCTTGTCCATGAGGTAAGTGAGAATGGATTAGCTCCAGATCCTGCAAAAGTGGTATGTTTGATTATGATGGAAGTCCTAAAAGTACAAAGGATTTGATAATTTTTGTACAAAAGCTAAGGTACTTGTCAAGGTATTTTTGTATGCTTTCTCGTTATAAAAGACCCTTTTCTTTTGAGTGAGCATGAGCAAACAACTTTTGAGGATGTCAAGGAGAAGCTATCTACACTACATTTGATGATGCCTCCTTGTTGGAATGAAATGTTTTACTTGAGCTTGAGTATGGGTGAGAATTCTATTGGTGCAATATTGATGCAAAAAGAAAAAACAAATCCTATATGAGGCCAGTTTACTACATAAGCAAGGTGAAGAATGATGTACAAAAATATTGGCATGAGATCGAACAATTGATTTGGGCATTCATATATCCAACAAAAAGACTTAAATCTTATCTTATTTGTACGCCTTTTGTGATGTTGATATCATGTAGCTTGTTGCCTCATGCACTAAGGTATCCCGAGGATAGTGCTAAATGGCAAAAGTGGATACTTAGTTTGCAGCAATTTGACATAATCTTTACTACAAGGAGGATAGTGTGAGAGAAAATATGATGGATATGCTCATTTTTAAAGAGATTCGTGCAAAATAATAAGATAAACAAAGATTTCGAAAAGAAGATAGTACCAAGTCGAACTATGCATGCAGAGCTTCAAGATGTAGAGGGCACCTTATACTTTGATGGGGCTTTGAAGTGGAGCATTAATAAGGGAACTATTGGTTAAGTATTTGTGGATAAAGATGTCATTGAGTTTCGGTTTGAAAGCCAAGAAGTGTATGTAAAGAGTAATAATGAGGCTGAATATGCAAGCCTTTGTTTGGGCTTGGAAGAATGTGTCAAAAGGCATGTAAGGAGGCTTTTAATCAACAAAGGTGATGCTATGTTGATTGTACGGCAAGTTCAAAGTATATGGAAGGTCAATCAAGAAGACATGAAGGGCTGGTTTTTCAAAGTGAGGAAGTTGTTAAAGTCTTCTTGTTACTTTCAAATATGGCATGTACCTCAAAATATGAATGTAAGGGCTCATAAGTTGGCAAAATAGGTAGTCACAAAGGATGTGCATGCAATGATAAGTAGAGAGGCAAGGCATCTTTGAAGGGAATCCCTCCATGAGGAAGAGCATGTGTTGAAAATGGGTTTTTCAAGAAAAGGATTGGCTTCTCAACAAAGGCATGCAAGCACACAAAGAGCTATGAGGTATGTCTTGGTTGGAGAGCACATGTATCACAAGGGGACAGATGGTGTTATGAGAAGAGTGCTCTACCATGATGAAATTTTTGATTTCTTAAAATAATTTCATGAGGAAGGATGTGGAGGACATCTTGGAGTGGAAATTATGAGAAGAAAAGTATTGAATGCTCAACTTATGTGGCCAAGTATGAATAGGGATGCAGTGCATTGGTGTAGGAGCTGTCATGAGTGTCAAATGTATCAAAAGAGAAAGTTGATGCCTGATCCTTTGAGACATATTGTAAGATATGGACCATTTGAGAAGTGGGGTGTGGATGTAATTGGTCCTCTTCCAAGCACTAGGAATGGGAATCACTACATACTCAGTGCAATGGACTATATGACAATATGTATAGAAGCAAGGTCTAATAGAGGGGCTACAAGCAAAGATGTATGCAACTTTATCTTTGATTGCATATGCTGTAGATTTGGAGTGACATTGGATCTTGTAAGTGATGAAGGGAAATAGTTTAGACATGATCTCGGTGGAAAAATTGGAGATCAAACATAGGTATGCTACTCTTTATCATCCACAATGCAATGGGTTGGTAGAGGCATTCAATGGAGTTTTGCAAAGTATATTTTTCAAGCTTGTGGAAGAGCATACAAAAGATTGGGATATGTATTTGGAGAGGGAATTGTGGGCATGTAGAGTGACTTAAAAATCAACCACTCCATTTTTTTTGGTTTATGGAGAAGAATGAGTTATGCCTGTTAATGTGATGCTTCCTTCATTGGAGTTCATTGAAGCATAGTTTGGTTGAGGAGGAGCATGTAAAGGAGAGATTGTATCTATGAAAGCCTCTTGTTGGATAGAGAAAGTGCCATTAGTTACTACGAAGAATTGGGAAGAAGAAGGGCTGATGTATACAATGAAAAGGTAAAGGAAAAAAGGGATATGTGAGGGCATGTTTGTTATGCGGTATATTAATGCTTTGAACAATACCTTTCAAACAAAGTTCAAGGAAAAATGGGAAGGCCCTTTTGTGGTGCATCAGGTGTATGATAATGGAATCTATCAACTCAAAAACTTGGATGGAAGGATGCATAAGGCAAGAGTTAATGGGGCCAGCAGGCTCAAGCCTTATGTGACAAGAATCATGTGATGAAGCAAGAAATGCATATGGAACACTTGAAAGCATTCCATGCTTGTTGGGGAGGCAATATGTGATGTATTTTGGAAAAATGGTGCGGGCCACCCCAAAGTACGTGAGAGACAGTTTATGACGCTTTTGGAACACTTACATGTAAATAAATAATGCTCAAGTACAAAGTGTACAAAAGGCGGTGTGCGCCAGTTATCTCTACGCATGGGGGCCAGTTGTTCGGGGTACATAGTTTTGATATATTTGTACATAGAAGTTTCGATACTTCAAAGAGTGAGATGGCACTTTGAAAATATGAGCAAAAGCTGAATTTTTATAAGCTTGGGGTCATGAGTGAGTGGGCGTTTTTAGCTGTGAAGAAGGAAGCGTATGTTGCTATAGCCTGTGGTGAATGGTGGGGGTTTTGTGTAGGTGTGGGTGCTTAGATCTACATATTGACCTCTCTTCATCTTGGTTTGAGCTATGGAAACCATGTTATGTGCAGTTCCTTGTGGTGCAGCTAGTCGAGGGTAGACTATGCACTACAATTCCTTGCTTGTACATATGAAAATGGGCAAGGTTTTCCCCAAGTTTTCCATCACGTTTTTTTTTGAACTTTGTGGGTTTTCAAATTGGGCTTGATTTGGATGGGTTTTAGTCAAACTAGGTGTATATATGGGAGTGTCTATGGAGTCTCTACTAGCACACGGAAGGGTGTTTCAAAAGAAGTGAAGCCCTTGGTTCTATAAGCAAAAGTGCAAAGATTTTCAAGTTTTCTTCTTTAAATTTTTCCTTGGTTTTTTATCCCTTTGCTTCCTTTGATGCATCCAAGTATAGTGGGAGTTGTAGCGGTGTAGAGGGAAGCTAGCCGAGGTTGGGTGTGAGTGAGGCTGTCAAAATTTGTGAGCGAGGATCAACCTGCATTATCTTGAGAGAGCTATTTTGTTCATACTATTTTCTTCATGTTGGTTTGAGGTGTTGTAGAGGCCAGACCCCCAATCTTTTACAACGTGCACACACACACACACACACACACACAATTGTAGTTCCACAAAATGTGGTCATGTGGGAAGGGTGATCCTCTTTGACATCTAAGTTTATTTTTTGAAGAATCATCTTTACTTTTTCCGTTCACTCTCATCTTTACTTTTTCCGTTCACTCACGTGTGCGCATGCACACACACACACAAAAAAAGAAACAAATCTTTCACAACGTGCACGCACGCACACACACACACACATATACACACACACACGCACGCACGCACGCACACACACATAGTTGTAGTTCCACAAAATGTGGTCATGTGGGAAGGGTGATCCTCTTTGACATCTAAGTTTATTTTTTGAAGAATCATCTTTCCTTTTTCCGTTCACTCACGTGTGCGCATGCACACACACACACACAAAATAAAGAAACAGATCTTTTAACGTCCATTAGATGCCCAATTAGTCTAGGACACAAATCAGATATAGATAGATGTCCTCCATCTATCAAGAAAGAAAAAAAGTACTCAGTAACATAATGTGGGAAGGGTGATAAAAGGGCGGTGGTAATGCGTGTACGTGCTAGTATCCACCCAACCGTGCTATCCTATAGCCTCCCCCTAACGTACACACTGTCCGGCCGTGTCGGTGGCCTTGCCCATAGGACCCATGTCCTTACATTACCCCCCTCTTGGAGAATCATTTTTGTCCTCGAAAACGAACGTAGGAAAATGTTTCTTAAGTGCGGAGACATTCTCCCATGTAGAACCTTAAGTGTGGAGACATTCTCCCATGTAGAACCTTCTTCAGGTCCATCTAGCCATTTTACCAACACGTGTCATCTGACATGGTGTCTGGTGCGAAGCTCATGAGAATCCAAAATCTTTCTGGGCTCATGAGGAATGCTTGGCGGTTCGATAAGGTCAACCAGTACACCTATGTCAATGACATCATCATTCTGTCCTAGCTGTTTTCATAAACGGCTAACATGGAAAACATGATGAACATGTGAGTACTCTGGAAGAGCTAACTTATAGGCCACTTGACCTATACATTTGAGAATGGTAAATGGTCCACAATAGTGTGGTGAAAGTTTAGAAACTTTTCCCGTCTTCAGACTTTCTGAATGCTCTGGAACTTTGAGGAAAACCTTGTCTCCTTCTTCGAAAGTAGCAAGACGTCGATGCTCATCTTCATACTTCTTATATCAATCTTGAGCTTGCTTAACATTGTGTTGAGAAACTCGAAGCATGTCAAAATGGTCTTGGAGAAAATCCTTCGCTTGTTGTATCTTCCCCTTAGCCAACCCCACCGTAACGGGTGATTTAGGTTGAAATCCATACAAAAGCATAAATGGACTAAACCCTATAGTCACATGCTTTGAACTATTATAAGCAAATTCCAATATAGGTAAGTAGTCTTCCCAATTGTTTTGCTTCTTGCTAACGTATGCTCGTAGCATATCCTCTAGAACTTGACTAACTATTTCTATTTGACCATCCATTTCTGGATGATCAGTCGTACTTAGATTAAGTTTAGTTTCTAACTTTTGGAACATAGCTCTCCAGAAGTGATTATCGAACTTTAGATCTCTGTCACTAATGATACTAGCTGGAAGACCATAGAGTCTATATATATTCTCTACAAATAGCCATGATAATTCTTGTTTCTTAACCGTAGTCTTAGTGGGAATGAATCGACCCATCTTTGTGAGATGGTCTACAATTACCCAAATGGCATCATGGCCATGATTTGTAGTAGGTAGTCCTACTATATAGAGATACTCTCCCACTTACCTTATGGAATCTCTAAAGGATGTAAAAGGCCACCTATCTTGAGGCGCTCTGCCTTATTAACTTGGCATTGTTGGCAGTTTAGTACATACTCTTGAACATCATGATGTAAGCCCGGCCAATAAAATTTCCGTGGAACTAAGGCATACGTCTTACGGATACCTGGATGACCAGCACTTGGACTATCATGACACTCAAATAAGATTTGGCGCCTAGTGTCTGAGTCCTTTGGCACACATACTCTACCTTTGTGGAGTAAGTAGCCATCATCAATGGAAAAATTCTTCCATCGCTTAAGCTCTTCCTGAGTAGGGATGGAGCTCTGTGTGTTGGAGTTTCTATCTGCGCGTGCAAAGACATGTTGATCTGGATGTTCAGAGACATGTGAGTCTGAGAGATCCCTTTTTAAAACTGCACTCCACACTCTAGCATATGAGTGATCTTGTGCATACTTGCCATGTAATGGCTCCAAAAATCCACTCTTTAGTTCCATGAAAGCAAGTGACTTAATATGAGGCATCCGACTTAGTGCATCCGCTACTACATTATATCGCCCCTTGCGATATCATAGCTTACAATCATAATCTTGAAGGATTTTTTCCCATCTAGCTTTACGGCCCTTCAAGTCTGTTTGAGTAGTAAACCATTTGATACTCTCATGGTCAAAAACTACTTCAAACTCGACACCATATAAATAGTGTTGCTACTTTTGTAAAGCGTGAATTATGGCATAGAGATCTTTCTCATAGACATAATAATTTTGTTGAGCTCTATCTAACTTTTTACTTTCAAAGGCTATACGTATTCCCTCCTGGAGAAGTACCACACCAATGGATTTATTACTAGCATCAGTCTCTACCACAAACGGCTTAAGTGGGTTGACAGTTGCTAGGATAGGAGAAGTGGCCATAGCTACCTTGAGCAGTTCGAAACTGAGTTTTTGGGCTTATTCCCAAGAAAAGGTCTTACCTTTTTCTTTAAGTTGATCCGGAACAGTGATTTTGGCATAGTCATGGATATACTGTCGATAAAATCCAGCCATGCCTAAAAATATTTGAAGCTCCTCAACCGTGTTGGGATGTGGCCATCGAAGAATGGAAGCAACCTTGTTAGTGTCCATCTTGATGCTAGAATAAGAGAGCACAAGATCGAGGTAATGTATCTCTGTTTTAAAGAAATCGCACTTGCTTTCAATCACTAATGGTAAGTGCTCTATGTGTTCATCTTTAGTCTTATTGTAAATGAGAATATCATCAAGGAAAACCACAACAAATTTTCCAAGATAGGGACGTAAGACACTATCCATGAGTGTAATAAATGTAGTTGGAGCATTGGTTAGACCAAAAGGAATAACCAAAAATTCAAAATGCCCGAACCGTGTTCTAAAGGCAGTTTTGGAGATATCTTGTAGTAGGATACGTACCTAGTGGTATCCTGAACGAAGATCTATCTTTGTATAGTATCTTGCCCCATGGAGTTGATCAAATAACTCGTCAACTTGAGGCAAAGGATACTTGTTCTTGATGGTTATCGTATTTAATCCGCGATAATCTACGCACATGCGCATAGTACCATCTTTTCTTTTTACCAATAGAATTGGTGATGCCCAAGGCGAAGTGCTAGGTCTAATGAAACCACGAGCGAGGTAGTCAGCCAATTGACTCTAAACCTCCTTGGCTTCTTTAGCACTCATACGATAAGGTGGTTTACTCATTGGTTTAGTGCATGGCAAGACATCTATGCCATGATGCACATCACGTGTAGGGGGTAAACCCGGTGGTAAATCACTTGAGAACACATCACTATACTCCGTGAGTAAGTGAGTCAGCTTTTGCCGTGCAAAAGGAGAAAGTAAACTAGAGTTATGCTGGGATGGAGAATCTTGTAATTCCTGTAATGTTTGTTTTACAACAGTTGCACATTGCTCTATAAAATAAAAATTGAGAGCACTTTGCTCATTAGATTTGTTAGCACTTTGTTTATTAGTAGAATTCATTGCAGTTTGCATACCATTACTAGAATTCACCGCACTTTTCTCATGAGAATTCACAAGACTTGGAGAGAAGCAGTAACACAAAAAGACTTCATCTATTAAATTTGCTTTCTGCAAAATAGAAAGATCGGCTGTACATAAAAAAGATGCAGATGGTATATTTTTCTCACCAAGAAAAAGCACATGTTTACCATTGGCCATAAAGGATAAGGAGTTGTGTTCATAACTAGTGTGCAATGTGTTTCCTAAACCATGCAACCACTCCCATCCTAAAACTACATCAGCATGGTCCATGTTCATAACTTGGAAGTCAAGGGTCATCGTATGATCTTGAACAATAAGCTCACCCCCTTGAACTACCGTGTCCTATACTTCTTTATCATTCCCAGACATCTACTCCACCACATACTTGTGAGAGCAGGGAGTCTCTGTAAACTTTAATTTATTGACTAGATTATAGTTCAAGAAGTTATGAGTTGCACCATCATCCACTAAAATACGAACACGTTGTCCGTTAATAGTGCCATGCATGCGAATCAAATCATGGGGGCCAAAGGTGGCTGCCACATTGAAGCAGGCACACAACACTTGTGCTTTTATTCCATATGAAGAACCTCTAAAGCACGATATTTAGGAGATGAATCTAATGTGAGGCATTGCACCCTGTGGATGGCCTTTTCTTTGCCTTGCAAAAGAGGACAATCTTTCTTGTTATGTTGGTCCAAAAGACATCTAAAACACAAATTGTGTTTCTTTGTACGATCAAAATCAGCAGTGCTGAGAGACCCACGCGGAGTATCTCGTGATTGCTTAGGCTTCTTAGCCTCTTGTGGGCATGGAGAGGTAGATTGTCTCTTATTCCTCTTGGAACGTGTGGGAGATCTACCTTGCCATTGGCTCTTAGCCACATTTCTCTTAGCAAAAGTATTCTTAGAGTAGGGAACATTTCCTTTCCTCTCTTGGTCATCATCATATCTTTGTGCATGACTAATGGCTTCTTCTAAAGTTTTTGGATGTTGGGTCTTAACATGAAGACGATAGTCTTTGTCAAGACCCCTATTAAAACCCCGTATCTTTTGGAATTCATCTAGACCTTCTAGTTTTAATATGATTTCCCGATACTTTGAAAGGTACTGTGTGAGAGAGAGGCTAGACATGCAGCATGCATCCCATGCTAACCAATGCTTATCTTCTTCATTGGAGTCCAAAAACTCTTTGGAGAAAGAAGCTTGAAACGCAGCCTAAGACGGAGGATTAGCATCTATTGAAAATGTCATCCACCACTTATAGGCCTTGCCTTTAAGAGATAGACGTGTTTCCACAGCCGTCTTTATATCCGGGGTGTGTCTCAATCTATGAATATCACTCCATTTGTGTAACAATGTATTGACTGCATCCTTGTTGCGATCACGCTCTTCCCCGTGAAACTCAGGAATGGTGATATTCTTAAGTAATGCATTTCTACCTTCTGCATCTTCTGCAGGACTTGTCTCTTAGAATCCTTGAGTTATGTGAGCTTGGTTCCCTTGAACCGTGCCACTTGTGGCTCCTTGAGTTGTTTGTGAATTCATAAATTTCACAAGTAACTCTGTAAGATTGGTAACATTTGCATTGAGTGCAGAGAGGTTTCTTTCAAGTATGCTTTGGTGATGTTCCAAAGTCTTGAAAGAAGCCATATCTACAAGCCCATGATCTCCTAGATCATCATCATCATGCATATTAGTGTTAGCAGCACCCGTGGTGCCCTGATTTTGATCTACGTGCTCAAAATCAAACGTGTGTGTAGGTGGGATATCCTCACTGGCCATGGTAAACACACACTAATGCAAAGAGAGAAAAAGAAACGACAACTTGCACCTTGAGAAATTGAAGTGTTTGTGTTTTGTATGCTCCGCGATTTCCGTTGCATGCAAACCTCGTCTTGCAAAAAGTTGAGTGCTTCACTTGTCGTTCCTTGTAAGAACACCTTTGATTCTTCACAAAACCTCGTCGTTTTTGTGAAGGCTTTTCTTCACTTTGAAGCTACCTCCTTGAGGGAAAAAGAATTTTTGGAGAAAAACTTACCTTCCTCCACGAAGTGAAAAGGAAGGGTAAAGCTACTTCCTTGAAGTTTGAAGCTTTCCATTTCTTTTTAGTTTTCCTTTCAACACAAGTAGACTATCTTTCCTTGTTATATAACAAGAGCCAATAGCTTGATGGTAAAGTGTTGGCCTCTTACCCTCATGGGGTGGGTTCAACCCTCCTTCATGCAAGGGTTAAGCTTAACCAACGGCGCCAACGGAAGCCTTCGGAGCCTAGGAGCTGTCGAGTTGCAGCTCAAGTTTTCCTTGGTTGCTCGCTATGGGCGACGTAGATGGGGAGTCCGTGGTTGGCTGTCGTTGTTTGTCCACGTATTGCTTGCACATAAAACTTGTCTCTTTGTTGCTGCACAACGGAGACGTCGTTGTCTACGGAACGTGTGGGAGAAACAGTGCATCGCACACACATGCAAACCGCTTTTAGTCTCCTCCCAAAAATATCTCGGATACCAGTGAAAGGGTGGTGATAATGCGTGTGCTACACTCCACCCAACCGTGCTTTCTTTTAGCCTCCCCCTAACGTACACAATGTTCGGCCATGCCAGTTGCCTTGCCCATAGGACCCATGTCTTTACAAGTGATCCATGGAATAAGAGAGAGATCAGTGCACCAGCAATCAGTGTTTTGTAACATTGAAAGAGATATCTTTAGTATAGTATGATGGCAAAGTGAGTGTTTTGCCACATGTCATGAACTGCAAGTTGAAGTCTAACCTCCAATATAACGGATTGGGCTTGAAAGAGGAGGAAGAGAGACAGAGAGAGAGAGAGAGAGTGCTCTACAAACAGATGCGCAGTGGCCCTTGGCTTTGAGCATAACCTGGAAGGGGTGTGAGGCAGAGCAGGGCCTCCAATTGGTGGGACGGGTGCTGGTTGCTTATGGTCAGAGGAGCACAGGCCGGAGGATCGGCATTGAGTTGGGAGAATCTCTTTAGAGTGCTAGCTGAAGGATACGGGAGTACAAGGTTGGAGGGTGATACAGAGCCGCAACGCCATGAAGACGGCGGGCTGCAGTTGGCATGGTAGTGGTGGCACCATCAGTTTGAGTAGGGGGCTGTGCTATACGCAGTAAAAGGGACCACCAAGGGGCAGAGTAGGAGGAGCTTGACAGGGGGCGACTCCCTTGCATTGGGGGCCGAGTACAGGGCTTGGAGCAGGTGAGAGAAAGGCTGCTTACCTGTGAGGAGGCCGCCATCTGCAGGAGGGTGAGGAAGGCCGAGAGAAGCATGACAAGGAGGAGCCAGCGCTACCCATGATAGCAATAAGGCTGAGGACCGCCAATTGAATCAGGGAGGAGAAACTAGTTGAAGAGGCCACGAGGGGGCTACCAAAGAGGGGCCTCATGCTGCAGTGAAGGAAGCCATGTAGAGAGTTTCCAAGGGCTTGAATATAATTGGAGGAGGGGCACCGACTTGAAGGAGTTCAAGGGGCAGCCATGGTGTAGCGTGGCCAGCAGAAGGGAGTAGAGAGGTGATCAAGGGATTCAAGGTTGAAAAGAAGCAGCCAGGGGTTGGATGCATGAGAAGGGGTGTCCTTAGATAGTCTAAAAGCTCAAGGGAGCATGCCAGGAATGTGAAGGACTGTGGTGAATGTGAGGGATGCAAGAAGCAATGGAAATCCATATAACGGCTACAAGGCAAATGCTTGAATTGTATGTCTTGAAGTAGCTAACGAGGGATTCTTCTCTTGTTTACAGGTGGCCAATAGTCTAGGAAGGGTATCAGTTTTCACCAAGGGCCGCCATGCATCCGTTTGTAGCGCGCGCGCACGCGCACACACACACACACACAGAGATCATATATGCATCTACAATATCAATAGTATATATTTTAAGATCTATGGGTGTTGGATGTCAGGTGTCATGGTTCCACTCCAATGTCAGGTAGCTTCAAATTTTATTTTTGGCATAGAAAAGAAACACACAACATTCCTTTGCTAGCTAATCTAATGTTGGCCAATGGCCTCACATCTCCATCTTCTACTTTGTATTTCCCTATTCTTTTCTCCCTCAACCTCATAGTAGCTAGAGATTGGCAGCCACCTACTTCTGGCCTCCTGTGGCTGACCACCACCACCAACACCTACTTCTCACCCCCTCTCCCTCTACTAATTAAATCATGAATGCAACTAATCATTATTTGCCTTGATTAGAGCCTTACACCTTGCGGGAAGGTGAACATGCACAACCTAGAGAGAGAGAGAGAGAGAGAGAGAGAGAGAGAGAGAGAGAAGGAGAAGAAGAACATACACCATAGACAACTACAACTAATTGGCTCCTTGCTCATGCCCCTTAGACTCTCCAACTTCCACAACTAATGAACCCGCCTCTGCTGCAAAACCGAGTCCCCCAAAACAACCACCACTCCATGCTTGCGATTGTTCAGAGTGACAACGCCCTTCACTACCTAAAGCCTCTACATGTTTCCTATAATGCTTCCTCCTTGAGTCTCCTACATCTTGAGACAAGCGCATTTGGCCATCCATTGGAAACCGCCTCCCCTTCTCCTTTGCTGTTGCTTCCGGCTACTTCGAGTTCAGTGCACTTTTGTGGGACAGGCTAACCCCTACAAAGAGGTCATGGTATTGAAATATATTAATGCCACTATTGTAGTGAGCATTTTTGTAGCCCTTACTCGAACAAAGTGGACATCTATTTTTATGCAGAGTCTCCATCACCTTGGAAAAAAGTCATTACCTTTTTATAGTAAGACCATTGGAGGAAGCTACCATGATGTTGCACGAGGGAATCACACCACCTATACTCTGCCTGAAACACTAGCTAGATCAACATAATGTCAATCAAGGACACAAATGACACAATAGCCTCATGGAGGCAATCTCTTTTGCTAGGCCGAGACCATCCCACAAATACAGCATTCTGGAAGGCCAACTAAACCAAAATCAAGAATCTCACTGCTCTCAACTACTCCACCCAACCCACATACACACAAACAAAAGGAAACTCACCAAATCATACCGAAATCAAACGAGACTTAAGGAACACTATCCCCCCACTGAGATACACCTATCTCAAAGCCTTTACACTCAAATTCTCACTCCAAACCCATCTGTGGAAAATGCGTATGAAGACAAAGAAAAATTTTGGAGGTTCTTGAATCTGAAATCTATAAGTACCTATGCATAGCTTATGTCACCACGATTCTAATGACTACTTGCATGCAAAAAATAGACATCATTTGATACACTTACGACCACAAATATTTCATAGACGCGTCATCACATGTGCTCCATTTCACATTGAATGCTTGGCATTGTTGAGTAGCTCTCTCCTAGCCTATTGAAATGATGTAGATAGATCTCCAATGCGATGAGGGAACAGGGAGTTACATCAGGATGAAGCTTACACTCTCTCATGCACAGTCGACGATAGCTCAAAACTTTGATTATGATAAAGTTCTCCCTTAAATATTTACAATCTGAAAGTGCCATCGCACCCCAGATTCTTCAAAATAGAATAGCTACTCATTAAAAATGATTCTTTTAAACATAATCCGCATCATTTCATCACTCTCAAGAAATAAGACTTTGGTACAAAAATTGAGTTGTGTCGTATTGTTGACCCATGGGTCAACACATGAGGTTGGTGGGACGGGGGGGCATGGTGTTCCTGCTGCTGTGGGGGCACCAACAAAGATGGATGACATGACATGCAAGCATTCATTGGAGTTTCACAAACCACAATACCTTCTTGATCCTACATGGCAATGACTAGGAGAATACACACATGGTACTAGACCAGTTTAGAGAGAAAAACACAAAAATTTCAGACAAGCATGCTCAAGCCAAATAATGAACCTTTCCAAAGATCAATTATGAACCACACAAGTAATTGATTGTTCTCTCGTCTCCTTCTCGATAGCAATGACATGTTTTATATAGTGGATAAGTGCCTATTGGGTGTCCTAAACACTGCTATGGTCCAAACCCTGGACGACTTGTGGTGTGACCTAAAAGCATTACACCAAATAATGTGAGTAGTATTTTGGATTTTTGGGATTGGAAATAGAGAGGAATCCATCTATATCTATCTATCTATATATATTATCTTCAAGGAAAAGGTTGGTGACATGGAGTGGAGGAGAAGAGCACAAAAAGAAGCATTTCACAAGAAAACAGTGATCCTCCTCCTAGAGTCATGTTGACCAGCTAGTGCCCAATACTACCCATGATGTGTGCCCCAAATTTCAATTCAAATTTGTGCCTCATCTTCTTTGTTTTGGATGCTCGCTCCTGAGTCCTTTTGAGCAACTTCTTAATGACCCATTTTTGGGACTCCAAGCTATGCATGGCTAGCTATCTTTGATGTAGCCCATGGTTCTATCAACCGATCCCTGCAAAAACAAGAAGAATTATGGGCCTATTATTGCTCTCTTGGACTTACCACTTGCAGTTGTTCCCCTTCTTGAATTTATACTTGGCATCCTTGTCATTGTGCAGGTTGAGATTTGGTACCTCAGAGCCAACAAGGTTCCAACCATTAAAACCTCTCATGATGGTAGATCAATGCTCATCTATAATACTCTATTATGGAAAAGGGAATTCATACATGCCATGTGGTGGCAACTATAAAAAAGAGGGAGCAAGGTGGTGAACCGACCAGGGTTATGTTTTTACAATCACACGTGCGGGGAGGTGCACATGCAAAACTTAGATTGAGAGAGAGAGAGAGAGAGAGAGAGAGAGAGAGAGAGAGAGAGAGAGAGAGAGAGAGAGAGAGAGAGAGAGAGAGAGAGAGAGAGAGAGAGAGAGAGAGAGAGAGAGAGAGAATATTGTTTGTTGCCGACCACCATCCACTATCTCCGATCTTGTGGCATGCATCAACACTATGAAATAGATCACCACTTGCCAATTGATTGAGCTATGAGATAGGACTGGTGGGGCAGTTGTTGTAGGAGTGTTGTGGCTAGCTGGTGAAACTGAATTAGCAGACCTAGGGAAACACCCCTCAACATCGCTAGATCTTCAAGGTCTTTCAGAAGTACATCGAGCTCTTGGACATATACACCAACTCTCTGCTCTCCATTTGGGAAGTTAACCTCAACTACATCATCTTCGACAATAGTGAAGAGTGTAATGTACCAAATGCATCTCAATCCACTAGGGTCTCAGAGTTCTGAGTACGATGGAAGAAGTCAAGGTGACTTGAGCCGAGAAGTGAAGTGGTGTCCCTACATTACACATAGATGGGAGGCACAGAGGTAGTTTTGAGTGTGTGTGTGTGTGTGTGTGTGTGTGAGAGAGAGAGAGAGAGAGAGAGAGAGAGAGAGAGACGAAGACAACTGATGCCATTGTTGCACAAATATATATATAGAGAGAGAGAGACAGAGAGAAATATTGCTTGAGTCAAAAGCTTGCAGTAGCTACTACGAACCTAAGGCTTAAAAATGCTATATCTTAAGCTTAGGGAATCATGAGGTCAGAACAAAGCGAATAGAGGCCCTTGAGACTTCTCAAGTGCCTCTATTCGCTTGGTTTTGACCTCATGAGGCTCTAGGCTTAATATGCTATATCTAAAGACGTCAAATTTCAGCGTTTTAAGTGCTATGCTAAGGTTTTTGAACGTTTTGAATGCATCTTAAGGCCTCAAAATTCTATATCTTAAGCTTAGGGCCTCATGAGGTCAGAACCAAGAAAATAGAGGTCCTTCAGACCCCTCAAAAGCCTCTATTCGCTTGGTTCTGACCTCATGAGGCTCTAGGATTAATATGCTATATCTTGAGCTAAAGACGCCAGATTTCAACATCTTAAAGTGCTATGCTAAGGTTTTTGGACGTTTTGGATGCATCCTAAGGCTTAAAAATGCTATATCTCAAGCTTAGGTCCTCATGAGGTCAGAACCAAGCGAATAGAGGCCCTTTAGACCCCTCAAGAGCCTCTATTTTCTTGGTTCTAATCTCATGAGGCTCTAGGCTTAATATGCTATATCTTGAGCTAAAGACGTAAGATTTCAACATCTTAAAGTGCTATGCTCAGGTTTTTGGACGTTTTGGATGCATCCTAAGGCTTAAAAATGCTATATCTCAAGCTTAGGTCCTCATGAGGTCAGAACCAAGCGAATAGAGGCCCTTTAGACCCCTCAAGAGCCTCTATTTTCTTGGTTCTGACCTCATGAGGCTCTAGGCTTAATGTGCTATATCTTGAGCTAAAGAAGTAAGATTTCAACGTTTTAAAGTGCTATGCTAAGGTTTTTGGACGTTTCGAATGTATCCTAAGTCCTAAAAATGCTATATCTGAAGGTTAGGGCCTCATGAGGTCATAACCAAGCGAATAGAGGCCCTTAAGATCCATGAAGAGCCTCTATTCGCTTGGTTCTAACCTCATCTGAGGCTCTAGGCTTAATATGCTATATCTTGAGCTAAAGAGGTCAAATTTCAGCATTTTAAAGTGCTATCCTAGGGTTTTTGGATGTTTCTGATGCATCCAAAAGGCTTAAAAATTCTATATCTTAAGCTTAGGGCTGCATGAGGTCGGAACCTAACCTCATGAGGCTCTAGGCTTAATATGTTATATCTTGAGCTAGAGACATCAGATTTCAGCATTTTAAAGTGCTATGCTAAGGTTTTTGGACGTTTCGGATGCATCCTAAGGCTTAAAAATGCTATATCTTAAGCTTAGGGTCTCATGAGGTTATAACCAAGTGAATAGAGGCGCTTGAGACCCCTCAAGAGCCTCTATTCGCTTGCTTCTGACCTCATGAGGCTCTTGGCTTAATATGCTATATCTTGAGCTAGAGACATCAAATTTAAGCATTTTAAAGTGCTATATATGCTAAGGTTTTTGGACGTTTTGGATGCATCCTAAGTCTTAAAAATTCTATATCTTAAGCTTAGGGCCTTACGAGGTCGGAACCAATCATATAGAGGCCCTTCAGACTCCTCATGAGGCTCTAGGTTTAATATGCTATGTATCTTGAGCTAGAGACATATCCAGAATGTCCAAAAACCTTAGGACAACACTTTAAAACACTGAAATCTAACATCTCTAGCTCAAGATATAGTATTTTTAAGCCTAGGGCCTCATAAGGTCAGAAGCAAGCGAATAGAGTCTCTTGAGGGGTCTCATGGGCCTCTATTTGCTTGGTTCTGACCTCATGATGCTCTAAGCTTAATATGCTATATCTAGAGCTAGAGACGTCAGATTTCAACGTTTTAAAGTGCTATGCTAAGGTTTTTAGACATTTCGGATACATCCTAAGGCTTAAAAATGCTATATCTTAAGCTTAGGGCCTCATAAGACTGATGAGGTCGGAACCAAGCAAATAGAGACCCAAGAGAACCCTCAAGGCCCTCTATTCGCTTGGTTCTGACCTAACAATTGTTAATTTTGTATTTTTAAGTTTCAACTTTTATGTTTAATTTTTAACTACATATAATATTTATTAAAACTTTAATTGTTTTATTTTTTTCTTTAATGTTTTTCTAGTATTTATATTTTCGTACTCAACTCTTGTTTACTTGAGAGATGTTGTGTGATCACACAACATTGGTCTTATATAAAGGGTTTTTAGATTGTTAAGCCTAGGAATTTTGGGATGTTTCACCTTAGTGGAAGTTGGAATGTTAAATTTTATACTTTTGGGATTCTAAGGAGTGTTCTTGGGAAAGGGCGTTGCCCATTAGTCTTATCGAAGTATGTAACTGTCAATCAGTATATTCTTGGGAATGTAAAAGCGGAAGTTATGGCGGATTTAGTCTGTTGTCAGTTTATGTGTTCAGTTCCAGTTCCAGTTCCATTTTGATTTCTATGTTTTGTCTATTCTGAATGTCTGTGCCTTAAACACTTGGCGATCACGCTGTCTGTGTGATGTAGCATGGACGGATTCAAGTTTCTCTCGTAGGAGCGAATGTTGTGGTAGTGTAAGGTTTAGTTGAATGGGGGGAGGATGTTTAGAATAGTGTGAGTTGGTATAGGTGGTTGGATGCACTCTGTAGGAAGCGGAAGAGGATACATTCTCGTATTGGACAAGGTTAGTTGCTAGGCGGTTTTGGCAGTTTTATGGGCGAGATGGTCAGCATTCGGAACTGCAGGGAATTTTGGTTTATACTCGGATGCACCGAGTTTCTATAGGGGAAGATTCAGATGATACTGTGGAGGATTTGGATGGCGCAGATGATTATCTAAGTGATAGATGGAAAGAAGTAGCGAATGAAGAACATGATATATTTCTGTGGGCTGTTTGTGATTGTAGTTGTTTAGCATGCATTAGTGGCGAGAAGGAGATTGATTTTTGATCCGTTGGGAAGTACCAGTGCAGGAAATCTTTTACAACCAGGTGGACCTACAAATATGGCGGCGGCTAGGCAGGATATGGGCATCAAATTCTGGACCTTTTCGGGAAAGTCGAAAGAAGACCCCGATTGCCACATATCTTAATACGAGACAAGATGGAAGGCCAAAGGATTTGCCGGAGTGTACAATGCCTAGGCTAAGATGCACTAGTTTGAGGGTACATTGGATGGGAAGGCTATGCAGTGGTTCAGTAATTCTCCAGTAGGTCATTTTGTTGATTATGATGATTTGAAAGCAGCATTTTTGAATAGGTTCAGAAAGAAAAATACTCCACATGATGTGTTGACCAAGCTTAGGGAAGTGAAACAAAGGAAAATGTTTATTGAGGATTATGCACAAAAGTTTAACCAATATGTGAGAAGGTTGGCTGCTCAAGAAAGGCCAACTGATGAAATGCTTGCTGGATATTGTTTGAATATTATAAGGAAGGAATTGAAGAATGTTGTTGCTGGAGTTGATGTTGCAGGTGGATTACAAGCATTAGTGGAAATAGCTCAAAGAGTAGAGAAAAGGTTTGGGGTCTCTCATGGGAAAGCAGCCAAGAGGTCATCTAAAGAAAAGTAGGTCGAAGAAAAAGAAAAGGTCAGATAATTCGGATTCAGACAGCGACTCGGATTTGGAAACTGATACTGATTCAGATACGGAAACGGATTCTGATAGTGAAGAGGATTCCAATGAGGATTCGGATTCACAAGTAGATGAGGATAAGAAGAAGAAAATTGAGAAGAGATCGAAGAAAAAGTCTAAAGAGAAAGAGGATAGAGTGGAAAAATTGGTAGCAAAGAAATTGAAGAAGTTGGGAGTGCAGAAAGTTGTGAAATCAAAAACCCCTCATTGTGAAATTTGTGTTAAGGATGAGCATTGGACAAAGGAATGTTTGTCTTATCTGAATTTCAAGGGTGTTGCAACAAAAAGGATTCAGCAGAAGATACAACAACAAGGACCTCAAAATCATGGGGTGTTTCCAAAGACAGGGGGAAGGCAGAGGATGTTCAATAATCAAGGGTGGCAAAGGCAACAACCGTATTCAAGGTAGAGACCAAAATTTAATCAAGGGGGACCACCATTTAGAGGAAATTTCAATTCGCGAGGAGGATCGAGATTTGGAGGATGGCAGAATTCAAGACCCCCGTGGGGGGGAAATTGGGATCAGCAGTAGCGGTGGCAGAATTGGTAGCCACAACCACAAGGATGGAATTAGCCGGTTTGGAATTATCAAGGGGGGAATAAGCAACAACAGCCAAGAGGGCAAGTGTCACAGTTGCCAGCACAAACAGCTGAAGCAAACAAAGAGCCTGGAAGCAATTTGATAGTAGTAGAATCGTTTCAGGATTAAGGGGTGAATGAAGCCGCTATGGATTGTTAGCCGGAATGTGATTGTTCTAAATGTTTGCAAGAGGAAGTAGATGTATTAGTGACAACAAGGTCCAAAGCAAGGTTGAAACCTCCACTGGCCTGGGAGGAGCAGAATGGGATTCGGAATGAAGTAGCTGAAGATTTGATGGAAAAGGATCAACAGTAGAGAAAGCTTAAATCGAAGGAGAAAGGAGTAAAAAAGGGGGAGAAGGAAAGAGAAAAGAGGGATTCTTTGTTTGAAGAGTTAACTAATTCCTCTATACATTTTACCTTGGATCAATTGTTGTCATTAGTTTCAATTTTTAGAGATAGACTATATGTAGTGATGCGAAGGTCAAAGACCATTCCGAGTATAAAAGAGGTGCAGCAGACAGTTCAGAGTTGCCAGATTAGCCCGGAGGATGTGGATTTTTCAGTACCAACACTGTCGTTGGAATTTAATAACCACAAATTTTCCGATTGTCTATTGGATGGTGGATCAGAGGTCAACATACTTCCGGAATCGGAATTTCTAAGGATGCAAGATGTCAGGTTGGAACGAGCTCCATTTCAAGTGCGTATGGCTGATTAGAGAAAATTTCAACCAGCGGGGATGTTAAGGAGGCAAGGAATTATCATTCATGGATTGCAGTTTATGGTAAACTTTGTAGTCATCAGGATAAAGGATTCAAAAAATACATATTCTATGTTGTTGGGGAGGCCATGGTTTTGCACGGCTAAGCTTAACAGGATTGGGAAAGAATGAAGTGACGGTTAAGAAAGGAAGGAGAGAAGTTACATTACCAATGGGGCCAAAGAAGGAATTGTCAGAAGAGACGAAGCCAATGTTGGCACAAGCAATTAACATGTCTGAAGGATTGGAGGATGATGAAGAAGCATATTTCCTAGTAGCAAATCCAACAATTGTTCCGGTATTTGAGGTAGATGTGGTGTGGATCATTGATAAATATGCAGAAAAAGAGAACAGTTTGGGAATTGATCAGGTGTAGGGGAATACAGATGGGGTGGAACAAGAAAATCTAGAAGAGAAGAAAATCCATGAGAAAACTGTGATTGAGGATTTAGAATTGGAGCCAAAGGAGGCAATTCAAAGAGTGGAAGCTCTGTATGATAAGATGATAAATAAATTTTCTCGAGTTAAGGAGGATGATTTATAGGATCTAAATTTGGGGACGGAGGATCATCCAAAGATGGTAAGAGTTAGTGTTCATTTGGAAGAAGGATTTAAGAAAGACTTGAAGGAATTACTGTTGGAGTATATTGATGTCTTTGCATGGGATTATTCTGATTTGAAAGGCATGGATCCTCAAGTGTATAAGTATCATATAAATTTGAAAATGGATATTGTTCCAGTGATTCAGCAAAGATACAAGATGAATCCAAATTATGCCAAGCTGATGAAAGAGGTATTGGACAAATTACTGAATGCAAGATTCATAGTGCGAGTGGATCAAACAGAATGGTTGTCACCAATTGTAGTGGTACCCAAGAAGTCGGGGAAGTTAAGGGTTTGTGTGGATTACAGAAAATTGAATGCAGCAATAGTTGCAGATCCATTTCCATTGCTTTTTATTGATTTAGTTCTGGATGATGTAGCGGGACATGAGATGCACACTTTTCTTGACGGATTTTTAGGGTACAATCAAATACGAATGCTGAGGAGGATATTGAAAAAACTGCTTTTATCATAGAATGGGGAGCTTTTGCATATACAATGATGAGCTTTGGATTGAAGAATGGACCACCATCGTTTTCGAAGGCAGCTTTTAAAACCTTTGAGCCACATTTGATAAATTTTATGAGGTTTTTTATGGATGACTTTTCAGTTTTTGGGGAAAAAGTCAGGCATCTGGAATATTTGAGGAAGTGTTTTGAAAGATGTAGGATATTTAGGAAGTCACTTAATCCCCAGAAGTGTGCAATAGCAGTACAGAAGGGAAAATTGCTGGGACATATCATCTCTCAAGAAGGAATGTCGATTGATGGGGACAAAATTAGTGCAATTTAGAAAGCTGTAGCTCCAGAAAATTTGAAGGCAGTGATGCGACTTGTTGGACATAACAAATGGCATGGTAGGTATTTACGGTATTTGGCAGATGTGAGCGCACCACTTAGTCATTTGACTAAGAAGGAAGTGCAATTTGTTTGGAGAGAAGCTCAAGAGAAGGCTTTTCATATTATCAAAAAGATGTTGGTAGTTTCACCTATACTTCAACCACCAAATTGGGAATTGCCATTTCATGTGTATGTTGATGCTTCAGACATGGCAGTAGGAGCTGTTTTAATGCAAGAGAAGATTAAGGGATGGTTCAAACCGGTTTATTATTCTAGTAGAATTTTGAGAGCACCGGAGAAGAATTACACAGTTACGAAAAGGGAAGCTTTGGAATGATTTTTTCTTTGGAAAATTTCAGATATTATCTGTTAGGGAACAAAGTGGTTTTTCATGTGGATCATCAGGCTTTATTGTTTCTAGTAAAGAAGCCAAAACTGGAAGGCAGATTGGCAAGGTGGATGCTCATGTTGCAAGAATTTGATTGCATAGTTGTTCATACTCCCGGAACTCAGCATGCAGTGGCGGATTACCTTAGCAGATTAGAACATAAGGAGGAATTACCAGGAGTATCGGATAAATTGCCTGATGCGGATTTGTTCCGAGTGGGAGGATAATTTTTTGACAATTGGTATAATCAGATGGTTCAGTTTCTGATAGATGGAGTTTTATCTTCGACAATGTCTCCAGATCAAAGGAAGAAGTTTGCATTGAGGAGCATACCATTTCTAATTATAGTTGGAGCATTAATAGAAGAGGAGCAGATCAGATTATACGACGATGTGTTTTGGATGAAGAGCAGAAAGAAGTGTTGTAGGAGGCACATTGGGGATCAGCTGGAGGACATTTTTCAGGGGGAATTACAGGTCGGAAAATTTTACAAGCTGGACTTTGGTGGCCTTTGTTATTGAAGGATGCACATAGTTTTGCCAAGGAATGTGTTCAATGTCAGAAGATGGGGCAGCCTACACAAGAGGATACGATGCAGGATCATCCATTCTTACCATTAGAACCATTTTAGAAGTGGGGAATGGATTTTGTAGGCCCAATAAAACCACGAGCAAAGAGGACTAGTTCCAGATATATTCTTGTTGCAATAGATTATGCTACCAAATGGGTGGAAGCAGTGGCTTTCAGAGATAATAAAGCAGCAAGTGTGGCAAGGTTTCTATATAAAAACATTATGACAAGATTTGGATGTCCTATTGAGTTGGTGTCGGATCAGGGAACACATTTTTTGAATTTTGTGATTCAGGAGTTGACATCCAGACATATGATTTTTCATAAGAAATCTACTCCATATCATCCACAAGCAAATGGGTAGGCAGAAAGCTCTAATAAAGTGTTGGTGAGAATTTTGAAGAAGATTGTCTCGGAAAACAAATCGGATTGGGATGACAAGTTGGATTCAGCACCATGGGCTTTTCGGACAGCTTTTAAGGTGGCGACTGGAATGAAACCTTTCAAATTGGTATTTGGGATTGAAGTTGTGGTGCCAATGGAATATGTAATTCCAAGCTTGAGGTTGCCCTTTCAGCATAAGTTAAGTCCGGAGGAATCAATTTGTTATAGAAAGAAGGAACTGCTTAAGTTGGAAGAGGATAGAATTTAGAGTGCCTATTTTGTGGAAATTGGGTAGAAAAGGAGACAAGCATGGATGTCTAGGCAGGTGAAATTTAAAAATTTTCAGAAAGGGGATTGGATGATGTTATATAATTCTAAATTGGGACCACATCCGGGTAAGTTTAAGCTGAGATATTTGGGACCTTATCAGATTGAATCAGAACAGGGTCAAGGAACATTTTGTTGAAAGATGTTTTTGGAACAAAGATTGTGAAACCAGTGAATGGATTGAGATTGAAGAAATTTTATGGAAAGGTGCCTGAGGTTCCCAAGTGGATGGTCAATAATGCTGAGGATATTGGCAGTAAATTATTAACAGTTGGTGTTCTGGGAGTTGCAGTGGAATTTTAGAGGCAGAATTGTCAATTTGTTCTAGCAATTCAAAACTTGTAAAGGGATCTGGGATTTGGAATTTGGATTACGGATTGGAAGTTGAAAATCGGACTATTGGATTTGAAGTCTCGAAAGTGGAAAGTTGCAAGAATGGAATTAGGCAAAAGGGTACAGAGGTACTAATAAGTGGGGGTACTCATTTTAAGGCAAAAAATTTGCTTAGTGCTGATGTGACTCACTTAAGGAAGAATATTTTCTGGGCGAATCCTGCATGGCATGCTCGAATCGAGGAGAAAATTCATCATCATAAGAGTAAGGTGGTGAGAGGAGTTGAGGATCACATCCAAGTGTGTGAATGTCACAGTTTAGTGAGTGTTAAGTCAGGGAAGAAGGGCAAAATGTTTTTTGAGAATATTAAGGGCAAGCTGATGGCGGGTATGCAAGATGATGCGTCAAAAGTGATGCCGAATACTAGATTGATGAGGATGGCGATGGAGGAGCCATTCAAAGCGCGGCAACAGGAGGAGCCAATCGAGGTGGAAAGCAATGAGGTTGAATCTCTGAGTGATCAGGGCAGTGTGGAGATGGCGGTGGTAGCGTTTGACCCTAATGAGGCGAAAACCCGGTAATGGCTCAAGCGTATAGGTCTTTATGAATTTGCATGTCTACCTTGGGATACATGGGTAGAGAATGAATTTGTTGAGTAGTAGTGGAATATGATAAAGGAAAGTGATGGAATGATTACAATGGATGTGCGCTTGACACCAAAGTTGGTGTCCAAAGTCTTCAAGGTTCCCTGTCTAACTATGCCGGGTAAGACGAGGAAGCTGACCGATTCCCAGATGAAAGGGGAATTTGGAAATCCGGTAGGAACGAAGGCATACTACATGGTGAAGAATGTGGGTGGAAACAGAGCTTCAAATTTGTTTTGGTATTTGGAAAAAGTGTGTATCCTCCAGAAGACTGCCTACATGTCCAAGGAAGCTTTTGCACCTTTGTTTCAGGCAGAGAGAGGCATTAAGGTTGATTGGGCATCACTTCTGTATGATCAGATGCAATTAACTGGAAAAAGAGACCGACGTCGGACACCAGCAATGGGCAGAGTAGCACCTTATTTGGTTGCAATTTTTGATATGTTCTGAAGGTTCTGACAGTAGCAACAGGTTTGAAGACACCAGTGGTAGATGTGGCAAAAGAAGAGGGAATAGCATATGGAAGTAAGAGAAGGAAATTGTTGTTGGGCTCTCCAATAGTTGAAAAAGGTAAATCACCTTTCAAAGTCTCTTGGAAGGGTTTGGAAGAGTCAGGATCAAAGCCGAACAGTTTCACAATGGAATCAGAATCAAAGAAATCGGATTCCAAAGGCAAAAAGGTAACGTTGTTTATGAAAGGAATGGGTGGAGCTGTGGAGAAGACTTCTCTGGAAAGTGTGAAAGTTAAAGCAGGGACCAGTGACAGTTATGAGAATAAGAGGGATTTTTATGTGGAAGAGGAAGCTAATAGTTTGACTCAACTGAATGAGTTTATGTAGAATCAAGATGCAACTCTTAGGGTGATGGAAGCTGAAAAGATGGAGCATAAATGCAGTGCTATCCCGGAATGGGAAATGGAGAAAGTTTGGATGTAGTTGTTTCAAGAGAGGTCAGATAAAGAAAGACTGCAGGAGGAAGTTAAATGGATTACAACAGAGGCTATGGCGAGAAATGCTGAAGTTTTGAGTGTAGCTGAGGATTTTACTAGGTGGACAGACGGACCAAAAGCTGCTGTGGATGAACAATTCAAAGAACTGGGAGACAAAGTGGCTTAGTTGACCATTGAGAATATTTTCCTAATCAATAGACTGACTCCGTTGATGGATATGGACAAGGCCGTATTGCAGAACCAGGGAATGACAGGTATTTTGGTTGCAGATTCGGATGCGGATGTTCTGAAGCAGGAAGTGCTGGAGTATACACAAGAGATGTGGAATAAAGCTATTAGGCTTTGGAGGGAACACATGGAGGTATTGACGTACAAATTCAAAAATTGGTTTCAGCTACCTGGAAAAGAGAGCGTTAGGAGGGAGAATGAGGAATTGAAGGTGAAAAATGAGAAATTAGTGGCAGAGATGCAGGAGTTGAAGGAAAAAAGTAAGGAGATTGAAGTGAATGCAGGGGGACTAAGTAGTGGCAGAAATTAGTGGCAGAGATGCAGGAGTTGAAGGAAAAAAGTAAGGAGATTGAAGTGAATGCAGGGGGACTAAGTAAGTGGACGGTGGAGCTGAGCAGTGATGTTTTGGGACCAGATCGGATTGTAGCAGGAGGAGTGGAATCGGAAGTGGAAAAGTAGGTGGATTCGGATGTTGCAGTAGAAAAGACAGATGCAGAAGGGGATGTTGGGGAGCAGGTTGTTTGATCAAGGGATTGTGGGTCCAGGTCAGCCTATGGATCTAGCCACCGGGTTGTGCCAGGTGTTAAGCCTAGGAATTTTGGGATGTTTTACCTTAGTGGAAGTTGGAATGTTAACTTTTGTACTTTTGGGATTCTAAGGGGTGTTCTTGGGAAAGGGCATTGCCCATTAGTCTTATCGAAGTATGTAACTGTCCGATCAGTATATTCTTGGAAATGTAAAAGCGAAAGTTATGGCGGATTTAGTCTATTGTCAGTTTCTGTGTTCTGTTCTAGTTCCAGTTGCATTCTGATATCTATGTTTTGTCTATTCTGAATGTTTGTGCCTTAAACATAGATCTAAAGATCTTTAGATCGAAAGATCTTTCGATCAAAAGCTTTTTTGATCCAAAACTTAACAAAGAAATAATACGGTTGTCCGTTTTTGCACATTATTAAAACATTACAAAGAGAGAGGAAGAGTTTCAATCACCGACATTCTGACAAGAAAGAGATGCCAACTAATGTACACAAAACTTTGCTATGACGAGATTAAAATGTGCTCAACCCGCTCGCTAAATTTGAAGCAAAGGAAATCCTTATGTGTAAACTCAACAAACATCCCACTTTGACTACAGTAAACGTTATGACAATGTCACGCTCTCACCACTCATGGAGCTTCTCAACACCCACAACGCATTCTAAGCCAACAACCAACCTTAAAGAGATTAAATATATATATATATATATGCATGCTCCAAACACCTTAGCAATACTAATAGCCACAGTAACATCTCACCACAACAACATCTAAACAGGGTCATTACATTCATAAATGGTACTAACGCATACCACAACCCATAATGAGCTGTTGTAAATTGAAAAAATAATAGCACCTTGACCGATCAATTGACAATGAGATTGAAATGTCAGATTGACCATTACATAGACCCAAAACATCCAAAGGGTGTGCTACATTGTGCATAAATGAGTAGCTAGGCAAGCCATCCACCAGAAAACATTCACTTAGATCCACTCAAAATGTTAGGGGGTTCAAAATCCAAAAGTATAGTGTCAACGAGTCCATATTTTGGATATGCTCCCAAAACACCAGCCCCCAAGCGTGCTATTGCTTGTGCGTCTCTAGACCTCCGCCAAATAATGTAAGCACCAATCATGCAGTTTCTATTGAGATATAGAGAGAAAGAGAGAGACGAGACAAGAGACACACCATATACACTCCCAAAGACTGATTCATATTGAGGACAAGATACAAATGTAGAGAGAAAGAGAGAGAGACGAGACAAGAGACACACCATATACACTCCCAAAGACTGATTCATATTGAGGACAAAATACAAATATATAGGTGAGACCAAGTTTAGGAGAGTGAGCCATATATAGCTCCAACACCCCCACTCAAACAAAGGTATCTAGCTTTGGATGAAAAAACCCTTGGGGAGTTCAAGGGAAAAACCCAAGCCCCTATACAATGTGAAAATATGAACCAGCGGTGATGATGTGAAAGTGAATTGTGCATCTATGTACAAATATTCAAGTGAATTAGATATCACAATGTGCAAATGTGGAGTGTGCATAGTGCATGGTACCTAAAAGATTACAATGTCATATGTACAAAGCTATTACAATAGAAAAGAAGCTAATCTAGAAAGAGTGAGGCCTTGCAACTCCAAGCTCCGAGCGTAAGAGGATGAAACGTGACTCATTGAGGCCTTTGGTCAAAATGTCTGCAATCATCTGGTCACTTGGACAGTGTTCAACCATAATGGTTCCTTTGCGTACTTCATACCTGCATAATGATAATGGACAGCAATGTGCTTTGACTTATTATGTTGAACATAGTCAAGACTAATAGCACTTTGGCTGTCACAGCGCAAGGGTGTGCTAGAAAGAGGAGAGTGACCAATATCAACCAGCATTTGTCGAATCCAAATCAAGTCACGAGCTGCAAGTGATGCCGCAATATATTCTAACTCAGTTGTAGAAATTGCAACACAACGTTGTTTCTTGCTGGTCCAAGAAACAAGACAACCATTTATAAAGAAGCAATTTCCACTAGTAGATCGCATAGATAAATGTGAGCTTGCCCAGTCTGTATCTGTGCAACCCAAAAGAGAAAGAGATTGCATAGAATCCGATGTGAGTTGTCGTCGATAGACTAAACCAAAATTTGTAGTGCCTTTCAAGTATTTCAATACACGCTTTGCAGCAGACCAAGGCTTAAGAGAAGGACATGCAAGATGTTTTCCAAGATAATTGGCAGCAAACAGAATATCAGGACGAGTGTTCATGCCAACAAACTGAAGACATCCAATCAAGTTAGCATAAGGTTGATTTGTGACAAGTTGACCGCCATTGTCAGAAGTGTTCTTCGTAGAGCTCGCAAGACAAGGTGTGTTGGATGAATGTGCAGATTCCATACCAAATTTTTGAATAGTATCTGCAATAAACTTTGATTGTCAAAGGAATAAAATACCTTTTGTACGGTTCCGTTGGATTTGAATTCCAAGACAAGAGTGAATCTCTCCAAGATCCACCATATCAAATGAAGAAGACAATAACTTTTTCACTTGCTAAAGAAATCCCAAATCATTGGAAACAAGGATGGTATCATCCACATAAAGAGCAAGAATCACAAAACTGCTACCTTGGCGTTTTATGTATAAGTTGGGGTCTGACGAGCAAGAGATGAATCCTTTAGAGGTGAGAAAAAGATCAAATTTTGTATACCAGGCTCGCGAAGCTTGTTTGAGACCATATAGTGCCTTATGGAGTTGAGCAACAAGGTCTTCTTTACCTGGAATAACAAATTAACCCTTCTGGTTGTTCCATATAAATTTCCTCTTCCAAGTCACCATTAAGAAAAGCAGTTCGCACATCCATTTGATGAGCTTCTAAATCAAATTGAATAGCAAATGCCAATAAAACTCGAACACTTGTAATGCGAACAACTGGTGAAAAAGTCTCTTGATAATCAACACCAGCTACTTGGGAGTAACCTTTTGCAACTAAACGTGCCTTGAACTTGTCAAAAGATCCATCTGATTTTACTTTTGTCTTATACACCCACTTACATTTAATAGTTGTACGACCAGGAGGTAATTCAGTTAGTATCCATGTACCTTTAGAGATAAGAGAATCGTACTTTGCTTCCATAGCCTCTTGCCATTGATCCTTTTGTGGTGAAGAGATAGCTTCATCATAAGTAACGGGATCTTCAGAAGTAGAAAAAGCATTATCAGCAATATCGTCATCATAAACATGACATGAGCCATGTTCAAAATCAATAGGCAGATCAACAAAAATATCAATATCATCATTGGCAACATTTGGAATGGATGGTTGTGAAGAGGAAAGTTGCTCTATAGGAAGAGTTTCATCTTTTGAAAGAAATGGAAAATCCTGAAGCAATGATTTAGTATCATCAGAATCATCCATGGACCATGAGCCTCCCATAAGCTGTTCGTTAAAAGTAGCATCACGATTCACAATTACTTTCTTGAAGAAAGGGTCATAGAATTTGTAGCCTTTGGAAGTGTCAGAATATCCAATAAAAATAACTTTAAGACCAGGAGCATCAAGCTTTGTTCGTGTTTCTTTGGGAGCATGAATATAAGCAATACACCCAAAGGTTCGAAAATGAGATACAAAAGGAATGTCATCTGCCCATGCTGTGATGGGTATCTTACCAGAGAGTGCAGTAGTAGGAAGATGATTCTGAATAAATGCTGCTGTCAAAGTAGCTTCAGCCCAGAAAACACGAGATAAGCCAGAATGAATCAGCATACATCTTACAGCATTGAGAATAGTGCGATTCTTTCGTTCAGCAACACCGTTCTTTTGAGGCAAATATGGAATAGTGTGTTCATGATGAATTCCACTGTCAGCACAGTAACTCACAAACTCTCGAGAAACATATTCGCCTCCATTGTCACTACGAAGATTCTTAAGGCGACGACCAATTTGAACTTCTGCAGCCTTGTGGAATTGTTTGAAAACAGATAAGGCTTCAGATTTTTTTCTAAGTAGAAATACAGTTGTATACCTTAGAAATCATCAATCAAAGTAATGAAGTAGCGATATTGTGATCTTGAAGAAGGTAGAGGTCCACATATATCAGTATGAACAAGATCCAATATGTCATGAGAATGAGTTGTATTTGAAAGAGGAAAGGGTTTATGATTGTGTTTCCCAAGAGCACAAAATTCACAAATTCCCATATGGGGATGGGATTTAAGATCCATGCCATGAACAAGATCACGACGTTGAAGATCAAGGAGTTTTGAGAAATCAGCATGAACAAAATGGTGATGCCATACTTTGGAATCATGATCACCTGGAGTAGTGACAATATTTGCTACAGCATCGTTGAGAGAGAGTTCAAACAAATTACCATTTTGAGGAGCAGTGGCTATAGTCTGTCCATCTTTCTCAATTCGGCATTTGGTATGATCAAATCCAACAAACAGACCAAGATCAACAAGTCTAGCAACTGAAAGAAGATTACGTTGAAGATCTGGTACATGTAATACTCCTGGTAAAATTCAAGTGGAAGAAGATAAGGTACCAAGATATAAGTCTCCAATACCCTTTACTTGACAAGTAGTATCATCAGCAAGATAAACAACACGTTGAACTGATAGTGGATGATAGTTATGGAGCCACTTAGACTGATATGTCATATTTCCTGTAGCACCAGAATCAACAATAAAAAGTGATCCATCACGTACATGAAGTATTCTGTCTGGAGCAACTGAACATAGGACGCAGCTTGTTTCTGGTACAATGTTGTTTCGATGTTCAGTAGCATATGCTCTATTTCGATCTGTGTCGAATCGACGCTTATAGCACATATGAGTGGGATGATCAGATCGTCAACAATATTCACAAGAAGAAGAAGAAGAAGAGTCTCTAGATAAACGTGGTTGTTTTGTGGTAATATTGTGTTCTTCATCATATTGATGTGCCCAACAATCATCTTCAGTATGGCCATTTCTGTTGCAGTAAGAACATTGCTTATTCGGAAATTTGAGAAGAGAGAAAATATTACCACGACGGCCACCTCTGCGGTTTCCTCGTTGAAATGGACGCCTTCGAGCATAAAAAGCACGTTCCATCTGTTGTGACTCAGTCTCCTCTTGTGAAATCATAGCTGTATCGTGACTAGCATTCCGACGTTCTTGACGTTGAGAGTATTCAATTAAATACATGCAAGCTTGATCGAAATCAAGACCATCTTTATTAGAGAGAATAGTAACAATGTTATCATAAGAAGAGTCCTTCACCGTATCAAGGAGAAGTGTAATCAGTTGCTTTTGTGGAACAGGATCACCGGAAACAGCAAGTTGATTAATAATAGATTTGAAAGATTCAATATGTCCCGTCATGGCAGTACCAAGTTCATATTGTAACTTGTTAAGCAACCCTCTCAAATAAAGTATTTCTGTAAGAGATTTCTTCTGAAAGTTTGCAATAAGGTACTTCCATACGTCATGGGAAGTAGGCAGTTCATACATATCAAGCAAAAGCGAATCAGTAAGAGCAGAAAGAATATACCGACGAGCTCCTTTATCACTTCGTTGCCAATCCGTATAGGCAACATTCCAATCTTCAAATATAGGTCCTTCAGTTATAAGCACGTTATCATTATCCGTATCAACAGGCTGAGGCGGACAAACACAATTTCCAAGAACAACATCGGAGAGTTCATCGCCTTCAAGAATTAACAACATCTTTTCTTTCCAGCCTGGAAATCCTTGACCTTGGAAAGGAGGAACAGAACGCTGGTTAGAAGGAAAGCCGTTGACGAGAATATTCATAGCCATATCTTGTTGCGAGAATACGTATAAGATAAGATCGCAGAATCTGCACACCATATATGGTGAAGGCCGCAATTGAGGATGAGAGAGATATGAGTACTGCGTTCTATCAACGATGAACGTAAGAAGGATGCTCAAGGAACGTCCAAAGATGTGAGAGACGTCACCCAAAAAAGGCAGGGTAAAGGAGACGTTAATAATAAACGAGTCCTCAAAATAGAGTGGCGTGAGACGCAAGATTGACGGCCACAATACGAATAGAAAAAAGCTAAATCTTCTCGAAAAAGTTGACGCCAAAATAAGAAAAACGATCGCGGACGCTTCACGAAGAAGTAGGACGAAGAAAGCTGCGTCAAGCTCAATTGCAGTAAAAACAGCATAACTTTCAGTTGTGAACTCCGATTGAAGCAAACCTAGAACTCAAATCGAAGAGCTCGAGGAGACAAACAAGTTTGGGATGAAAACTGCCGTTGCGCTTTTCCCGTTTCTCCAAATTTTGAGCAGAACAGCAAGAAAAATTGAGATGAAGTTCAGGGTGTCATCAACAAGAAAACGTAATCAACGATTAGATTGATTATAAATAAACGCCACATAAAACACTAATCATATTCTTCTTAACACAAAACAACCACATTTAACAAGAATCAACGCTCAAAAATAAAATTTGTAGCAATTTTGAATCTTACATGCGAATCGCATACACATAATGTTGTGTCACCATGAATTGAATTTGCGCATGATCGTTACCACTCTGATACCATGTTGAGATGTAGAGAGAAAGAGAGAGAGACGAGACAAGAGACACACCATATACACTCCCAAAGACTGATTCATATTGAGGGCAAGATACAAATATATAGGTGAGACCAAGTTCAGTAGAGTGAGCCATATATAGCTCCAACAGTTGCACCCTCAAAGCGCATACATCCACATCCTTGAATCAATGCTTTGTAAGCCAATGTCGCCCAGGCCCGTCTTCCAATACACCTTCAATTAGTTCCCTACAGAACAGTGCCTTATGTTAGTCCCACGCAATGACCCTCCCTACCAACCTATCACTATTGCATAGTGTAGAATGATCTCACCTCATGATCCTCACAACATAAAATCCACCAGCGCCGATCGCATTTGTTTGCTGAGGCACATCCACAACTTTGAGCTCATTAATTTCCTTGGAATTAGTCAAAGCACGTCGAATGTTGTTGTCATGTACAAATTCTGCCAGGCTTCGAAGGCCACTAAGGTGCAACCATACAACAAACCAGGTTAGATGAATGTAGCCTCATCTCTTGGGCACAACAATCACGTGATGAAATCTAGCCTTTGTGCTTGCTCTAGGCACTCAAAAGGGTTTGTCAGACCCTTGAAGGAGTCAAAATGAATCAGTTAGTGCTTCTTGCTAGGCAATCGGAGGAGCCTTGCTACCTTATTCATGTAGAGAGCAAAAAGAGTCCAGTGATGCCTTCAAGCACACATTGTTAGTGTTACAATTGAGAAGTAGTTTAGAATTCACCATACAAAGCATTATGTCACCCTAAAATACCTGCAAATGTCTGGCCAAAAAGAAAAATACCAGCTTTGACATGTCAACACCTCTAAATTTCCGCTTAAGAAAATCGGACATAATACATCCCTCCATCGTAAACCAATGCGAATCGACAAAGTATACTTTCCTAAGGATGGTAGGAGGCGAGGTGTGCTCCATCCACCTGTGAAAAGATTTCAATTGCCAAATTAAACCACATGCAATCCTATATGTGCATATAGCCATTTACAATTATTAGGGCAAGAGAGAACTTAGTGGCCAAACAAGTCAACAGTACTACTGGCCTCGCCAAGCAATATGTCAGTTAACTAATCATTGATCAACATCAACTGATAACTTGAATTGGTCGCTGGTGAAAGTAATGCATGCACTAGAGCCAAGCCTAACATGCGACAACAATCAAGGCTTAGCGTGCAAGTTTTATAGAAGAAGAATAGGCCCAAATAATCAGCAAGCAAACAAACATTAAGAACTGGCTCATGACTTGTACCCACCTGAAAGTTGCGATGTTTCCTCATGTCATGACAACCCAGCCTCCCCCTTCTTCCATAATTCTTAACTGACCATTTTGCATGGCAAAATTCAGAAACACATGTCTGGTTGTGTAGAGTGCACATGTGATGGAGAAGGTAGGAAACAAGACTACGCACACACACCAACACACATCGAGACACACACACACACACACACAATCGTTACTGTGCAGCAGCCATTCAACGTTTTTCTCTCACTCTTCTTCACTTTGAACTATTATCCAAAGTATATTTACAACATAATATAGTAAGTGTCCGGCCTCCCTTAGCACAATAGACATATTCTTTAACACTCCCCCTCAAGCTCAGAGTGAGCTTGCATGTGATGGATTCCCAACGCTTCACGAAAGTAGCAAAACTTCTCCTTTCCAACAGATTTTGTGAATATATCCGCAACTTGATCATTTGTCTTCACATACACCAAATCAATCTCACCTGCCATAACTTTTTCTCTAATGAAGTGATAATGTACTTCAATGTGTTTAGTGCAAGCATGGTAAACTGGATTCTTTGCCAACATGATGCTGCTGATATTGTCACAATATATAATGACACTGTCAAGATAGTCAAAACCAAACTCTACCATAAGTACTCTCAACCATGACTCTTCACATGCTGCCAAAGCTGCTCCACGATATTCAGCTTCTATACTTGATAATGCTACAGTTAATTGCTTCTTGCTACTCCAACTTATCATACCATTGCCAATGGAAAATGCATAACCACTTGTAGATCTTCTATCCATAAAATCTCCTACCCAATCTGCATCTGTGTAACCATAAAGACAAAGCTTCCCATTCTTTTCATAAAACATTCCATAACTGACAGTGGCTTTCACATATCTCATAATCTGTCTCACTGCATCAAGATGACTTTTACATGGCTTTGCATGAATTGACTCACAACACCCACTGCATAACTCAAATTTGGCCTTGTTATTGTCAAGTAAATAAGGCTTCCAACCATATTGTGGTACATAGTGACATCCTCAATGTAATGTCCATCATCAAACAACTTCACACTTTGATCAAGAGGTGTATCAACCGGTTTGCACGCTGTCATTCCATACTTCTCAAGCATATCCAACGCGTATTGTCTTTGTATCATCCAAATTCCTGATAAAGTGTCGACAATTTCAATTCCCAAAAAATATCTCCACTCACCAAGATCCTTCATGTTGAATTCTCTCAACAAACTCTTCTTGACATGCAAAATTTGCTCATCATGACTTCCAGTGAGAATCAAGTCATCAACATAGATAACAATAACGACGATCTCTCCATCAACATGCTTCAAAAACAATGAGTGATCAGCATTAGACTTTTTAAATCCAATCTTCTTCAAGAATTTGGTTATCTTTTCACACCAAGCTCTAGATGCTTGCTTCAAACCATACAATGCTTTCTTCAACTTACACACATAATATGGAAACTCTGGATGTTGATAACCCTCTGGATGTATCATATAAACTTCTTCTTCCAAGTCACCATTCAAGAATGCATTATCGACATCCATTTGCCATAGCTTCCAACCGAACATACTTGCCATTGCTATCACCAATCTGACTGTTGTCATCTTTGCAACTGGACTAAATGTCTCATCATAATAAAGACCTTTTGTTTGTGCATAACATTTAGCAACAAGCCTCGCTTTGTATATTTCCACACTACCATCTGACTCCCATTTTGAACCAATTGCTTTCTTTCCACTTGATAAGCAAACCAAATCCCAAGTGTAATTCTTCACAAGAGCATCGATCTCATCATCCATAGATGACTCCCATTCTGATTTTCCAATTGCCTCTTGAAAACATGTAGGCTCTTTATGTTGCACACATGAAACCATGTATGCATAATGTGTATGCATGTAACCGTTGTATGTCAATCTATCAACTTGATAACGCACCCTCTCTGATCTTCTCAACTGTGGTGCACTCTTCTCTTCAATTCTTGCATATGGGAGTACATATCTCTCAGTATGCTTACTGCCAGGTGAACTCAAATGTGGTAAACCATGCTCTTCATCGAGGATTTCATCTCCATAACTCTCCTCAACCACTTTCTTCTTTCCTTTCTCGTCTTGCTTCTTATTCTCTTAAACGACCACTCCATGGTTTGACACTTCCTATACTCTCCTCTGCCATAGGTGGTCCTGAAATAGTTATTGTTGATGGTCTTGGCTTATCAACAACATGATGCACATTCTCTTGCTCTTCATACTCATATTCTATCATCACTGGCTTTGGTTTATACCATGGTTCATGCTCACAAAATCTGACATCGCTATTGACATAAAATTGTCTGGTCATAGGATCATAACACTTGTAACCTTTCTTTTCAAACGGGTAGCCCAAGAATATACACTTCACTTCCTTTGGCTCCATCTTCTTTCTTGCTTCATTTGGCACATGAACATAGCAAACACATCCAAAAACTTTCATGTAGGAAACTGCTGGTTTGATCCCATAAAGTCTCTCATAAGGTGAAATTTCATGAATGGCAGTTGTCGGTGTTCGATTCATAATATGTACTACTGTATGAACTGCTTCAACCCAATATGTTAATGGCATATTCATCTCATTCATCATGGCTCTTGCAATCTCTGCTATGACTCTATTGTTTCTCTCAGCAACTCCATTTTGTTGTGGTGTGTATTTGCAAGTAATCTGTCTTCTTATGCCTTGTTCACGTAAGTAATCATCAAAATTGTGTGACATGTACTCTCCCCCTCCATCTGTACGTAGGAATTTAATTTGACAACCATTCTCTTTCTCAACCATAACTTTGAACTCCAAGAATACCTCAAATGCCTCTAACTTTGCCTTTAGAAAGTAAAACCATGTCATTCTATTGTAATCATCTGTGAATGTGATAAAATATCGACCACCATTTGGTGTAGCATGATCACAAGGTCCCCAAATATCTGAATGAACAATTTCCAAAGGACTTTGGCTAATTCTCCCCCTCTTTGGAAATGGTAAAGGAGATTGATTTCCAAATTGACAAGCTTCACAAACATGATCAAAATTCAATCTGCCAAACTTTGGTAATTCACGTACAATTTGATTTGATTGCATATGCTTTAGTCTTCTAAAGTTGACATGACCAATCCTCTTATGCCATAACTCTGCCTAATCATCTTGAGTGGCTGATTTGTTTGCATACATACCGCTGTGTAAACATGAATCTCCAGCTTCCAATGAGAACAAGCGACCTTTCTTTCTTCCACGTGCCAATATCTTGCCTGGTCTGCCTTTGTGAAACTCCTCTATGAAGCAGCCATGACGATTAAAATGGACTTACAACCCTTGATTTGTCATCTGTCCAACTGATGCTAAATTCTTTGTGATTGAAGGCACATATAGAACATCTTCCAATGTGTTGTATGTCCCGTCTTTTTCTAGCAATGGAACTGAACGAACACGCGTAATCCGATGCATAGTATCATCACCTGTAGCGACAAACTCATCCTCTTCTAACTTCTCTTTCTGTCAAACCATTCACCATGATATGTCATATGATTTGTGGAACCACTATCTAAATACCAATCATCTGTATGATGTGGCTCCACCATGCTTCCAACAACATGCTCCATAGGAAATAAATGTCCACTCGATCTATTGTCATATATATTTTGATCATGAAAATTGTATCCAACAAAGTTTCCTCCATGTCTGCCACCATAACCTCGGCCTCTTCCAACACGATCACAATTTTGATTTAGCCTTGTGTAACATTCTCTTTCAAAGTGACCATAAATGCCACATCTGTTACAATATCCATCTCTTTGAGGATGTACAAATCGTCCACCTCCACGTCCACGAGGTTGGGCTCGCCCCGTGCCTCTGTAATCATTGTAACTTTGACTTTGTTGGTTTTTCCATTGACCTCTTCCAGCATTGTTTCCACAACCATAGTTTCCTCTTCCACCTCTATTGTTTCCACGACCTCTAGAGAAAAAAACTTGATCTCTGGAATTGTTATTTGATGTAGAAGGACCTGACTTGCCTAACTTCACCTCTTCTTGCAAACAAAGGTTTAGTAACTCTCAAAATCAAGCATGTGTCCTCAAACATATATAGATGTATCCAATGACTTGTATTCCAGCCCCAAACCATTCAATGTCATTGAAACTAAGTCATCATCTGGAACTTCAACATTAATGCTCGCAAGATCTTCCTGTTTTTGTTTTATCTATGTCACATAATCTAATATGGATCTATTTCTTCGCCATACACAATGTAACCTTTGCTTCAAGTGAACTTTTCATGGTTTTGTATTGGAGCTATTCATTCTTGCTAGTATCTCCCATGCTTCCTTTGGAGATTGAGCCTTCTTCACATGTGGTATAAAGAAGTCACTAATGCATAGTGAAATCCAATGCATCACTTTCCTTGAATTCTCAATCCACTTTCTTGTAAGCTTCTACGTATGCTTTCCATGTTTTATGTGCTTCTACTCCTGCTTTCCATGTTTTATGTGCTTCAACATTCTCTCTTTTTGGTTCCAAACCAACCTTGGGACACTCTTGTTCACCTGTAATGTAGTCCTATAAACCTTTGCCCATGATAAAGTTCTACATCCTGTAAGACCATATATTGTAGTTCTCTCTGGTCAGCTTCTCTCCAACAATCTGTGTGACTTGAGTTGAACTTTGTGCCATTTTCACTCTCTCAATTTCTTCCAAAGGATTTTGACAAAATTTGGGCAGAGTTCCGTTTGTATTTGGACAATATGTCAAGTGACAATCTCAACCAAAGTGCTCATAAACACTGACAAAAAATCTCTCACTACCAAGGAAAAATCCACTGACTCACTTGCCACAGAGTGACTCAATAGTATGCATAAATACTCTAAGACAATGTCCACATGGACCTATATGCAAATGCAATCCATACGCTGTCAAGAAGTGCGTAGTGCGACTAGGAAAGCGTCGGGCCTCTGACTGTGAGGATTCATTCCAAAATCAAGCAAGGCGTAGACGATTTGAAGCCAAAAACACACTAAAAAAGAACAAAACTCCAGCCATGAAAGCTACACTTTGAAAAAGAACCAATACTAACTCAAAACTCTTGTGTGTGTGAAGATTAGGTGTAACCTTGCTCCCAATTGCACAGATGCAGTGCTCATTCGACCTGTTAAAAACCCAAAATTTACGCTTCGATTCTTTGTCGTGACCATTTAATGGAAGCTTCAGTACTTCATTAGAGAAGCCCAGGTAGTTATGTGAGGAGGGAAATCCCTAATTCGAGGCCTCAGAGCCTCAACCATGTAGTGGAAGCAGCACGGGACTGCACTAGCACCCTATAGAGGAATGGTTGTATCTCCTTGCTCATGTACCCAAATGAGCTCATACTTGGCTTTGAAAATTCCCACACAACTTGAGCAACAACACTAGAGTCATTGATGTGGCATTTTAAGCTATTTTGAGCATTTTTAAGGCTATTTTTGACCATTTTTAGCCCAAAAATGTCACTTTTTGTCCGTAAAAAGCCCAAACCAGCTAGGAAAAATCCCTAAAATTGCGGAAAAATCCCATTGGGCTCAAATTTCATGTTGAAACTCATTTTCCCACTTGGTAAGCACTTTGGATACGTCTTTTATGCCAGTGCAGGAAACCTGCTATTTTTGGCCGAGATTGCCCGCATTGAACTTTCTAGGAAAAACAGGCGTGCCACTTTGAAAAACTTGACATTTGTACATTCCTAAAGAAAATTAGGCATATATTTATGTGAAAAGAATTCCATGGCTCCATTTGTAGGGCCTCGGCCGCCCGGCAAGGTCTGTACACGACTGCAACCGTGACATTCGTTTTTGCATATATCACACTATGTACATTGTAGCATTTGGTCCCACACATCATAAACATTTATAAGAGTGAGGTAGATACTTTAATTCACATTATGAACGTGCCATCGGACGACATCCACCCCCTCTAAACTTGCACATCCTCCAGCATGTGCCACATATATTTTTGCAGGTTCAGTCTTCATTTAAGTCAACATACATGTCGATTTCATCATCGCTTGCAACAAAATCTAATTCATCATCCTCTTGTTCTTCATCCACATCCATACCATTTTCATCAGAGCCTTCATTTTGACCTTCCTATGAATCAAAGGGATCTGTATCACCTCTTCTTTTGAATAACTTGATTCTTTTCCCTGCAATGGGAATCTTCATTTTTGTCCCATCTAATTCATGCAAGGTATAAGTTGCATTCCCATGTACATGATGAACCACATAAGGACCAAACCATCTCTTTGAAATCTTTCTTATTGTTGAATGCTGGTTTTCAAGATTACTGTCATACACCAACACCCAATCACCTTCCTCAATAGCTTTAGGTCTGAGCCTATGCCTCTTGTTGAATCTGTCCTTATTCTTTAACCTTGCATCTTTAAATCGTGCTATTGCAATCTCAATATCTTGGGGCCTTCTTTCTAACTGTTGTATGCGCAAAGCAAGAAGGTCTTCCCTACTCATTCCATCTTCCCAAGGTAATACATTCCATGTGGGAATTACATCCTCAATTGGCATTATAGGTTTCTGACCATACATCAACTCAAAAGGCATATAACTAGTAACCGAGCTATGAGTTGTATGATCAGCCCATAAAGCATAAGGCAACAACCTAGGCCACTCTCCCATTTTACCTTTGCAGGCCTTAGCTAAAGCTTTAATGATAGGAGGATGCCCATGCTCCGATTTATCATTTCCCTCGGGATTATATGCAGTAGTGAGAGCAAGTTTAATGCCCAACCTAGAGAAAAACTCCCTTGTTTTGTCAGCATCCAACTCACCCCTGTCCACTGTTATTTTCCCAACACAACCATAACGGCTAATTACATCATCTAGGAGGAACTTACATACCCCTTCTGTGCTTTTTGTTCTTTGAGCACGACCTTCAACTTGATTGGTTAAGTCTTCTCGTGCAAGCACTATGTATCTCATTTGCCATAATCCCAATGGCATTGTAACTAGATCTACTACGCACTTGTAATGCATGGCCAATGGGTAAGTAGGGTGCAACCCATCACGATGACGTACATTTGAATACATTTGACATGTTTCACAGGACTTCACAAAGTGAGATACATCTTTATACATACCTTTCCACCAATACCTCTCTTTCATTTTAGTAAAGGTGGCCCATACACCTCTATGTCCAGTATAAAGACTCTCATGAAACTTTTTCATAAGCTCATTTTGAGCGTCCTTATCATTCATGACTCTCATTGGCATTCCATTTCTTTGTTTTGGACGCTTCCACAAGTACCCATCTTTAAAAAAGTATCCATAGGCCTTTCTATGTATTCTTTTGAACTCTTGATCAGTCAACCCTTCTTGCCTTGTCAGAGTGCTCAGATAGCGTCCAATGAGCAACCAGTCACCCTTATACAGGTCCTCTATAAACGACTCAAGTGCATTTGACAAGCAAACATGATCACCCTTGGCATGAGAGATATTATAGAAATGTGTGCCTACATCATTGCCCTCGACAACCATGTCTTCTTCTTTTTCATACCTTGCTCTTGAAAGCATATCCGCACCTGGATTATCTTTCCCTGCAATATTCTTAAATTCTGGATTCAAGGACTTTATGTAGGCAATCCATCTCAACATAGCAATGTCGGGAGTTGAGAAACTTGTTATCACTCCAAGAAGGGGTACACAATCAGTCTCCACTATTACATTTTCTCCTATCAAATACTCTTTGTCACATTTCAAAGCTGTGACTACTCCCCGTAACTCTCTTTTTACCTATGGATAGTTGCGTTGACGAGCATTTAGGACTTTTGCTCCAAACCTCACCACATATCGCTTGCCATCATTATCATCTTTCCCAATCGCCCATCCAATTCCTATGGGGCTAGTATCCACTGTCACAATTACATATCTTCCACATTCATAGTTTGCTTTTCTCAAAGTTGGAGACATAAGAAGCAACTTCTTTAATTTCCTCATGGCATGTGTATGCACTTCTTCTCATTGAAACTTTTGGTTCTTTCTCAAAAGTTGATACAAAGGCTCTGCTACATGTGCATAATGCGGAATCCAGATAACATAAAACATGCATGCACCCAAGAACCTTCAAACCTCAATGACATTTATACATTTCTCTTTCATTCTTTGATTACATCAATCTTTGCAGGACAAGTCCTTCTACCATATGGCCCGCACATATGTCCCACAATAAGAACTTCATTCACACCAAACACTGACTTTTGGCCAGACAAGGTAAGGTTCACCTCTTCCAACCTTGAGAAGATATTATCACAATCATTGATATGGGTTGCCACATAGTTTTGGAACCCCCTCGAGTCTAGAGCCACATCTTTATCACTTACATCACATCCTTTGATTGGCACATCATGAAGGAAAGGCATTGTAGGACTTTGTTCATACCATTCATCATGTGTGCAACTGAATTCGTTGCCCCCTGAGGTAAGGTGCACATCCTTACTAAACCCAAGGGTGTCCTCATGGTAGTCAGTTCCATTGCTAGTTGGAACTCATCATACCCTGAGTACAAATATTCCATAGAATATATTGCCCTTCCTGCAAATGCCTCTGCAAACTCATCAACAACTGGCCCTATACCCACATTTCTGATTGTCACCTTATTTACAGGTTGCATATCTTGAATAAAGCGTAAAGAACCATTTTTCTTCGGAACAATGAACCACCTGTTTGAATATGGAGCACAAGAAGGCTCCAAGATACCCATCTTGATCTTTTCATTAAGCAACTCAATGTGTTTTGGCAAATGAGCCTTTGAAACAGGAATAGGTCTCAAGTTCCAAGGTACATGAGGGATAGTGAAGATCACCATAGGAGCAACAAGGGATGGATCAACACACCCTATCTCATAAGGCTCAAATGCAAAAGCTTTTCCGTGTTTGGCAAGCATGTCTTCAAAGCATATCTTTTCAGCTTTTGTCAAACTATCCTCGCAACCAACCTTTAACTCTTTCAAAGAATCCTTTGTGAACTTGTGTCCAATATTGCTTGGATTACGAAGGCTAGGTTGCAAAGCAGCTTGCTCCATCTTATTTGTGCAATCTTTTGGTAGAGGTAATGCCACTGGTTTCACTTTCTTTGCCACGGAATTATACTTAGTCTCCACTCGTACATCAACACCTTGAGCATTTTTGAAATCCTCAATGGCCTTGTAAATTTCTATTGAGCATATACTTTCACAACCTCACTTCCCATATGCAAATTGCAATCCACTAAAGACTCCAAATCTTGCATAGTATCCAAAAAAGAACACTCATCAAACACACCTACAATGCATTCTTCATCTTCTAGCAAACCATTCATCTTCAAACGTCTTTGTACACTATTTACATGTTGTCGTTCACCTCTCTTTAAGTCCTCACACTCTGTAAAAGCAATAGATCCATAGTCTGATAATCCTACAAAACCTGTAGAAAGTGTTTCCTTTGCATATACATCATGCGAGAACCTTTCTCTTCTCGTACCACTGCAATCCCGCTCTACAATGGTACATGCCCAAAACCCCTCTTATCCCTATAGTCCTTGAACTCTTTGTTTGTCTTTGGCAAGGGTTGCTCTCTAAGACTTTCACGGTTCCTTTCATGGTCTACACAAACAGTAAGGAACTATACTGCACGCTTTCCATCCCTGCTCCTAATCCTTGCATAAGCTGACCCATCATCCATCACCTTGGTTTCCATGCGAGTAGCAGTGATGTACGGCTGCCCAAGGATAAGAGGGTATGTAGATATCTCCTGCACAAAGAAGTTCTGGTCATCTTTCACATCCCCTATAGTCACCTTAACATTTGGACAAGATCTGTACAGCTCCCCTGATGAGTTGTTTGCTGCACGAATCATCCATCCATGATTTATATCAATTGGCCATTTTCCTTTTTGATAAAGACTCTTTGACATGAGGTTAATTTCTGACCCATGATCTATCAACACAATGTATGGCTCTTCTAAGTCTCCCACTTTTACCAGCGTCTCATTAGTTGCTCTTGCCCAGTGACTATTCAAGTAGTAGCTCTTGTGAGTGGTCTCCACTTCATCTTCATCATCCAAGAAGAGAACGTGTTTTACTCCTCCCCTAGACTTGTAGCATCCAACAATAGTTTCATCACCTTGTTTGCCATAGACCTGTACACTCCGTGCATTTAAAGTCTCTTATTCACCCTGTACATGGATAGATTCAGTAAGAGACTGCCACTTCCTCTTTATGATATCAATTATTTCTTCGTGGAATTCCCGCTTTGCTATACCAAGGACCTCACCCAAGGTGAATTTCACCTTACTATTTAGAATCCTCTCTTCCAAAACCTTTTTGAGATCCGTTGCTGCCTCTATATCGGATTGGAGTTTGTAGGCCGGACCCTTTGCTTTGGATTTTGTTGCATCCTTCTTCTTGTCTTTAGAGGCTTCTTGCATAGGCACTTTGGGGACAGGCATTTGTTGCGGGGAAGGTGATCTAGGAGGCACTGTGTCATTTCTACCTCCACTCCTCATTGCCCGCTTTGAAGGCCCTTCATCCCCATTCTCGCGCCTACGTTTCTCTTCAACAATGGCCTCATTTGCTTGACATTTGGCAATATATGCATGCACTGACAAAGAGTCCACAGGGTCATTCCAACCTGTTTCAAGCCGAATGCAATCTCCAGCTTCATGTAAAATCTCTATAGTCATTTTACCCTTCATAGCAGACTCTATAGCGCATGGTCATAGCTCTCCAATACCATTAGATTCGTCTTCTCCAACCTTGACTGATCCCCTTTTCTTAATAGGATCCACCTTCAACCCAACACTTCAACCCAACACTTCAACCCATAGGCGGCTGCTTCAACCATTGAGATGGCATGGCTAGTAGCCATGTCCTCAACTAGCTTCTTCATCCTGCCTTTGCCAAAGTTTGTTCCCAAGAGCTTACCTGTTTCACTTAAGTGAATTTTTCCATCTTTAAAAAAAACGAGCTCCTTTGTCAAAGCGTGTTTAAAACTTTCACAATCCCTCCTTCCATGGTCAGTACTAGCACACCATATGCATCTATTGACAAAGCCTTCTTTGGTTTGCGGTCGTTGCCCTGTAGATTGACTTGATGGTTGCCCCTTTTCTTCTAGCCTTGTAAGCTTTAACTTGAGCTCTTGCATTCCTTTGACAATATCATCTAGCATGGATTTGTCACTCTTTGGAACCACAATCACATGCTTTATAGGACTCTCGGAAACACTTGGGGATTGAGTAGGGTTGACTATCATCTTATCTCTTCGTCATTGTCTCTTAGCTAGCAGTGAAATGGCATCTTCGACCTCATTCCAATCAGTCTTCAAACCCTGTTCTGCATCCTTATCCTCAAGTAGTAGCTCTAACTTCTCTTGAATCTCTTTACCTGTTTCCTGAAAAAAGAGCTCTGTCTTCTCTGATTTTAGCGTAGCCTTTTCAGTCCTTGACAGTTGATCATAACGACGTTCGAATTCCCTTAGCAGTTCGATAGGCGAGAGCCCCTCTTTTGGCCAAACTACCCACTCTAAGAAAGTCCTCTTTGTTACCCTTTCGGATTACTCCATGAAATACTCTTCCTTCAAGGCTAATTTGAATGCTTCCCAAGTTGCCGCATGCTCATTTCTAATTCCCCTTACATGCTCTCTGATCTCGGGAACCACAGCAAGTTCAAAACTTTGCACCATCTCTGCTTCGGGCACTCGATGAAGCTCCATCTCCTTTACATACCCACAAAGATACTTTGTTACATCTTTACCTTTAAATTGGTCCAATTTCTTCACCACAGATTGAAGTGCTTTGGTTGAGGAAAGCTCCCTCCTTTCTACAGCTTGTTGCTACTGCATAAACACTGCAAAAGCTTAAAACATTTGCATTGTGACTGGATCAAACGGAACCCCTTGTTGCTCTTGTTGCTCCATAGCTTTAAACCTTTCTTTTGAGACCTTAAATGAATATTTTGAACCCTCACCCTAGCCTACTTCGCGTCGGGTTCACCAAAAACGTGTCAAGAAGTGCGCAATGCGACTAGGAAAGCACCGGGCCTCTGACTGTGAGGATTCGTTGCAAAATCAAGCAAGGCGTAGACGATTTGAAGCCAAAAACACACTAAAAAAGAACAAAACTCCAGCCATGAAAGCTCCACTTTGAAAATAACCAATACTACCTCAAAACTCTTGTTTGTGTGAAGATTAGGTGTAGCCTCTCTCCCAATTGCACAGATGCAGTGCTCATTCGACCTGTTAAAAACCCAAAATTTACGCTTCGATTCTTCGTCGTGACCATTTCATGGAAACTTCAGTACTTCATTAGAGAAGCCCAGGTAGTTATGTGAGGAGGGAAATCCCTAATTCGAGGCCTCAGAGCCTCAACCATGTAGTGGAAGCAGCACGGGACTGCACTAGCACCCTATAGAGGAATGGTTGTATCTCCTTGCTCATGTACCCAAATGAGCTCATACTTGGCTTTGAAAATTCCCACACAACTTGAGCAACAACACTAGAGTCATTGATGTGGCATTTTAAGCTATTTTGAGCATTTTTAAGGCTATTTTTGACCATTTTTAGCCCAAAAATGTCACTTTTTGTCCGTAAAAAGCCCAAACCAGCTAGGAAAAATCCCTAAAATTGCGGAAAAATCCCATTGGGCTCAAATTTCATGTTGAAACTCATTTTCCCACTTGGTAAGCACTTTGGATACGTCTTTTATGCCAGTGCAGGAAACCTGCTATTTTTGGCCGAGATTGCCCGCATTGAACTTTCTAGGAAAAACAGGCGTGCCACTTTGAAAAACTTGACATTTGTACATTCCTAAAGAAAATTAGGCATATATTTATGTGAAAAGAATTCCATGGCTCCATTTGTAGGGCCTCGGCCGCCCGGCAAGGTCTGTACACGACTGCAACCGTGACATTCGTTTTTGCATATATCACACTATGTACATTGTAGCATTTGGTCCCACACATCATAAACATTTATAAGAGTGAGGTAGATACTTTAATTCACATTATGAACGTGCCATCGGACGACAATGCTGTCCTGTACCACATATCCATACATCCACCTTCATTCCATAGTCGTAAATGACATATGAGGTCTTTAGCGGGGCCAGTCGGGGGTTCGCTCGAGTACCCAATCCCCCTTGCCAAGGTACCAAAGCTCCCAAGTAAAGGCTTCAAAAAACCTCACTCGACCCTCACAAAGGCTGTAGTTTTCCAAAATACATCAACCGCATATCCATACATAACCACAAAGTAATCAATCTGACAATATAACCGCCTCAACGTCTTCCCACGACCTTTCTTACATAGGCGGTTGTTCATAGCGGACCCACAACAACCAAACATAATCTTTGATAACACAATTTCATGATGCAAAAGCTCTATGTTGCTCTCCAAAACCTGTGTAAATGCTGAATTCTTCACCTGTAACCTGTAAATCTACTGTCAAGTGCAAAATTAGAAATCTTCTATGCTTGTGTGAGTTGGATGTTTGCTGCAAATAATTGCAGATTTTGGAAAATCTAAGTATGCCAATGTGTCTGGAAAGCCCAAAAACATAAAGATAGACTCCTGGATCACTGTATTCCGAGTTCGGGTGAGGGAGTTATGATAAAAAAACCTCTCTTTTTTGTTGTTTTCCAGAGCTGCGGAAATCTGTGTATTGACTGTAGCTCCTTAAACTGAGCTCTGATACCACTCTATAGAGTTTACAGGTGATGGAGAAGGTAGGAAAGAAGACTATACACACACACCAACACACATCGAGACACACACACACACACAATCGTTACCCTGTAGCAGCCATTCAAAGTGCTGCTCTCACTCTTCTTCACTTTGAACTATTATCCAAAGTATATTTACAACATAGTATAGTCAGTGTTCGGCCGCCCATAGCACAACGGACATATTCTCAAACATCATATTCTTTAATAGGTTGGAGCTGCACCAGGTGGGAATGAGACATCATCAACAACCCGGGTCCTCATTGACGAATGAATTCGCAGCTTTGGTCTATGTTGTTTCACAATTCCTTGCATGGTTAAAATAAGATTTTACGCCATATCATTCAGAAATATCTGACACACTAAACCTGCCAAGAATAAAAACAACCAGATAATGCATGCCATTACTACAATTAGGAAGATGTCCCACTAACTCCTCGTGCAAAAGATCAATGTTTAGCATCATGGATGCAAATCGGCTAAATGTATCTGTATCTGCAGAAGCAGGCACCTCCTTTGTGTCCACAATCTAAGAGTCCTCCACATCAATGTTGTATTTCTCAAGAGGTGGTGAGGGCGATGTATCTCCAAGCCCAAGGGAAGTCAAGTCAGCGGAGTCCTCTTTTGTGTTGCTTGCTCCCCCCTCCTCCTCCCTGCATTCCTCTTCCCCTTCTTGGCCATCTTTATCCTCCTTGATGTCTTCATCCTCCATTAGAGTCCACTCATAGTCTCCAGCCTCTTCATCTTCTTGGTCCGACTGAAAATCATCCACATCCTCCTATAGCTCCTTTCCCTTGAAGTTTCCCATGGGCTTTCCTCAATGTTGTCCATCATAACATTTAACCAAGGAGGTAAAACCTTGAGCCACATCTTCATTCAGTCAACAAAATAAAACCACAAGTTAGCCCATTCACGCATACATTTCATGCATAACAACATCAAGGATTGAGCTCAATGATAGCCTCCATTGAACCCAATATGTTTAGATGAATGTAGCCAAAAAAGAAGCACCACAAGAAGCTTGTAAGAAACCAGCAATTTTACATAAAATGATTTCAATCAAGACACCAAGAATTAGCTTAAAATCCCTCCAAAAGCCACCGGTAAACTAGGACAACTACCAACAAACAATGCACTGCCTTGTAAACTAGGACCAAGAAAACAAACATGCCTCAACCACAAGTAGTTAATCATAAGCAAGGATAGTCTCCGTGGACAATGCACTACCTTGTAAACTAGGACCAAGAAATAAAACATGCCTCAACACAAGTAATCATAGACTTCATTGTGTCTAAATCAACCATTCAATAAACTAGGACAACTTCTAGCAAACAATGCACCTTAAGATAAGTTGGGACTAGGCAAGCAAACATTCCTCAACTCATTAATGGTAAATGGTTTGCAAGAATAATCCTCCAAGGTGATTATGCTTAGGCGGTCCGGGGCGGGCAACAAGAAGAGTGGCGTCTAAGCACTCTTCTAGGCTTCCGTGCTGCTCAATTGGGTTGGGGTTGGGAAAAAAAACAAACACACACACAAACCCGCAAACTAACCCTACACAAATTTGGGGCCCCACCTAGTTTGGATGCGAACTAGGACGCGTAGAGAGAGAGAGAGAGAGAGAGAGAGAGAGAGATAGTGCTCGGGCTGCTTTGAAAGTTCGACAGTGATCAAGCAAACACAATTATATATGTAAGAAAAAGAGGGAAGGGGGAGGGGGTGCTTGTTGCACTAATACCTTCTTACAAATCTGTCATGACCAATGAAAGTGAGATTAGTATTTGTTCAACATAGCTTGAGTAAATTACACCACAACACATCACAAGAAAATCCACCCCAATCACTGTCTTAAGGCCATGGGAGTCCTCTCCACCCTGTCACCCTCTTACAGTATGTGTGATTTATGGCTAAATTGATGACAATACCCAGAGACAAGCTATCAAGAACTTAAAAAAAAACACCAAGACACTTACACATCATTGTTGTCCATAACATCACATTGGAAGAGAGACAAAGTATCCAAGCTTACTCCAAATACACCCTCCTTGATTCAGCAAATGTTGGGCTTACACTAGTAGGAGAAATGATAGATTTCCTATTCTCAACTGAATGATCACTCTCTCTTACAATGGCATAGAGTTACCTTGATAATCACCCCTAATATAACACATGCATATGCATAAGACAATGAGCTTCCACTCAAGAGGTCCTTTTAGAGAGGTTGTGCTTGGCTTCTCAAGCTATAGCATAGTGCTCTTGCTTATGGCTCTCCCCCTTTTGTGCTTGCTACACCCTCATTTTATAGCAATTTTGAGGGCTAGGGTTACTCCTCTAACCATGGTTGGGTTAGATTTTTAGCACTTATCTAATTTCTTTTGCTAGGAATTATCAAGAAGTTGGTGTGGATAGATGAAGAAGAGAGAGAGGAGAGAAGTGGAGGTGATAGGACTTTTCATAGTAAGTTAGTGTTAGTAAATTAGTAGAGTTAGTATTTTTATTGATTTACAAATGGAATTGGATATTTACAATGGGAGTATCCATGTACGATGCAAATAAAGAAGAAAAAACTCTTAAGGTAAGAAAATATGGATTTCTTACAATGTTGATGCTCCAAGTGTCTTGAGTAGGGTCAATTTTGCGCTTGTTGTGACGGTCCACTAGCTTTGACAGTACATTTTTTCTCCATTCTTGACCATGAGTAATAAATCACCATGATGCTATATTTCAAGAGAAGAGGCTGAAATTTGTGGTTTTTTGATAGATATGGATAATATGGATGAGGAAAAATGAGACTAGGTGGTCAATTTTGGAATGGAAGTGTGTGTAGGAGACATGAGTTCACCATGGTTTCTCTTATTCTTCAAGGTTGAGAAGAAGCTGAGTAGGGTGCAGAGAGGAATGGTGAGAGAGGTGGGGATGATGAGTGGAGAAGTGTGTGTGAAAGAGGAAAATGATAAAGTGGAAGAGGGAGTGTGGCTGCATAGCATGGGCAAATTGGGGTCCACCAATAAAATCATAGCTCACAGCTCGTAGCTCAAAAAAATATGAAACAATTTGAGGTAAAAGTTCAGTCCACGAGCTACAACTTTTGTTTGTATCACCTTTTCAAGTTCGGAGAGCAAGTGATCTTTAAAAATTCAGCAAAACCAACTGTTTTTTTCCACTGCACAAAGTCCTTGTGAGGTCCTTCTTTGGATGATTCTTTTGAATACCTCCAAGAGTGAGCCCCCCATAGTGCATGCATGCATGCCACATACCCTTGACCTTATTTGGTAGGTTTATAATTGAAGATATTGCTGAGATCATGATATAAATGAATAGTACATCTAAGGAAATCAAATATTGAGGGGTCTAAAAAAATATGTACATGTCAAATATAAATAATATAGGTGGAAAAAATATAAAGGGGTCAAAATAAATCTCTCTCATTATAAGTCTAACACAAAAATAAATATTTTTGGTGTTCTAATTTATGAGAGTAATAGAGAATAGATGTAGGAAGGAAAAAATGACAATAGTGAAAAAATATACACATAAAAAAACTAGTTTTTTGGATTTTTGTTGGGATGGAATTACACCAAAAATAAGAGAAGCTTACATGGAATTATTTTTATATGGAATAAAGAGTATGCAAAATGGTAAGAAAACATATGGTAATGGTGAGTCAATGTACATAGCATAAATAACACACCATAGGTAGAAATATTTAAATAAATACCAAAATAATTATAAAAAATCCTTTTATTTAGGCCCTATATACAATGAAATATTTACACACAAATGGGCCATAATATACTTATAATTTTTATTTTTTTTTGGCTCAACTAGCCCAGTGACTAGCTAATTGAGGGTTTTTAATAAGATATGGGAAAATTCCCCTAACTCACACATACCTATATATAGTGAAAGGGTGAGGGTAACCACAGTGTTTGAGTGATTTGATAGGGTGAGGTAACTCACTATGGAAATTACACAGAGCCGAAAAACGGCTATCATTAGCCCTCCCTCAGGGTGATGGTATATTCATGTACCATCATAAAGAATCTTTTCCAAAGTGAGTGCTTCAGAGTCCTTGACAAGGTCTTCATTGTTTGGCCCCCTGGAATTTTGGTTTGAGTTACACTCATGCTTCACGTAACAATACTTACATGTGATAGATGCCTTTTGACATATCTTTGGTAGATCCTTTGGTAGAAGGTGACTCAAATAAGGCTTCAAGCGATACCCGTTTACCTTCCTGGAGTGCTCTTTCCCATTCAAGTCCATAAGTTGATAGTAACATGAATTGAAAGCCTTCTTGACTATGTATGGCCCCTGCCATCTAGTTTCAAACTTGGCATCAAAATGATTATTGAGTCAATTCTCATACCTTAGCACAAGATCTCCTTCATTGATGCCTTTGTCCTTTAGTTTCTTGTCAAGCTTCTCCTTCTCCTTCGCCTGCGTAGCTTTCCTCTTGTAGCACTCGTATGCTGCTTTTCTTTTCCACTCAAGCTCAGCTAAGGTAAGAAGTCAATCCATCCATGCTTCTTGATCATTTTGTGCACCTCTACCATGAAGTCGTATTGTTGGAATGTTGAGATCGATAGGCTACAGAGCCTCTTGACCATAGACCAAGTGAAATGGTGTAAACTCTATGGCTTCCCTATATGTGGTTCGATACGCCCACAAGGCACCATCCAAGAAGTCATCCCACAACTTTGTCTTGTTTCTCACCATCTTTCTAATGATGCCTGCAATGACACCATTAGATTTTTCTACCAAACCATTTGATTGGGGATGGCAGGGTGTACTATGACAATGTAGAATGTGAAGTTCTTGAGAGACTTCTGTGAGCAAGCCCTTTCTAAACCCTGGACCATTATCAGAAACAATCTCCAAAGGTGTGCCAAATCTACAACAAATGTGAGTGTAGACAAATTTGCTCACTGTCCTCTCATTTACCTTTGCCACACTTTGTGCTTCCACCCACCTAGTCATATAGTCTACAGCCACTAGAATGTAGAGTTTACCATTTTTTGTCCTAGGAGAGGACCCATAGCATCAATGCCCCACTTTTCAAAGGGTCCATTTGCAAGCACAATTTGCCTTGGACCATAAACCAATCTTCTATTCCCATTTACCTGACAATTGTGACAACTTTTACACCAATGTTGGACATCCACATGCAGACTTGGCCAAACATACCCCGCAAGCAAAATCTTCTTCACAGTTAACTCTTGGGTAAAATGACCACCACATGCCTCTTCATGCAAACCTTTTAGAATGGCTGGAATTTCCTTGATAGTTGGTACTCTTCTGCACACTTGATCCTTCCCTCTTTGATAGAGGTATCCTTCTAGAAAGAGATACGCGCTTGCCTTTTTCATGAGTCTCCTCTTCTGAGCCTTCGTGAAGTCTTGTGGAAACTCACCCTCCAAAATGTAGCTAATAATGGGAGGCAATGACTCCAATCCCTAGTATCTCGGTTGCTTCACAATTGCTCCACCATGATGACCTGCACTTCTTTCTCAACACATGTAACTGCTTGTTCTGCAAGTAAATCGGCATCTTCATTTTGTTTCATAGGAATATGATATAGTTGCACTTCTTCAAACTGATTAAACATCCTACGAATGGCATGAACTTTTGTCCTTAAGCTTTCATTCTTGCATGCCCAAATGCCTAAAATTTGCTTCACAATGAGAAGTGCATCCCCTTTACCATGATACGTTGTATACCTTGGCCAATGCATATCTTTAAACCATGAAGTATTGTGTCGTATTTTGCTTCATTGTTGCTAGTTGAACCTGGTAGATTGACCTTCTCTTTCATGACCACCTCTCCACTTGGGTTGAGCAATACTAGCCCTCCTCCTGCTTTTCTTGTGACTCGTCGAAAAGCTCCATCAAGGAACAAGGTAAAAGCATTAGGAATACTTTTAAGTGGTGGCAATGGTAGGGTCTTTACTTCAGGCACCTTAATCTCCTTCTGATGTACCCTATAAGTAAGGATCCCTACCAATTGTGCATGCACACTATCTTCTACCTTGAAAGAGTATTGGAACTCTTGCAATTCCATAATCCACTTTGAGATCCTAGTGCTAAGATTCATTTGAGATGACACCCAAGGAAACAAATTTTCTGCAGTGAGAATTACAAAAGGTTTTGGTAGCAAGTAGGATCTAAAATTTCTCACTGCCGCAAACATGAGAGAAAGCATCATGAGTTCCGTGTAGCCTCTCTCGAAAGCATTCATGACCCTACTAGCAAAGTAGATGGGTCGCATCATGGTACTGTGGGGATCTTGTTGTAATAAAACTGCACCAATTGTTTCCTTCCCAACACTAGAGCTAACAAAGAATGTGTACTCCCAACAAGGAGGCATGAGTGTTGGTAGCTCTGACAAAATGACTTTAATGTTACAAAAGTACTCTTCAAGCTCATAAGACCATGCAAATTCTACTTGTTGTGTCAACTTTTGCAAAGGGTGAAGCAACTCCGAAGCTAAGTGAATGAAGCGTGACATATACTTCACCTTTTGAATGAATGAGATGAACTGTTTGAGATTCTTGGGTGATGGGAGCTCAATAAGAGCCTTTTCCTTTGAAGGATCCACCTCAATGCCTTTATAGGAAACCTTGTGACCAAGCAAGATAAGTTGGCCCTCCACACCTTTTTTACTCGTCTCCCTGACCTTGACGCCACAGTTTCCCTTCACATGGATGCATTTGAGGAGATTTCTGCGTTCATGGAGGATCACATCATAAAATATTATGTATCTCTCCCCCCACAAGCAGAGATCTGGGTGCCTTGCGATGTTTTGCACTATATACACAAAGGTGATCACACATTCTCCAACCGGTTGCAACGATTCCAAGAAATTGCAACCGATGCAGGCCATTACTTAGACGAGCAAGCCCTTGGGGTGTCAGCGCTCAAGAAGCGCAAGTTGGGGGTGGAGTACCTTTCTCGGCTCGCAACATTTATCTTCTTGGTAAGCGAGGAACCTGATTTGGAGGAGCTCCGCTTACCACACCTTCAAGTTGGGTCCTTTATCAAGGACACCAAGGAGCAGCAGGATATCCCCATGAACCCTGCAGCGGAAGGAAAAGCACACCGGCTCGAGTACCCTAGGGGTCTTGAGGAAGTGGTTGAGAAATCCATAGTTGCTGCTGGCCCTAGTGACACTCCAGTGCCACTACCACTGACGGATGTGGCAATCCCAAAGGTAGAAATCAGCCGCTTCTCCTCAGTGTTAGTGGATGGGGAGGAGTATGTGTTCCTGCATGATTTGGAAAAAGCATTTGGCCTGCGCATGGATGAATGCTTGAGCGTGCTATGCAACAACAACAAATGTCGCTTAGACAATACGCCAGATGCCCTAGAAAGCAAGCTCTTTCCAGATGGGGACTCTGTTGCTGACACTATTGCAGTTGTATGTGCGGAGGTCCTGGCAGCAGAGCAGTTGCACGTGGCTGATGAAGATTTCCAAGCCACGCAAGCCAAGGTTGAGGCTGCTAGGATGCCTATGCCATTATGCGACCTCCCATCTGATGATCCAAAGCTTGTATCTGTGGTGCATGGGAGCATTGACTTGGATGCAAAGGGAAACAGGGAGGAGGACAACAAGGACTAGGAGGTAAACTGTATCCTAATTTTCATGTTACTATTTTATCCTTCATTGTCTTTTTTCTTTACCTTCATCAGTTTATGACAGGATGTTGTGGAGGTTGATGATTTTGCTGTAAGGATGGGTGGCAAGCGGACGGGCTTTGGACCTCAAGCTTCCCTTGCGCATTACCTAGGACAAATCCCCCCTGGCGATGTGGCCATTATCCATAATGAATTTACTCCCCAAGCCCATTTTATGACTTGATCGTTAAAAGCTTTGAGCAAGTTTTTGTGTTTGAGCACCATTGCTCAAACTGCGCATCAAGTGTTCCTAGTGCGTAGATCCCTTGTATGCACAGCGTTTGGCACTGGCTTTAGTGGTAAAGTGCTTGCCCAGATAGGGATACATGCTTCCATTGGCTCAACTGACCCAAATTCCATAGCGCACTCCCTCTTGACCAGGGAGTTGCCTTACGCGCAAAATAGGCGCCAGGAAATGGTCAAAAAAATTATGAACTCCTCAGATACATGATGTAAAATCACCGTGCTGGAAGGAATAAAAAATATTTGAAATTGTCTCTCTATATTGCAAATTCTTTTGAATCTGATTTGTCAATCTTGAAAATTGTTTCAATTGGTGATATGAATTGTTTTTTGATTGGTGACTTTGTTATTTCAAGTTCTGTATGTAATTGCAGTCAATTTTAGTATATTTGTGCTTTTTAAGTACCCGAGGGGGTAGGTTAGCCTATAAGGGGCAAAAAAATGCCTGGCCACAAGGGCGCGCAAATGGCCCATCCATCAGTTTTGGATGGGCCATTTGCGCGCCCTTGTGGCCAAGCATTTTTTTGCCCCTTATAAGCCAATCTACCCCCTAGGGTACTTAAAAAGCACAAATATACTGCAATGGATTGGTTTTGCATCATTCATTTAAATGCACCTTTTTTATGGCAATTCCAGCATACGTTCAGACTCAAGGACACTAGAAAAGATGAAATCAATTATGAAATGAATTTTCTAGCACACTATCACCTGCTTTAGCTCTACCTAGTACACCCCTCCACCAAAAAGTCCAATTGCATTGGACATTTGAAAAATCCAAATTAATGTTGCATAGACACTTGGTTTCACAATATGTTATTTGTTTTGATATCCTATAAGGAATTCAAAGCTTGAAATGACCAAAAAAAGGTGTCCACAAGGATCCATGTAAAATATTGATGCAAAACCAATAGGTTTTAGTAAATTTGTGCTTTTTAAGTACCCTTGGGGGTAGATAAGCCTAAAAGGGGCAGAAAAAGGCCTGGCCACAAGGGCGCGCAAATGGACCATCCATCAGTTTTGGATGGGCTATTTGCGCGCCCTTGTGGCCAAGCATTTTTTTGCCCCTTATAAGCCAATCTACCCCCTAGGGTACTTAAAAAGCACAAATATACTGCAATGGATTGGTTTTGCATCATTCATTTAAATGCACCCTTTTTATGGCAATTCGAGCATATGTTCAGACTCAAGGAAACTAGGAAAGCTGAAATCAATTATGAAATGAATTTTCCAGCACACTAGCACCTGCTTTAGTTCTACATAGTACACCCCTCCACCAAAAAGTCCAATTACATTGGACATTTGAAAAATCCAAATTAATGTTGCATAGACACTTGGTATCACAATATGTTATTTGTTTTGATATCCTATAAGGAATTCAAAGCTTGAAATGACCAAAAAAAGGTGTCCACATAAAATATTGATGCAAAACCAATATATTTTAGTAAATTTGTGCATTTTAAGTACCCTTGGGGGTAGATAAGCCTAAAAGGGGTAGAAAAAGGCCTGGCCACAAGGGCGCGCAAATGGCCCATCCATCAATTTTGGATGGTCCATTTGCACGCCCTTGTGGCCAGGCTTTTTTTGGCCCCTTATAGGCTTATCTACCCCCAAGGGTACTTAAAATGCACAAATTTACTAAAATTGACTGCAATTACATACAGAACTTGAAATTACAAAGATAATAGACAGAGTAGACACAACTGTTGATCATATTGTCATTGGAAATTCAAATCATTACAAAGATAAGGGTGTGCAATACAAAAAGAGGGGTAACTTTGGCTAATGCTCGAAGTCTCGTTGCAATCGACGTGCAAGCTGCATATATTTTGGTTGTATTGTCACTCGCTTTGCATGAATGGCGCATAGGTTGGTATCTTCCAACACCAAAATGATGTGGGCCTCTGCAGCTTCTTGAATAGCCTCTAGCGCTATTTCTTGCATTCTATAATGATTTCCATAGATTTGAAGCACCTCCTTCACAGTGCAAGCAAAGGGGGTGCGTCGAATCAAGAGCTCCGTCGTCTTCTGGTAGTGGCGAATTTCTGCAAATGCCCTTGCTATTTTTCGGCGCCGCTGCGGTTGTCTTGGGGGCACTTGCACATTTGCTGGCGGGCGGCATTTAGGATTCTTGAAAAACTTATACTTGCACCTATTTACATGCTTAGGGGCTGGTTCTGCAGCCTCTTCTGATTCTTCTTCTTCCCTTGGTTGCGGATCTTGTCGTGTGGGGAGAGCTCCCTGGCCTTGAGGCAATGTGTTCCCCCTAACGGCCACCCGGTGTGTGCACGGTATTGTTTCTCGCAGCCATGGTGGCTCACTCTCTGATTCGGTGTCTGTATGGACCTCCGAGTCCTGGATGGTCCTGCTTGTGATTGGGGGCGCGACGGCTGCTCCCTATCGGACTCTGATGTTTGCTGGCTCTCTAATTCTCTCCAGCGCTGGGCACATTGCTTCATTCTCTTTCTAGGTGTTATATCTTGAGGAGGTGGAGATTCAACAGTCCTTGATGATTCTCGTGCCCTACCACCATGCCCACTACCAGAAGAGTTCCTGGAACAGCTAGGTGTTCGTGGCCATTTTCTTGTGCCTTTAAGCCATGACAGCTTCTCACATGCATCCTTGGAGGGTGTTTTTGTTGGCAGGCGGATGCTCTTTCGCGGTTTGTTTGGTGCGCGCCATTTCATTGGTAAGAGCTCACCTGTTCTTAAGAAATGAGTGATTTATGAGAGCATGAAATATTTATAAGGGCCCATTTAAAAAGGGCCATGTTCACACTAATTTTTTTAAAAGAATTATTATTTTTTAAATAAACATGTCGCTAAGAGTTGGACCCTGCGTTCACGTTTAGTGACTCGCGCAGTATCCACTTTGATCCTTGTCGCACTCTGCATCGCCACCATGCAGCATGCTTGGTGGGACCTTGCGACATTTTCCACTTGTTGCTATGCTCTTGACGACTCCATTTGCGCACTTCAATAGCAATCTTGGATTGTCGCGCACGCTCCATTGTGAGCTTACGAGCAAATGTTGTGCGAAAAAACCAGTTGAACATCTCCTCCAAATAATTGGATTGTACCATTCCACCACTATGTCGAGTATTTTTAAAGTACACTCCCCTTGCTCGATAATGGGACTTCTCCATGCCTTGAGTGCTAAAAATTTCAAGCGATCCATACTTATGCATAAAAAATGCACCATGCGCAAACAAGATATGTTGTTCACATGAGTAAACGATCCACATTATTAAATAAAAACAATCCCTTGTAATGAATACACCATGAATGACTTACCATGTAATGTGTGATGTTATTTTCACCCCAAGGGTGAAGACCTTGGTAAAATCCGCCAAAGCTTCTTGAAATGATTGACGTTGTTCTTCTGTTGTGTTGTTAAGGCCCATAAGCTTGACCATTTTATCAAAATGGGCCCAAACTTTCTTGAGTTTGTTTGCAAGATCCCCATTTGAATCATTGTCAGTAGTAGCTTTGCATAACTCCTTCCAAAGCTCCCAAAGGTTACCTGCCTGCTGGTTGGAGCTGTTTTGAGCATCATATCGACTTGGCTTTCCTTGGGAAACTCTCTTAAAAAAGTGTCTAGTTTTTTTTCCGCTCATTGACACTTGTTCAGCAATTTCATGGGCCTCCCCTGTGTTCTTTGCAGCAACTATAGACACATTTCCACCGTGACAGCCAATGGAATTCAAGAGTACCTCCACTCTTTCGATCGCTTCCTGGGACTTTTCCAACGGTTTCATTGTGAAAGCATAGTCAATGTGGAGCTTCAATAGCCTATCAAAAATGCGCATGAATGCGTGTAATGTACAAAAATGTACATTCGATAGAGGAAATCGAAATATTGGATTCCAAGCGTGGTCCTTTTGATCACGGTCTGGGGCATTGAGCATGGGACATCTCAGAATAGACACTTCCCATTCTCTACCTTCATCTCCGACATCACAACAATCTAACCCTTGTTCTCCATGCCCTTGCCATGGAAGCATGTAACCGGCCTTTGCAGTCCTCTTATGTGATTTTTGTCCATTAGGTTTGTACCCTCGAGTGCAAAATGGACAAGGCATGAGAGAAGAAGCCCCTTGTTTGCATCCAAGCAAACACTTTATGGTCTTCAAATCCCCACCTAAGTGCCACTCCACATCATAACTACCAAAGCCCTCAATCTCCAACTTCTGACGTGCAATTTGGGAGTGTATTACTTCTGTGATCCATGGAGTTCTCTCAAAAATCCATGAAAGTACTCCATTGGTCTCTTTGGGCACCTCAATAGCACCCAACCACCAAATGTCTTTCTCTGATTGCACGCTAAAAGATAGGGTGGGATATGGCTCAAATGAATCCCTTCGCTTGGTTTGCAGAAGGGCCTCATTTATTAGAGTGACACTTAGCCTCTCTAACGGCCTTCGGCCTTTCACTATTTGACACTCATCGAGTTTCAGCACAAAAATGACTTTTGTGCCAAGCACTAGAAAATAAATAGTGCGAAGACCTTAAACTTCAGCGTCTATGATAAGAATAATACCAAAGAAAAAAGTAAAGTGTGTCACCTTCTTCAGGTAACTCGTAAAATCTAAGCATGGATTCTTGAAGCCTTCTAAGATCCACGAAAATATTGTTCCACATTGTGTAAGGAAAGCCCTTCTCCGAAGGTCTTATGGATTGTTTCTTGCCTTTTCCCCTTGTCTTTGTTGCGCACGAAGCATAAAGGGAAGTTGGCATTGTGTCCTCAATGTGTAGGTATGTCCCAATGCGGGATAACACATATTCGTTTGTGGCCTTCTTTGCGAGCTTGACCTTGTGAGGAACGGGAAATAGGTTTTCCACAATGCCATGTTCTTTGAGGGCATCCTTTAGGAGTTGAAAAATAGCCTGATAGGCTTTGGTGCTGATTCCAGCCTCATCACAAGCTTGTTGAACATCATCATCACTAACAACATTTCTTAATTTACGCATAAGGTCCTTGGTGACTGCATCCTTAATGTGCTTACCTCCAAGTGATTGTAAGATAGAAATCACGTCCTCGGTATTGAGACAACTAGTGAGAAGGTTGACTCGATTATCTTGGCTTGTTCCACCGCATGCCTCCTTGATGAAGTTTCTGGAAACAAATAAACATAAATGTTAGAAAATAGTGTGAAGTAAGAATGCATCATGCAAGTAAAGACCAAATCACCTTGTGGCTGTAACTAATCGTTTGCGTGCTCCTCCGGAATGTGCAAGAGTTTCAATGGATGAATACGGGCGTTTGCGTTCCCTTGCACCAAGGGGTGTTTCTTTCAAGTATGTGATGGTGTTGGTAAGCTTCTGGATGTGGGACTCCTTTTCTTGCATTTGTTGTTCAAGAATTTTAACTACCCTCTCCGAAGAGGCAACACTCTCTTGTAATGCCGTCGTCTTGAGGTGAAGAGCTTGACATTCGTGCATCCACATATGCAAAGAAGCACCTACACCCATACACAGCCGCTTGCAATAGCCTAACAAGCCTGATTCTCCCCTCCCAAGAAATTGAAGAAATGTGAAAAGGCTATTAAACAGTGGATGGAAGCGACTTATAGGATCGTAAGGGTACAAATGGCCATCCACCCAAATGTCAACATTGGTCTCACAAGCGGTGCGACGTTCCTGTGATGACCTTTGATCACCCTCACTAGTGGTCTTCGGTGCAAATGCCGTGGGTAAGCGAATATGTATGCTTTTGGTGTGCGGAGTACGTGGTGGTGGAAGCAAACCATTTGTGATGTCCGTGAGCACCATGGAAGCTATTGCGTGAGGAAGAAAATGATGAAAAGATAGAGGGGGAAGGGTAGAGAGGCCGAGTTGGATGGGAGGAGAGAAGGAGGGAGCGGGGGGAGGGAGAGATTGGGGAGGAGGAGGAAGGTAGGGGCAGAGAGGGAGAGGAGAGGGAGAGGGAGAGAGGAGGGAGGAGGGAGGAGGGAGGAGGAGGAGAGAACAAAATGTTTATTACTTTTTGGGAGAAAAGATTTTTGGAAAAATAGACTTTCTAAGCTTCTCGGTTAAAAAATGGGTCAAAAAATGATTTTTGGATATGTATATATGTTGGGAGGGAGTTTTAAGTAAAAAATAAATAAAAATGTTTTTTGTTTTTAAAAAGTCAAATTTTGACTCTTTTTGACCCACGGAATTGCTGATGTGGACACACCCCTATGCTTCCTTCACTTTAAAAAAACCTAGAGAGAGAAAGCAACCCTTTAGGTCCACATCCTACATTTGTCTAAAAAAAAGGCTAGAAAAGCCTACTCAAAATTACCTTCTTCAATGCCCTTGCCCCCTAAACCCCACACAACATTAGCCTTAATTCCTAAAAATTAGGATTCCTTACAAGGCCCATGCAAGGTTCATATTTCTCCTAATGCCAAAAACATGGAAAAGATTGAGCAGGCTTCTTTACAACCAAGTTTGAGGAATCCTAAAAAGATCGAGCATACCTTCACAAATGAGTCTTTTCACATTAGGAGATTTCGGAGGTCTTTTGTAGGGCCTTTTGGTACAGAGAGGAAAATAAGCTCCTCCAATGAGAGAAGAGTCTACGTTACGTAGAAAAATAGATTGATATTAACAAAAATATAAAAGGTGTCCCTCTCCTCATTTATAATCTAGTGGTCCTTGAAGAAGAGCACTCTCTTTTATTTAATGCGAGCACCTTTTTCAGAAGGTAGATGCGGTGCATTTGATATGGGCTACGTCATCACTAGAACTCAAAAAGTCACAAAACTATCAAGTGGTGGAAGATTTTGAAACTTTTGATACTGTCAATGCATCCGGAACGCACATATCTCCTAGAAATGAATGTCCAATTGCCTCGCTCAGACATCCAAAGAGGCCAAAAATGTCAAAAAACCCTAAAAGAACATTTTACTAACGGCGCGCGAGCGGGCATTCCAAAATTTTGGAATGCCTCCTCGCGCGCCGTTAGTAAAAAGGCTCTTTTTTCCTCTTTTTAGGGAGCTTTTTGAGAGGAAAATGTCCAAAAACCTCTAAAAAGGGGCTTTTTGGAAAGATAAGTGTCCAAAAAACACTAAAAGGAGCTTTGTACTAACGGCGCGCGAGGGGGCATTCCAAAATTTTGGAATTCTTCCTCGCGCACCGTTAGTAAAAAGGCCCTTTTTTCCTCTTTTTAGGGAGCTTTTTGAGAGGAAAATGTCCAAAAACCTCTAAAAAGGGGCTTTTTAGAAAGATAAGTGTCCAAAAATCACTAAAAAAAGCTTTGTACTAATGGCGCGCGATGGGGCATTCCAAAATTTTGGAATGCCTCTTCGCGCGCCATTAGTAAAAAGGCCCTTTTTTCCTCTTTTTAGGGAGCTTTTTGAGAGGAAAATGGCCAAAAAACTCTAAAAAGGGGCTTTTTGGAAAGATAAGTGTCCAAAAATCACTAAAAGGAGCTTTGTACTAACGGCGCGCAGAGGGGCATTCTAAAATTTTAGAATGCCTTCTCGCGCGCCTTAAGTAAAAAACCCATTTTTGGGGGTTTTTTGACATTTTTTGCCTCTCCGAATGTCGGAATGAGACAAGTAGACATTCATTTTTAGGGTATTTTGGCATTCCGGATGCATTAGTGGTGTCAAAATCCTCAAAATCTATCACTATTTTATAGTTTGTGACTTTTCAACTTTCAGTGATGACGTAAGCTGCATTGAATGCGTTGCAGCTGCCTCCTGAAAAAGACACTCGCATTAAATAAAAAAGTGATCATTTTCAAGGACGATTGGGAATATAAATCTAATTTTTAGAGTGTCTTGTTGTCTTTTTGGACGTACTCACAAGGTGCAAGTGCATTTTAAAAAAAGTTTGTAGAGAGAGCAATACAATTTCTTACAAGGCCCTCCAAATGACCTCCAAAATTTTCTAATGGAGTTGCAGATTGGTTGTGAGGAGTTTCTAACACAGGAGGAGACAAAGTGCTTCAAAGAAATGCTTTCAAAGCATGGTAAGGCTTTTGCATTTCAGCCACATGAGATAGGATGTGTTGATACTTCTATTGTAGCTCCTATGGTAATTTTCACAATACCTCATGTGCCTTGGAATCTGCAGCCTATTCCAGTTCCAAAGGCTCATTTGCCAAAGTTAGTAGAGCTACTGAATGAGAAAATCAAAATGGGCATCTTGGAGCGTTCTTGTGCTCCATACTCAAACAGGTGGTTCACAGTTCCAAAGAAGAATGGTTCTCTACGCTTCATCCAAGATATGCAACCAGTAAACAAGGTGACAATTAGAAATGTAGGTACAAGTCCAATTGTGGATGAGTTTGTAGAGGCGTTTGTAGGGAGGGCAATCTACTCAATGGGGGATCTCTACTCAGGGTATGATCAATTTCAGCTTGCAATCGAAAGCAGAGACTTGACAACCATGAGGACACCTTTGGGTTTGGTAAGGATGTGTACCTTGCCACAGGGAGCAACCAACACGGTTGCACATATGATGAATGGGATGAATAAGTTCTTACGTGACTTTATTCCTCAAATCACAATGCCTTTCATTGATGATTTTCCTATCAAAGGATGCGAAGAAAGTGACAAAGATGAAGCTTTGGATCTCAAGGGATGTTGCAGGTTTGTGGTAGATCACATAAATGATTGTGATAAAATTTTGTCTAGGTTGGAAGAAGTGAATCTTACATTGTCAGGGAAAAAGTCTATGTCTGGTGTCAATGAAGTGCTCATTGTGGAGAACATGTGCGGGCCATATGGTAGAAAGCCTTGTCCAACAAAGGTAGATACCATCCAAAGAATGAAAGAAACGTGCACTAGCATCACTGAGGTTAGAAGGTTTCTGGGAGCATGTGTCTTCTATGTTATTTGGATTCCACATTATGCACATGTAGCTGATCCTCTTTATCAACTGCTTAGAAAGAATCAGAAGTTTAAATGGACAGAAGCACATGTAAAATCCATGAAAAAGCTAAAGAATTTGCTCCAGTCAGCAACAACTTTGAGAAAGGTAGACTATGAGTGTCGAAGGCCAGTAATTGTGACAGTAGACACTAGCCTACAGGGATTGGATGGGCAATAGGGCAAGATGACAAAGAAGGACACAAGTATGTGGTAAGATTTGGAGCAAAGGTACTAAGTGCTCGCCAAAGAAACTATCCACATATAAAGAGAGAGTTATGGGGTATGGTTACAGTCTTAAAAAGTGGGAAAGAGTACCTAATTGGTGCATGTGTGGTTGTAGAAATAGATTGTCTACCACTTCTTGGGATGATTACAAGCTGCTCAACGCCAGACATTGCTATGTTGCGGTGGATTGCCTACATTAAGTCCTTAAATCCTGAGTTTAAGCACATTGCAGGTAAAGACAATACAGTGGCAGATATGCTATCAAGGACAAGGTATGAAGATGAGTCACAAATGATTGGCGAGGGAGATGATGTAGACACAAAGTTCTATTCTATCTCTCATGTCAAAGGTAACAATGTCTGTATGACTAATCTACTTGAATCATTCTTGAAAGAGCTTTATGAAGGTTATTGGCTTCTTATTGGAAGCTACTTGAGTACTCTAACAAAACAGGATGATTGGTCTGAACAAGGATTTAAGAGGATACGCAGGAAAGCATATGGGTACTTTTTGAGGGATTGTTACTTGTGGAAGCATCCTAAACAAAAGAGTGCTACACCACAACGGGTTATATGTAAAAAAGAGACTCAAGTAAAGATCATGCAAGAGTTTCATGAGAGTCTATGGGCTGGACACAGGGGTGTGTGGGCAACCTTCTCCAAGTTGAAAGAAAAATATTGGTGGAAGGGTATGTATAAAGGTGTATCTCAATTTGTAGAGTCATGTGTAACTTGTCAAATGTATTCAAATGTTTGACATCGTGATGGATTGCATCCTACATATCCACTAGCCATGCACTATACATGGGTTGTGGACTCTGGCAGATGAGATACTTGGTTCTTGCACGAGAAGACCTAACTAATCAGGTTGAAGGAAGAGCATTAAGAGCTAAAACCACAGAAGCTGTGTGCAAATTCCTTCTTCATGAGATGATTTGCCGTTATGGTTGTGTGGGAAAAATCACTGCAGATAGAGGTGAACTGGATGCCGAAGAAGCAAGGGAGTTCTTTTCTACATTAGGAATCAAGCTTTCTCTTACTACAGCTTAAAACCCTAAAGGCAATGGAAAGAGTGAAAGAGGGCATCCTCCTATCATCAAAGCTTTGGCCAAGGCTTGTGAAGGAAGAGTTGGTGAGTGGCCAAAATTGTTACCATATGCTTTATGGGATGATCGTACAACACATAGCTCAATAACTGGCTAAATGCCTGCGGAGCTAATGTATGGTCAAAATCCAATGATGCTGATTGAAGATACAATTCCCACATGGAATGTACTACCTTGGCAAGAGGGGCTTAGCAGGGAAGATCTCCTTGCACTACGTATAAGGCAACTAGAGAGAAGACCTAGAGACATTGAAGCTGCAAAAGAATGACTCAAAAATGCAAGGTTGAAAAACAAGGACTACTTTGATAAGCGACATCGACTCAGGAGCAAAGCAATTGACAAAGGTGACTGGGTTTTAGTGTATGATAGTAGCCTTGATAACCAGCACACAGTCATGCGCTAGTTCTCAAAAAGATGGTTTGGACCGTATGTTGTAAAGCATATGCATGAAAATGCTACTTACAGCTTGTCTAAACTAGGTGGTACAAAAGTTAAGATTCCCATTGTAGGAAAAAGGATTAAAATGTTTAAGAGAAGACGAGACAATGATCTAGAAGATGTTGATGAGGAAGAAAAGCAAAACACAAGTGAAGATCAAAGTGAACATGAAGCTCTGGAATCATCCAGTGAAAAAGAAAGCAAGGAAGATGTACAAGAGGTATGATCTTACAAAGAAACAATGTGGCACATACCGCAGGATGTGCATGTTTAGAGGGGGTGGATGTCATGCTGTGGCACGTATATAGTGGGAACAGGCATTAAACGATTTATCTTGTGACTTTTTGATGCATAAGTATAATTCATATAATACGAAAATGCATAAATAAAAGCTTTCTACCATACCTTAGTATTACCTTTGAAGTAATATAAATGTACATTACTATTAGAAAGTACTGCAAGAGAAGTATCAATGATTGAGCCTCTTTTTGTCTGGGGGAAAAGCATTTGTATATTTCTTGTAATATCTCAGCTATACCCTACCATATATAAATTATTTTCTTCTTTTCATATTTATTCAATAATATAACCCTTCAATAATGCATACCTTCTTGGATACATACAAGAGGGAAGGGCCTACTAGAAGACTTTATGAAAAGGAAGATCCAAAGCTTCTTGGACCATCCCAATTTGAAACTCCCGACCTAAGGATGTGGAGAAAAGTCCAAAACCAACTCAAGATCTTTTAGTAGGCCAATTTTTCCTTTTGAAGCATGTCAATCCGAGTTACAAGTCAAAAGTTATAGGGAAACCAGTGAAAAACCCTCTCACAACTACACTGCAAGAAGAGATGGTAAACAGGTGAATTAAGTGAAAAGAGATAATCTTGGTCTTTTTCCATAAAATAAGATACTTGGAGGATAAAATACACAAGCATGTGAATGTGACACCTCAAACATGCCTTGAAGGACAAGACACACAAGTTGGGACCCCCTGTTGGAGCCACACAGAAGATGCCTAGGTGGGGCCCACATACATCATGCACCCACATGGACCCTCAACGACAAAAAATGCTGAATCTCATGATATTTCTAGTCCTAATATTTCCCATTATAGGAAATATCCAAAGAACATTTGATTTGGGCTAACTCTTTAGCATAATCAAGTGATTATGTAAAACATGGCTCCTTCACCTATAAAAAAGGCAACCTTCTCTTCATTGAGGCAAGTTATGAGTGAGTGAGAATAGCTCAATTCCATAGTGACACACTCATCTTAGTGCCACACTTTCTCTTGAAGAAAGTCTGAAGTCTTGCCTCATCTTCTCTCTCCATTAAGGTGGTGGCGATTGCTCTCATGTAAGATATATGTTGCTAGTTTTACTTTCATTTGCATATCTACTCCAATACTTGTCTCTAACTCTATCTCTATCTCTCATTATATATCTTTAATACCACCACCATACTTGTCTCTAACTCTATCTCTATCTCTATCTCTCATTATCTATCTTTAATACGGGTTAATTTTATTTGCGAGTTAATCAATTCGTGTTTTTTTGCTACAGGTGATGCTTTTTCGAGTTTATGGTATATAATTGTTTATGTGTTGGTTTAATGTATATATTTTATAAATATCCTACATTTTAATTGAGATGAAAGTGGAGTTAAGTAAAAGTGGAGTTTTGTTGTGAAGAAGGAGGTTGTGTGCACGTTTTCTACTCACATGTGTGTGTGTGTGTGTGTGTGTGTGAGAGAGAGAGAGAGAGAGAGAGAGAGAGTGGGAGATGAGGGGGAGAGAGGAAACATAGGTTCAAAATGAAAAAAGTCCGGCTCAAGTTTGGGCAAGAAGGTTCTCAAGCCGGTTCAAATTATTTCATTTAGTATCTTGGTATAGAATTGTTTATGTGTTGGTTTAATTTATATATTTTATAAGTATCCCACATTTTAATTGAGATGAAAGTGGAGTTTTGTTGTGAAGAAGGAGATTGTGTGCACGTTTTCTACTGACGTGTGTGTGTGTGTGTGTGTGTGTGTGTGTGAGTGAGAGAGAGAGAGAGAGAGAGAGAGAGAGAGAGAGAGAGAGAGAGAGAGAGAGAGAGAGTTTTCCTGTTCATATGCGTGTGAAAAGGTTCCAAATCCAGGTCCACAAATAATGTTTTCCGAGCCCTTAGAGAGGCAGTTTGTGGGGGTTACTCATTGCACTATTATATGCCTATAGTATTCATAGAAGAATAATAATCATAGTGTTTCCCGAGCCCTTAGAGAGGCAGTTAGTGTTGTCTACTCATTGCACTTTTAGATGCTTATAAATCTTATAGGGGAATAATAATCGTAGTGACAAATCAAGCATATTTTATTGCACACCCCACTTTAAAAGTTCGTGGTGGAGTAGTAGACAATTATAATATTCATATTGACAAATCATGCATATATTATTGCACGCTCCAATTTAGCAGTTAGCATATGCTGCGTGGGACCCCTCATGTCACTAACACATGCCACTCTTCCATCACTATCAATGCTTTTTGAGAGCATGGTGCTTTAGCCTATATAAATGTTACAAGGCAAGCACCATATGCTGCACAAGTGAATCGGAGGTGCTAATCAAGAGAGATTTTTTCATTTTCCCTGTACTTATACAATGCCTATAGGATATGCTAGTACTGGTAATGAGGTAGTTGCAAAAATCCATGAAGAGCTTCACAAACTCCCCCCCAACGCACCCCTTGAAGAAACGAAGACGTTTACACAAAGAGAGCGTGACACAAACAAGGCGATCCGGATGTTCAACCACCTTAATCGCGCTCGCAACACCGGAGACCAGGAACTCAATGATGGCTTTGAGACAATGCGAGAAGCTATGGGCAAGTGGGAGACATGGGGGTACATAGATAGCTCTCGAAGGGCCGCTTTACAGGCGGAGATTGATCATTTGATTGTCTGCAAACGGACAATTAACCTGGTCAACATCTCTGGCTCTAATGTGGTAGAAGATTGAGGCAAGATTTAAATAATTATGCACTAAATAATATAGTTAAATAAATATGCACTAGCACATGATAAATTGTACTAGTGTGATGCAAGTTGTACTGTGTGTGTGTGTGTGTGTGTAGGTTTGATTCCCTACGTAATCATGTAAACAACTTATTTTAATTATATGATGCTTATTTTAACTATATGATGGTGTTCCACTCTTCAGTGCCTTGGCGAGAATAATTCATATGTCTCTGTCTGACTTATTATTATTGAAGTAGCTGTGATACTTTTAATCGGCCTGGTCTACTAACACATCTTCAAGATCTGTCATAATTTAGGGTATTGTTGATATTTTGTAGCTAAACTGAACCGTCAAATGTAACTACAAGCTGTTTGAAAGCCAAAAATGTAAAGAAAATCTATGTGAGTTTTTTATATAATGCAAGAAAAAGATGAGCATGTTTTTAGTATTTACCCTACTTTTAGTAGAATATACTTTCCTGTCCATGTAGGTGTTGTTGCAAACAAGGATGAATACCTAATAAGCCAATTTGAAACTAGGAATCTAAAAAATATTGATGGTTGTACTTGTTTGGGGGAAGACCTCAAAGTAATGAAACACGCATAGACTCTTGCATATAAAATAGTAATTAAGAACACTTTACTGAGTTGAAGAAGTGCATATGTACATAAACACACACGTATAAATAACTATATATATTGTATAAACAAGTACTTAAAAACACTTTACCGAGTTGAAGATCTCCTTACGTACATAAACACACACATATAAATAAATAAATAAAAAGATATTATATATATAATATAAATATTATATATAAAACTATATATATTCTTAGACCGACAGTGTAAAGAAATACTGACAAGCAAATGAAATTTTGACAGCATAACAACGTGAAAAATAAAAATAAAACCATTCCATACTTGCTTCTGTGAAAGCTTGCCTAACTTTTGTTAAGCTTTCCTATTCTATACTTGCTTCCGTGAAGCTTGCCTAACTTTTGTGTATACATGAAACCATGATTATGTTTCTAAACATGAACAAAAAGCATGATTATATTCACAAGCAATCAAAATTTCGACAGCATAACGGAGCGAAAATGCAAACAAAAAAATTTTCCATTCCATACTTGCTTCCGTGAAGCTTGAGTAACTTTTCTGTATACGTGAAATCATGATTATGTTTTCAAACATGAACAAAAAGCATGATGATATTGATAAGCAATCAAAATTTTGGTAGCATAACGGTATGAAAATTCAAACTAAAAAAATTCCCATTCCATACTTGCTTCCGTGTAGCAGCGAATGCTCACGGGAAGAAGAAATTACATAAGCAAAAAAGCATATGTTGGTATATTACTTTGGTAAATCCAAAGCTCTCAACAAACTTCTATCTAGTATAATAAATATGAAATCATGGCTGAATTGATAAGGATGATCAACACCAACAACATGTCTTAAGTAATACCAAAAGAGTGGCACCCAAACACCATGGTCACACGTCGTTCCATAAAAATCACAAACTAGAAAAAATGATAGATAATACCAATGTTGATGTCAATCAAGGGCAATGTGATCCGGGCTCATATTGTTGCCAATCAGTCTCCTCATCGCTATCTGTATCAACTGCTGAAATAGCACGTACACATGGAGCCTTGAAGCGTGAAAGATGTTGATGGAAGACCTCTAGATCACTATCTATGCAGAGACAGTGTCTAGACAACTCAACGCAAACATTGCCCAAGCCACCACATCCAGAAAACATATCAACAATGTAGGTGTGCTCCGCAGTAAATGTCCGCACAAGCCAGCTAAAAAAAGAAAAAAATATGCGTATTTTTACTTTATGTAACATAGTCCAATAACGCATAGTAGGAAGCATATATTCTTACCGAAAGAAGTCAAGGCTACGCTCGGCGGCAGCTCTAAGAGCGTGTCCTCCAATGTGCTCTCCATCGACGCGCTCCACCAGTATTCCGGACTTGGCATCGAAAGAGTTGTTGTCCACGCTCTCTCCATCTCGTCGATCGTAGATAGGACGTTGACCCTTACGATAAAACAATCCTAGCAATAGTATTTCCACCTACAAATTAAAACTAGAATGTGTTCTAATTGAAGAAAACTACAAGCATGCTTTTCAATCAACAAATAAATTTACTTACTCTCTCAATCTCAATGGTCTTTCGCACATAACCATCGGGGATCAAAATAAGGATGGTGTGCATCATTTTGAATCCCATCTCGATGGCATGGCTAGACACAATGCCAAAGTGATCAGTGGAGCTTAGGGTGATGTACCACCCATTGTCTGCCACATACTTTGAATCTATTACGGCCACTTTCTTACTTAATTTTCGAGAGAAATGATTCCATGGAGGGACCTGCATAATACGCATTGTTAATTTAATTAAAGTTCCAAAACTATCATAGACTGTCCATTGTGGTTTTGAAGGATGCATACCTCGTTCTCTGAAAAATTTTCAACTTTAAAGTTTGTTGGAAAATCCGCAAACAAAAGAGAGGCCACTTCATTACTCTTTTCCCCATCAACATGGGCTGAATGAAGAAAATCCAAGATCCTGCATATGATCAAATAAGTGTATTTCAAACATTCACAACACACACCACACATAGTTAGTCTTTCTTTTCACATGTGTTTACCATTTCTCATCATCGAGAGAAATTTTGTAAACATCTAGCATGGTCCCAATAACATTCACATCACAATCTATGGAAGGCACTGTATAATCAGAAAATAAAATATTTCATCAAGAATTGTTGAGTAGAAAGAAAGTGACAGCTAGATATCTATACAAGAAAGTTTACTTGTGGAGCCTTGAGCACCTTTTTGGTTCTTTTTGGGAGACTTCTTGGGCTTCTTGGATCTAACAAAATCCAATCGTTTCTTTATAGAGGAGATTATACTATTGTTTACTCTTTTTGAAGAGGTGGCTTTCTTGGAAGCTGAGCCAATCTCCTCAATACCATTTTCATTTATTTCAAGAACGTGCTCTAAAGAAAAAAAAAATATATTTCTCACAAACATAATCTAAATAGTATGAGCACTTTAACAATTTTGTAGGTTTTATAAATGCCAAAAATAACCTTTATATAAGTTCCCTTCATCACGTGGGTAGGTGCCTCGAGTGTAATCTAGCCACCAAGGGCAATACTCAATTTCCCAAGCAATCAAACCATAATCTCTCATCCATAGTGGATACATACACTCCTCACAAGAGAGGTCCCTCCAACTTTCAACAGCAATTGGCAACTTCTCCAACAAAGTTTGATCGTAAAGCTGAATTAGCCATCTACATAAAATGCAGTTAACTTTATTTGAGCTCCTTTTCTAAGTGACTTATTTATTATACAAACTCTAAGTAAAAAATAGAATAACAACCATAAAGATATCAATTGTATTACCTGAATACTACTCTCCTTGAAGATTCCATAAGCTCTGGAATTTTTTTATCCAACTCTTTTGTGTTGAGCTTACTCCAAAGCTTCACAAAAGCTTTATCAATGTGGTCCCTCAATTGATGATGAAACCATGCTTCAAAGCCCTCCAGCATTTCTTCAATCATTTTCCCTTTGATCCTCAAGCATTGCTTCAAGATACTTCCCCAATACCACTCTTTACGCATGTACATTCTAAATTTCATTGCACTAAATTTCTATATGTGGAGATCAATGACCCTCCATTCATATGAATACACTTTCTAATCTTATTGTGAACACTATATTGGAATCTTCTAGCTCATATTAGTCTGAAGGACTTTAGAACATGTGCACATATCTCTAGATTTGAAGGTAGCATGCTCAATTTTTAGACGAATATCAAGATCTTGTTTCTTGTGTGAACCTATATAGCATTGAGAGTTCCATGCTATAACTTGGAAACAATAAAATCATTTTTTGTGTACATATATACACTTTTCATTGGCCAGTTTTCCATTCTTTGTTTGCTTTAGATTGTCTCCCTCTCTCACTCTCTTAAAAAAGACATATTGGTCATGTTTTTTGATAGTCACATGTCTTGTCTAGATTGACCACATGTCCATTCTGGGTCATTTGATGGTATAATGTTCTTCCTTATGCACATGTGTCATGTAGGTTAGGTATCACATGTCCATTGTAGATTAGTTTTCTCTAGATTATGTCTTTAATAATCATGTGCTACCTAGATTGGCCACCTGTCCATTCTAGGATAGGTGATTGAATGTGTTATTGTCATGTGCATATGTGCTCTATGGATTAGTCATTTGTCAAATCTAGGATAGGTTCCTTCAATTTGTTCTCCAGTCTGGGTACTTATCTCTTCTTTGATTCTCTCTAGATCGTGCACCTAGGTTTATTTTGGATTTATACATTTGTCTAGGTTCCTTGTTGAGTCAAAAGTGTATTATAGACTCCCCATCTTTCCATGCATTGCTATTTAGGTGAATGTTAAGACATTCTATTTTGTGCCATGTACACTTTAAAAATTTTCCATTGTTCTATTGTTGGTGAATTCTAGGCGAGGTTATTATGGTTGTCCTTTTGTGTGCTCGTCCCTAAGCTAGTTGGTTTTCTCTAGATTATTGATGTATCTTTTTTAGGAAAGACACATGTAATTGTGTTGTTTCATATTCACCTGAACTATCTAGATTAGCTAGTGATTTTATCCTTTAGAACTTTGTCCCTCTAGATTGACCACTTATTCATTTCACTGTTCTATTTGAATACACATCATTGATATGTAACTTCTTACTTGGACACATTTACTGAAGATTGGCAACTTGTCCAATAGTTGTCAATGCGTACCATGTGCACTTACTTGTTATAGGGGTATATATGTGCAAGAGTATCCATTTGGACACTTGCACTTTATACATATTGGACACCAAGTTGTTGTCACATGTACAATATAGATTGGCCATGTCACCTTTTAACTAGATGTAGGTATTAATAATTTCATTGTTGGACACTTTTCCTCTCTAGATTGGCCACCTGCCCATTCTAAGATAGGTGGTTGCCACTACTTTATCTATTTTATAGATATGCACTCTAAATTGGCCACCTGGTCATTCTAATGGTATGAATAACTCCATTGATTTTGGATACTTTCCCTCAGATCAATCACTTATCCATGCTATGATATGTGCGCATCTATACTTTATCCTTTGTATAGATGTGCACTCTAGACTAGCCATCTCATCATTCTAATTTATTCAATAAATCCATTGTGTTTGGATACCTACTCTTGTAGATCATCCACCTATCCATTCTAAGATAGGTGGGTATCACTATTGTATCTCTTGCACAAATGCGCACTTGAGAGTGACCACCTAGTTGTTCTAATAGTATAAATAGCTCCATTGATGTTGAATAGTTTCCCTTTGTAGATTGGCCACGTGTCCATTCTAAGATAGGTGGACATCAGTACTATATCTCTTATGCAAATAGGCATTCTAGACTGACCACCTAGTTGTTCTAATAGTATGATTAACGCTAGTGTTGTTGGATATCTACCCTTTGTAGATTGACCACAAGTCCATTCCAGGATAGTGGGTGTCTCTACAATATCTCTTATGCAAGTAGGCACTCTAGAGTTGGCACCAGGTCATTGTAGTGGTATGAATAACTACATTGTTTCTACGGGATACTTTACCTCTATAGATTGGCCACATATCGTTTTTAGGATAGGTGGATGCCACTACATTCTCTCTTGTGAGAGAATAAGTCTAAATTGGTCACCTAATCATTCTAGTGGTATAAATAAGTGCATGTTGGAACCTTGACCATTGCAGATTGGCCACATGTGTCCATTGTAGGCAAGTTGGGTGTCACCATATTCTCTCTTGAATAGAGGTGCTGTCTAGATTGGTCACCTGATCAATCTACTGCTATAATAAGGAGACTTTTTGCTGAAACTTTTTCCATCGTTCCCATAGCCATTCTACAATTATAGTTATCATTAATAACTCCATTCACTACAAGAGGCTATTCATATTAGCGACGCTCACACAGCGACGCTCAAAAAAAAAAATTCCCGGTGTCGCTATGAGCGTCGCAAATTTACAAAGAAATTTGCGATGCTCACAGCGACGCCGGCTGGGCTAAAAAAATAACCGAGCGCGCCCAAAAACTCAGATCTCAGATCTGAGTTTTTCGGCGCCCTCAAGCAAGGAGCAGGTAACGCTCTCCCTCACTCTCTCTCTCTCTCTCTCTCTCTCTCTCTCTTTTTCTTCTCCACACACACACACACACACACACACACGAGGAGAGGAAGGAGAGCCAGGTATGCTCCTTCCCTCTCCTCATTCTCATGTTCCCTTCCCCTCTTTCTCTCTCCCTCTCTCTCTCTCTCTCACACACACATACAGACACACACATAGTGTTTTTGAGAGAGAGAGAGAGAGAGAGAGAGAGAGTACAAACAAAAACAAAAACACACACACACATACATAAACAAAGAATGCACACACACATTGAGAGAGAAAAACAGAGAGAGAGCATGCATAAACAAAAAACGCACGCATTGAGAGAGGAAAAGAGAGAGAGAACATGCATAAACAAAAAACGCACACATTGAGAGAGGAAAAGAGAGAGAAAACATGCATACGATCCAAAAAAACGCACACACATTGAGAGAGAAAGAGAGAGAAACTAATTTAACGTCGTAGGAAACTAATTAAAATTAAAAGACCTAAAGATCTAGCCGACGAGGAGTTGAACTCAAGACCTATTATTCAAGAGGGAAATGGCATAATCAATCTATCATACTTGGCATGGGTGATAGAAAGGTTATACCATTTATCTCTTTTTATTGGCACACACATCCACACACGCGCACACACACAAGAAGAAGAGAGTTATAACGTCGTAGGAAACTATCTTAAAAGACGTTAAAGATTAGCTGGTTATATGTAGACTTACATTAAATTAGATTTAGGTTTATTTTTAACTAGATTTACGTTTATTTACGCTAGATTTAGATTTACGTTATATTAGATTAGATTTAGGTCTCCATAGACTGCGATGCCTGCATGAAGCGGGTGAAGAAAGCCCTCAATGGAATATAGGGTATTGCTGCTTTCGAGGGATGTTTGTCTCTCGACATCCGTAACACAATCTACAAACTTGCAAAGCTGGTGCAATGGATCTCACAAAAGGAGATCAGCGTAGACTCCATACCACTCGCCAAACTAAATGCTGCAGAGCTTGTGTGCATGTTCGAGAAACATTTTCCTACTACAATGCTAACCATTCAGGTGCATCTTCTTGTTCACATAGTTGATGAGGTGGAAACAGCTGGCACAGTTCATTCCAGATGGATGTTCTTCTTAGAGCGTTTCATGAAAACGCTTAAGGGATATGTGCGTCAAAAGGCACGTCCGGAGGGAAACATGGCAGAAGGTTGGTTGGTATCAGAGTCCCTAGTGTACATTGGAGAGTGGCTAGACGGATTTGATAAATCCCGGGACACGCTATGGCGAACCATAGATGATGAGCGCATATCTGGGATTTCCATGTGCAATCTCGGTGTTGAGAAGAAGATGACGGAAGATCTAGAGGCTAAAATCAACCGATTTTGCATGCTTCACAATCTAGTGATGCAAAAGTGGATTTCACAATAGGAGGATGCAAAGCAAGAGCGACAAAGGACACGAATCGAGTGGAGACAGGGAAGACGACCACCGATGCACTATCCAGCGCTTCTGGAGAGCCTACCAACCTTCATGAGCTTAAGATGGTTGCACAACCAATTGAAAAGCGCACAACAATGCGGTGACGAAGTGACTGAAGAAGAGTGGGAGTACTCTCGAGGTTGCGCGACCAAGGTAAGTTTGCAATGTACAACTAGCAAGTGAATTTATTTATAAATGTTTGAACGGCCACTCATAATCTTTGTTCGTTGTAGTATAAGTCATACATAGCAGCATGGTGTAAAGGTCGACATTTTAGGGTGGAACGAATCGACAAAAAGCATTTTACTCAAGATTGTGGAATCATGGCAAAATTTGAACAGTCTAGTCGACGACGTTCCTCTTATGCAGATCCTGTGGTGGCGGAACTCACTTACTTCGGCACGCTGCAAGAGATTTTGAGGATCGATTACAGAGGATTTTTTGTCGACTTGTTGACGTGCAATGGTTCAAGATAATCATGGAGGGTCGCAACGCTACTGTGCGTAGAGGAGAGTCTGGTTTTCTTGAGGTGGATTCTACTAAGAAATGGACTGACCTAAGAGACACTTTCGTACTACCCGAGCATTGTGAACAAGTAAGTATGTAAATAGTTAACATCCCCCTTTTACAAGTTATGTGCTTGAAAGCTCTCATGTAAGTTATGTGGCTCTGGCAGGTAATATTTCATCCTACAAAGTCTACATCAAACTGGTGGTACGTCATAGAGGTAGCCCCTCGTAGTGCAAGGACGTATGAAGGCTACCATGTGCCAATCACAACGACATCAATGGAGGAGATCAGAGAAGATGCTCAATCAGAAGCCGCTGCGGTGGTGCCAGACGAGCATCAAGATGCTACTACTCTATATGGGGTGCATGCAGAGGAGCTACAAAATGAAACAGAGGATATGTGTTTAAACGGAGACCTCTATATAGATATAGGAAGTTATGCTGAGTTATGCGAGGATGAGAGAGAGATCTCTTAAAGCCACAAATATTGTATTTGAACAATTTTGCTCCGTGTTGTAAAAGCTCTGGCTCTCTAAGTACCTTCCATGGTGTATAACGCTCTTTTCTACTCGCGCTCACATCTTTTGATTGAAAATTCTGAGTTTTCGACTTGCCTCTTCTATCACTCAATTCATTGCGTCATTGCATTTATATGCGTCATTACGTCATTGTATTTAATGGTCTTTGTGTCATTGTCTACTCTATTCATTCAATATTAAGTTTAAATATTCGTGTGTTTAATGCAGGTATGGATGATGAGGAGTTTCTTTCTTCTTTGTCACCGCAGCAGAGACAGTGGTACGTGGAGCGTCATCGCTCTCGAGCATCATCGCGCGTTCCTACTCCATCTGCATCTCCCTCTCTTTCGGAGCATTCGGCACGCTCCGAAGCTTCGGCGTCGACGAGACGAGCTTCACACTCGTCTAGACACCGGTGCTCTAGTGGTGGCGGTGGCGGTTTTTGTGGGGATTCCGCCACAGATGCCTCCACACCGCCTCGTGTTCGACGAGGCTCTTTACCCTCCCCTTTTTTGCCCGCTCCCACACCAGCCACAGCATCGCCATCTACGCCAGGTTTTGCACGGCTGACTGTTCCTAGAAGCTACACACCTCTACCTACTCCGCCAGGAGCCACCCCACTCGACACTCCTCGCTTCGGGGCCCAGACGCCGGTGGAGACACCTGACGTCCGTACCCCCATCGACACGCCACTAGAGACCCCTGCCGGGACACCCAGGTTCACGCGTCACCGGCCAGAGGGCTTGCCTTACTCCGTCGACATCAGCGGCGGCATCATCATGGATGATGACGGCAAGAAGGTGATCTCGCGCATGCGTGGTCTTTGCTCTCAGCTGTTTAGACACTACATACTAAACAAATGGAGTGAAGTACCAAGTGATTTAAAAAATAGAGTCATCAGCATACTTCATGATGAGTTTCCCGTTCCAACACGGGATCAGCGCTTCAATGAAGACCTGATGAAGATTGGAATGCGCGAATACTGCAAACACAAGCGTTCCAAAGTGCAAAAAGCAATCAAGAATGGGTGGAACATGCCAGATTGGCTGGCCAAAGAAGATTGGAAGAATGTGAAGAAAGCAGCGCGCGAGAATCCCGACAAGTGGAAGCAACAAAAGGATGCAGCCAGAGCGCTAGTAGAGGCAGGGAGCTCGCACCACTTGGGGAGCGGTGGATGGGCATCATTTGAGGTCGATTTTGTAAGTGTTTTCACATTGCTCTTTATGTTCGATAGTTTAGGGTTTATGAGTTTTTTAATTCTAACATAATGAAATCTTTGTATGTTTTGACAGTGGTCGATGACAGGACGTGATCCCACACCGTATGAGCGCGAGTACGCAGGCAGGAAGGGCTTAAACGCCCTGATGGACATTCTCAGTTCTCGCGGCGGCATGGTTAGTATTAGGGTTTACTCTTTTTTATTTTTTGTATTGTTTTATAAATGTCGTTATATGTTTATACTTACTGAAAGCTGTCTTATTGGCTTTTTTTGCAGAATCCGACAGATACGCCGCTTGGACGCGATGAGACGTCGGACTAGACGACGTCAGTTTAGCCGTAGCTAGATAGCATTAGTTTAGGGTTTCTCATAGCTTATGTATCATGAGACGGATTTTATACGTCTTTTTGAACCATGTATATTATTACATTTGTCACCGCAGTTCCTTTTGCCAATCAATTCTTTATGCCTATGATGTTGTACAATTGTCATTATTACATTTGCCAATCAATTCATTTTGCCTCTGATGTGTACAATTGTCAATTTTGCAAACAATGCGTCTTGTGGGTGACTATTTTGGGTCTATTATCTACCCTTGCATTTTTTTAAAAAAGTGAATCAAGTACAATATGGTTGATGGGTGGCAGGGCATTCAATGCCCTGCCACCAAAAAAAAATTCTCTCGGGTGTCGCTATAAGCGTCGCTATTTATGGCTCTGTAGCGTCGCTATGAGCGTCGCTATAGTCTTCTGTGTAAACGTCGCTATAAGCGTCGCTATATAGCGACGCTTATAGCGACGCCGGGGGTTATAAAAACCTAGTGTATTTTCGTCGCTAACAGCGTCACAAGAGAACACAACCTCTTGTAGTGATTGTAATACATTCCCTCAAAATCCTCAGCCATGAAAATTAAAACCTAAACCCTAGATCCCAATTTGTAGATCTAGACAGTACACCCTAGATAGTAATTAGACTATAGATAGTAATCCAAGATAGGAGAATCCTAGACCTAGCCCCAATTCAAACTTAGAACCAATTCAATAACCCCAAACCATAGTTTCTTATCTTGAAGTCCAAAACTTAAAACCCATTCTCAAAATTCTATACCTCAAAAGACTTGCGGAAGGATTGTGTTTGTTTTGCTTGTATGTTAGAAAGGGTTCTATCTCCCTCATTTCATGTCAGTATGTTAGGAAGGGTTTTACATCCCTAGGTCCATGCCCCTAATATATGCACTCGCATCTCATAGTAGTGAAGAAAAAAATTTTAAATTCCTAAGTTTGTCGCATACATCATCTTAATTCTCCGTTAATACCCAAAAATATTTAACAATTTTTTCACAAACTCTAAATTGTTTGTATTTTTGATTGGATGGTTGGTTTATCACATTCTAGAACAACTTGCATTCCATTCTTAGAGGAGCGGTGTTGTCGGTTAAGGGTGTTACACTTGTGGTAGGTTTTATGCAATCTTTGGAGATGCATGGGACAACATTCTATGGAGAGGAGTTTTGGGATAGCGCCCTGGGCTCTGCCCGGGGGGCGGGGTCAGGGGCGGGGTTAAGGGGCGTCATCTGAGAGACCACAAGAACTGTAGGAGAGCTATTGTGCGCGGATTGAGGTGGCTTTGCGCTACATACGATAGATCTGTGAGCAAATCTGGCCGCGGTGACAAATTAGGAAACGCCAGAACAACAATAACAGATACAATAGCAACAACATCACTAGCAGGAAGAACCACAACATCGGCAAAAAAGACAACAGTAACAACATCACTAGCAGGAAGAACAACAACATCAGCAAACAAAGCAGGAGCAACATCACTAGCAAGAAGAACAACAACATCAACAAAGAGAGCAACAACAACAATGGTTTAGGGTTAACAACAACGACAAAAACGACAAAACAAGGACAACAACAACAACGGAAACAACTAAAGCAGCAACAACAGCAATCTACAACAGCAAAAACGTCAACAACAACAATGACGACAACAACACACACATACAAAAACGGGTAAGTCTCTAGTCTCTTCTCTCACTTTTTCAAATTTTCAAGCTATAAAATCTAATTTAGAGTATGGATATGAGCCTGTATTTTAATGTGAAAAAGGAAAAAGATACTACCTTTCATCTCTAATTCTTGCTTCTAGCTACTTATTAATACATAATTTTTCAATTCAGTAATCTAATTACAAAACATAATCATACATCGAGTATTTACAAAACATGTAGGTAATAAAAAGAGTTAGATATGCACCTGTATATGCTTGCACGTGCTATGTTTTACTAATGCTTTTGATTGTTTTCCACCACCAACTACACCTTTGTTACGCACATGATAAAAGAGAGAGGAAAGTAGAAAGATAAAGAGGGAGAAAGAGTGAAAACAAGTGAGTGACAGAGGGAGAAAGAGAGGGGGAGAGAGAAAGGGAGAGTGACAATATGGGCTTCAGTGGGGGGGAAGAGCGAAGGAGATAGGGGTTTCTTGGTTTGAATTTCAAATTCAAGATTTCAATTTTGGGGAGAAATTTGAATTTAAATCGGTGTAATTGTAATGGCCTTCCAATAGGCTAGACATAGAGAAGTGAACAATCTACACTTCACATGTCCAAAAACATGTGCACACTAGATTGACTGTTGGAATTAGGGTTGCAGAGAAATGCACACAGCTTGGAGAAGATGAAGGAAGCTCAAGGCACACAATAGAGAGTGTGTTACTTAGTGTGCAATGAAAAGATAGATAGCCCTAGAGTGATGGGCGTATATACAATGCACAGGGGAAAAAACCTCTTAAAGAGGGAAAAAATGCCCCGGCGGTCCTAGTGTGTTCACACACATCACTACCACATGTATATGGTAACAAATCCCCCCTGGAGTGATGCGGTGAACGAGAGATGGCACATGAGTAAAGGGAAGTGCCATGCCCTGAGGACAGGATCAGTCCACAAAGGGGAGTAAGCCCAAAGCTTTGCAGAAATCTTCAAGCTTCTCATGAGACAATGCCTTTGTGAAAAGATCTGCAAGGTTGTCTTGTGTTGGCACATAAGCCAAGCTGATCTCTCCTGCTGAGAGCCTCTTCGCGACATAGTGGTAATGCACCTCAATGTGATTTGTGTGAGCATGAAAAACTTGGCTCCTCGCAACTGCCAATGCGCTCCGACTGTCAGTGTAGATAGTGTTGGAAGTGTCCTGTCCAACACCCAAATCAGCCATAAGGCATTCGAGCCATACACACTCAACCGTAGCTCTGAAGACTGCCATGTACTCAGCCTCACAACTCGAAGTGGCCACAGTAGGTTGCTTTTTGCTCAACCATGATATACATGAATTGCCAAGCATGAAACACAAACCACCTGTGGACACTCGCGTGTCAAAACAACCATCCCAATCTGAGTTCGAAAAAGCATGTAAGTCTGGTGGCAATGATCCCCCCTTGGGATAAAAAAAGCCAAGATGTAGAGTGTCACTAAGGTAGCGGAAAATCCTCTTGACAGCCTGCCAATGTTTAGACCCTGGGCTATGCATAAATCTGCTGACCTGTGAGACTGCAAACTGAATATCTGGCCTCGTGTTGCATACATAAATGAGGCATCCAACAACAGTTTGGTAAAGAGTGACATCAGCAGGATCGCCAGCATCATGTAGAATCAATTGCAAACCTGTTTCCATGGGAGTGGCAATAGGTTTGCAATCCTCAAGTCCAAACTTACATAGCAATGTCTCTATGTAACTTTTTTGACACAAGGCAATACCACCATCACACTGCTTAAACTGTATACCGAAGTAATGATGCAATAGCCCCAAATATTTCATCTTGAAAGTAGCATTCAAATCAGCCTTAAATTCAGCAATATGTCTCTCATTTGGTCCAGTGATCAGCAAATCATCAACATAAAGAACCACAATGAGAAGTACATCACCCTCACACTTTACATACAATGTGCTTTCTGTTGGACTGTTATGAAAGCCTTGTTTGACCAAATGAGTGTCAGCTTTCTCATACCAAGCACGAGGAGATTGCTTCAACACATACAAAGCCTTCTTACATCTGCACACTTTGTCCTCTTGTCCTTTTATGAAAAAATCGCGAGGCTGCGTTGCATAAACTTCCTCAAATATGTCACCATTCAAGAAAGAAGTAACAATGTCTGATTGATGTACATCCCAACCAAAATGAGCTGCCAATGCACATAGAAAATGCACAGTAGTCATACGACAAGTGGGAGAAAAATTCTCTTCATAATCTATGCCTTTTTGCTGTGCATAACCCTTTGCAACAAGTCGAGCCTTATGGAGATCGATCTCACCATCCGGTTTGCGTTTCAACTTGTAAACCCACTTCGTACCAATAGCCTTTTTGCCAGGAGGAAAATCACATAAAGTCCATGTGTCATTTTCTACAAGTGCATCATATTCTGATTGCATGGCAGCCATCCAATTTTTTGAATTTTGTGCTTCATCAAAAGACAGAGGCTCCTCAACATCATGTAAGCTAGACACAACCAAAGCATAACAATCTGATGCATAAGATGCATGGCGAGAGCCTGAACGAGTATGACTAGTCAAATGTGCATCCAATTTACTGTCACGCAAAGTGTGCACCAGCCATTTTGGCATACCTCTAGCCTGCTCATTTTCAGCCCTTTCCTCATCAAGTACATCATGTACATCTGCATCAGTAATAGGCTGATCTAAAAAAATTTCGGAAACCCCCATAGGCTGTACATTTGCCTCATTGGAACATACATTCGTATTTCCACCACTGAAAAGAGGCAACAAAGTGTCATAAATGTCCTGTGAGCTTACATTACTGTCTCTAGTACATGACAGCAAGGGCTGAACAGAATCTTCCACAAACACTACATCCCGAGAATCCAGAATACGTTCTGTTTGCGGATGATACAACCTGTAACCTTTGATTTTAGCACTATAACCAACAAAAATGCATTTGACAGCCTTATCATCCAATTTTCTGCGCTGCATTTGTGGCACCAAAGCATATGCCAAATAGCCAAAAACACGCATGTGCTCAATAGAAGGCTTTCTATCATGCCATGATTCATATGGAGTGATAGACTGCAAAGCTTTCGTAGGACACCTGTTAAGTACATAAGTGGCACACATGATGGCCTCAAGCCAAAAAGAATGTGGTAAAGCTTGACTTTTGACCATACATCGTGCCATTTCCGTCAGTGACCTGTTTTTCCTCTCAGCAACACCATTTTGTTGAGGTGTATGAGGCACTGTACATTGGTATTTTATCCCACGACTAGCCAGAAATGCATTAAATTCATGAGACATATACTCCCCCCCTCGATCTGAACGGAGGGTGCCCATAATACATTTCGAGACATTTTCAGCCATAGCCAGAAATTGTTTGAAGAACATAAAGACTTCGGACTTCGCTTTAAGCGGAAATACCCATGCATGCCTGGAGTAATCATCCATGAAAGTCACGAAGTACAAGTAATTGCCCAAGGACGGAGTTTTCATGGGCCCACAAACATCACTATGCACAAGCTACAACCTGCATGTGCCCCGGACTGAACCATCCTTTGGAAATTTAGAACGCTGCATCTTACCCAAAATACAGCTTTCAGATGACCAAAATGTGCATGCCAAAGTTCTACATCTAAAATAGCCCTTGAATCTGCAACAGCATTTGCAAAATTTTATCGACACTTGTCATACAAAGTGATCTTATACATCCCACGGTACAAAAGGCCAGATGCAACAATTTCATCACCAAAACTGAGATCATGAACTGTACATCTGTCATCCACAAATTTGACTACAAGTCCAAGTTCAGCAAGTGCGGATATAGACAAGAGATTCTTCTTGATCCCAGGTACATAAAGTGCATCAACAAGTGTGAAAGAACTGCCATTAGCAGCAGTAAGCACAATCTTTCCAACTGCCTGAACTGCATAAGAGGCGTTGTTGGCACAAGTGACTGAATTCCCATGAGGGACAGACTCGAGAGAGGTAAACAATTCACGATGTGAGGTAATGTGCTTTGTAGCACCACTGGCGAAATACCACACATGTGAATCTACAGCAACTGACAAGCATGCATCATGGACAACAGGATTGTAAGTGCACTCTATGCTTAAAGCCCATTCTACATCAACATCAGCAACACAGTCTCCTTTCACAGAAGACTCAACAATGGCTGCATTTGTAGTGGAAGCAACATTTGCAGTGGAACCACCCTCTTTCTTCTTAGCCTCTTTGGCCTTCAACTTAGGACACGACTTGATCAAGTGATCATTGGCTTTACAATAATGGCAACGCATCTTCTTTTTGCCCTTATCACCAGAATTGCCAAACGAAGTACTGCCAGCAGAAGCATTAGGAATAGAATTTTTGGCATTCGCAGCAGAACCATAAGAAGTGGGTGCATTACTGTTACCACCCTTTCTTTGAGAAGCAATAAAAGCCTGTTCAATTGCACGCTGCCTAGTCCTGTTTTTTCTAGAAAGTGACTCTTGCAACAGCAGTGTGCATAATGCATCAAACTTGACAACTTCAAGATTTCCTTGGGTCATCAGTATCCAAGTACTAGCAAAAGTCTAGTAGGAATCTGGTAAGGCATCAAGAACAGTCTGCAGAAGGGAACTGTCTGAAATGACTTCACCTACAGAAATAAGCTGCTCATTGATATCCTTTACACTAGCAAGGAAAGTGTCCATATCATCTTCCTCATGCATAATCTTCGACTCCAGCTCTTTACGCAGCAAAGCAATTTTAGCCTCATTGCGGATTTCATAAAGACCTGCTAGAATATCCGAATCCTGTTTTGCAGATTTTTCTGAATAGATGTGAGGAACAATGGTGCGCTTCACAGACAACGCAATCAATGCATGAGCCTGTGCATCCTTAACATCCCAACGAGCTTGTTCTGTTGTAGGCAAAACAACTCTAACAGTTGCAATCCTTGCAGGAAGACCTGCAACATCGTCAACATCGCCTACATCCTCAGAACCAGGACATACATCAATGCCCTGCACAATGTTCCAGACACCCTTTGACACAAGAACATGTTGCATCATATAAGCCCACATAGGGTAGTTGTCCCCATCCAACCTGTTCTCAGCAGCAAACATCTTGAACACATCTGTGTTGTTGTTTGTAGCCATGGTAAATGCTGCACCTGATGTGAAAACTGCCCAAAAATAGGAGAAATGGAGCGGGAACAACCTGTGCTATATCGCACAAACCGTCGAAGACTATAAGGCACCTGTTATGCAGAAAACGGCACTAACAGAAATTCTACATATTGTCACTCTCCCACTACATATTCTAGAATGGACGAGTGGTCAAAAAGCCCCAGCGGTCCTAGTGTGTTCACACACATCACTACCACATGTACATGGTAACATTGACCACTCGTCCATTCTAGGATATGTAGTGGGAGACACAGAGGGAGAGTGACAATATGGCCTTCTTTGGGGGGAAGTGAGAATGAGATAGATGCTTCTTTGTTTAAATTCAAATTGGCCAATATTTAAATTTTGGCGGGAAATTTGAATTTAAATACATGTAGGCTGAGTGCTATCTTCTCTTGGGGTGCATTGTTTCTTGCAATAATGGCCTTCCAATAGGCTAGACATAGAGAAGTAAACAATCTACACTGCATATGTCCAATAGCATGCGCACACTAGATTGACCACTCGTCCATTCTAGAATATCGAGAGGAAGAAGGAGAGGGAGACACAGAGGGAGAGTGACAATATAGGCTCCTTTGGGGGGAAGAGAGAAGGAGATAGGGGTTTCTTGGTTTTAAATTCAAATTGGCCAATATTTGACTTTTGGAGGGAAATTTGAACTTTGGAGGGAAATTCAAATTTAAAAACATGTAGTTGAAATGCTATCTCTTCAGGTGCATTGTCCCTTGCAATAATGGCCTTCCAATAGGCTAGACATGGGGAAGTGAACAATCTATACTGCATGCTTGATCATTGCCGATACGTTTCAAAGCAGCCCGAGCACTCTCTCTCTCTCTCTCTCTCTCTCTCTCTCTCTCTCTCTCTCTCTCTCTCTCTCTCTCTCTCTCTCTCTCTCTCTCGTGTTTTAATGTGTGAGAGTATTCCATTGGTGTTAGGGTTAGTGTAAATTCCTTGCTTGTTTGTGGGTTGCTCTAACGATTCTCCTCTTTTGCGTCCTAGTTCGCTCTTAAACTAGGTGGTGCCCCTTGTGTAGTTGGGATTTGGCTGTGGGTTTGTTGTTTTGGTTTGTGTTGTGTTGTGCCCCAGCCCCATTGAGCAGCACGGGAGCCTTGAAGGGTGTCTAGAGGCCACTCTTCTTGTTGCCCACCCCGGACCGCCTCAGTAAAAACTGAAGAAATGATAAAAATAACCTAAAAATTACTAAAGATGGCCTCGTGGCTGCATGTTTCCAGCGAATGGCGTGTTGTCGATGCGTCGGTGTCGAGCGTACTTCTTTTCGGGTCGGCCGGGGCATGCCTTCAACGCATTTCCTCTTTTTGTTGTTGGTGGCGCGTGCTTCGGGTCCTCCTCCTTTTTTGTTGTTGTCGTATTCATGAAATCCTTCGTTTTTCCTTGTATTTATGTGCATATATGCGTGTATGTGTACGTATGTGCATGTGGGCGGATGTGTATACATATATATATATATATATATATATGTATATGGGTGCGCATGCGTGAGTGCGTGTGTGTGTATTTGTATGTGTGCATAAGCGTGCGGTGGGAACCAGGGCTTATCTATATATATATTATATATGTTTTTATTTTAATTTTTTTCTCTGTGTTGGTGGCCAGCGGTAGCTACGCAAAGATGGGGGTGGGGGGGGGGGTTGTGTGTACGTGTGTGTGTGCGTGGGGTGTGTGTGTGTCTATGGTGTGTGTATAGAGAGAGAGAGAAAAAAAAACTATGTGATGCGCCTGTACAGGCCGCGAGGGAGAGAGACAGAGATTGCGGGCAGGGTGGAGGCGAAACAGAGCGCGAGAGAGGGAGAGGGGATTGGGGTGGTGATTGAGGGAGAGGATGAGGGTGTGTGTGTGTGTGTGTGTGTGTGTGTGTGTGGTGTGGGTGTGTGGTGTGTGATGAAGAGAGAGTGGGCTCCCGCTCCTTGCGTTGCGCCTTTGGTTTGAGAAGAATAATGAGAGAGAGAGAGAGAGAGAGAGAGAGAGAGAGAGAGATAAGGGGACGAGGTAGAGTGGATAGGAGAGAGAGGGGAGCTCTTTGGAGGGTGCCCACCAGGGGGGGGGGGGGGGGGGGGGGGGGGTGTCCTATTCTCTGTCTTGCATGGTGTCTCAAGGATGAGAGGAGGGGAAGAAGTCAATGGTGTGGGGGGGGATAGAAGGTGGCGATAGCAGGCCAAAGGGGGGGGGGGATGAGGCCGAGGGGAGGGTGAGGCGAGCGGGTGGGGTAGAGAGGGGGGGGGAGAATATAAGCGGGCCAAGTGGGGGGAATGGAGGGCAAGGGGAAGAGTGTGAGAGGTGTGGGTGTGACGATAAGAATACGGGAGAGCGCGGGGAGTTCAAATGCGGCTCGACAGAGAGGGAGCGCGAGAGGGAAAATGAGAGAGGGGTCGGGGTGAGTGTTTGAGGCCGCTCTTAGACGAGGGTGGCCAGTAGGGGGGGGTTGTGGGTGAGAGAGAAGATATTAGAGAGAGGTATGTAGGGAAAATGAGAGAGAGGGGGCGGAGGGGAAATATTTCATCCGATGCCCATCGGGGGAAGAGAGAAGGGGTATCTGAAATCGAGGGCGTTCGGCTAGGTTGGGGTATAGAGAAGCGGGGGCCTGAGGGTGATAAGGCCGGCCAATCAAAGGGGGGGGGGGAGGGGGGTTGTGCCATGCCCGTATAGGTGTCGTGAGGTTTACTGGGCGTTTTCGAGCCTTCCAACAGTGCCGCCAAGGCTCCAGTAGAGGAAAAATAATTTTTTCTTTTTTCCTTTTATTTTCAAAAATCGACCATCATTATCCCTCTCCCATGCTTCTAGCCCTTCCTCTGCATCTTCAGCTATGGAGTTAAAGGGTTCTCCCTCTTCTGGAATGTCTAGCATGAATTCTGGATCAAACCTAAGAAAATACCTTTTCAGTCTCCATCCATTGACCCTAGTCTTGTGAATTCTCCCATCTGCTTCCATCAACTTATAGCTACCATTGTCATAGTGTTTCTTGATGTTGAATGGCCCTTCCCATCTGGGTTGAAACTTCTTGTCCTTCCTGGTGTCAAATCTGTTGTCGTATCTCAACACTAACATACCTTTTTCCAGTTCCTTTTCTTTAATCCCTTGATTGAAAGTGAGCCGGCGTCGTTCTGCCTGCGCTGCATAGTGATTGATTGCTTCTTCTCTATCTAGTTGGAGTCTCTCCAAATCCAAGATGTGGTTCGAGAGATTTACAATAGGACGATGTATCTGGCTAGCCAAAACTCGTAAGCTGGCTATCTTGGATTTGGAGTCTCTCCAAATCCAAGATGTGGTTCGAGAGATTTACAATAGGACGATGTATCTGGGTAGCCAAAACTCGTAAGCTGGCTATCTGTACCTCAATGGGTAGAATTGCCAACTTCCCATAAACTAGATGGAAAGGGGTGAAATCTAGTGATGTTCAGAACGTTGTTCTGTAGGCCCAAAGAGCTTCCATGAGATGTTTATCCCAGTCCCCTGTGTGATTGTTCACCTACTTTGTGATGGTTTTTCAAATCATTCGGTTTACCTTCTCTATCACACCATTGCCTTGTGGATAGTATGGTGTGGAATGTTGGCGTGTGATGCCTAACTTCTTCATCAGTTCTCCCACCAAGTCACCTCTGAATCTTGGTCCTCTATCTGATATTATCTCAAGAGGAGTGCCAAAACGGAAACAGATATCCTCAGAAATGAACTTTGCTACCTCTTGGGATGTAATGTCGATGGTGGTTGTTGCTTCTGCCCATCGAGTCATGTAGTCTACACCCACTATGATGTACAGTTTACCTGATTGGGACTTTGGTAAAGGAGCGATTTCATCTATTCCCTATTTCTCAAATGGACCATATGAGACGATAGGAGTTTGTGGCTCGTAGGTTAAGGTGCGATCATTGGCCACTTGACAAGCCTTACATGTTTTACACCAATGGTGTACATTCCTGTTCAAGCTAGACGAAGAGTATCCCACTTGTAGAATCTTCCTACTGGTGATGTCTAGAGCAAAATGACCGCCGTAGATGCCATCATGGCAACTTGAAATTACCTCTGTGATCTCACTGGAGGTTGGCACCCGCCTGAGAATTTGATCTTTGCCCTTACAATACAAGTGTTCGTTTACAAGGCAGTACCTAGTAGCCTTCCTTACCAGCCACTGCTTCTGGCCTTTGGTGTATCCTGCTGGACATTCTCCTGTATCTAAAAAACTAACAACATCCGGCATAGCATCACTACCTTGAACGAGGGGTAGCCTCAGTTTGATTGCTCCTAGAGGAATTTCTTGTATTCTTTCTGTAGCTAGAGCATCTGCCTCCTGATTTTTTGCTCTGGGGACATGAAATAGTTTCACTACTTCAAACTTATTTAGAAGGTCCTTAACTTGGCGGAGTTGACCAAGTAAAACCCGATTCTTACAATCCCAAGTGCCATTTATCTGCCTCATCAAAATCAAAGCATCGCCAAACACATTTAGGCACTGAATTTCTTGTGAAATACATTGTTCCAACCCAAGAATTAGGGCTGCATATTCTGCTTCATTGTTGGAGTGGGAGTATAATAACTGCCCGATGGAGAATACTCTTTCTTGCTGTTCATTGAAAATGACTATGCCTACTTTTGCAGAGACTGATCCATTGTTCTCTTGTATGCTCCATCAAAGAAAAGAGAGTGAGATATTTCTAGCCTAGGACTCTCTACCATTGGTGTTTCTTCCTTTGCTTCCGTGTTGACCTTCAGCTTCTTCTCATAATGGCGATGAGTGAGAATTCCTGCCAAACTAGCCTTGGTGGAGTTTTCTACTTGCATGGTGTGGTCAAACTCTTGTAATCTAATCAACCACTTTCAGATCCTAGATGAGACATCCATGTGTCGCATTACATACGGGAAAACCTCGTCCATTGGAAGGAGATATGAGCAGAACTTTGTGGTAGCAAACATTAGTGCCAGAACCATGTGTTCTACTTTGGTAAATCCCTTTTCTGATGGGGTCATGACCCGACTAGAGAAGTAAATAGGACGCATGAAAGAAGTTTTGGGGTCCTTTTGCATTAGCGCGGCTCCAAGTGTATCACTTCCCACATGGGTTCACATAATATGGCTCGTCCCACATAGGAGGTGAAATAGTGGGAAGCTTTGCTAGGATTTGCTTTACCTCATCAAACTGCTGCTCATTCTCTTCACTCCATGAGAAGACATCCCTCTGGGTGAGTTGTTGTAGGGGAAGGACCACTTGAGATAGCAAGTGAATGAATCTGCTTAAGTTTCTTACCTTCTGAAGGAAAGAAACCAGCTGCTTATTAGCGGTGGTGGGTGATGATAAAGATACCAGGGCTTGAATCTTGCTAGGGCTAGTCTCGATCCCTCTTGCTGAAATTACATGACCAAGGAGAGTGACTTTTCTTTCACCAATGTGACACTTATCCACATTGAGCTGGCCACCCAAGGTTTGCAGCCTGGTTAGGACATCATAGACTTTTCTGAAATGAAGGGCTCGTGAACTATGGATGCAAAAATCATCTATGAAAACCCGTATTGATGTTCCAAAGTAGGGTTGGAAAACAAAAGTTACATAGCGTTGAAATGTGGCCGGGGCGTTAGTGAGGCCAAACGGCATCACTCTATAGGCAAAACATCCCCAAGGTGTGATGAAGGTTGTCTTCTTCTTCTTAATTTCCTCCGCAATGCTAATTTGGAAGTATCCTGAGTAGCCATCGCACACTGTGTATCGCTCGTAAAGTGCCACCTCATTGAGTATTTCATCCTGGAATGGGAGGGGAAAGTGATTCCTCTTCGTGGCTGCATTGAGAGGCTTATAATCCACACAGATTCTCCACTTACCATTTTTTTTAGGGTGACTACTACTGGGGAGACCCATTCTGGGTCTTCGACAGGGTAGATGAAACCTGCTTGTAGCAAACTTCTCACTGTTTTAAGCAGTGCCTCTTGTTGGATTACTCCAAGTCTTCTGAGATTTTTTACTACGGGTTTAATTCTTTCCTTGAGCTTTATGTGGTGTTGCACTACTGTAATTCTTGTGACCTTATCATAGCCAGCAATGAACAAAGTAGTGAAGCTACCTAGCATGGAGACATACTCCTTCCTTTCTTCATTGGTTAACTCATTTGAGAACATTTTTTGTAACTTACCTGCATCCTCCAAGGATTGCATACCGGATGATCCCTCTTGGTTTGTCAAGGGTGTTTGAAATTGTGTCAATCTGTTTGGGTCTTTAAGAATGACCCCCATCAGCTCAATGCTACTGTAACTTCCCTCAGTGGTGGTCGTCTCTTCTCCTGAGGTAGACGAGTAGTCGCTGGTGGATTCATCTTCTGAAGCCTCCAAGATCATGTTGCGCTACTTTCTAGTCCTCATGTCGTAGAATATGGACTTCCCTTTAGCATCCTTCATCTGAATCATCCCGGTGCTCCAGTCTTGTTTAGCTTCCATAGCCATAAGCCAAGGCCTCCCAAGAATGATGAGGTAGCCCTCCCCTTTCTGTGGCATGATGAAGATGTATACCTCCACTTTTGTATTTACCTCCACTTTTGTATTGAATGCTTTCACTTTTACCGCATTTACAATGCCCACGCATTTCACTCTTACATTGTTTGCCATCTTGGCTCAGCAGGGTGCTGGCCTACCTCTAGACCTAGATGGTGCACCATCTTTTCACTCATGACGCATATTTGCACACCACCATCTATGTATACATTTTAGATTCGTTTCCCCTTGATGTGAGCATCCATGGTTGTTAGGATGTCGTCGAGATCCCTTCCAGAGATAGCCCCAGCTATCCTGGGCCTTGATTTCTTGGACTTACCATTTTTGTCCATTGCCTCCTCGTCCTTGGTGCAAGGTGGAGTAATTGGAGCCAAGTTATCTTCGGGCCCTGCATTAACACATCCTGAACTAAGTCATAGGGTTTTGCATACTCACCTAATGAGAAGTCCACGATGTCTATCTTCCGTCGCGGTTTAGCTGCTTGCTTGCTAGACTCGGTCTTCCATTTCATCTCCTCTTCTGTTTGAGATGCTTCCTCGTGCTTGGCACGCTTCACTCCCATAGCATCCACTTATTCTACCTTCGCTTTCCCTTTGTACTTCTCTCGAACTGATTCTTCTACCTTTGCCTTCCCTTTAGCCTCCAAGCTTATAACACGCACCGCTTGGTTCACAACAGGTAGTGGGGGTAGTGGCGGAATGAGAGGTTGGGGTGGTGGTTGCTGTTGTACAGGTGGTCGAAGGATTTGGACCGGTGGGATCGGTCCTGGTTGCCTAGGTGGTGGTGGTCTTGCTCTTGGCGGAGAGATCTGATTCTGTCTCCCCTCTCTATTGAAATTCTGCCTCCTCGGCCGTGGGAAGTAGTACATTCCATGGCCATCTTCCCCGCGGTTGTAATAGTGGTACTCTTGGTTCTGCCTTCCTTGTTTTGGATTCCTACCAGGTGCATGTCCTTGCTGCACCAGATGCACGGATAAACTCTCTAGTTGGGTGGTGATGCGACTCAGCAGGTCTTGCTGCTCTTCGGATGCCTCCTGCGGTTGGAATCTATGATTGGCTGCTGCAATCACTTGGGTTGGTCAGGCCGAGCTTGTTTCTTTTGACTTATTTACTCTTGCTTGCATGCGCAACTTCTTGTCTTTAAGGCGGGCTACTTTGACTGCCAACTCATATGTTGCAGGAAACCTTCCCTTCACCTTCTCTCTAAGCGGCGACCATAGACCAGTAATGAACTGGTCCTTCTTTAAGAAATTAGGCGCTCCTTCTCCTTCCTCTAGTGAGGCAACCCATCTCTCCCATAAGTCCACAAATTTGGACTCGTAGGTGGCATACTCCAGCATACCTCCCTGCTTTAATTCTATCAATAGCTACCATAGCTTCTCCGAGGTTGTGCCTCCACCAAACCTATTTACAAAAGCAGCCCTTAACACATCCCATACATTCTTGGTAGCATGGGGCAATGCATTATACCAAGACTTGGCCTCTACTTTCATCAGTAAAGGAAAAATTCTAAGTCATGAAGCATCGTCATCTTTGTTGGAGACGACACAAGCAATGTCGAATCATCCAAAAAGTCGAATCCAAGTACCTATTCGGTGCGGCGGTACTAGGAGAATACGATCTTTTGTTGGTAGAAGACTTTTCTATCTACATAGATATTCACATGCATATGCTGCAGGAATCTGAACAAGAATGCCGTCCACCTATTTTCCATCATGCACAGAGGGTGGAATACTTACTTATACTCTTACGGTGCCAGTGTTGACGAGTCGGCACATCCACAAGAGGTCGTCGCCTTTCACGGGCTCCACCTTTCCTTCGTTGCTCAGCACGTACGGGGTGATGGCGACGTGTCTGACCACTCCCAGCCTCTTGACTAATAGAAATTGCAGGTAGTTTCCGTAGTCGGCATGTTGCATGAATTCTACTCCATTGAGTTGCAACTCATCCCCGTCCCATTGGGTTTCACCCGTGGTAGAGAGCTTCTTCAGCATAAGTTGTACAGGGAGAGGAGGAAGATCCTCCACTGGCTTTCCAAAACAGTGAGAGCACTAGCCGAACCACTCTTCCCTAGGACATGGGAATCTTCTTACCAATTCTTCTTCCGGATTGTCGAAGTGGATTGCTAGCACTCGCATGCGTCCTGCAAATCGGTAGGCAACCTTCTGCTGCTTAGCTTTGGATGACTTCCTCTTTGGCAAGCTGGGTACTATCCGTCTTTCTAAACTTGAAGCACTTGCTTAGCCAGATGCTTCTCCCTTCGGGGTCATGTGTTTCCAGACTGGCTTAACTTCTCCTTGTCTTTGGCTCGAGCAGCCTCTTTAGGCCACTTTGGAGCTATAACTTTGACTGCAGTTTCTTTAAGGAAAAGAAGCCTCACCGTTTTTTTCCATTCCTTGATGTGAATGACTTCTTCACGATGAATGTCGATGTAGATGATTTCAGCCTTTTGACTCCCTTCGTTGCTGGAACTCGTTGAGAGTGTGTTTTGGTTGACAACAGTGATGGAACTTCACGGACCTCCCACCTAATGCTCTCAATTTATGGTTAGAACGAGCAACACGAGATGGAGAATTACCTCTTCAATACTGAGGACACTGCAGCTTGGAAGCAGTACTTCAATGAAGGCGGCTAGTGCCTCCTTCGTCTCCTCTTCTTCCGTCCTCCAGTTAGAAAATTCCTTCAGCCATTCGTCCATGATTGATGGTGGGCGTCACCAGTATTGTAAACTGAAGGGTCTTTGAAAGCCCTCCTCAGTGGGGGCACCAAATGATGGGAGCAAAGAGAACCCCAAACCCCGAAGGTCTCTAAAATGTCGGGGGCCGAATGCCGCGCCTCGAGCCTATCACGGTAAAGCGAACAAGGGGAACCACCTAGCTTTGAGTGGCTAGGACGCAAACCACGATGATATGAACACCGCAAACTTACACACACACACACACACACACACACACACACACACACAGAGACAGAGAGATAGAGAGAGATATTTGCAAATGATGAAAACCCTTGGGGGTGTGAGGGAGAATTATCTCTACAGTATTTACAAATGGCACGCCGTGGTGGTATAGAGGTAGGGAGAAAAGATGGTGCAAACTACTTGGTGCGTTCTCTAACACGACTCAATGATGGTGGATCTTGCTATCAAGAGCGTGTGTGCGTGTATGCATCGACCATTGGAGTCGAGAGGTGGAGGTGGCTCCCTTCGCATGGTGCAATTTCCAAGGCAAGCCCGACACAAAAATCCCCTCCCCGTGATGGTGACAGTGTCAACTCTTCCCACTACACTCTACCAAGTGCTGACTTCTCATGAACTGCCCCCGGATAGTGACCTCTCAGTGCCAATTTATAGGTATTGGCTGCTTGGATTATAGTAATCCCGATGTGATTAGGGTAAGCTTAATCGGGGAGACAAAGCAAGTGGTGGGCTCGGTGTGGTTGACCCTTACTTTGTTTTAGGAGGTTTATTAAAAGATGAGAAACTCTAGGTGGGCCTTTGTGACCATCAAGTAGAGATAGGAAATTTACAAAGTGAGGTTTTTACAACGGCTTGGTGAAAACTGAGGAAATGATGAAAATAAACCATAAATTACTGAAAATGGCATCGTGGTTGCGTGTTGCCGGCAAATGGTGTGTTGCCGATGCGTCGGTGTCAGGCGTACTTCTTTTCGAGTCGGTCTCGGCATGCCTTCGGCGCATTTCCTCTTTTTGTTGTTGGCGGCGCGTGCTTTGGGTCTTCCTTTTTCGTTGTCGTCGTAGTCGTGAAATCCTTTGTTTTTCCTTGTATATATGTACGTATATGCGTGTGTGTGTGTGTGTACGTATGTGCATGTGGGCGGATGTGTATATATATATGTATATGGGTGCGCATGCCTGAGTGCGTGTGTGTGTATTTGTATGTGTGCGCAAGCGTGCGGTGGGAACGGGGGCTTATCTATATATATTATATATATGTTTTTTTTTTTTTGCTCTGTGTAATTGGCAGCCAGCGGTAGCTATGCAAATATGGGGGTTGGGGTGTGTGTGTGTGTGTGTGTGTGTCGTGTGTAGAGAGAGAGAGAGAGAGAGAGAGAGAGAGAGAGAGAGAGAGAGAGAGAGAGAGAGAGAGAGAGAGAGAGAGAGAAACTCTGCGCTGCGCCTGTACAGGCCGAGAGGGAGAGAGAGAGAGATTACGGGAGAGAGAGACAGAGCGTGAGAGAGGGAGAGGATAAGGGTGTGTGTGTGTTGTTGAGTGCGCGTGTGCGTGTACGGAGTGTATGCAAGAGAGGGGGAAGAAGAGAATGCGGAAGGGGGTGATATACAGACAGCGAACTATGTGGGTTAGTGGAGAAGAAAGAGAAGAAGTCAACACTCTCTCTTTTTTATCCCTATATTGATTAGGTGAAATCAAGTGTACAAGGATGGTTTCCCACCTGGCCTACACCCCAGCAACCTCCCACTTGAAGGTCATGGTGGCCAATAGTGGCATTAGTATAGTTAGTCTATACAAAATTGATGAAGCATTGCCGAGGCTTCATCCTACACCCATAAGTTCTATACAATGTGTAAATCGCTCCGAGGCTAGGCTCGTTGTGAGAGCATCTGCGGGGTTGTCGTCAGTGTGAACCTTGACAAGCTCGATACGCTTGCCAGCCAATGCATCTCGTATGACATGGTAACTAACCTCTATGTGTTTCGACTTTGAGTGAAACACTGGATTCTTTGCCAAAGCAATGGCACTCTGACTATCACAATGTAGTACTGGAACATCGTGAATGCCCAAATCTCCCACTAGACGAGCCAACCATATGGCTTCCTTGCTGGCATCAGACGCAACAACATATTCTGCCTCAGTGGTAGATGAAGACGTGCAATCTTCGAGACACGATCTCCAAGAGATAGCTGCTCCAGCAAACATGAACACATAGCCAGATATGGATCTTCTACGATCCACGCAACCCGCATAATCCGCATCCGTGTAACCCAAAATAGATGCATCACTGTTTTCGAAGCGTAAACACTTGCTAGCTGTACCTTTCAAATATCTGAGGATTTTCTTCACTGCTTCCCAATGCTTCTTGCCAGGGTTTTCCATGTACCTACTAACCACTCCCACTGCATGTGCAATGTCTGGTCTTGTGGCTACCATAGCGTACATCAAACTGCCAACTGCTGAAGAATATGGTACTTTCGCCATTTCCTCTTTCTCAGCCACTGTCTTGGAAGAGTCTTCCTTGCTAAGTTTGGAGTATGCTTGCATTGGGGTACTCAATGACATCCCCCCCTGGATACTAAAACAATGCAAGACTTTGTGAATGTACTTTTCTTGAGATAATCCAAGAATTCCACATTGCCTGTCTCTCTTGATGTGCATACCAAGAAAGTGATTGGCATCTCCCAAATCCTTCATGGAAAACTGAGTGCTTAGAATCTTTTCAACTGATTGATTTCATCAATCGATTTGCCTGCGATAAGCATATCATCTACATACAATATCAAGATGATGAAAGAACCATCGTTCAACCTTTTTGTGTATAAGCAGTGATCCTCTTGACTTCTTATGTAACCCTGAGACTGCATGAATTTGTCAAATTTTGATACCATTGCCTTGAACCTTGCTTGAGGCCATAGAGTGCCTTTTTAAGTCTACAAACCAAGTTTGTCCTCATTGGTTTTTGGGTTTCACATACGAATCCCTATGGCTGTTTCATGTAGACATCTTCATCTAGATCCCCGTGAAGAAATGTTGTATTCACATCCATTTGGACAAGTTCCATGTCCTGGATAGGAACCAAGCCAAGCACAGTGCGAAGTGTAGTCATCTTGACTATTGGAGAGAAAATCTCATCAAAATCCACACCTTTTTGCTGTTTGAAACCCTTGGAAACTAGACGAGCCTTGTATCTAGGCTCCGGATCTTCCGCTGTATACTTATTCTTGTATACCCACTTGCAAGGTAAAGCATTTTTGCCTTTTGGTAATTCAACCAAATCCCATGTCTCATTAGCCACAATCGAATTGTATTCTGATTGCGTAGCCTGATCCCACTTAACTCTATTCTCCATTTGTATAGCTTCTTGATAGCGGGAAAAAGAGCAGTGCAATCGGGTGGCCTCTGTACTCGTGCACACTCCACAAACCACGCCTCATGCAAACAAGCAAGGAACAAAACAAAGGGGGCACCACCCTAAATTAAGAGGTTTAGGGACCTCACACATAGTGCACATAGGCAAGTGAGACTTATGGCATTATGATGGCATCAAAACATATGGCAAAATACATAGAAACGAAGCTTAGGGACCTTATGTAGCATATATATACACAAGACATCAGCTTAACAATACAACGGCATCTGATCATACATAACAAGGATATAGAGAAGCAAGCCAAGGATGGCATAATCCCTTGTCAAAAACAATCAGCCCAGCAAGTAGGTATGATCCTACTAGCAACACATCAATACCTTAGAGAATGATGGCGAGGATGGTGGCCATGGAGCATGAGAGAAGACTCCTTATTTAGGCTTTAGGGCTAGTAATGTAGCATACTAGAGGGAGAGAGAGAGAGGGAGAGAGAGTAGAGCTCCATCCATAGCTCCTCGTTGTGAGCAATGTCGTCATAGCTTCATTGCTTGGTGAAGTGGGTGAAGTGTTAGTTTTGAGTGAGAGAAGGCCTCCTTATATAGGTTTCTGAGAGGGTTTAGGATTAGGGATAAACATGCTTAAATCCGCTGATTGGGGTTACTTTTTGCTTAGGGTGGTCAACAGATTGAGGTCACCTGATATGTCACCATCAAGATATTCTCTAGAGTGATGTGAGAGGGGAGGGTAAATGCTGATTTTTCTGATTGTGACACATGGCGATAAGGCGTTGACCAGCATTTAAGAGCAGGTAAGGTGGCTATTGAAACTAGAGGTTCTGCACATCTGGGGGGGCCTGCTGGGTCCTCCTGAATATCAAATTCTCAAAAAATCCTCAACCATGGCTTCTTTTGACATGTGTTCTTTGAAAAAATCAGCATGTCTCTTTTCAACTCAAAAGTCTTTATCCCTGTTGACTCACCTTTACCATAAGATTTTCCCCTTTTCTCCTCCTGTAACTGCATTGTTGATGCCCAATCACTGCTTCTAGTAACAGTGAACTGTTACCTACCAAATACTTATGGTGCAGTAAAAAATATTTACCATGGGTAAAAAAAGTTACTGTAGGTAAAAAGTGATTTGTATTTACCATGCAGGTGAAAAATATTTACTGTAGGTAAAAAATATTTACTGTCGGTAAAAAAGTGAAAACGGAGTATGCTGTGCTGTGAGTCCACACGAACATCCTCGTCTAAATTTCACTAGAAATTCACACCTAGAATGGTCTATTCTGTAAGATATAGGTTGTAGGCATGCATACGAGCTCGTTCCCACGTATCTTCTGTCCATGGCACTTTTTACTCTTTGGTGCTTGTGAAGTAGATTTTTCGTCTCTTTCGAGATCCCTTGGACTAGAGTATCCTCATCTCCCCAACAACTGACTGTGCCTTTATTGAATCTTCAGAAGGGGTCCTAAAAACCATGCATCATATAGCCCTCCCCCTTAAGCTAGAGGTATTTGATGCCTCTAGCTGTAGGTTGTGTTACAATAGGGTTCTCTTGAATACTTACCCACCTGGTACCAATTGAATTTGCCATGTTACTGCTTTCTTGGCTGATGCACCCTGTTTAGTCCTTTCTGATGAATAATTGTATCCATCCATGACTAACAACTGGTCTCCTAGACCCTTGAAAGCCATACCCCATCCATTGTCAATATCCGCTTTCCCTGGTAGCATTCTCTTTTTTTTTTTTTTTTTGCCCAACCCCTCGTTGAGCATTCATGCTCAACCATAGTATTATTTACGTAAAAGATGATTGTATAGAGAGAATTATATAACATAGAGCTATAGACTACATAAGAAAAATGATAGTATAGTGGCTATATAGATAGGATAGAGATAGAGAAAAAAGCATCTGCTACTGCATCACCCTCCAGGGTCAAATGGAAAGCTCAAAGCTCCCCCACGCATGGTGTAGAATCCACCTGGATCAAAAGTAAAGCATTGCTCATTGCCATCAACTTGTAAAACATGTATATCCAAGCCTTCCTTTGCACTTGTAGGCCAATAGACAGGCCACCCTTCCAGCTCTTTATAGCACGGAGCTTCGTCACCCTCCATCCATAATCCTTAGTGTCCACTATAAGCATACTTGCCATCACTTGAGAAACCAGAATCATAAGCAACTATCCTACCATCTGCTACAGAACCCTCCATGGTATAGTCCACTTCAAAAAAACCTCGCCATTGACACAACAATATATGTAAAGCAATTTCCAATAACACATGTATCCATAGCATCACATAACATAGCAAGACCCTGCCATTTGCCTCCACTTGCTGCATAGCCAAGCAAACCTGATCACTTTTCAAACCTGTATCCAAACCCTCTGTAAACGTCTCCACAACCATCTCTTTATACTCAGAAACATGACCTACTAGAGCTTCAACCTGTGCAAATACCTAATCACCAACAAGGTTGACGGCACCTTCCTTTAACTGGATATGGTGTTGGGTTACCGTCACTCCTTTTCGTAATCAGTTATAAAGAGGCCAGCATGCTTCTTTAGTACCTGCAAATAGGGTTCTCTCTCTTCTTCTAGTAGGTCCTTAGCTAGCATCTCCTCTAAGCCTGTGGCTTCTTCCTTGTTTAGAGAGTCTTGACCACCTTCTCCTTCTGGGTTTCGCAGTATTATACCCATGACTTCCAAAGAGCTAGCATCCTCCTCAGATGACTCATCCTCAGATGAAGAGCAGCTGCTTGTGCTCCATTCATCCATAGAAGTCTCCATCTCTAGGTCTTGTTGTCTACCCTGCTTCATGTCATACACAATTTTTTGTTGCTTGCCACCTACCTTATGATTTGGTCGCAACTCAAGGGAACCTGTCTCCCAATCTTGCCTAGCTTTCATAGCCATAAGCCAAGGTCTTCCAAGGATTAGCGGATAGCCCTCCCCCTTAGTTGGGATCACGTAAGCATCAATTGAGATTGCCACACCAAAAGCTGAAACCTTCACTCCATTAACCTTTCCCACACAAGCCACCCTTACATTATTTGCCATCTTAGCTTGTAAGGAAGTTTGCTCGTTTACTTCCAAACCCAACCTATGCATTAATTTCTCTGTCATAACACAAATCTCAGTTCCACCATCTACGTACACATTGGAGACTCGTTGACTCTTAATCTCTGCATCAATGACTGGCACGATATCCTTCATGCCTCTTGCACTAATAGACCCAACTGACTTTGCCTTAGCCCTCCTGGTGCTGACCATCTTAGACCAGGTTCTACGCATGTTTGGGGAAAGGTGGAGGAGTTGCTGCCATGAAATCTTTGGTCCTTGCTTACTCACATCTGCTACCAGGTCGTAAGGTATGGATCCTACCCCAAGTGGAATGTCTTCTACTCCTATGTGCCTCCTTGACCTACGCTTCCTTTTCTTGTCTCCTATCACTTGGGAGGAACCCTCATTCCCTTTATCCGGCTCTGAAGCTTCCATTTCATCAATTCTTTGTCTCCTAACTCTCTTTATTGGCATGGCAACAGCTTCCTCCATTTTTTCTTTCCCTTTATCCTTACCATTGTCAAGACTTATGACAGAGACAGCCCTGTCCTCCCCTCCCGATGGTAGTGAAGGGATCTCTGCTGGTGCTTGTGGTGGTGGAGGAGGGGGTCTCAATATTTGGATTGGTGGAGCCACGTGTACATTTTGTCCATTTAGTGGCCTAGCTCGAGGAGGAGTGACTTGCTGGCGAGGAGGCCGTCTTTGATTACCATTTCCTTGATAGCGTCGTGGATGGGGGCAATAATACATGCTGTGACCTACCTCTCCACAGTTGTAGCAAATGTACTCACGTGCTTGCCTTTGTCCTTCTTGTCTATTTCGTTCACTTCCTGGCTGGGGAGCCCTTACACCTTGAACCAGATTGATGGACAGGCTCTCTAGTTGATTGGTGATTTGTTGAAGTAATTCTTGTTGAGAGGACTCTTGGTCTGTTGCTCCTGTCCCTGCTACTACCCTTGCCGTAGGTTGAGCTAGCGGTGGAGGCTCCATTCCCCCTTGTAGTTGAGCTTGGAATTTTAACTTCCTATCCTTATCCCTTGCATAAGTCATAGCTTTATCAAAGGTATCTCGGAATTTACCTTTTACCTTTTCTCGAAGGATGGGGTAAAGCCCTTCCAGGAAACAGTCCTTCTTCAGGCATTCTGGCGCCCTTTCTCCGTCACCTAGTGATGCACACCATTTCTCCCACAGGTTGGAAAACTTTCCTTCATAGCTTCTATAGTCATTGAGTGATGTTTGGCGTAGCTCTAAGAGCTGTCTCCATATCTCCTCTGGAGGCTCATGGCGGCGAAATTCTTCGATGAAGGCCATTTTTAAGGACTCCAAGTCTCTTCTTTCTTCAGGTGCCAAAGTTTGATACCATAATTTTGCACCTTCCCTCAGAGACCAAAGGAAAGGCCCTTAACTTAGTAGCTTCGTCATCCCTTCCCGATACCAGAAAGGCCATTTCCAAATTATCCAAAAAGTCTGGAGAAACCTCCCCAGGCTTACCATAAAAATTAGGGAAGGCTATAAGTGAGAGAGTAAACAATTACACAAACAGCTCCAATTTATTTTAAAATAGAGTATGGTAATTACAATTTGGAGCTTTAGCACAACTTAGCTCAAAATAGGATGAAGATCGACACATCAAAGGAATGGTAATAGTCTAGTAAGGGTAGAATGACAGGATGAGGAGAGCGCAAGATTTCCCCAAGTCTCTCGGCTCCAAACAACAGGGCTATTCTTTGCTGATAAAAGATTTTTCTATCAATACAAATATTCACACGGATATGACGCACAAAATGGAAAGGAAACATGCGGGGATCATCATTCTCATTATTGGCATCCATACTTACACACAAGAGCCTAGCTTAGTTGCACCACCTTGGGACCAATGAGCCTGATCAGCCACAGAAGGTCAGCACCTCGGATCACTTCGACTCTTCCTGATGCATTTGTGAAGACATAAGGCGTGATGGCAACACTTTGTACAATGCTGAGCCTTTTAGCAAGCAACAATTGGTTGCTATTACCATAATCAGCATGACGAATGAAAGTGACACCATTAATGTGCAGCACATCATCAACTAAGATAGTTTCCTTAGATTGAGATAACTTCTTGAAAATTAGGAGCAAAGGTAGGGCAGGGAGGCTTTTCACCCGGTCTCCAAAGCACTTTGGACAATATCCAAAGTGATCTTCACGCGGACAGGAGGTTGGCTTGGGATTGGTGGTGTCTGGATTCACAAAGTGCACTGGGAGCACTCGCAGACGGGCGGCAATCTTGTAGGCAAGCCTTCGCCTCTTTGCTTCAGGAGAATTTAGGGGTGAGAGTCGTGGTTGCAAGTTGGAGGTTGAAGTTGGTTGCTCACTAGCCTTTTTCTTGTCTGTAGTGGTCATGTAATCCCTTATTAATGAGATTAAGCCAAATGTTACCTTACGCTTGAGCACGCGCTGCGGCCTTGGGCCACTTAGGTGTAGAGGTGATCTTCCTCCTCTTAGTCGGCTCCTCAAGAAAGAGAGGTCTGGTGATGCTTTCTCTTCCCTTAATGTGTCACAGTACCTTCGTGTATGTTGATGTAGAATATTTCAAGCTCGTGTGCGCTGGAGGTTCCTGGAGCACTCATAGGTTGAGAGGAGAGGTATATCAAGCTCTTCTTCTCACTCTCCTTCGTTGGCAACGATCACGAACAAGGCATGTAGAAGAACTTACTTCTTGAATTTCAATGACACTGCAACCTGGTAACAAGACCTCGATGAAAGCTTTTAAGGCCTCTAAAGCCTCCTCCTCTTCTGTTCTCCAATTTCGAAACTCCTCACGCCATTCGTCCATGTTGTAGATTGCACAACTTTATTGCTTGTGGACTGAAGGTCTGTGTAGCCCTCCTCAGTGGGGGCACCAAAATGATAGCGGGAAAAAGAGCAGTGCAATCGGGTGGCATCTGTACTCGTGCACACTCCACAAATCATGCCTCATGCAAACAAGCAAAGAACAAAACAAAGGGGGCACCACCCTAAATTAAGAGGTTTAGGGACCTCACACATAGTGCACATAGGCAAGTGAGACTTATGGCATTATGATGGCATCAAAACATATGGCAAAATACATAGAAACGAAGCTTAGGGACCTTATGTAGCATATATATACACAAGACATCAGCTTAACAATACAACGGCATCTGATCATACATAACAAGGATATAGAGAAGCAAGCCAAGGATGGCATAATCCCTTGTCAAAAACAATCAACCCAGCAAGTAGGTATGATCCTACTAGCAACATATCAATACCTTAGAGAATGATGGCGAGGATGGTGGCAATGGAGCATGAGAGAAGACTCCTTATTTAGTCTTTAGGGCTAGTAATGTAGCATACTAGAGGGAGAGAGAGAGGGGGAGAGAGAGTAGAGCTCCATCTATAGCTCCTCGTTGTGAGCAATGTCGTCATAGCTTCATTGCTTGGTGAAGTGGGTGAAGTGTTAGTTTTGAGTGAGAGAAGGCCTCCTTATATAGGTTTCTGAGAGGGTTTAGGATTATGGATAAACATGCTTAAATCCGCTGATTGGGGTTACTTTTTGCTTAGGGTGGTCAACAGATTGAGGTCACCTGATATGTCACCATCAAGATATTCTCTAGAGTGATGTGAGAGGGGAGGGTAAATGCTGATTTTTCTGATTGTGACACATGGGGATAAGGCCTTGACCAGCATTTAAGAGCAGGTAAGGTGGCTATTGAAACTGGAGGTTCTGCACATCTGGGGGGGACCTGTTGGGTCCTCCTGAATATCAAATTCTCAAAAAATCCTCAATCATGGCTTCTTTTGACATGTGTTCTTTGAAAAAATCATCATGTCTCTTTTCAACTCAAAAGTCTTTATCCCTGTTGACTCACCTTTACCATAAGATTTTCCCCTTTTCTCCTCCTGTAACTGCATTGTTGATGCCCAATCACTGCTTCTAGTAACAGTGAACTTTTACCTACCAAATACTTATGGTGCAATAAAAAATATTTACCATGGGTAAAAAAAAGTTACTGTAGGTAAAAAGTGATTTGTATTTACCATGTAGGTGAAAAATATTTACTGTAGGTAAAAAATATTTAATGTGGTAAAAAATATTTACTGTCGGTAAAAAAGTGAAAATGGAGTATGCTGTGCTGTGAGTCCACACGAACATCCTCGTGTAAATTTCACTAGAAATTCACACCTAGAATGGGCTATTCTGTAAGATATAGGTTGTAGGCATGCATACGAGCTCCCTCCCACGTATCTTCTGTCCATGGCACTTTTTACTCTTTGGTGCTTATGAAGTAGATTTTTCTTCTCTTTCGAGATCCCTTGGACTAGAGTATCCTCATCTCCCCAACAACTGACTGTACCTTTTTTGAATCTTCAGAAGGGGTCCTAAAAACCATGCATCACTTCTTTGTAGCAGGTTGGCTCTCCACTAACAGTGACCAAAATTTGGTGTATACCCGGCTCAAACTGCTCGGGCGCACGTGATACTCTCTCAGAGCATCTCAGTGCCTGACTGCTGGACCCTGCTCTCTCCGGAGCAATAGTAATGAACTAAGTTAGTTAGGAGGCTACATCCTTGAAACGAACACGTCTGTACTCAACATCTTTGATGGGCTTCTTGTGAATTTTTGATTCATTGAAAATCACATGTGAGCTACGAATGACTTTGTTTGATTCTGGGTGCCAGAGATGATATCCCATCTCTCCGTTTGCACCATAGACAATAAAGATGCATTTGTGTGATCTGGGATCTAACTTCCAACGAAGTTCTTTGTGCACATGTGCATATGCCTCACATCCAAATACACGTAAATGCTCATAGCTTGGCCATTTGCTAGTCCATAATTCCTCTAGAATTTTGAAATTCAAAGGAGAACTAGGTGACCTATTGATGACGTGCACTGCTGTCAGAACAGCTTCCCCCCAAAACTCTGGAGTAAGCTTCACCATAGACATCATAGAGACAACTCGCTCTTGAATCGTACGATTCATTGTTTCAGCTATCCCATTTTGTGCAGGTGTGTACGGAGCAGTAAACTGCCGTCGAATGCCTCTTCTATTGCAAAAATCCTTGAACTCTGTGGAGACGGATTCTCCACCATTGTCCGTGCGAAAAGCTTTGAGCTTTTTTCCTGATTGGTTCTCAACCATGGCGAGGAATTTTTGGAATGTCGAAAAGACTTCTTCCTTACCCTTAAGGAGATACACCCATACCTTTCTGGTAGAATCATCTATGAACGTGAGAAAGTAGTTCGCCCCCTCAGAGTTTTATGTGGCATTGGACCACACAAATCACTGTGCACCAAGTCTAGAGGTTCGCCTTGTTTCTTATTCAATGGCGAAGATGTCAATCTAGTTTGTTTGCCATATAGACAATGCTCACACAATGGAAAGTTTGTGTTATCTAACACAGGTAAGTAGCCAAAACGTTGAAGTGTTTTCATTCCCTTTTGGCTAATATGCCCTAGCCGGCTATGCCACAACTCAGGAGACGGAAGCTTGGCAACATAGATAGAGTGTTTGTTGACACTCGAAACAAACAAAGAGTATAGGGATTTGTTTTTATTTCCTTTCATCATGATAAGGGTTTTCTTGGGGATCATCCAAGAACGATTACCAAAAACTGTAGTGTAGCCAAGATCATCCAATTGCCCTATAGAAAGAAAGCTTTTTGTAAGCTTGGGCACATGTCTTACATTCTGCAGCACAAAAGTAGTGCCATTATGCATCTGAATTTTCACATCACCAATGCCAATAATGTCAAGCTCATAGGAATCACCAAGCTTGACTATTCCATGCATGGATGCATAAGAGGAAAACCACTCTCTATGTGGTGTAACATGAAAACTTGCACCAGAATCAAGGATCCAATTGTGTACATAACCCTCATCCTGTGCAACCAAAGCATCTGGAGTGAGATCTGAAAGTGAAAATTAGAACATCTGAGGCATCTGCTTTCACCTCGGGATGAATCTCTGTGGGCATAATGAGCATCACTGGAGGAGGAGCATCCTCTACTGCAGTGATAGGTATGGGAGACTCAACAATATTGAGCTCCTCAATATTTACTGTACTTTTGCCTTTGCCAGAATTATCCTTTTGCACGTTTTTCTGATCCCTTAGGAAACTGCAAAAATCCTTTTTGTAATGACCCTTCTTGTGGAAATAGTAACACTCGACATTTCTGGCATTGCGGTCTCTACTTTGGTTCATGTGTCTGCTAGGACTACAAGGATTTCGCTCTCTACTTTTGCTTTTGTGTTTGTTCCTGTCACGTCCACTTGGATTTGTTGAACTGCCAGCCATATATGCATCTCCATGATTAGCATTATCGAGAGATTTATGACGAATCTCTTGAGTGAGCAACGCATCTGTGACAGCATTGAGCTCTAACTTGCCATTTGGAGCTGAATTGCTAATGGTTGTGCAAAAGATATCCCATGAACTGGGTAGAGATCATAACAAGAAGATAGATTCGAGTTCATCGTCAAACTCCTTAAATCCCTGAGATGTCAGCTGACGGAACAAGGAGTTGAACTCATTTAAATGACTGGAAACTGTGCTACCTTCTTTCATGTTGAGCTTCATAAGCTTTTTCATGAGAAAAACTTTGTTGGATGCACTTTTGCTCTCCCATGCTGAACATAAGCTATCCCAAAGTTCCTTGGTTGTTTTCTTCCCGATGATCGTGAAGAAGACTGACTCGGCTAGATGTAGATGTATCATAGCCATGGCTTTTTCATCCAAAAGCTCGCATTGAGCTTGTGTATAATCATCATCCTCTGCGCGCTCTTTCAACGGTTCTGAGAGGCCTTTGTTTATCAAAACATCTTTCATGCGCTCTTTCCACATGGTGAAGTTGCTGCCATCGAACTTCCGAATGAAATACTCCTCCTTTTATGAAGAAGAAGCCATCTCTGATAAGAGGGTTTGAGAGGTGCCAAACTGTGGCGAGAAGCTGTAGAAATTTGGGAAGAGTAACATTTGTAGCGGGAGTAAAATCTCAACCGAAATAGACTCAAAAGTGCCAACAATATAAGTCACGACTCACGGGCCGGAAGTAAATCTGGAAGAGTCTCCTTTGTATGAGGAGTCAAAACTCAACTCAAAATGCATATAAATGTGCCAACTGCACTAACTGCGCATCTGTTGCACAAAACAACTGCTATGTGAGTGCCAACTCGGCGTCAAAAGCATAAATAACCGTCCAGATACATATCCTATGGCGAAGGTACTGAAAAGGGGAACTCCAGCTACCTGTATCACCGAAGGTGTCTCAATATTCGAGCACACCCCAACTCAAATAAAACCTCATGCTATCGACCCTCCAAAGGCTAATGCAGACAAAAATGGACTAGCCACAGTCTCAGAAAGGGCACTTCTGGTCCGAGTCTCAGAAATGGCCGGGAAAAATTGCCAAAATAGCCAAAAAAGGCTCCACACGTAGTACAGTGGGCAGTGTCCACAACTCAACATACATGAGTAAAATCGCGCTCAAACAGGCGCCAAGAACTACTGCATGCAGTGAAAGTGATCCCTGCAGGGATATCTGCTCTCAAAAGAGCTCAGTAGCACTAGGTGTGCTCTCAACAAAATGCATCTGTCAACGCATGTGTCCGCAGAGAATCTGCCGTTGGAATGACTGCCAAATCGCCTTTGAAAGCACTGTGTCTGGTAACCTGGAGAATCTCTGAGTGAATGGGCTGAAAACCCCCCGCTCTAGCCTATAACCTGCGTGTCGGTGTCGCTATGTGCCGATTTCTGCCGTCGGGCATAAATATGCTAGTCGAATAGCCGCCAAAGGTGTCGTATCCGTAAACTTTGTCGTATAGGGCGATCGGTCCACTCGGTGCCGATGCCGGGTGTCACCCCTCTATGATAGAGGTACCTCACCCACGCATGTTGCAAGCATGGTCGTCGATCGCGGGATTGCGCTCGTCCTGGGAAAACGTCCGGTGTCTGGGTCGGATGTCGGAGATCCGCCACAATGAGCAGTGTCGAGCCGGTGCGTATGAGTGGTGTCGATGTCCATGTCGCCTTCCACCGCCGGGCGGAAGTGGCTAGCCGAGTAGCCATAAAACGCTAATGCTCGAAGCCGATATGTCAAGATCGCTCCAAGCTCGTCGAACTCGGTGTGCGGACGTCCAAGTCGGGTGACGATGTCAAAATCAGAGAATCGTGGATGTCGACGATGAGACTTTGGTATCTCTCTCTCACTTGGTCTCGGGGTTAGATGTTGAGGATGTCAAAAAGGTAGTTGGGGCTGTCTTAAGATTTTGGTGGTCTCGTGGAAACGATCCCCTGCACACACTTAAGTGTGCAAGCAAAGCTTTTTAAAAAAAACATTTATTGTAATTTCTATTGAATGCTCTTTGTTTGACGAGCGTGCAGAGAGGGAGGACGAGCGGGTGTGTATGAGTAAATGCATAGATTTCCGGCCTATGTCCATGCCCTCTCGGCCTCTTTCCCCTGCTCAGCGCTGCCTTTGGGCACTGAGTGTGTGTGTGTGTGTATTCGGATTCGGACTGCCCGCCAGCTGCAAATCCACCCCAATTGCATTCGGTTCTGGTGCCTGGTTGCCTAGTTCAATCCCTCCCAAGCTCTGTCGACCCACCTGGTTTGATCCCCCTCAATTTCCTGCATAGCTTATATTGCTTGCATGAGCACCTGTTACAACCTGTCGAGGTTCTTTGACTACCCCTGCTCTCAATGGCTTCAATTCCTTCCCAACTCGAGTGTGCCCCAAAAACTGCAAGGCTTTGCCTTCTGCCCGATTGCGCCCTCTATGTCTGAGGCTTTCCTTGTTGAGCTTGCAATTAAGCCCTCCTTGCTCGATTGGTTGTTCAAATTCCCAGCCTATGAGCTCAATTCGATGCTGTTGCTCCCCCAATTTGCACCTCTAGCAATGCTCACACGAGCTTCAACTATCTTGCCAAGCTCTGTGATGCTCGACTTGCTGGCTCTCTGCACACGGTTTGTGTGTGTTGCTAGCTGCCAAATTCCATGCTTTGCTTGGCTTTCAAAGATTTTGGCTGCCCCTACACACACACAATGTTGTCACCACACACTAGCCGATTCAACCCGTGGCGTGACAAGTCCTCCAGGCTCTACTCCTTGCAAGCATCAAAATCCAAGACAAGCTCCCAATTTCAAATCTGCTGCACATAGAGATATCAAAAAATTCCAAGATTCCCTTTGTCCGAGAGGGGCTGTGTGCACCGGGTGGCCGGGAATGGTCGAGATCCCCTCCAAGTGCTCCGATCCGTGTTGGATCTGCTGCCACTGCCAAGCTCAAGCTTGAGCTCCGAGCTTCGCCATAGCCAGCGAGATCTGTCGTTTTCGAGTCGATCGTCGAAGAGCGGTCGCACGTACGGTTCGCTGTCGTAGCTCTGATACCAATTGTTGAGTGCGCGTGTGCGTGTACGGAGTGTGTGCAAGAGAGGGGGAAGAAGAGAATGGGGAAGGGGGTGATACACAGACAGCCACTGTGTGGGTTAGTGAGGAAGAAAGAGAAGAAGTCAACACTCTCTCTTTTTTCTCCCTAATTTGATTAGGTGAAATCAAGTGTAGAAGGGTGGTTACCCATGGCCACCTGGCCTACACCCCAACATATGTGTGGTGTGGGGTGAAGAGAGAGTGGGCTCCGGTTCCTTGCGCTGCACCTTCATGCTGAGAAGAACAAGAGAGAGAGAGAGAGAGAGAGAGAGAGAAGGGGATGAGGTGGCGTGGATAGGAGAGAGAGGGAGGCTCTATGGAGGGTGCCCACCATGGGGGGGGGACGACTGTGTGAGAGGGCGGGGGGGGGGGGGGGGAATGAGGCGGAGGGGAGGGTGAGGCGAGCGGGTGGGGAAGAGAGGAGGGGGAGAATATAAGCGGGCCAAGGGGGGGGGGGGGGAATGGAGGGTGAGGGAAAGAGTGTCAGAGGTGTGGGTGTGAGGATAAGAATATGGGAGAGCGGGAGTTCACATGCGGCTCGACACAGATGGAGCGCGAGAGGGAAAACGAGAGAGGGGTCGGGGCGAGTGCTCGAGGCCTCTCTTAGCCTAGGGTGGGCAGTAGGGGGGTGTGGGTGAGAGAGAAGATATTAGAGAGAGGTATGTAGGGAAAATGAGAGAGAGGGGGGGAGGGGAAATATTTCATCCGATGCCCGCCGGGGGAATAAACTACGGGGGAAGAGAGAAGGGGTATCTGAAACCAAGGGCGTCCGGCTAGGCTGGGGTATAGACAAGCGGGGGCCTGAGGGTGATAAGGCCGGCCAATCGAAGGGAGGGGGGGGGGGGGGGGGGTGTGCCATGCCCGTAGAGTTGCGTGAGGTTTACCAGGCGTTGCCGAGCCTTCCAACAGTGCCGCCAAGGCTCCAGCAGAGGAAAAATAAGTCTTTTTTCTTTTTTTTCTTTGATTTTCAAAACTCGGCCCCATCACCAACTCCCTTGATTGGAAAAGAGGTATTGTTCGCAATAGTTGTATTCCGATGAGGGATAGACTTGAGAGAGGTAAACAAGTCACAATGTGAAGTAACGTTCTTTGCAACACCATTATCAAATACCACAATTGTGAATCTACAACAACTGGCATATATGCATCATGGGCAGAAGGATGTGAATCTACATCAATTGACATACACGCATCATGGACAAAAGGATTATAAGTACATTTTGCACTAAATGCCCACTCTACATCTACATTGCTTTAACAATCTCCTTTCACAGAAGATTCTATGATAGCTACACTTGTAGTGGAGCTAGCCTCTTTCTTCTTGGCCTCTTTTGCCTTCAATTTAGGACACTGCTTAATCAAGTGATCATTATCTTTGCAATAATGACAACACACATTCTTCTTACCTTTTGCACCAAAATTCTCAGATGAGTCCCCAAGAGAAACAAAGTATGTAGAATGAAGAGATGCTATAAGGTATTGTTGGGGTATAAAGCCCAATGTGGTCGCCCAGGTAAGTGGGCGGGCCGCCAGGTATGTACACATATTCTTTTGTAAAAACCTAATAAGAACTCACTATGCTGTACACATTACAATAGAGTGAGTTCACCATATTATCGTGCTCTTCTTCTCTCACTCTCTCTCGCGAAGCACTTCCGCTCGTACTCCTTCAACTGGTATCAGAGCTTAGATCGAGGCTCGGGGCAGCATTTGCAGGTAGCCAGAGTCACCTGCTCAGATGGGAGTGAGATTCGACAGGCGAAGACACGTCCCCAAATCCTGTGGGTAAGCCCAAAGGGCTTGGTGTTCTCAGAATTTCATTCTGAGGTCATCTCGGCCACCGTTCAGCTTCGACAAAGTTCTGCGTAGGCCATTTTCGACTACGTGGTCTCGGCGGGTGCAGATCCGACTCTGCAAATTTGGGGTTTCGGCCTACGACTGCAGGTGCTGAGGATATCGGCACTCCCAGAGTGCTGATTTGTGGTTGTCTACACAACGGCTCACAGTTCTTGGAGGCGTGTCACATACGACACGAGCGCATCTACACACAGATTGTAGGAGACATCCATACTAGTTCATCAGGTTGATATTGGTTCAGAGGTCAGTTTACAGGGAAAACTTTGCCAAATTTTTCCCAGGAAAGTAAACTATTGTGAAGCGTAGCTATGGCTGGATCACAGGACACTGCTCTTTACAATATCAAGAAACTAGATGGAACCAATTTCCCATTGTTGAAGAAGCAAATTTGGCACGTGTTGGTACAAAAGAAGCAGATTAAACCTATAAAGCTCAAGGGGATAAAACCAGAAGATATGGACGAAGATGAATGGAGCGAAATGGATGAATTGGCACTTTCTACCATTATGCTGACTTTGGCAGAAAGCGTTTACTTCAATGTAGCAGATGAGATGTCGGCTTATCAAGCATGGTTAAAGCTGAGTGGTATTTATGAGAAGCAAAGTGCAGCTTCATAGGTATACTGGCTTAAGAAGCTTTTTGACTTGAAGATGAAAGAAGGGACACCTATGTCCAATCATCTGAATGAATTCAACACAATCTATAGTCAGTTGTCAGCTCAAGGTGTCAAGTTTGATGAACCTCTTAGAGCTATGTTCCTGTTGATCACATTGCCGGGAAATTGGGACACTTTTCGCACAGCTTTGAGTAATTCTGCACCTCCAGATGGTTTCAACATAGCAGGTGTTGCTTACTGAAGAAACCAAGAGAAAGACAATGGACAAAGGCAAAGGAACAGCCAAAGAAAGGACCAAAGAAAAGTACAAAGGTGGAAAGAGGAATCAGTCTCGTAGCAAGTCCCGCAGTGCTAAAGGCAAGAGTGACATAGAATGCTACCATTGTGGCAAGAAGGGTCACATGAAAAGAGACTGCAGAGAATGGAAAGTAGAAAAAGGCAAAGAGAAAGCTGAAGACCATGGTGAGAAGAACAAGTCCTCAGTGAAGATTCAAGAAATAAATGTGACAAACACTGTTGCAGAGGATGACAGTCTAGTGTCAGGAGACATCTACTTCTTGAAGAATACAATGGACTCAGCTCTTCTTACAGCATCTGATGGAAATGCACTGAGTGACTGGATTATAGACTCGGGGGCATCACTTCATGTGTCTCCAAACAAGGAGTGGTTTACCTCTTATGTGACCACTAAAGATTATGTTTGGCTAGGCAATGGGCAGACATGTGAGATATTAGGTGTTGGAGATGTTCAATTGAAGTTTCATAATGGCTCTTCTTTCACGCTGAAGAATGTGAGACATGTTCCCGCAATTAGAAAGAGCTTGATCAGCACAAGTTTACTTGATGATGCTAGCTACGTCACCACTTTTGGACAGAACATGTGGAAGATATCCAAGGGTTCTATGACAGTAGCACATGGAGTAAAGTCTGGAGGACTTTACATGATTTATGTATCAAATGTCTCTAAAAATGTAATCAATGTAACCGAGCAGCCTAACGTTTCTTTGTGGCATAGCCGGTTAGGACATATGTCCAAGAAGGGAATGGAAATCTTGTCTCGTTCTGGTTATTTGTCTGTCATTTAATGATTTTGAATTCGGTGAACATTTTCTGTATGGTAAGAAAACATAGCATCCACATAAGCATAGAAGCAGTAGAAGAGATACACAGTTGGCACTTGTTCATAGTGATTTGTGTGGACCTATGCCTAACCTATCTCTAGGGGGAGCTTCTTACTTTATGACATTTATAGATGATTACTCGAGGAAAGTATGGGTTTACTTTCTCAAGCACAAGGATGAAGCGTTTAGTGTTTTCAAACGTTTGTGACACTTGTGGAGAATCAGAGTGGCAAGAAGCTTAAATGCTTACACACTGACAATGGTGGAGAGTATGTTTCAAAGGCCTTTCAGGACTTTGGTGAGTCAAAAGGTATAAAACGTGAACTTACTGCTCCTTACAATCCTCCTCAAAATGGTGTTGCTGAGAGGATGAATAGGACCATACAAGAGAAGGTTAGAACTATGTTGTTTAATGCATAGCTGCCAAATGGGTTTTGGGCTGAAGCTGTATCAACAGCTGTTCATCTTATAAATAGATCTCCTAGCAAGGTTTTGCAGAAGGATTTAGTGGCAGAGATGGTATGGTCAAGCAAGGTGCCCTCATACAAGCATCTCAGAGTCTTTGGCTGTGAGGCATATACTCAGGTTGCAAAGGAATTTAGAAACAAACTTGAGCCAAAGAGTAGAAAGTGCATCTTTCTAGGCTATGGTAATTCTGGTGAGATGGGGTACAGACTTTGGGATCTCGAATCTAGAAAGGTTATCCGCAGCAATGATGTTCACTTTAATGAAGCCAAATATCATTCTAAACCAGAAAGAATTGAGGTGATTAGAAGAGTTGTCTTCCAAGAAGATGGACCTTCACGTGCAAAACAAAATGTCAGGGCTCAAGAGGAGCAAGGACAGGATAGAGTGGAACCACAGGTTGTGGCTGAGCCTGAGCCACCTATTGTGCATAGATCTGGACGTATCACACGACCTCCTGATAGGTTTGTTCCATCTATGAACTATGTCATGTTGACTGATTGCAATGAGCCTTCATGTTACAAGGAAGCAGTGCAAATGAAGGACTCCGGGAATTGGCAATTGGCCATGCAGTGAGAGATGATAGCTTTGCATAAAAAACAGACATGGAAGCTAGTTAAATTACCACAGGGCAAAAAGGCTCTACCTTGTAAATGGGTTTACAGGTATAAGATCACCACTCATGATAGTCAGCCAAAGTAAAAAGCAAGGCTTGTTGCCAAGGGATTTAAGCAAGAACAAGGCATTGAATTTGATGAAGTCTTCTCTCCGGTGGTCAAGATGACTACATTGAGATGCTTTCTTGCATTGGTTGCCATATTAGATTTGGTGTTGCACCAAATGGATGTCAAGATAGCGTTCTTGCATGGTGATTTAGATGTGGAAATTTACATGCAGTAGGCAGAAGGGTTTGTTGAGAAAGGCAAGGAAGATTGGGTATGCCAGTTGTTAAAGAGTCTTTATGGCTTAAAACAATCACCGAGGGCATGGTACCATAAATTCCACAAGTTTATGCTTTCTCAAGGCTACAAACATAGTGAGTTCGATCACTGTCTATATACAAAGAAGGCTAAGGATGGTAGTTGGCTGATCCTTATTTTGTATGTGGATGACATGTTGATTGATGGAAAGCACTTGGAAGAAATTTCAGCTTTGAAGTCAAAGATGGAAAAATCGTTTGACATGAAATACATGGGTGAGGCAAGTCATATACTTGGTATGCGCATTGAGAGAGACAGATCAAAGAAGTTGATTTGGTTATCTCAAACAGAGTATATTGACAAGGTTTTGGAACGTTTCAATATGGAGAAGGGAAAGGCATTGAGTGTTCCATTGCCACCATATGTGAAACTTAGCAAACAAGATTGTCCTATGTCTGAGGAAGAACAGGCTCAAATGGATAAGATTCCATATGCGTCTGCAGTGGGTAGTTTGATGTATGCAATGATTGCTACTCGCCCAGACATTGCATTTGTAGTGGGAGTAGTAAGTCGATACATATCAAACCCAGGCAAGAAACATTGGGAGGCAGTGAAAGGAATATTGAGATACCTGAAAGCTACAAAGAGTATGCGCATATGCTATGGGAGTCAGGAGCTAAGTGTAAAGGGTTTTACAGACTCAGATTATGCAGGTGACTTAGACAACCAAAGGTCTACGTCAGGGTATGTCTTTACATTGGCTGGTGGAGCAGTATCATGGCATTCTAGATTACAAGATTGTGTTACTCAGTCTACTATAGAGGCTGAATATGTTGCAGCATCAGAGGTATGCAAAGAATCAATTTGGCTTAATCGACTAGTAACAGATTTGGGAATCAAAGAAGCAATGCCTGTGTTATATTGTGATAGTCAAAGTGCTATACAATTGGCTCGCAATCCAATTTATCACTCAAAGACAAAGCATGTGGATGTGAAGTATCATTTCATCAGGGAAATGCTCGAGGATAAGCAACTTCAGCTTGTCAAAGTTCACACCACAGAAAATCGTGTTGATCTACTTACAAAAGAGCTTCCCTCAAAGAGCTTTGCGTATTTTCGCAAGCAGTTAGGTGTAGGGTAGTACATCACTTCTCTACATCTCTTGTATATTAGCTTGTATAGTAGCTTCTCTCACACTTAAAGTACCACATTGGACTTTAAGTGGGAGGTTGTTGGGGTATAAAGCCCAATGTGGTCGCCCAGGTAAGTGGGCGGGCCGCCAGGTATGTACACATATTCTTTTGTAAAAACCTAATAAGAACTCACTATGCTCTACACATTACAGTAGAGCGAGTTCACCATATCGTCGTGCTCTTCTTCTCACACTCTCTCTCGCGTCGCACTTCCGCTCGTACTCCTTCAGGTATGTTGTCAAAAACACTTACAAGGGAAGAAACAGAGGCTAGAAGGTATGCTGTCAAGAACACTTACAAGGAATGAAAGAGAGGATTTTTAATGTATGCTAAGGAAGCTTCCTAGAATTTTTGCTAAAGACTACATAGACATACATGGATTAGATGTTATTCAATACAAGATCGAGTTAAAGGATAAGGTCACACCTAAGGCTTAGAAGCTACAAAGGCTAGGAGTCATCAAGGAGAAAGATCTACTCAAAGAGGTGAGAAAGCTTCTATAGCTGCAGGGTTTATCTATCTGGTGTAGAATTCATACTTGGACTCTCCAGTTGTGGTCACTCCTAAAAAGGATAAAAAAAGGACAATATGTGTTGACTATAGGCCACTCAATGAGGCAACCAAGAGAGATCACTTTCCTCTTCTAGTTTAGGATGAGATGCCAAATGAAGTAGCTGGCTTTGAGAGGTACACTGTGTGTAATGGCTAGTCAAGCTAATTTTAAATAGGGATTTCATTGGAGGATCAATTGAAAACAACCTTCATCACTCCTTATGGTTTCTTTTCTTTTAGACTCATGCCATTTGGGTTAACAAATGCTCCTGCAACATCTTAATGGTTCATGAACATAGTGTTTCAAGCATTCTTTGGGAAGTCTGTAAGAGTGTTCATTGATGATTTTTTTTTTACAGCTCTAAATCATCGCACCTACAGAAGGTAGAAGAAATTTTGAAGAAAATCTACGACATGAGAGATCAACTTAATCCCAAAAAAATGTCAAATAGGTTTGGATGAAGTGATCAAGAACTTACTTTTGGTCATGAAATTTCCTACAAAGGCATTGAGGTATATCCTTCAAAGGCAAAGGAACTTAGTGAGCTACCATCACCCAAGAGTCTCAAGGAGGTCATCTCATTCACCCCTTGCAAAAATTGACACAATAAATAGAGTTTCCTCGTTCTGATGAGTATTTTTGTAACTTTATTTTTCAGAACTTCCAACACTCATGCCTTCTTCTTGGGAATACACATTCTTTATTAGCTCTACTCTTGGAAAAGAAACAATTGGTGATGTTCTGTCATGCAACAAGATCCCCACAGTACTAGGATGAAACCCATCTAGTTTTCTAATAGGGTCATGAATGCCTTGGAGAAAGGATACATAGTAGCAAAAATCACGATGCTTGCTTTCATGTTTGCAGTGAGAAAATTTAGATTCTACTTGTTATGAAAACCTTTTGTAATTCTCACTGCTGCAGAAAATTTGTTTTCTTGGGTGCCATCTCAAATGAATCTTAGGACTAGGATCTCAACGTGGGTTATGGAATTGCAAGAGTCAATACTTTTTCAAGGTGGAAGATAGTGTGCGTGCACAATTGGCAGGGATTCTCATTTACAGAGTGTGTTAGGAGGAGATTAAAGTGTTTGAAGTAAAGACCCTACCATTTCTACCACCTAAAAGTATCCCTAATGACTTTACATTGTTCTTTGATGGATCTTTTTGACGAGCCACATGTAAAGTATGGGACGGGTCGATGTTGCTTGACCCAAGTGGAGAGGTGGTCATGAAAGAGAAGGTCAATTTTCTAGAATCTACTAGCAACAATGAAGTAGAGTACGATATACTACTTCATGGTTTAAAATCATTAGGAAAAGTTTGGACTCAAAAATAGGCCTTGTAAGAATTGTTGATCTGGCATAGCTTTCAAAAAGTGGGGATCGGTAAATTTTTTGCAAATAATATCCAAACTTGTCGGAGGTTGGATATTTAGAATCTACTCTTCAAACGCTATCTATTGATATATAGCATGCATGTATCGGACATTGCCTTCATGTAGATCTAGAAAAAGGTTATTCTAGATTATTGTAATGGTAACAAAACCTGGCTGATTGAAAAAAAATGGCATAACTTTCATAGAAGTCATCCAAACTTTTTGAACCTTGGCTCTTTAGAATCCATTTTTCAAGAACTTTCCAATGATAGGTCATATCATGGGGTTCTAAGAAATATTTAGAGGGGTCTACCGGGTTGCTTTCTTTTGTACAACTTTGATGATGTGGCGCTCTTAAAAGGCCCAAAAATTAGTTCAAAATTTTCCTAATGTGTGCATTAGTCAAGGTATAGAACATCTTATGGAAAATGGGAATGCACTTCTCATTGTAAAGTAAATTTTAGGCCTTTGGACATGCAAAAAGGAAAGCATAAGGAAAAAAGTTTATGCCATCTGTAGGTTGTTTAAGCAATTTGAAGAGATTTGAAAATGGGAATGCACTTCTCATTGTAAAGTAAATTTTAGGCCTTTGGACATGCAAAAAGGAAAGCCTAAGGAAAAAAGTTTATGCCATCTGTAGGTTGTTTAAGCAATTTGAAGAGATGAAACTGTATCATATTCCAAGGAAAAAAAATGAGAATGATGATTTACTTTCACAACAAGTGGTTGCGTATGTTGAGAAATAAGTTCATGTCATCATGGTGGCAATAGCTATCAAGTAACCAAGGTACTAAGGAATGCAGTCATTGGCTCCAGTTGTTGGCTATATTTTAGAGGGCGAGTTTCCACAAGGATTCACAAAGGCTTAGAAGAGGAGACTCATGAAAAAGGAAAGTTTGTATCTCTTCCTAGAATGATCCCTTTGTCAAGGAGGAAAAGATATAGTGTGCAAAAGAGTACCAACAATCGAGGAAACTCCATCCATTCTAGAAGCTTTGCATGAGGAAGCATGTGGTGTTCATTTTTTCCAAGAGTTAATTGTGAAGAAGATTTTTCTTATAGGGTATGTTTGGACAAGCATGCATGCGATGTCCAACATTAATCTAGAATTTTTCATAATTGCCAGGTAAATGGAAACAAAAGGTTGGTGCATGGTCCAAGGCAAAAAGTGCTTGCAAATGGACCCTTTGAAAAGTGGGGCATTGATGCTATGGGTCCACTACCAAGAACAAAAAAGGGTAAAGTTTACATTCTAGTGGTTGTAGACTATATGACTAGGTGGGTGGAAGCTCAAAGTGTGCAAAGGTAAATGAGAGAACAATGAGCAAGTTTTGTATGCACTCAAATTTGTTATAGATTTGACACACCTTTGGAGATTGGATTTAGTAATGGTCTAAGGTTTAGGAAGGGCTAGCTCACAGAAGTTTCAGAAGAGCTTCACGTTCTACATCATCATAACACACCCTAGTAGCCCCAATGAAATGGTTTGGTAGAGAAATATAATAATGTCATTACAGATATCATCCGAAAGATGGTAAAACACAAGACAATGTTGTGAGACTACTTCTTGAATGGGACATTGTGGATGTATTTAACCACTTACAGGGAGGCCATAGATTTCACACCATTTCACTTGGTCTATGGTCAAGAGGCTTTGAAACCAATTCAGCTCAACATTCCAACAATACTGCTTCATGAAAAATAAATATAGGGAGAGTGAGATGCATTGATATATCAGCTTCTTACATTAGTGCAGCTTGAGAGGAAGAGAGAAGCGGCTTACTAGTGCTACAAGCGGAAAGCTACACAAGCAAAGGAGAGGCTTGATAAAAACGTCAAAGACAAGTGTATCAAAAAAGGTGGACTAGTACTAAGGTATGACAATTGTCTTGATAATAAGTTTGATACCAAATTCAATTCTAGAATATGGCAAGGTCCGTATGTTTTAAAAAAGGACTGCAACTCAAGTTAATACCAGCTCATGCACTTGAATGACAAAGAGCACTCCAAGAAGGTAAATGGGTATCAAGTAAAGGCTTGAGTTGCATTCAATCAAAATATTTACAAAGAACAACCAAAAAGAGACAACTTCATGTTTGCTGTGTTGTTTGGTTGATGATTATGGTACCAACCATGGGGAATACATAGAACCACTTAACACTAGGTTGGTAATGGGACACTTTTATGTCCTGTTAAGTGACCATTTTCCTTGAATTATGTCAAGAGTTTCAAAATGGATTTTGAGGTGCTATCTGTCTAGAAAGTTGTCCCATGAGCTGAAAAAAAATTGACATTTTTTGGGAATATCAATTCCATCTTTAACCTTGTCCTTGCACAACATTTCACAACCTAAACTGTGTGAAAAAACGGATCCTGTTTTTGGCTTTTTTCAACTTTTTGCAACTATACCACTCTAGAATTCATGTTTGTGAGGTCTATAATGCTAGAGAACTATCTTTAGTAGTCCTCACCATGTCCTGATGCTTCTAGGGAGAAATAAATGTTAAAGTTGTAAGTTATGACCAAATTACAAAAATGGTCAAATCCTGTTTTTTAGCCAATTTTAGCTCCTCTATGATTTTTTTGGTGGATTTCATGATATGCAAATGTAGTTTTGATTTTCTATGTCGCATATTGTAACACAAAGCTAATATTCCTTGAGTTTTGGGGCACCTAATACCCTATTTTGCATAGTAGACAACGATGGTTGATTTTTTCAATTATAGAAGAAAACGAAACATTCTAGTATATCAAGTATAGCTTTTTCAATATTGTTAGTTTCTTGTGACAACTACATGCATTTTGTAGGTAGTAACCATATCTAGTCATAAGGATCAAATTTGGCTAGATATTGAATAGTTTCTATGGGATTCTACAACTCATAATGTTGAACCTAGTTTTTTCATGTTTGCTGTATTTAGCACTTCATCATTGTCCTCAAGATTCCCCTTGGTAAGAGATGTATTATGCTTTTGACATGCACCATGGCTCCTTATGAACCCAAAGGACAATAGGGAACTAAGAAAATATGCATATATTATTTGTATTGAGCGTGGCTATAGAACCTTTGATGATAGGTTTGTAGAATGGTAAAAATTCAACTTTTTTGTACCTATTTCTTTTGGCAAAACAAAAAATAGTGAGTGAGAAGCAATCATATGTTCTGATCACCAACCCATTGAAGTTAACTAGGGAATTTATCTCAAGTCCTACAAAAATCCCTAATCTTATTTTTATGCAACAAAACGTAAGAAATGACTGTTTTGATGAAAATGTACTGGTGCATCAACTTTGGAGGCTTGGTGTGACCAAAAGATGATAAATTTTACAATTTTCTTATTTTTTCCATGTGTAGTAGGCCTTGAACTATAACCTCATGAAAGGATTTTACAAAATGAGTGGATCTACTATGGTTTTGGAGGTTTTTTTCAAAACCCTAAAAGGACACTTTTATGTCGTGTTAGGTTACCAACCTAGTGTTAAGGACTTTGTTGAAGGAAGTAATCATAAGAGCAACATTGCACCACTTGTACAAGAGAAAGCGGCCTCATGATGTTACATGAATATAACATCATCGAGGGAAAGGGCGTGGGGTATTCACTAGAAAATATATAAAATAGTACGTGCGAATAGAATAAGGGATTTATAATTAGATATATTTACAAAAAAATGTACTTACACAAAGGGTTTTTTAATTGAGAGAGTGAGAATTTTCATACATAAGGGCTACTTTTTACAAAAATGGATAAATAAGGGATACATATAATACTTGAAAATATACAAATAAGAGATTATTTAAATACCTCTTGTTTGTACGTGCTATATGCAATTTTTCCATAGTGGACTCCCAAGGGAAAGGGCTAAATGATAGCCTTTTTTGGCTATTCATGTATGCCATAGTGAGCTACCTTGCCCAAGAAAAAGCACCTAAATACTATGACTATCCTCACTTGTTCATTGTACCGTAAACGTGTGTGTGCTAGGGGACTTTCTCCATATCTCCTTGAAACCCCTCAACTAGCTAGTTACTTGGCTAGTTGAACCAAAAATACATTAAAAAATAAAAATAATTAAAAAAAAATATTATTGTCCATTTGTGCATAAGTATTTGAAAGGCCAAACGATGGAATAGCATATCGTTCTCCTCTCAACCTCCCTACTTATAGCCCTTGGCCCTTGCAAGTAGGACCCTTAACTTATACCTGGCCCTCGGCTCCTAGCCGCACTAAGCCATTTAGTCCTCGGCCCGTGGCCTGTTTTCCGGTCCTACCATTGGATTGACATTACTCCCCCCTTGGGAAGCATTTTTATCCTCAAAAACAAAATGGTGAGATCTTCCCAAGAACACTGATGTTTGTTCGCAGTGGCACCCTTGAAGGATCTAGTTGTCTATTGGACCGAAATACGGTGCAGTAGGAGGTCCAGTGAAACCAAGAGTAACATCTTTATTTTCCACATTGTTGTCCATTTGAAACCATCTTGTGTTACCGGATCCCATCCAATCATAGTGTGTAGACTCCATTTAGAACGCATACCAGTATGCTAAACCAGTTATTATCACAACAAAGATGTACCCAAAAGAGTACGTCTTTCACTTTCCATGAAAATAACATGCTAACATAACTCATCAGTCAAGTTTAAATCCTTAATTTCATGAATAAACAACCCCACCCTAACTAGAGTTCAAGATTGAGAACCTGACTTATACATGCTTTAACTTATGGTAAGAAAAATCCAAGTAGAGCAAGAGATTCTTACTAATTGCATTGCTTGGTGCTAAAGTATGCACTTTGCATATCCTTTATCACAAGATAACACTTCGTAATCTGCCCATCCCCTTGGATAACTGATAGTACTGAGGTGTTTTCCCGCACGATTTACAAACAGCTTTCCAGATGACTGGTAAACAAGGTCACAATATCGTACAACATTGCTAAGGAATCAACTATGTCCTAAATAACCATCTTGGTTAACTTGAAAAATCCACAAGCACTCGAACCGAGCCATGACCTCTATTGGGGATTGGTAGACCCAAAAATAATCTCATAGAGATATTGCACATAGAGCGCAAAAATGCTTCATAATACTAATGTCATGAATATGCATGCCGCTCCAAATCAGCCTTTGCTAAACACTAGCACCCATAACACCTAGTGTGCATGCATTTAACAAAAAATAGATCTGAACCTCTATATCCACGATCATCCTTGCCAATTCTTATGGAAAATGTGATGCTCCTAGCACACATTATAGAGGAATATAAATAGTTATATAAATAGAAACTAAATACTTTCTACTGCATAATTTGCAAGCCTTGCTGAAAAGTTTGAACCATAATAGAAGGTGAAACATTAATCACTTCTAGGTACAAACAATGAAACCTTTTCATTAACAACTCATAGCCATGCTATATGCATAAACAAGCATCCGGTAATATTGTTTAGCAACACTTGTAACCTTAACAAGTCGTCTTGTGTATCCGACAATTTTTGGCCACTGAAACTGTTCCTGATACGATCAAGATGTGCTGAAAATGGTCTAGAAAACAATTTTGACAAGCACCTAGGGACATCGTCGCGATGCATAATTGAAGTAGCGGTGCCAGTGTCTGTCTCAAAGACTCATATTCTCCACATGTGAAATATGTCTCAACTAAGGATGAACATCCTTCAAGTACGAGATGTACTAGTGTGTGGAGGTAACTGCAAACACAATGCGATGTGCGTGAGAGGGACCCTCATGAATCTTGCTCCACACTGGCTAAACTGATCTCCGTGAGTTCCTAGACCATGTTGTATCCCATGTGACAACATGTGCCAAATCAAACCCTACAAGTGGGTCTATAACTGCGTAATGCAGAAATTTTTTTTTGACACTACAACCCAAGTTTTCTGGCTCTTACATGACCTTATCATTTCTCCTGAGAGAAAAAATGGATGACAACATAGTTTATGCACCCTTCATGGAAAAGAAAACAAAAAGAAAAAAAACCAAATCAAATGCGTACCTGAAGGTTGAACCTAGTGTTCACTTATCCATAGTGGAAGGAACCTACCCAAATTTCTCGCCTCCAAAGGCCTGGGATCACTAATTTGAATTTTACTAAAATGCAAGTAATATTGCACATGTAACCTTGGATGTTGTCGTTGCAATCCAAACCCCTCGGTTAAAAGGGTGAAAGCATGGAATAGTGGCTCAAATAGCTGTATCCATGGACACCTACTATCAAAAACTTTGGCCTACAATTAGACATGAATTCACATAAAATTTCTATCATGATATATGTCAATGGATAGCTCTTAAAGAATAAAATGTAGAAGTGCAATCACTTATAAATTTTATTTAGTTCGTATTCTTTTTTCCACAAGATTGTTTTTGTGTTATGCTATCTAATAGCTTAAATATCATTCCACCTATTCATGCTTTCACCCAAAATTGACATTACCAAACTGTTTGGTTAGACTTTTTTATGGAAATTGCTCAACTAAGCACTTGGTTAGACTTTTTTATGGAAACTGCTCAACTAGAAGCCAATAGTATCTGCATTAAACTTTGGAAGTTGAAATTATCCATGATCCCTTGACAGTTATGAACTTATTTCCTTGAAAGTGCAAGCGTGAAGATTCCAAGAATTGACCATCACACTTAAGAAGTGATTTAATAATCACGAGCTGGGTCTTCCCCCAAAACTGGACTCATATAGACACTCGTAGTGCTAGAGATAATATAGGACATCCACTGAAGCTGGAATCGTATTCACAACTAGATCTTTTCGGACCCAAAAATCCATAATCTTGGGTTTTTGTGAATAGTTGTGCTGACTGAAATACTAGCTTTGTTTGTGAACAGCCAGGCTGTCGGAAACGATGGCTTCACCTATACACCATAGTAGAAATAAGACCTTGCAAGTTTAAGACGTTCAAAAACTCAAATTGATCGCCACACATACCATATGTAGTGCTAAAATAACACCTAGAAAATTAGGAATGGCAAGACGCTTGCTCGTCCATTAAAATCGATGGGTACTTAACTAGATAGAATTGTTCAATATTGTAAGCAATCACTTATGGATTACAAATAGATGGCTCTTAGACTTTCCAAAATAGGTGGCAATAGATGTCTCTTATCCCTTCCTATTACCGTATTGATATAGAAATTTTTCAAGAAAATCATGCCTAGTTTCACTTTTCCCAAATAGAAGTTGGGAAGAGAGAGAGAGAGATAGAATGTTGGGCTGAGGAAAACCCTTAGTTGAATGGGATTGATGCCCCTTGTATATGATCCCATGCAGACCATGTTTGTGTCTGAGCTCAGCGTAGAAGCGTACAACAGTGTACTTGTACCACGCCCTTGTAGAGAGAGGTTCCATAAGTCGCATCTTGACCCATGTACCTTGTATGTGATTTTGACCGTATCAGGGTCCAAATGTATGGCACGTTTCCTGTGAATAAACATAAAAACAAAATGTCGGGAAACATCAATAATTGAGCTCATCCTTGACAAAGTAGCTAGTGCTATAGAAGAAGCGTACGCAGTAATGAGATGGAATTATGTCAATCTCATTAGCATGCCATGCATGTAGAGGTGTAAGACCTTTGCGACGTTGATGGTCTAACAGATTGAGCCGAGACCATAAGTGCCTTGCACAATCGAGCATGGATACATCACAATTTTCAGTTGTCTGACGTAAATTGTGAGCTTATACCCGCACGTTGTCGAATGCCCAAAACTATGTGCCAGTGTTGTGGAGTTGAAGTCAATGACAGAGTCTTGGCACTGGGTAGAAGCCATGCTTTGCATAAATGTTGTCAAAGCACTTTGTTGGTTGCCCTGCTGTGGCAAGTTGTCTTGAGTTTTTGAAATAAAAACTTGCTTAAATCTGGCTCATAGCCATAGTTGCTGCTAGAGGGAGGTTAGCTACACCCTCGTGTGATTTAAAAACGTGAAGACATCTTGGCAGGTTTTCCTAAGGTCCTATGCTATTAGCATACTCCAAACATGGAAAATTGTGATACCAAACGCGGAAAGGGAAGCCTTGCTTCACATAAGTACTCACAGAGTTTTGGTGCTCATAGCTAACATACTCTTGCCAATTGACAATGGCATAGCAAAAGAAAGTCGACCGTGTCGAGCATTCACAAATAATCGACCTTGTCGAATTGTACAATGTGTTGAAAAAACTAAAAAATACTTGGAATAAATATGCCTGATACCTGCTTGACTTGGGTACCTAGACGGAGCCTTGCTCCACTGATGTCTTGATCCTGTCATTGTCAGATTGCTTTAATGAGAGACAACTCGCCTAGAAGTCAAGCCTGAGCAACTTACTTGACAACTCCTTGGAATTACAGTTAAGGGTCGGCCTTGCCGAGTACCTATGCCTCCTTCATCAAGGCTAGCAATAGGTCGTGCCGATCGTCATGAGAGTTTCCAACACTACCATGCCATGACCTTTGCAATGCAGGGGGAGAATACTTGCTTGCAATGAAGGGGGAGAATACTTGCTTGTAAAAAAAATCATTTCTCACTCAAGCCTTGCTTGAATGTGAGTGATTATTGCCCAGCGTGTGGTAAAAAACAAGAATATCATGCTTTGGATAATATCGCCAAGCCTTGTTATAGCTTAATAGAAGCCTGCTTGTCTCAAATGATGTGCCAACATATCATACATGCATAAGCCATATGTTCGTGCAATTCCAGAAATGAACAAATGTTCTTGAAGAAAGTAACAAGCAAAAATGAAATATATTGCTTACCTCCTAAATGCCCTCGAGCAACTTGTCGTGTCCGCCATATGGCCTGCCCTTTTGCGTTTTCGTTAGAAGCCATTCATCATACGCCAAGGTACTTCAATTTTACCTCCAGGATGCCTTTGCTTTTGACGAGATTATGCTTCCATAGATTTGCATGATATGCATGCTTTCATACATGCCCTTACATGGCACAATTATGGCGGTCTTGCATGCCCTTGCATGCTTGTGGGCCTTATACCCTCACTCCATCCATTAATTTACTATCTCTATGAATCTGGAATTTTATGCCATCATAGGAGCGCACCCGTTGTACTCCATGCTTAGAAGGCCATGATCAAATGCAACCTCTGCTTTGTTGGTGGCAGGTGCGTCATGAAACTTGAAAGCTCAACGGCCGTGGATCTTTGAGCTTGGCGAAGAAAGATGTTGAGATCTTGAGGGGTGTGTGCCTGGGATAGGCATGCACCCTTACGTAGGGTTTAATTTAAAAAACCCAAGGTTGGGCGTCCGTGTATGAAAGAAAAGCTCTACAATGAGCCATGGCCGCCTTTGCACTGACAGAGAAAGCGAGAGCAGGCAAGCAAGGTGATGCTCACCATGTGTCCGGTGTTGAGATGTAGAGAGAAAGAGAGAGAGACGAGACAAGAGACACACCATATACACTCCCAAAGACTGATTCATATTGAGGACAAGATACAAATATATAGGTGAGACCAAGTTCAGTAGAGTGAGCCATATATAGCTCCAACACCCCCACTCAAACAAAGGTCTCTAGCTTTGGATAAAAAAACCCTTGGGGAGTTCAAGGGAAAAACCCAAGCCCCTATACAATATGAAATATGAACCAGCGGTGATGATGTGAAAGTGAATTGTGCATCTATGTACAAATGTTCAAGTGACTTAGATATCACAAGGTGCAAATGTGGAGTGTGCATAGTGCATGGTACCTAAAAGATTACAATGTCATATGTACAAAGCTATTACAATAGAAAAGAAGCTAATCTAGAAAGAGTAAGGCCGAAGCAACTCCAAGCTCCGAGCGCAAGAGGATGAAACATGACTCATTGAGGCCTTTGGTCAAAATGTCTGCAATCATCTGGTCACTTGGACAGTGTTCAACCATAATGGTTCCCTTACGTACTTCATACCTGACATAATGATAATGGATAGCAATGTGCTTTGACTTATTATGTTGAACATAGTCTTTTGCAAGACTAATAGCACTTTGGTTGTCACACCGCAAGGGTGTGCTAGAAAGAGGAGAGTGACCAATATCAACCAGCATTTGTCGAAGCCAAATCAACTCACGAGTTGCAAGTGATGCCGCAACATATTCTGACTCAGTCGTAGAAACTGCAACACAACGTTGTTTCTTGCTGGTCCAAGAAACAAGACAACCATTTATAAAGAAGCAATTTCCACTAGTAGATCGCATAGATAAATGTGAGCTTGCCCAGTCTGCATCTGTGTAACCCAAAAGAGAAAGAGATTGCATAGAATCCGATGTGAGTTGTCGTCGATAGACTAAACCAAAATCTGTAGTGCCTTTCAAGTATTTCAATACACGCTTTGCAGCAGACCAATGCTTAAGAGAAGGACATGCAAGATGTTGTCCAAGATAGTTAGCAGCAAACAGAATATCAGGACGAGTGTTCATGCCAACAAACTGAAGACATCCAATCAAGTTAGCATAAGGTTGATTTGTGACAAGTTGACCGCCATTGTCAGAAGTATTCTTCGTAGAGCTCGCAAGACAAGGTGTGTTGGCTGAATGTGCAGATTCCATACCAAATTTTTGAATAGTATCTGCAATAAACTTTGACTGTCGAAGGAATAAAATACCTTTTGTACGGTTCCGTTGGATTTGAATGCCAAGACAAGAGTGAATCTCTCCAAGATCTACCATATCGAATGCAGAAGACAATAACTTTTTCACTTGCTGAAGAAATCCCAAATCATTGGAAACAAGGATGGTATCATCCACATAAAGAGCAAGAATCACAAAACTGCTACCTTGGCGTTTTATGTATAAGTTGGGGTTTGACGAGCAAGAGATGAATCCTTTAGAGGTGAGAAAAAGATCAAATTTTGTATACCAGGCTCGCGAAGCTTGTTTGAGACCATATAGTGCCTTATGGAGTTGAGCAACAAGGTCTTCTTTACCTGGAATAACAAACCCTTCTGGCTGTTCCATATAAATTTCCTCTTCCAAGTCACCATTAAGAAAAGCAGTTCGCACATCCATTTGATGAGCTTCTAAATCAAATTGAACAGCAAATGCCAATAAGACTCGAACACTTGTAATGCGAACAACTGGTGAAAAGGTCTCTTGGTAATCAACACCAGCTACTTGGGAGTAACCTTTTGCAACTAAACGCGCCTTGAACTTGTCAAAAGATCCATCTGCTTTTACTTTTGTTTTATACACCCACTTACATTTAATAGCTGTACGACCAGGAGGTAATTCAGTTAGTATCCATGTACCTTTAGAGATAAGAGAATCGTACTCTGCTTCCATAGCCTCTTTCCATTGATCCTTTTGTGGTGAAGAGATAGCTTCATTATAAGTAACGGGATCTTCAGAAGTAGAAAAAGCATTATCAGCAATATCGTCATCATAAACATGACATGAGCCATGTTCAAAATCAATAGGCAGATCAACAAAAATATCAATATCATCATTGGCAACATTTGGAATGGATGGTTGTGAGGAGGAAAGTTGCTCTATAGGAAGAGTTTCATCTTCTGAAAGAAATGGAAAAGCCTGAAGCAATGATTTAGTATCATCAGAATCATCCATGGACCATGAGCCTCCCATAAGCTGTTCGTTAAAAGTAGCATCGCGATTCACAATTACTTTCTTGGAGGAAGGGTCATAGAATTTGTAGCCTTTGGAAGTGTCATAATATCCAATAAAAATAGCTTTAAGACCAGGAGCATCAAGCTTTGTTCGTGTTTCTTTGGGAACATGAATATAAGCAATACATCCAAAGGTTCGAAAATGAGATACAGAAGGAATGTCACATGTCCATGCTGTGATGGGTATCTTACCAGAGGGTGCAGTAGTAAGAAGATGATTCTGAATAAATGTTTGCTGTCAAAGTAGCTTCAGCCCAGAAAACACGAGATAAGTCAGAATGAATCAGCATACATCTTATAGCATTGAGAATAGTGCGATTCTTTCGTTCAACAACACCATTCTATTGAGGCGAATATGGAATAGTGTGTTCATGATGAATTCCACTGTCAGCACAGTAACTCACAAACTCTTGAGAAACATATTCGCCTCCATTGTCACTAAGAAGCTTCTTAAGGCGACGACCAGTTTGAAGTTCCGCAGCCTTGTGGAATTGTTTGAAAACAAATAAGGCTTCAGATTTTTGTCTAAGTAGAAATTCTGTCGTATACCTTGAGAAATCATCAATGAAAGTAATGAAGTAGCGATATTGTGATCTCGAAGAAGGTAGAGGTCCACATATATCAGTATGAACAAGATCCAATATGTCATGAGAATGAGTTGTATTTGAAAGAGGAAAGGGTTTACGATTGTGTTTCCCAAGAGCACAAAATTCACAAATTCCCATATGGGGATGGGCTTTAAGATCCATGCCATGAACAAGATCACGACGTTGAAGATCAAGGAGTTTTGAGAATTCAGCATGAACAAAACGGTGATGCCATACTTTGCAATCATGATCACCTGGAGCAGTGACAATATTTGCTACAGCATCATTGAGAGAGAGTTCAAACAAATTACCGTTTCGAGGAGCAGTGGCTATAGTCTGTCCATCTTTCTCAATTCGGCATTTGGTATAATCAAATCCAACAAACAGACCAAATCCAACAAACAGATCAAGATCAACAAGTCTAGCAACTGAAAGAAGATTACGTTGAAGATCTGGTACATGTAATACTCCTCGCAAAATTCGAGTGGAAGAAGATAAGGTACCAAGATATAAGTCTCCAATACCCTTTACTTGACAAGTAGTATCATCAGCAAGATAAACAACACGTTGAACTGGCAGTGGATGATAGTTATGGAGCCACTTAGACTGATATGTCATATTTCCTGTAGTACCAGAATCGACAATAAAAAGTGATCCATCACGTACATGAAGTATTCTGTCTGGAGCAACTGAACATAGGACGCAGCTTGTTTCTGGTACAATGTTGTTTCGATGTTCAGTAGCATATGCTCTATTTCGATCTGTGTCGAATCGACGCTTATAGCACATATGAGTGGGATGATCAGATCGTCCACAATATTCACAAGAAGAAGAAGAAGAGTCTCTAGATAAACGTGGTTGTTTTGTGGTAATATTGTGTTCTTCATCATATTGACGTGCCCAACGATCATCTTCAGTATGGCCATTTCTGTTGCAGTAAGAACATTGCTTATTAGGAAATTTGAGACGAGAGAAAATATTACCGCGACGGCCACCTCTGCGGTTTCCTCGTTGAAATGGACGCCTTCGAGCATAAAAAGCACGTTCCATCTATTGTGACTCAGTCTCCTCTTGTGAAATCATAGCTGTATCGTGACCAACATTCCGACGTTCTTGACGTTGAGAGTATTCAATTAAATACATGCAAGCTTGGTCGAAATCAAGACCATCTTTATTAGAGAGAATAGTAACAATGTTATCATAAGAAGAGTCCTTCACCGTATCAAGGAGAAGTGTAATCAGTTGCTTTTGTGGAACAGGATCACCGGCAGCAGTAAGTTGATTAATAATAGATTTGAAAGACTCAATATGTCCCGTCATGGCAGTACCAACTTCATATTGTAACTTGTCAAGCAACCCTCTCAAATAAAGTATTTCTGTAACAGATTTCTTCTAAAAGTTTGCAATAAGGTACTTCCATACGTCATGGGAAGTAGGCAGTTCATACATATCAAGCAAAAGGGAATCAGTAAGAGCAGAAAGAATATACCGACGAGCTGCTTTATCACGTCGTTGCCAATCCGTATAGGCAACATTCCAATCTTCAAATATAGGTCCTTCAGTGATAAGCACGTTATCATTATCCGTATCAACAGGCTGAGGTGGACAAACACGATTTCCAAGAACAACATCGGAGAGTTCATCGCCTTCAAGAATTAACAACATCTTTGCTTTCCAGCTTGGAAATCCTTGACCTTGGAAAGGAGGAACAGAACGCTGGCCAGAAGGAAAGCCGTTGACGAGAATATTCATAGCCATATCTTGTTGCGAGAAGACGTATAAGATAAGATCGTAGAATCTGCACACCATATACGGTGAAGGCCGCAATTGAGAATGAGAGGGATATGAGTACTGCGTTCTGTCAATGATAAACGTAAGAAGGATGCTCAAGGAACGTCCAAAGATGTGAGAGACGTCACCCAAAAAAGACAGGGTAAAGGAGACGTTAATAATAAACGAGTCCTCAAAATAGAGTGGCGTGAGACGCAAGATTGACGGCGACAATACGAATAGCAAAAAGCTAAATCTTCTCGAAAAAGTTAACGCCAAAATAAGAAAAAAAATCGCGGACGCTTCACGAAGAAGTAGGACGAAGAAAGCTGCGTCAAGCTCTATTGCAGTAAAAACAACATAACTTTCTGTTGCGAACTGTGATTGACGCAAACCTAGAACTCAAATCGAAGAGCTCGAGGAGACGAATAAGTTTTGGATGAAAAGTGCCATTGCGCTATGCTCCATTGCGCTTTTCCCGTTTCTCCAAATTTTGAGCAGAACAACAAGAAAAATTGAGATGAAGTTCAGGGTGTCATTAACAAGAAAACGTAATCAAAGATTAGATTGATTATAAATAAACACCACATAAAACACTAATCATATTCTTCTTAACACAAAACAACCACAGTTAACAAGAATCAACGTTCAAAAATAAAATTTGTAACAATTTTGAATCTTACATGCGAATCGCATACACATACTGTTGTCACCATGAATTTCATCGACGCGTGATCGTTACCGCTCTGATACCATGTTGAGATGTAGAGAGAAAGAGAGAGAGACGAGACAAGAGACACACCATATACGCTCCCAAAGACTGATTCATATTGAGAACAAGATACAAATATATAAGTGAGACCAAGTTCAGTAGAGTGAACCATATATAGCTCCAACATCCGGCATGTGTCGAGAACTGCTCCTCAGAGCGTTGCGACCCCGTAGATAGCGAGCCTATGTCATTTGGAACAAGTCCGTCTTCTGGTTTTCCCCCTCTCAATGGATGTTATCTGTGGTGTCATTCCTCTGTCGTTGTCTCTGCAGGGGTAGTGTTTCATGAATCAACCAAGAATGAGAGTGAAACGATGTGAGCTTCCATGAGAGATAGAGTGAGAGAGAGAGAATATGCAAGCTTCATGCATCCCTCCCTTTACCCTCCTCCATTATTGTCCCTCTCCCCTTCTCCCCTGTGCTCTGATACCAATGAAAGGCCAAATTAGGATAGACTGGCATATCGTTCTCCTCCCAACCTCCCTACTTATAGCCCTTGGCCTTGCAAGTAGGACCCCTTAACGTATGCCTGGCCCCCGGCTCCTAGACACACTGAACCATTCACTCCTTGGCCCTTGGCCTATTGCTTGGTCCTATCATTGGCCTGACATATTTCATCTTTAGAGAGCCTAGATGTAGGAATAATTTTAATTTGGTATCTATTTAAATAGTTTTACCTAGGTGTGCATTATTTGCCTAAGTATGCCACTTACATTGGCTCACCGTTGACATAATCTCCCTTACTATTGTGCATACCCTTTATTTTATGAATACACCTAGTCATGTAGGAGTCTCTAAAGATTTGTGTAAATCCATTCTAAGCTAAATGCACAAGAATACATTTCACTGAGTCGTTCCTTTTTTGCTAGATAAGTATGTTCTACAGGCATTTTCTCTTATTTCAAGTAAATAAAATTGCATCAATAAAAACAAATCAGGGTCTCCCACTTGATTATTCTATATTTTTCTTTTTGAAATTTTATATTTATATAGAGGTGCCATTATTCTCATTCCATAAAAAGTTTGTGCACTAGCTTCTTTTTCCCCATCATGTACATATTTTATGTTTGAGAATAATCCTTCTCTATGCAATTGCTCATGATAACTTGAGTGTCAATGTCATGCTCTCATGCATGGGGAGGCTCACTCTGGAGCCTTATGAAAGTTGAACTAAAGGGGGGGCCACTACAAGACTTTTGCCAGTCAGAAAAGACACGTATTTAGGTGGAAATTTTGGCGTCTATTTCCACTCCGATTTTGAAGAAGTGATCAACTTGAAAAAGTTAGACCATGAGCTCAAAAATATCCTCAATTTTTTTGTAAATTTTAGAGATCATGGTTGATTTTTGGTGGACCTCATTCTACCCATACCTTGAGACAAGAATTCATCCAAGTCTCTGTCACTTCTTATAACTTCCACATACACACACCCACTCATCCTCTCCAACCCTCACTTAAACTTGCAAATTTCCTCTTCTCTCTCACCTTCTTACCACTCCTCTCTCTCCTTACTTCTATAGCTTCAAAACCATGTTTCTACATACACGAATGAGTGCACAGATGAAGGACACACATGTGGTGAACAAGGCTAGCATTTGTGCAACATCAAGGCAAAAGTGTGGAGTTCCAAGCAAGCTGTGCATGGCATAGCTTGTGGCTTGAGTGTAGAACGAACAAGGTGCTCATGACTAGCTATGAACGTTGCAACTTGTGGCTCGGGTGCAAGACGGACAACGGGTGCATGGAAATAGGGCCTTGCTTTGCTTTTCCTAGATTTGGGAGGGAGAGAAACTTTTGGGAGGGAGAGAGACTCAGTATATTCCATGAAAATCAATAGGAGGGAAGAATAGAGCCAATAGAGTTTAGTAGATGAGAGAGAGAGAGAGAGAGAGAGAGAGAGATTAAAAAAAAAACTCCCCTAGAGGATTTGCGCTGGTGTAGATTAATCCTCTGGGCTCGTGTACGTCAGGTCTCTCTCTCTCATATGATTTTTTAAACTCAGTTGGATAGAACGAGATGCAAAAAACATAGCAAGCAGTCAAAGGCGTGAGTTTGTTTTACTTTGCGATGTTCTGAGGGGCTCGAGCTGGGGTCTCCGGCTAAGGTCCTCTTTCCATGCTGTGTGCAGCTTCTCATCGAGCCTCGAGGGCTGCTTAGGGTTTTTTGTTTATTGGGATTTTCCTTCCTTCTTCACTCGCAGCTCCTGACAGATTTTGGCTTTGGTTGCATGATGGTCTACGACCCTCACTCTCTCTCCCTTATCTTCTGCGTAGCTCATTTCTTCAGCGCTTTTATTTTTAGTGTTTTAGGGGTTATCTTAGGGTGGGTTCAGACTAGGCGGCAGAAGAAAACTGCAAAGGGATGTCAATGCTCCATGGCAAAAGTTGATTGATTGAAGTTGAGGCACTCTTCCGTCGGGCCCTTCATTTTTCTTCCAACCCCCCCGTCCCCTTTCAGAAGAGTTGATGGTGCCTCTCAACCCCTTTTGCTTTCTTACTATTCCGCCTCCACACTGTTCACACTAGGCGGCGGCAGATTTGCAAAGACGTCTTTCTTCCGCCGGCTCAGTCTGAACCAAGCCTTAGGCGCATCTATTCCTTATCTTTGGCACAGTTTCCTCGTACGCACTCTATTTTGCTTTGGATTATTCAACACACTGATTATGTTTGTATTGAGCGGCTTTGAGTTTAGGACTTTAACCTTGGGTCAGAGCTTAGTCGTGATCAGGGTGTCATTTTGGGAGTTATATTCATTGCGTTTTGCATCTATAGCGTTTGTTGACATCATCATCGCGTTCTTCATATTTAGCGTGTAGCTTTTATTAAGGGCTTTCTTAAGGGGTAGTCTCAAGCTTTGAGTCCATTGGCTTTTGGGTCCTCTTCCCAACGGAGCTCCCCTTGGTGACAAGGTTTGCTCAAACCTAGTGCGATGGCAGACGTGTTGAACCCGTCATATGTCGAGGCGGTGGTCGGAAATTGGGGGTCGACCACAGATACTCCGCTTGAGACCCTATAGTTCGAACTTAAGGAAGGTGCAATTGAAAGCGGCAAGGTTATACAAGAGGATCACCTCAAGAGGCCTACAAAAGATGCGAGGGGTGGTAAAGATCACCAAGTCCCAAAAATTGGAGAGAAGGCCTTCCAAGCCTTAAAAAAAAGTATGTTGCGGGAGGTGGAAGCAGATAATGCATGCATGGTGTTGGTCCCACCAGCACTAATAAAAAAGTAGTTGGCAAGAGTGGTCAGTTTGTCATTAGTATTTGGCTTTATGGGCAGAGTACCATTACAAATAGATCTCATCAAATGGATCTCAAGTTCGGCGGTTATTAACCAGGGTGGAATGATTGAGTACATCCAATATCTGACCAAAGGCTTATTCCCTATTAGGTTCAATAATCCCGGTGTGATTGACAAGATTCTAGCCAAAAGCCCATTGTATCTCAACCGCTCCCTCCCAGTGTTCGTATTACCATGGAACCTGGCCTTTGAATTGCATGAGGCCTTCAAGGATCTGTATCCAATGTGGGTGAAATTTGTCAACTTGTTAGTGTGGTTGTCGAAAAACCTCAGACACCTTACTAGCACCTTGGGTATCCCTTTGTTCATACCTACACACAAGAAGTTATGAATAGCGGCAAATAAAGTGTGCATTTGCTAGGATACTCGCAAACCTCCTCCTGAAAGAATCATGATCAATGTAAGGGTAGGCCCAAAAGTGATCCAACTTAGGTTTGATACTTTTTTTGGTGCATGTTTTTAGTGCAATGGGTTTGGTCACTTTGATAGACATTGCCACTTGAATGTCCCTAGGGAGGGCAAGGAGGACAAAATAGTAAATGCACAAGTGACCACACTCAAAGAAGCAACAACTTCCAACATGGATGTGGAAACTACAAAGTAAGGGGATGACAAGAGCAATAAGAGTAATGGGGTGCTGGAGTCTGACACAAGATGGCCACCCATAAAGATACCGCGCTTAAGCATTTGATGGTTGAACCAGGTAGCAACAGCCAGGCCTCACCAAGATTACATTTTGCTGCATTCCCTAGTATCAGTCTTGCCCACGGTCCCCTAGGTTGATGAATGAAGGCTGGCAGCAAGTATCAATCATCAAGTGCAATGAGTGAGAACTTTGGTTCGGAGCAACTTCCATCGCAAGAAGAATCCCTGGATCATCAAGAAGCTCCCATCAATATAGCCAGCGTCTTTGACATGCTTCAGAATGGGAACTTGAAGGGTTTTGTTACCTCAGATATGATCGCCTCTCAGTTAAATGGGGTAGAAGAAGACAACATAGGGGAAGAGACCATGTAGGGTTCTTCAAACGACGTGGATCAGTTTGTCCCATTATCCCTCTGATGAAAGGCTTACATATTGAGTCCTGGAATGTGAAAGGCATAAAGTCTGTGAAGAAAAGCACTCTTTTTTGGGAGGATGGTAGAAAAGAAGTTACAAATTGTTGGATTTTCAGGAACACCACCTTGACGTTTCTTGCTCTAGGAAGCAAGTTGTAGGTAGGAATTTGTTGTTCTAGAGATGGCCCATTGGGGTTTAGTGGGGTGCTCTCCATTTTTGACAGGTAATTGGAGACGTAGGTTGTGCTCAATCATGCCTCTGGTAAGTCCTTCGGGTAAGGATAAAGTGGCAAGGCCAGCCCCTCACCATCATCACTATCAATGCTCCTTGTGATGCTAAGGGGAGAGCCAAAATTTGGATGGACCTCAGCAAACAACCTATCGAAAGTGAGTGGTGCATCATGGGAGGCTTCAACATGGTGGAATCTTGGAAGGACAAGATGGGATCGGCTAGTATCCTAGCTGGCTATGAAAAATCCAGATGGTAGGCACTATACAAGAAATGGGCGTTGCTTGATTTTTGGAATGAAGGTCAATGGAGTAGCTCTCTTGGCATGACATACACGAGCCTCCAATATGCCAACACGGCATCCTGATTGGATAGATGTTACGTCGCTCCTCAGGTTGACTAGCTGCCCTCATCTGTGATGCTAAGTGTGTTGATATCTCCAAAAGCATCTCAGATCACTTTCCTCTTAAGCTACACATATCCAGGGCTAGTAAAGATTCATGTTCCCCGGAGGGGAAGAAGAAAAATTTAGTATCCAGGTAATCATCTCTTTAAGGATCCCCTCTTCAGGTCATTAGCAAAGACGGCGTTGTAAAAATTAAGGGAAGATGTGGAGGCCACTTACCCTAGATCTTGGCCCTCTCTGGTGCGTAGAATCCAATCCGCGATAAAACGAGTAGGACCCAAAGTGAAAAAGGCTCAAGAGGACACTAGCAGGAAGCTGAAGGATGAGGTGGAAGAACTAGCCAAAAGAAAGCAAAAAGGACAAAATCTTCAAGAAGAGCATAAAACATGGGTGAAGGCCAAAGCAAGACTGGCTAATCTGCAAGTTGAGGAGATTAACAAGACCCAAATACTTTCTAGAGAGCTTTCCCTCGAACTTGAGCTCCCTAACCAGACACATTTTTTGAGAGCTCTCAAACTCAGAAGAAGAAGGGACACTATCACTGCAATTACTAACAAGAGGGGGAATCTTGTAAGAGACTAGAATGCTATGTCCAAGCTCATGCTCGATCATCTCAGTCAAACTTTTTGACAACAAGATGATTGGACTCAGGTGATCGGGGAGGCTAGGGTTGTGCTGCTTAGTACAGTCAATTGTGACCTAGTACTTACTGAAGCAAAAGCATTGGAGAGCCCTATTGATGTCGATGTATGCTAGAATGCCTTAGAGGCTATGGGAAAAGAAAAGTCCCTAGTGTGGGATGGGATAATTGCCCAATTCATCTTAGAGTTCTGGGAGGATATCAGAATCTTGATAGTGCAGCTAGCCAACAGTGCTCTGCTCGAGGGGCATTTAGATGCCAGCTTGAAAAGAGGGTTGATCAGATCGATCCCCAAGTTGTTTTTCTTCTCCTTGTTGAATCACTGATTGCCTATCTCTATGATAACAGTTGCCTACAAGATCATTGCTGAAGTGATTGCTTTGAGGCTGGCTCCAACCTTGCATAGAATCATCACACCGCACCAACAAGGATTCATAAAAGGTAGGTCAATCTATGAAAACCTCTTGGCTGCCATGGTTGGTATTGAATATGCTTCTTTCGCCAAGAAACATTGTATCCTCCTCCATCTTGATCTAGATAACGCTTATGATAGAATCTCATGGGCTTACATTGAGGCAGTCATGAAGGCTCTGGGCTTTGGACCTACGATGTGTGCGATTTTCCGAACATTGGGGGAAGGAAGTTACTCTGAGATCCTCTTCAACAACAAGATCATGGGAGAGTTTGAGGTCAAGAAATTGATCAAGCAATCGATCAAGCAAGACTGTCCCCTGGTCCCGCTGTTGGTTTCTATTGTGTCGCATCCACTTGTGATTGCACTTGAGGACAACGTAGAGAAAGGAAAAATTCAAGGTCTTTCAGTGCCTGAAGGAAAGAAACTACTGGAAAATCTATTTGCAGATGACTCTTTGATTTTCCTCAAAGATGATTCAGAGATGCTATGAAGATCCCTTTAGATAGTCCAACTTTTTGCCACTAGCTCCGGATCTATGTTTAGTATTGAGAAATCAAGACTGACATCTCTCTCAAAAAGCGACACCTTTGATGCTGCGGAATGGTCCATTGTATTCAAAAACCTTGGTGCTCACTAAAGGGTTGGCGGACTACATAAAGATGTTCATTTTGAAGGTGCTTTGGGGAGCTTTTCCCACTAGGGTTAAGGTGCAAGCTAGAGGTTTGTCTTAGGCACTTGCTCAGGCTCCAAGTCATCCCTGGAAGACACCCTCCATTTGTTTTTCAAGTGCCCTACTTCACGGGGTCTAGCCGTCAAAGTATGCAAGTGGGTAAGAAGAACTTAGAAGATCACCTTTTTTTATGGATGACCTGATATTGGGAGGGCATTGTATCCAAGGCCATGCTGGTATGATATGCACTCAAATGATCAAAATCTGCTACCTCAACCAAGTATGGAAGTCCAGGAACCTTTGAGTCTTTGATGGAAAACTAGAGGGAGCTATCTTTGATGATATTGTGAGATCAATCATTGAGCTCATTCACATGGTAGGATATATGCATATGTTGAGTTGTTTAGAACACCCAAGAGGATAGAGGTAGTAGAAAAAGATGAAGGATATATGCATATGTTGAGCTGTTTAGAACACCCAAGAGGATAGAAGTTACTCATATAATAGTTTTTTTGGGTACAAGTCTCTGGTGGAACTCTAGCCCCTCAAGGCATATGTTGTGCTTGAGGGCTATTGTATTCTTATCGGGTTAATATAAATTATCTCAACTCACAATTGTGAGTATGGAAAAAAACAAAAATCATTTTGTTTTTTACTCTTCAATGTGCTAAAAAAAACCTTCCAAAGAGTTTTCAAAAACAAAAGCCTATTCACTTTTGCATTTGGTAGAAAAGAGGGAGGAGAGAGAGAGAGAGAGAGAGAGAGAGAGAGAGAGAGAGAGAAAGAAAGAAAAACTCCCTCAAAGGATCTTCATCGATGTAGATCCTTCGAGGGAGTTTTTAAAACAAACTCTCTCTCTCTCTAGGGTTTTTGGAGCTGCTTTGCTCACGGTGAGGCGGTCCGGGGCAGGCAACAAGAGAGGCAACCTCTAAACACCCCTCAAGGCTCCCGTGCTGCTCAATTGGGGTAGAGGCAACCACAAGCAAGAAACAGCAACAACAAAACACAACCAAACAAGTGAAGGGACACCATATACGTACTTATGATATGAAAACTAGGATGCAAGAGAGAATTTTTCACACCCATGAAGATGCGCCACAAAACACCCAAGAAGATGCACCACAAAACACACACAAGAAATCTCACACCAAGACACACACCAAATGGATCAGAGAGAGCTAGAGCAAAGAGAAGAGAGAGAGAGAGAGGAATGAAACTTGCATAATACCTTGTTTGTGACTTGCAAATGGAGATGGTTTGTTATGATGCTATTATAGAGATTGTACAAAACTAACTTATGCTTAGGAAATGCTAAACATTGGCAACACACACACATTGTCTTAGGGTGTGGGAGACCTCTCACCATAATACCCTCTTACAATGGACACAAAATTGGCAATGAAAACACAATAAAACACTTTCTCAAACAAGATCAAACGATAGAAACTTAAAATACACAAGTCAACTTGAATTCACCAAACCATATTGCACGAGTGGAAGGACAAAGATTTGAACGTCGAATCACGCCTTTGATGCACCAAATCTCAATTTATTGATGATGGAAGAACATATACAAAAGGCAGTTTTGAGATTCTGAATCGCGCTCTCTCACTTGTAATGTGTAGCTCGAAAGCTTCTCTCACACCAAAAGTGAAGCTCACAAAGTGGTTGCTACACCTAAGTCTCTCTTCACGCATAGAGTTTTTGGGTGCTATATGATATATTGGGCCTTATTTAAAATACGCAGAGGGGCCTATTGATATGTTGGAGACCTCTCATTAATATTATTGGAAATCCTAATTAACAAGCTAATAAATCAAGATTATGTTTTTTTTTTAATATCGAAAAATTGTGGACCTTCTTTGTCTGCTTGAGTCATGGATGTGGGCTTAAACGAGAGCATTATTGATGGTAGATAAGGTGAAAGTAGAGTTTTAAGTAAGGCACAGGAGCGCGCACGCATGCGAGAGAGAGAGAGAGAGAGAGAGAGAGAGAGAGAGTTACCATACACATGTAGGCTTGAGGTGAGGTGTCTTGTATGGTTAGGTCAATGGCTATTTTGTGCTAGTATGTTAGTGGTTAGTGCTAGTAGGATGGGATGAAATTACGTGGCATATGCACTCAAGGTGCATCACATGATTTATACAATGATAAAAAGTAAGAGAAGGATAAGAATATACACAATTTGATGGAAACCACAAGATGGAAAGGGAATTTTTCACCTATGTCCTTTAGTGAATGAAGCGGTTGTAGAACTCTGTCGGTGTAGTTCTTTTGAGCATGGAAAAGTTGAATTTTCCATGATCAAACTCCCCTTTTATAGAGCTTGAGCTTGGTTATTTGTCGATTTTATCTCTTCTTGTGAAAGGATGAAGAGGTTATTGTAATATGAGTTTGATTCTAGAGAGAAAAATTGAGCTATATATTAGTAGAGATGATAATTTTGAGCTATGGAGTAAGGGGGAATGGTGAAGAAGGTGAAAGAAGCCATGAAAGTTGGAGGTTTTAGTGAGGGATGAAGAGAAATGAGTGTGTGTGTGTGTGTGGAAGTAGGAAAGAGGTGAGAGAAGAATATGGGCTACTTGTGAGAAAAGTGGCCAGACCAGGGTCTAATAAAAAAAACATACCTCACCGGTGGTAGCTCCAAAAATTATGAAAATGTTTTAGGTGATTATGCAGCTTTGGATCCATATTTTTTCTTCTAACCACCACTTCAAATTCATAGTGGAGATGGATATAGAATATCCCACCAAAAAGCCTATTTATCTTTACAAAAAAAGTCTTCAATGGTCCCCTTCTTGTTGAATTTGCATAAGACTCCAAAGGTGAGCCCCTCATTGCATTAGAGAATGACCTAATTGATTCTTAGGGGTTTACAAATATGCATGGTTGTGGATTATGCATAAATATAATATATGGATATGATGGAAAAAACAGGCTAGTGTATATAAACAATTTATGGAATCTAGAATAGTGTGAGCATATATATAAAAAATAAATATAGGAAATAGAATGAGGAGGTCTCTTGTTTTTTTTTATTGATATATATTTATTTACAAGAGGAAAGTAAAAAATGCTTGTAGAAAATAGGAATTTAGTGAAAGGCAATGTCTGATGGTGGAAGGTATTTTTATGATGTTTTTCCTTCTAGTGGATTCACACCAAAAATAAGAAGCTTGAATGAAATTATTTTCTATAGAATACATAGGTAAGAAATACCATGTTAATGGTGAGTAAGTATACCTACCATACTTAGGTAAATCACACGACCTATACATAAATATTTAAATAAATACTAAAATAATTATAATAAAAATCCCTACAATTAGGCCCTATATACAATAAAATTCTTATACACAAAATGTCCATAATATAGCTTGGATTTTATTTTTATTTATGTTTTGGCTCAACTAGCGTAGTGACTAGCTAAGTGAGGGCTTTTTAAGGAGGTATGGGAAAAGTCCCCTAACTCACACATGCCTATGTACATTGAAAATCTAGGGATATCTTTAGTGTTTAGGTGATTTTGGTAGGGTGAAGTAGCTCACTATAGAAATTTGGGATAGCCAAAAAATGTCTATCAATAGCCCTCCCCCAGGATGATGGTACATTCATGTACCATCAAAAGACATATTTTCCAAATACAGTGGTTATGAGTCTTGTATGATATCTGGTCCCTTGACAGGATTTTCATTGTGTGGATTCTTGTCACACTCATGCTTCATGCAACAAAACTTACAGGAGATAGTAGATCTTTGACAATTTTTTGGTAGATCCTTTGGTAGAAGGCGACTCAAGTAGGGCTTTAGCCGATACTCGTTTGCCTTCGTAGAGTGCTCTTTACCATTCAAGTCCATGAGTTGGTAATAACTTGAATTGAAATCCTTTTTGACAATGTATGGTCCATGCCATCTAGTCTCAAACTTGGCATCAAATCGATTGTCATACCTTAGCTGAAATGGTGTGATCTTTGTGGCCTCCCTGTATGTGGTTCGATACGCCCACAAGGCACCATCCAAGAAGTCATCCCATAACTTTGTCTTGTTTTGCACCATCTTTCTAATGATGCATGCAATGACACCAGTAGACTTCTCCACCAAACCATTTGATTGTGGGTAGTAGGGTGTGCTATGACGATGTAGAATGTGAAGCTCTTCACAAACTTCTATGAGTAAATGCCTCTTGAACCCTGGACCATTATCTAAAACAATCTCTAGATGCAAGCTTGGCCAAACATACCATGCAAGCAAAATCTTCTTCACAATTAAATCTTGGGAAAAATGACCACCACATGATTCCTCATGCAAACCTTTTATAATGGCTAGAATTTCCTCGATAGTTGGTACTCTTCTGCACAATTGATCCTTCCCTCTTTGATAGAGGGATCCTTCTAGGAAGAGTTAAAAACTTGCCTTCTTCATGAGTCTCCTCTTCTGAGTTTTTTTGAAGTCTTGTGGAACTCTCCTTCAAAATGTAGCCAATAATGGGATCCAATGACTCCAATCCCTGGTATCTCGATTGCTTGACAGTTGCTACCACCATGATTGCGTGCACTTCTTTCTCAACACATGTAACTGCTTGTTGTGAAAGTATATCAACATCTTCATTTTGTCTCCTAGGAATAAGATATAGTTGCACTTCTTTAAACTAATTGAACAACCTACGAATGGCATGAGATTTTGTCCTTAGGCTTTCATTCTTGCATGCCCAAATGCCTAAAATCTTCTTCACAATGCGAAGTACATCCCCTTTTATGACGAGACACTGTATACCTTGGCTAATGCACATCTTCAAACCATTCAGTAGTGTGTTGTATTCTGCTTCATTATTGCTAGCTGAACCTGGTAGATTGACCTTCTCTTTCATGACCACCTCTCCACTTGGGTTGAGCAACACTAGCTGTCCCCCTACTTTTTTTGTGGCTCGTCAAAAAGCTCCATCAAAGAATGAGGTAAAAGCATTATGTATACTTTTAGGTGGTGGCAATGGTAGGGTTTTTACGCACCTTAATCTACTTCTCATGTACCCTATAAGTGAGAATACCTACCAATTGTGCATGCACGCTATCTTCTACCTTGAAAGAGTATTGGAACTCTTGCAACTCCATAATCCACTTAGAGATTCTAGTACTAAGATTAATTTGAGATGACACCCAAGGGAACAAATTTTCTATAGTGAGAATTACAAAAGGTTTTGGTAGCAATTAGGATCTAAACTTTCTCACCGCAAACATGAGAGAAAGAATCACGAGTTCTGCTTCTGTGTAGCCTCTCTCTAAAGCATTCATGACCCAACTAGCAAAGTAGATGGGTCGCATCCTGGTACTGTGGGGATCTTGTTGTAGCAAAAAAACATCAATTGTTTCTTTTCCCAACTAAAGCTAATAAAGAGTGTGTACTCAGACATAAGTGTTGGTTGTTCTGATAGAATGGTTTTGATGTTACAAAAATATTCTTCAAGCTCATCAAACCAAACAAACTCAACTTGTTGTGTAAATTTCTGCAAGGGGTGAAGTAACCCCGAGGCCAAGTGAATGAAGCGTGACATATACTTTATGTTTTCAATGAATGAGATGACCTCCTTAAGACTCTTGGGTGACGGTAGCTCAATAAGAGACTTTGCCTTTGAAGGATCCACTTCGATGGCTTTTGCAAGAAACTTTATGACTATGCAAGATCACTTCATCCTCACCTATGTGGCACTTGTAGGGGTTGAGTTGACATCCCATGTTTCATCCTCACCTATGTGGCACTTGTAGGGGTTGAGTTGACATCCCATGTTGTAGAGTTTCTTCAAACCCTCTTCTACCTTTTGTAGATGCAATGATTTTGAGTTATAAATGCAAAAGTCATCAATAAAAACCCTAATGGACTTTCCAAAGAACGCTTGAAACACCATGTTCATGAAGCGTTGGAAAGTTACAGAAGCATTATTCAGGCCAAATAGCATGACTCTGAAATCATAACAACCCCAAGGAGTGATGAAGGTTGTTTTCAAATGATCCTCCAATGTGAGACCTATTTGAAAGTAACCTGAATAGCCATCGCACACAGTGTACTTCTCATGAGTAGCTACCTCATCTAGTATCTCATACTGAAATGGGAGGGGAAAGTGATATCTTTTTGTTGTCTCATTTAGTGGACGGTAATCCACACACACCCTCCCCTTGCCGTTCTTCTTGGGAGTGACAACAACGGGAAAGACCCACTCTGAATTCTTCACTAGATAAATGAAACCTGCTGCTAGAAGCTTTATTACCTCCTTGATTAAAGCTTGCTCCCTGATGACTCCTATCCTTCGTAGCTTTTGAGCCTTAGGTGTGGCCTTTGGCTTTAGATCAATCTTGTGTTGAGAATCATCTACTCCATGTACATTTGTGTAGTCTTTAGCAAAAAGCTTAGGAAACTTTCTTAGCACACATTTGAACTCCTCTTTTTCATCCTTTGTAAGTGTGGTAGACAACATTCCTTCATCTTCCAAATTTTGGTTCTCTTGAGGACCTACCTCTTCTAAGACTTGACAAGAGGTGTCTTGGTTACATGGCTTAAACCTTAACCCCATGACTTCAATGGAAGAATCCTCTTTCGTAGTGCTACTGCTACCTTCTTATTTTGAACTGCTATCAGTCCAGTCTTCCTCCATCTCACTTTGCGATGACTCCTCATGGAGCTCCTCTTGATGTTTCTCCTTCATGTCAAAGACAACCTTCTGATGATTGTCATTCCTGAAAATCAACTTTCCACTTTCCCAATCCTGCAAAGCTCGCATTTTCATTAGCCATGGTCTTCCTAGGATAAATGGATAGCCACTTCCTTTGGTTGACATAACATGAAAAATACTTTGCCTTCTTAATGCCAAAGGCCTCCACCAAAATAGTTTTACAAATGCCTACACACCTAGCCTTGCTATTGTTTGCCATCTTGACTTTGATTTCAGGTGTCTCATGGATGTGCATGCCTAGTCTTTGCATGAGTCCCTCTGCCATGATGCAAATTTGTGCACCCCCATCCACTAGAACTTTCCTAACTAACCTTACTTTGATGTAACACTCTAGCACCGGCGTAATTTCCTCGTTCATTTCAGCTTGTGAAATTTTTACAATAGGAACACTCTCTTTTATCTTTCTCCTTGTGCTAACTGCCTTTGTTAAATCCCTTCTAGCTTGTGGACATAATGCAAGAAATTGAGACCATGAGATATCACAAATTTTACCTCTCATGTATTCCAACAAGTTGTATGGAGCCATACCATGTCCAAGGGGAAGGTCTTGGAGGTTGATATGACGTCGAGTCTGCTTGGCTTCCTTGGTTTCCTTCTCCTTCTTCTCTTGTCCATGGTCACTTTGTGACGTAACCCCTTCTTTATCCTTAACTTTTCCACAGCCACGCTTGATGCCATTTTCTTCAATGTAAATCTCATTTAAATTTTTCACCTCTACAACATGCACATTTGGATATGGAAAAGGTGGAACCCCCCCCACTCCTCGTGGAGGTGGTCTTTCTCTATTTGTCCTTTGTAGAATCCGTGGATGTTGACTAGTTCCTTCACTTACATTTATCGCAGGGTAATTCAAGTTAGGTCTCCCTCGCTCCCCACGCGGCCAAGGACAATTATACATCCCATATCTAGACTCTCCACAATCCCAACATTGCAAGACTCTTCTAGGCCGTGGCTCTCGCTCCTCAGCTTTCTTTGTTTTTCCCTTGGAATCTACAACTTGTGCAAGGTAGATTGATAAGTTGCTTAAGAATTCATTTAGCTTCTCAATCACCTCAGTTGTTACCTCAGAAATGTCTTTGGATATTGATGCTTGCAGTTTTCCCTTTGGTCTAGGACCCTCTATTGGAACCTCTCCCCTTATGCACTTGATTTTTCTATACTTCTCAACAACCATAGTTTTAGCTGCATCAAAGGTAGCAAGTGCACCCTCCTCAAATTTTGTCTTGAGTGTGGGAAAGAGACCGGCTATGAACCTCTCCTTCTTTAAGAATTTTGCACCATCACCAGGGTTAGCAACATTTCTCACCCATATAGCCCAAAGACGTAGAAACTCTTGTTTATGCATGCAATAGTAATTTAAGTCTTTTTGCTTGTGAGAAACGATGTCTTTCCATAGATTTTGAGTGTTTTGGGGGTCAAAGAAGTATCTTTTGAAATGATTAACGACTTTGTTATAGTTTCCCTTAACCTCCTCAGATAGAGAGTCAAACCAAGTGCTAGCATCCTTCCTCAGAACTACCTCAAACATGTCTACACGTTCCTCATCTTCTATCACTCTTTTTATGCGGCAAGCCATTTTGAAATTTGCTAGAAATAGCTCAGAATCCTCACCAAGCTCTCCAGAAAAGCAAGGATATCATGACATTTGGCATTGGGCCTCCATTGAAACAGTTTCTAGGTGAAAAATTGCTTCTTTTTTTCTTTCTTAAAAAGATTTACACTAATTCTTTTCCAAAGTTCAATCTATTCTACAACAAAATAAAAATATACACATCAAATGATCTATGATAGTCAACAAGAGGCAGGATGACAGAGTTTGGTGATGCAAGAATTTATCCTACTCTTTGAGCACCAACCATGAACACCATACGTTACTGAAAATGGATTTTTCTACTAATTGCAATGTTTATTCTAATGTGGAGTAAAATCGAAGTAAAAAACATCTATTCTTGGGCCATTATCCATGGTCTATGCATGGCCTAATTCTTAAAACAAAAAAGACTATAAACGTCCAAACTAAGGTCGTACCTAATGAGAGGCAGAATAAAAGGATTTAATGAAGCATTTATCTCGGTCAACCTAAGAGGGCCCAAAATTCTACGAATTACTCGTTGAAATTGCAACTTAGTACTAACAAATATTTGTACCTTTTGCCCTGCAATGGGAATGAAAGGATAATACAAATTCTTCTGATTCGTGAAAAGTACTTGACTATTCTAAAGGTTGAACCTATAAAAAAACATACACAAGCCCTCCTTAGTAGGGGCACCAAAATTGAGGCGATTTGGGGCAAGCAACAAGAGAGTCCACCTCTAAACACCCCTCAAGGCTCCCGTGTTGCTCAATTGGCGTTGGGGCAACCACAAGCAAGAAACATCAACAACAAATCAAAGACAAACAAGTGAACGTGAACCACCTAGTTATGGTATGCGAACTAGGACGCAAGAGAGATTTTGTCACACCCAAGAAGATGCGCCACAAAACACACACAAGCAATGTCACACCAAGACGCACATCAAATGGAGTAGAGAGAGCTAGAGTAAAGGGAAGAGAGAGAGAGGAATGGAACTTGCGTAATACCTTGTTTGTGACTTGCAAATGGAGATGGTTCGTTATGATGCTATCATAGAGCTTGTACAAAACTAACTTATGCTTAGGAAATGCTAAACATTACCAACACACACACACTGTCTTAGGGTGTGGGAGACCTCTCACCACAATACCCTCTTACAATGGACACAAAATTTGCAATGAAAACACACTAAAACACTTTCTAAAACAAGATCCAATGAAAGAAACTTAAAATACACAAGTCACCTTGAATTCACCAAACCGTATTGCAGGAGTCGAACGACGAAGATTTGAACATTGAATCATGCATTTGATGCACTAAACCTCAATTTATTGATGATGGAGTAACATATACAATAGTGGTTTTGAGATTTTGAATTCGTGCTCTCTCACTTGTAATGTGTACCTTGAAATATTCTCTTATACAAAAAGTGAAGCTCACAAAGTGGTTGCTACACCTAAGTCTCTCTTCATGCATAGAGTGTTGGGGTGCTATGTGAGATATTGGGCCTTATTTACAAAAAGGAGAGGGGCCTATTTATTGGTTGGAGACCTCTCATTAAGATTATTGAAAATCCTAATTTACAAGCTAACAAATTAGCATTATGATTTTTTTAAAAATATGAAAACATTGCGGGCCTTCTTTATATGCTTGAGTCAATGTGGATGTGGGCTCAAAACAGAGCATTATTGATGGTAGATACGGTGAAAATAGGAAGGAGTGTGTGTGTGTGTGGTGTGTGTATGAGAGAGACGGAGAGAGAGTTACTATGCACATGTACGCTTCAGTTGAGGTGTCTTTTATGGTTAGGTCAATGGTTATTCTTTGTTAGTATGTTAGTGTTAGTAGGATGGGGTAAAATTACATGGGATATGCACTCAAGGTGCATCACATGATTTATACAATGATAAAGAGTAAGAGAAGGATAAGAATACACACAAATCGATAGCAACCACAAGATGGAAAGGGAATTTTCCACCTATGTCCTCCATTAAATGAAGTGGTTGTAGAACTCTGTCGATGTAGTTCTTGTGACCATGGAAAAGTTGAATCTTCCATGATCAAACTCCTCATTTTATAGATCTTGAGCTTGGTTATTTGTTGATTTTTTCTCTTTTTGTGAAAGGATGAAGAGGTTACTGTAATATGAGTTTGATTCTAGAGAGAAAAATTGAGCTATATTTGTGTAGAGATGATAATTTTGAGCTATGGGGTAAGGGAGAGATGGGATGGTGAAGAAGATGAAAGAAGCCATGAAAGTTGCAGGTCTGAGTGAGGGATGGAGAGGAATGAGTGTGTGTGTGTGTGTGTGTGTAAGTAGGAAAGAGGTGAGAGAAGACTATGGGCTACTTGTGAGAAAAGTGGGCAAACTGGGGTCCAATCAAAAAATCATACCTCACCGGTGATAGCTCCAAAAATTTTCAAAATGTTTGAGGTGATATTGAGGTTTTGGTCCACATTTTGTTTTCTAATCACCGTTTCAAATTTGGAGTGGAGATGGATAGAAAATATCCCACCAAACAGCCTATTTTTCTTCAACAAAAAAGTCTTCAATGGCCCCCTTCGTACGTGTTGAATTTATATAAGACTCCAAAGGTGAGCCTCTCATTGCATTAGAGCATGACCTAATTGATTCTTAGGGGTTTGAAAATATGCATGGTTATGAATTGTGTGTAAATATAATAAATGGATATGATGGAAAAAACAGGCTAGTATATATATAAACAATTCATGAAATTTAGAATAGCGTGAGCTATATATATAAAAAATAGATATATGAAATAAAGTGAGGAGGGCCCTCATTCATTTTTATTGATGTATATTTATTTACAAGAGGTAAGAAAAAATACCTGTAAAAAATAGGAATTTAGTGAAAGGCAATGTCTGATGGTGCAAGGTATTTTTTTGAGGTTTTTTCTTGGAGCGGATTGACACAAAAAATAAGAGAAGCTTGCATGAAATTTTTTGTATAGAATACATAGGTAAAAAAAGATCATGTTAATGGTTAGTAAATATACATACCATACTTAGGTAAATCACACACCCCTAGACATAAGTATTTAAATAAATACCAAAATAATTATAATAAAAATCCCTATACTTAGGCGCTATATACAGTAAAATACTTATACACAGAAGGGCCGTAATATGCCTTGGATTTTGTTTTTATTTACTTTTGTGGCTCAACTAGCGTAGTGACTAGCTAAGTGAGGGTTTTTTAAGAAGATATAGGAAAAGTCCCCTAACTCACGCACACCTATGTACAATGAAAAGGTAGGGATAGCCACAGTGTTTAGGTAATTTTGGTAGAGTGAGATAGCTCACTATGTCAATTTGGGATAGGCAAAAAACGGCTATCAACGGCTTAGCTACCTGTGAGTCTCTGTTTTCAAGGGTGCAAAGAAGGGTCTTGCCACGATAGGGCAGATCTTGGGTGTTGCAAGCTAGAGATCGAGTACATTGGATGCTTGGAGGATAGTGGGCTCTAGGGTGAGCCATTGGGAAGCTCCAACCCCTATTTCTTCGGCCTTCCTTTGCCACACCTCTTATTTTTGAAATGGTGGAGACCACCCTCCAAGCCCTGCAAAGGGCACAAATGGCTGCTCACCCTATCTGCCACACAAGAACAAAAATCTCACCTTCACTCTCTAATATGACCATGCACTCTTAAGAATTGGGTAGCAACACTTTTCTCCACCTTCTCATCATAGGTTTTCCAGAAGCAAGATGAGAGAGAGAGAGAGAGAGAGAAAGAGAGAGAGGTTTATCAAATGCAAAGAGGGGGTTTATAGTCATTGTTTATTGTATGCACAATGAGAGAGAGGGGGGGATTAGAAAAAGTGGGGAACAAAATGCTAATGGATTTTTTAAAGATTCTCCCTTTCATGATTTTCTCAAAATAATAGTGACTACACCCACTCTCTACGTAATTTTTTTTAAAAGAATCTCCATGAAAGGGTCGACCTTTTTTTAACTACACAAAGAGAGAGAGAGAGAGAGAGAGAGAGAGAGAGAGAGAGAGAGAGAGAGAGAGAGAGAGAGAGAGAGAGAGAGAGAGAGAGAGAGAGAGAGATATCGTGTGGATCTCCCCACTGTCCCTTTTTTTTAATATTTTCCTCAGTCCTTACATTGGTACCAGCAAAAGCATTAGAAACAGATTTTTTTCACTCACAACAGAACCATAAGAAGTGGCTATATTGTTGTTACCACCCTTTCTCTAAGAAGCAATAAAAGCCTATTCAACTTCACGCTGCCTAGTCCTGTTTTTTCTAGAAAGTGACTCTTGCAACAACATTGTTCATAATGCATCAAACTTGCCACTTCTGGATTTCCTTGGGTCATAAGTCTCCACGTACTAGCAAAAGTATGGTAAGCATCTGGTAAGGCATCAAGAACAGTCTGCACAAGGGAGCTCTCTGAAATGAATTCACCTGCAGAAATAAGTTACTCATTGATATCCTTGACACTAGCAAGGAAAGTGTCCATATCATCTTCCCCATGCCTAATCTTCGACTCCATCTCTTTACGCAACAAAGCTATTTTAGTCTCATTGCGACTTGCATAAAGACCAGCCAGAATATCCCAAGCTTGTTTTGCAAATTTTGATGAACGGATGTGAGGAACAATAGTGCGCTTCACAGACAACGCAATCAATGCATGAGCTTGCACATCCTTTACATCCCAACGAGCTTGTTCTACTGTAGGAAAAACAGCTCTAATAGCAGCAGTCCTTGCAGCAAGACCTGCAACATCATCAACATCGCCTGCATCCTCAGAACTAGGACGTACATCAATGCCCTGAACAATATTCTAGACATGCCCACATAGGATAATTGTCCCCATCCAACCTGTCCTCAACAGCAAACATCTTGAACACATCTCTATTGTTGTCAGCCATGGTAAATGTTGCACATGATGTGAAAACTACCGGAAAATAGGAGAAACGGAGCGGGAACAACACGTGCTATATAGCACAAACTAGAGAAGACTGTAAGACAACTGTTATGCAGAAAACGGCACTGACAAAAATTCTGCACAAAATGATGAAATAGCCTGTGCAGTACTGCCTATAGTGAAAACGGAGGCCGAAATGAGCCCAAACGCTCACCAAACCTCACTATAATCGGAGAAAGTGAGCAGGCGTGTGTTGTACAACCAGGTGACTAAGCCAGGAAGGACGTAACTTGCTCTGATACCAATTATTGGAATTAGGGTTGCAGAGAAATGCACACAGCTTGGAGAAGATGAAGGAAGCTCAAGGCACACAATAGAGATTGTGTTACTTAGTTTGCAATGGCAAGATAGATAGCCCTAGAGTGATGGGCGTATATACAATGTGCGGGGGAAAAAATCTCCTAAAGAGGGAAACAATGCCCCGACGGTCCTAGTGTGTTCACACACATCACTACCACATGTATATGGTAACAATTGCAGGTTTGCACCAAATCTACTGCAGAAGCGATTGAGGGTGAGGATTTGCTCCATCCACGCCTTCGTGCATTTGGGCGTTCGTGCTCCATCTCCCTCTACATGCCCTTGGCGGCTGTAAATGTTATGTGCATTGTTGGGCCTCGCCATGGGCTTCATTGTGTTGCCATGTTTGTGGCGATTTCTTGATGCTCACTTGGATCTACAGTGGTAGGCAACGGGTTAAGGTGTTCATAATTAGTGAGAGGGGGAGGGGATGATGCGGCATGGGACTTTCATCCTCCAAATTTTATTCGAAAGGGAATCTACCCTTCAAATTAATTAACGGTTTGCGTTTAGACAAAAAATAAGTCTAGTGAGTTGGAGTAATAGTGTAAATATGAAGAAATGCTTCAAACCTTGACTTAAGATACCCCAATAATTTCATTGAGCCCTTATTTTTTGGGTAGGAGAAATTTCTTTGGCAATGCATGCCTCCTCTCCTTCACTTATTTTTCTTCATAGAGCATTTGTTTACGAATTAGTGTGTGACATGTGCAGTGCTATGCTTAAGAAGAATCAAAGCATAATGCCCAAGGGGGCTAGCTTAGTTGGAAGAGGGTTGGACTTGCATCACCAAGGTGGTGGGTTCAACCCCTACTAAGCGTCCTTGGTGGTATCTCAAGGCAAAGGATGGTCTCGGGTGCCCGGCTTTATGCAGGATATTGGTTGAATAGAAAAAGATGGAAATGAATGCATAACTCTGTGGTACTCTCCTTTCTCAACTACCCCCAAGGGGGTAGCATGTGCAAAAAAAAAAAAAGCATTGATAAATTAATGGCAAGTATCTTCTCAGATGCTTCATTATTAAATAAGATCATCCTCCACAATTATGGTAAGGCAACTCTAGCTAACTATTAACAAGGACATCTTGTCTAGAACAATAGAGGATATTTTTGTGACCCGATTCATGGGTTCAAGTGCGACCAACGACCCTATGTGCTCCTAAAGATGTTTGCTTCGACTCGCATGGGATTTGTATGATTTGAAAAAAAAGAAAAGATCCACCCACATCAAGGCGAAGTCATTTTTTTCCCTTGACAAAGAGCATTTATCAGAAGCTGAATTTCTCTAAGCAGTGGGTTGGGCATTTCAACAAACCTTGGTCCAAAAAGTGGAGCAAGATCAAATGGAGTCAGGTGTTGGAAAACATTTGGCACTCTAAATGCAAACACGAGAAGAATGTTTTTTTGTGGAAAATACGTTTTGGTTTTTTGCTAACCAAGGACAAGGCCAAAGGAGGGGTCTTGGAAATGAAACTTGCACTAGATGCAACCGACAAATTGAGACCATATCCCACCACACATGGGGATGTCCAAAAATTAAGAGCTTCACGGGAAGAGTTTGTAGATGGGTGTTTGGTTAGGGCTAGGCACCCCTTTCTTTAGACAAGATCTAGCACTAGGCTCGATGAATATCTGAGGACAAAAATTTGAATAGCTAGTGGAATTGGAGCTAATCTCTTGAGACAGCTAATTCCAGTGCTAGAAGATTTCAGCTACTAGTGTGAGAAGATTTCAGACAGTAGACTGGACAGAAAGCAGAACTAGACTGGAATTTAGATACTAGAATAAGATTCAGACTTATGTACTGGAAATAATGTTTAGATTCAGATTCAAAATACTAGTTGAGAAGTAAGTGTAACTGGAATATCTGCCATGATTGGGATTACAGATAAAGAATACAACGAATATGATTTACAAAGAGAGTACAACCGACAACACTGCCAATGATGTGAGACTAAAAAATCCACCAACTGGTCTGCTACCTTCTCAGAAGTTGCTGCCTTGGCCTGATCTTTTCCAGAACCAGTAGCAACTGCACTTTGTCCTACTGATTGGATAGGAACAGTCTTCTGAGCAGGTTGCTTCTCTGTTTGGCTCACTATAGCTTTCTCAGTATTCACTATCTTGACTTGGCTTTCTATCTTCCTCAAAAACGCACTGCTCTTTGTCACTATAGTCTTTGGCTTCTTTGAACTGCCAGCCTGTTCTTCAGTGGCTTTCCTTTTCAGGTCTGTTGAAGTAGTCTGACTGTCCATTGCTTGGTCATTTGAGGACAGCTCAATGTTCTTGGGCTCCGAAATCGGCTTCTCACTCCAAGCCTTTTTTACCTGCTCATGAACATCTACAGCAGTGGACCAATACATAAATTGCCAAACATACCAAGCTTTAAAAACATTTTGGGATTTTAGCTTAGCAGTTTGCTGGAGCACGTTGTGTGACAGGATTTGACAAAGGTTAATAAGAGCCTTTGGATCCAATATCTTGGCCAACAGAATAGCAAAAAGTTTCTTAGATACATATGTTGGATTGTTCTTAAGGCTTACTGCTTCAGCCACAAACCTGTAAATAGTGAAAGCTTCCAGTCCTACTACTGGAACACCTTGACCACTTGCCTTGCTCTTACGTTTAGCCGATTCATCCTCCTTCAGGGCTATACTTATCTGCTGTGGAGTTTCCACAGATGGTTTGGGCTCGTTGGGCATTCGGAATGCAAAAGCTACGGTCTCTGTGTCACTGACACCTTTCTACCATTCACCATGGCACTGCCATCTTCAGCGTCGAAAGAATCAAGAACTGCTTGATGATGTGTGCGTCAAAAGCAATTCTTGTAGCTTGCAGCACAACTCGGAGATCCCATAGTTGTAGGAGAGTCATTGCTTGGTCAGTGAATACATAACGCTGGATTTTACTGTACGGTATGATGGGAAGGCTTGCCTTTGCAGTAGCAACTATGGCTTGTGTTTCCTCAAGAGACTCCTGCATCTTGTCTGAGTGTTTCCTTCTACCCATACACTGTGAAGATGATGAAATAGGCAAAGGAGAAGAAGACTTACTTGACGTGTCAAAGCCGTACCCCGGTGTCGCTGGCAAGCCTAGCGGACAGTCAATTGTCCCTTCAGAGGTCGAGGTCTGCGGTTGTAGCGAAGAAACCTCGGATCTTGGCGATGGCGAATGATTAATAGGAGGAAAGCGTCGCGCACGGGATTTATGAGGAAAAATGCCAACTATCCTGACTGTTATACGTGTTCGCGCCATAAAAGCTCCACCACTCGCCGTTCCTAGACTTGTGTGCATTGCTGCTGTCGTGGCAGACATGCATTGGACAAGACTACGACCCACCTTAAAATGATTACTACTGGCGTGCCATTTGACCGTTGGGCGCTTAAAATTTGAAAAGTGTGTTCCCACTGATACTGGACTGGTTTCCAATCTGGATCGATCATACTGGTACTGATTCTAAGATCAGTCTGATCTGGTTATACTGGTATTGGTTGCACATGAAAAAGCCCAAAAAAGTCTGGCTCTGGTATCTCTTGCTCAGCAGTTCCCAGTTCCTTAGTACCTTGTTCTTGCCCATTCTCTCTAGCCTCTGAATAATAAAGCTTGATCTTTACACCATTATATACTCCTGGAAACAACAATCTAGATAAATCTTTCAGCCTGACTATACCATTGGAGAAGACCCAGTCTACCTCAAATGGTCCTGCCCAGGCAATTTTCAGGTTTGGATTCTTTGGACCCAGTCTAGACTGATATAAACGCACTAAATCTCCTTTCTGAAATTTCCGAACCTTAATTCCGCGATCATGCCAGTTCTTTCTTCGTTGTTGAACAATTTATTGTTCCAACATAGCCGGTTTCCTGAGTTCATCTACCTTCATCATTTCATCTAGTCGCTTTTTCAGATTGTGGTTGAAGTCTAATTCCATACTTCACAACCATTCTCAGACTTGGGATCACAAACTCCATAGGAACCACATCTTCAATGCCATACACCATTCTGAATGGTGTCATTCCAGTAGTGACCTTATAAGTTGTCCTATACGCCCATAAAGTAGTATGGAGTTTCAAATCCCATTGGTCTGGTTTCTTTTGCACCACCTTAGTGAGAATAGTCTTTATTGTCTTCTTGCTACTTTCAGCCTATCCATTGCATCTGGGATAGTAAGGAGTACATTTACGACCCTTGACTGAAAGCATATCCAATAGGATTTCCATAGTGTCATTGATAAAATGTGTTCCTTGATCAGACACAATCTCGAATGGACAACCATATCGGCAGACAATATTCTCAAATAGAAACCTTGAAGTTGACTTGGCTGTGCTGTCAGGAAGAGCCTTAGCTTCAACCCATTTAGATACATAGCAAGTAGCCATTACTATGTACTTGTTCTTCCTGGGGGTAGCCTTCTTAAAAGGTCCCATAAAATCTAGTCCCCATTTCATGAACACTCCTAGTGGTTGTACTGGTGTCAAAGCAGTCATATCTGCAGCTGTTGGTCGATCCATTCTTTGGCATATGTCACAAGTTTTACAACAACTTCTGACATCAGCAATCAGTGTTTGCCACCACAGACCAGCTTGCAGAATCTTCTTGTAGGTTACTTTGTTGGAAAAGTGTCCACCGAATTCACCATCATGTGCTTCTGAAATCACTTGCATTCTTCCTTCCATAGGGACACAACGTCGAAGTATACCATCCACACCTAGTCGATAGAGTAATCCTCCGATGATAGTAAATTTCAGGCTTTTTATAAGCAAAGCTTTTTTCTTGTTCTTCTTCAAATCCTCTGGAAAGGCACCTTGGGAAAGAAATTTATAAATATCGTACCATTCAGGATCAACTGATTCTTCTGCCTCTAACTAAAATAAGTTAACGTCTACTGGTTCATCTCTCAAGGGTGATTCTGAATAAACTTTCGTACTTCTTGAGAGAAAATCAGCTCCACAATGATTCTTGCCTGGCTTATGGAAAATTCTTAATTCAAGCTCCATTAGGAACATCATCCATCTTATCAGCTTGCCTTGAATAATGACTTTATTAATCAGAAACAGAAGAGCCTGATGGTCCACATAAAAATGGAACAACTTTTTTAAGAGGTAATGCCTAAACTTTGTAGCGTTGAAAACCATTCCAAGGGCTTCTCTGTCAGTAGTTGTATAGCCTTGTTCAACCTGACTGAATCTGCGAACTGGCAAAATAAACCGGATAATCATTCCTTTCATCTGGCTGAGCTAATATTGCCCCCATTGCCAATCCTGAAGCATCTACATGTACGTGGAAAATAATATCCCAATTTGGCTGCATAAGGACTAGTTTACTAATAATGGCCCTTTTCAGATTTTGGAAGCAGTCCAATTGAACTTACTGGTTTCCTTTATAAGCTCATATAGTGGTGGTACTGCTTGAGAAGCAAACTTATGTACAAATCTTCTATAGAAATTCACATAACCCAAGAAAGAACTCAATTCTGAAGCATTTCTGGGTGCTTTAGCTTGCTTAACACACTGAATTTTGTCATTGGCCATCTCTATTCCATTTTGGGAAACCACATGTCCCAGTAGTCTTCCTTTCTAGACTAGGAAAATAGATTTGAATGGATTCAAACAAATCCTCTTCTCCTGACAACGTTTGAAAACCATCTCTAGGAATAGTAAGTGCTATTCCTCATCTAAATAGACAGTAAACTCATCCATAAAAATGGTGAGGAACCGATGAAGGAATTCATTAAACATCTCCATCGTACACCATTGAAAGGTAGCTGGTGCATTGCACAGGACAAAAGGCACCAGATACATGAAAGCTCCCCACTCGGTGATGAAAGTGGTCTTGGCTCTATCTATAACTGGTTATAGCCACTGTAACCATCCATGAAGCTATACATTTCATATCCTGCAATCTCATCAAGAAACATGTCAGTAAAAGGCAAGGGAAATGGATCTTTGATAGTCTGGGCGTTTAGTTTCCTATAGTCGACACAAACTCTCAATTTCCCATTCTTCTTGGGAACGAAGACTATGGGAAATGGCCAATCGCTACTGGCCACCTCTGTGATGAACCTAGCTTTGAGAAGATTATCAATCTCCTCTTTGAGCCTCTTTGCATAGTTGGGGTTCATCCGGTATCTTTGCAGTCGTACTGGCCTAGCACCTAGCTTCAACGCTATTCGGTGTTGACATACTTCAGGATTCACTCCCTTCAGATTTGTATGTTCCCACGCAAACACATCTTTATAGTTATGGAACATCTTACGTGCTTTCTCCTTCATTGTTGGGTTGAGATGCTTGTTGACCTTGATCATCCTAGGATTATCCTCCAATCCTAGGATCCACTCTTCCACTTCTTGGTCCTCTGGAAGCAACCAATTAGGCCCGCCTCCTTTTCATTTGGTCGACTCTTCACCGTAATCCTAGGATGGTCCATTTATTTCTGGATCAGCATTCTGATCTACTGGGTACTCTTTAGAATGTACTGGTTCCTCTACCAGACCAGTATTTGTTGATTCCACCACCCTTCCCGTAGCTGAAGTGTTCTTTCCCCTGTGTTGATTTCAATAAACTGATCAGAGAATTGTCTTTTCTGCTTGTCAACCTTCTCTTTATTCAGCAAGACAGCATTCAAGTCAATCTCTGACAAAGGGAATATGTTCATGGCCGCTAACATTCGCTCTATCTTGTTTGCTCTGTACTTCTTACATAACTCCTTCGTCCTCAGTTCTTTTCTCCAGCTCCTAGTATTATTTGTCTGGATTTGGATTCTACCACTGGCCGCTTCTATGGTTAATATTTGGTTTGCATAGTCATGAACAACATGTGATGTTCTCAACCATGGGCTCCCTAGCAGCATCCCATATGCCCCTTGCACATCCAGAACTAAGAAAATGGTTTTGAATTTCTCCCTCTCAACTCTTATCTGCATATTTCCAATCATACCCGTCGCCTGTACCATTCTGTGATCTCCCATTTGCACTTTGAATGGTGATGGCTTCAGATTAGTGATACCCATTCTCTGCTGGAGATGAACTCCCATTATGTTGACTCCTGCTCCTCCATCCAAGATAACACTTGAGAGAGGTTCCCACTACTTCCTAACCTTGTAGTCCACTGGATAAGTGGAACTTCGTCATCTCGGACGGCCGTCACGTCCACTGTTATGGCCTCCGCCTCAGCTTTCCTGTGCTGTGTGATAAAGTTGGCCACTTCAGGCAAGGTTTTTCTGATATCCTCTAGCTCTACAGTCAGCTTCTGAATTCTATCACAAATTTTCACATGAATTTCTTCTCTTCCTTGGTCAGAATGATTGTCAGCTCTTGAAGAACTAGTATCTTCACACTGTCATTCCTCTTTTGCAGTGCTTCCACTCCTTCCATCAACTCTCAGTTCATTAGCTAGTCCATGTATCGCAGCCATCATGGTCTTTGGTATGGCCGATACTGACTGATCCTTATCAATTGATTGGGATGGTATCCTCTGAATGACTCTAGCTTCAGAACTTTCTGGTTGCTCTATCAGCTTTTTGGCTAAATCCTCCGTGATTTTAGCCGCTAGTTCCCTCTGCTCTTGCCATTCATCTACCACCTTCTCTTTACCTTTGGCCTTCCAAATTTCTCTTTGTTGAGCCCACTTGCTGGTGGTAGGATTGACTAGTGTTTTTGAAGTATCTGGAATCTCTTCAATCACTACACCCTTACTTTTGGTGACTACCCATACTGGGACTGGCTCTAGTGCCTTAGCCTCAATAGTAGTGGTTGTAGGTGCATCTGGGCATTGGGCTACAAAATGGCCATACTTCCCACAAGTGTAGCAATTCATGATCCTATTTTGGAATTTGCCACGTCCTTTGCCTCGGCCCATACCCGTTTGGAATCGGCCACGTCCCTGAACAGTACCACCGGTACCTGGTCTCTCCTCCTGAGCTACTTTGACGGATTCTACCTTCACTGGTTCAGTGTAGGCAACCACTGACAGATCTTTGCCCTTCTTAAAGTGGTGAATCCTGATGCTACAATTGTTCCATAGATGACCAAAAGCCTTACAGTAGGTACATTGCGGACATTCATTGGAGATATGGTCCTTGGATTTGCATTTCGAACACCAAGTCTCCATCTTCCGAACTGGCTGTCTTGTGTGGCTAATTTCGGCAATCTGTCTAGCCATTTATTCAATTTTCTCAGTCCAAGATCCCTTCTTTGACTTCTCCTTAGATCGTTCATTAGAGCTGCTTTCGGAGCTACTGGACACCTCACTGGAATCAGAACTTTGAGTAGCAGAACTACTGCTACTAGACCTTTTCTTTTTATGACTCTTTTCCTTCTTGGACTGTTGTTCCAGCTTCAGTGCCCTTTGGACTAAATCATTGAATTTCTTGGTAGGGGCTGGTACCTCTTGCTCCCTAAGATTTTTGCTTCTAAAACCATTCAGAAACCATGCCCTCAATCTCTTCTCAGATGGCGGTTCCTGTAACTGCTAGATTCGGACTGATAGATTCCGCTATTTGATCTTATCTAGTTTACAGAGGACATCTTCATCCCCTCGGATATCTTATCTAGTTCACAGAGGATATCTTCATCCCCTCGGTTCCTGTGCCTTCGGACTGATAGATTCCGCTGTTTGATCTTATCTAGTTCACAGAGGATATCTTCATCCCCTCTGTTGTTGGAATAATCCAACCTGAAGGCTTTAAGCAATTTGTTGTATGATCTGAGTGGGCAGGCAGGGTAGTAGTAATACCATTTCCTCGCTACCTCCTTCAAGGTTTGTGGAAAATATTCCCCCTAATCATCTTCAACAATATTTTTCAGTTCAGCATACTTCTCGAAAGCCTGTATATGAACGTCTGGATCATCCTTCTTACCTCCCTTGAATATTGGAAAAGAAATTTATAGGGAAGTTGTGTAATCATTCTGATTACCACTGATCCTGCCACTTCTCTTCTTGGATTCAGAATGGCGCTTGGAAGTCTTCTTGCAATTGTCAGCGTCAGCATCCTAATCAATTTCTGTCTTTGTCTCGGTGTTAGTGTATTCTTTTGTCTGTCTACTAGAAGTACGTTGACTTCCTTTACTTCTCTTGGTACCCTCATCCCCCTGCCGGGACCGAGAACTCTTGGAGCTCTCGGCTTTTTGTGCTTCCCATTCTGCCCGTCGGCATTGAGAATGACTTGAGTGCTGTGAGTCCTACACCTCATCAGCCTGACTATGCTCCTCCTAAGCCTCAGTGTCAGTCATCTTCTCTTGCTTGGGTTCAGACTCTCTTCCTGACTCCTCAGGAATGGGATCCACACGAATGGTCGATTTCCGGCGACGACTGGATTTAGGTGCCATTGATGAAAACTTCCAGCTAGGAGAAGAGTCTTTCAGTCAACGAGCTTCAGCTTGAGCCACCGTGATTTCCAAAATGGAATTGGATCTGATCTCTTGAGACAGCTAATTCCAGTCTTAGAAGATTTCAGCTACTAGTGTGAGAAGATTTCAGGTAGTAGACTGGACAGAAATCAGAACTAGACTGGAATTTGGATACTAGAATAAGAATCAGACTTATGTACTGGAAATAATGTTGAGATTCAGATTCAGAATACTGGTTAAGAAGTAAGTGTAACTAGAATATCTGCCATGATTGGGATTACAGTGAATATGATTTACAAAGAGAGTACAACCGACAACACTGCCAATGATTCTCAAGTACAAGTGTAGCCAAAGTGCTAACCCAAATGATAATAATTTCCAACCCGATTACAATGTAATGGGCCCTTTTTATACACTTCATATTTACTGTAGTAATTACCATAGTAACTCTACTGAGTAATTCGCTGCCCATCTCCTAAGAGGACGTTCCCACATAGTGAAACTATCCAGCCCTCTATAGCTAGAGATGTGGTTTTCAAAGCCATATGGGTTTCTAGAAATGGAGAACTATTCTAGAAAAAGAATGGAGAAGTACATGCAGAACTATTGCCGAAAACTTGTGGATGGTTATTTCAAGTAGGAGGAAGCAGCTTGTCGAGAAGAAGAAGATATCAACTTAACGGTAATATAAGAAGGCAATAGGAAATCTTGTAAGATGGAGTAAGGGTAAGTTTGGGCTCAATGGTCTCAATTCCTTAGGGGACTTTGTGTTTGTTGAGTTGACTTTTTCTTTTAGTGATAATTGTATTGATAAGATTGATTGTGTTGGTCATAGTGCCCAAAATATGAACAACATGAATCATGAGATCAATCTTCAGATCACCACGTGCGTTTGAGCCAATCCGTCTAGAATCGAGCCTTGTTCCCTCGATGGGACTGACGCTTGATTATGGCCCATATTGCATCCCTGCCGACAAATTTTCTATCTCTACGGTTGATCTCACCAGCAAATTATCCAAAAGGCACGACTGGTTTCTCTTGCATGTCCATCAGTGCGCTACCCTTCTGTATATTCACCTCTATGCTAAGTCGGTCGTGATTTTTGCCCTTGCCTTCTGATCTTGTCTCACTTGCAAAGGGTTTGACCTCCCTAGCAACACGTCTCCAAGTTGTCTTGACTTGGTTGAGGGAAACTTCTACCCTCGTGGAGATCCTTAGCCTAGTACCCAAGTTTGCTGCATTTGTAGCAAGCATTCAAAAACAAGAAAAATGCTAACTCTTGTCGAAAATTGCCAAAGCTTACTTAGATCCAAATGCTTGGGTATCAGTTTACTCATATCCCGTAGAACACAAACTTTTACATCCAAGCCCAATCTAGCCCTTGAAATCTTTGGAATGAAAAGCACCCTGTCCAACTTAGTAGCAATGGAGTCCCACCTTTCCTTTTAGGTGTCACACGAATATGGAATTTGATGTAGGTGAGCAAGATGGCACTATGGGGAGGACATTGGTACCCTTGGTGGGGTTTTGTGTTTAATGCAAAAGGGAGAAAGAGGAACTCTGAATCATACACAAACATTTCCATTCAAGAGAAGTCCCCCAAGAAACCCCCCCCCCCCCCCCCCCCCCCCCCCCCCCCGCCCAACACCACCATCCACCATCCACCATAACTTAAACCCAAAGGTCAACCCCCTTGGTGGATCGTGATTCGTGATATTGGGAATGTTTCTCTAGCACTATGAAGTTTAGACACTCTTGAAGAAGGTTGTTTCACCTTTATGTAGATCATTAAGCTCTACTATATCTGATAAATAAATTTGTTTTTCAGGGATCATTAATCAGTTGGATGTTGTTTCTCCTAGAATTGGACTTCAATATTTTTCATAATCTTGGCAAAACACATCATGGTGTAAACTTTTTTTCCAGAGGCATTGAAGGCATTTCAACCATGTCATCAAGAGATGACCAAGTAGATACTGAGTTATTTATGACAAATGTTGAAGAGATCAATCCCAAATGGAAAGAAGTGCATGATTTCTTAGAAAGAGGGAGCTCGTTCTCAAAAGTTTGAAATTTGATATTATTTTTGGATCTTTGTATAAACTACGTATTGATGGAATTTTAAGAAGGTGTTTATCTATGCAAGGAAGAATGAAGGCTCTTACTAAAGTCCACTCTAGGAGTTCAAGAGGACACTTTTCAACTAATGTTACTGAGGCGGTCCAAGGCGGGCAACAAGAAGAGAAGCCTCTAAACACCCTTCGAGGCTCCCGTGCTGCTCAATTGGGGCTAGGGCAAGCACAATCAGAGACAACAACAACCCACAGCCAGAAACCAAACAAGAAAAGGGGCACCACCTAGTTGTAGATGTGAACTAGGACGCACGTGATATCTCCATGTACTGAAACGCACAAAGAGAGGGGAATGCAAGATAGCCACACACACCAAACACAAACATTCACCATGCCAGAGCGAGGTAAAGCACACAAATCAACTTGAGCAACTCATTCTTAGCCTTAAAGACTAGATGCACACAAAGCTTGATGAGAAATAGAGACACAACAAAACACTTGACCTTGTTTCCAATACACAAATTGTCTTAGGGTCACGGGAGCCCTCTCATCGAGCACCCTCTTACAATTGAAAGTTTTGGCAAACAATTCAACAAGCCCTCAAACCACCAAGCATGAAATGGCACAACAAACTTCAAGGACAATATACCTTCAACCACCTGATGAGCCAACTTATCAAGTCAATTTGCAGAGAAGAATCGTAGTTGCAGCATACAATTGCACCCAAAACTATGAATCTTATTTATGGACAAGAGTAGGCTACAAGTGTGATTGCAGAGTATAGTATCACTTCACTCCCCTAACTTCAAGATTCTCCTTGCACCTATGTGTAGTGATGGAATAGAGCACTCACAATGCACACACTCTACACAACTAGGCTTGAAGAGTGGTGTGTTATGTGTTGAGAATGGTGTGGTGTAGTGTGATCATGGGATGATTTACAAGGGAGAGAAGGGCTCTATTTATAGGTTTTAGAAGCCTCGATTAGGATTAGGCCTAATCAAGTTTATTTGAAGGAATAAAAGATTATGCATTTTGTATTTGTATTTTTATTTTTAATGCGGGTGGGTCTCTCTTGTCCTTTGAGTCACATGGATGTGGGCTCAAGGGAAGAGAATTATTGAGGATGATAGGAGAGAGGATTGAGTGAATAATTTGGGAGTGCCTACTCTAGTAGAGGGTGCATTTTACAATAAGGTTAGTGGTTAGTAGTTAGTCTTTATCACTAAAAGATATTTACAAAATCATTCACCAAATGGTGAGATATATGATGAGTGTTAACCCTCACGGCACACGGACACCCCATCACCTACGACGGACGTGTATTATGTATTTGGTAGAGTCCGATACCGGGCTTGTCGGACCAATAGGGAAAGGTAGAGTGATCGCCGATGAGAGGCGCACTTTAACTTGGACATTCAAGGGGTTAGTTGGTTAAGCATGGGCGCCCAAGTGTGAATGGGGTGAGCTCCTATAAAAGCCAACTAAACCTAATTTTTACTCATTCTCTCATTTGTGCAATTGAAGAGTGCTCTTGCTCCATCTCCATCTTCTTCTTCTTCACCTCCTTGTGTGTGTGTGTGAGAGAGAGAGAGAGAGGGAGAGTGTGTGTGCGATCGAGCATTACGAAGGCACGACGGCGGCGAAGCGGTTGAGCGCGGCACGACTGCAGCTTCTTCTTCATCGCGGCGAGGAATCCACCACGAAGGCGAGCGTAGAGCGGTGAGTGACACACCCTTTGTTCTCTTGAGCTTGCTAGTTTAGGCTTGTTGTGTGCTTGGAGCCGTTTGTGGCTCGCATACGGTGTATTGGCAAGTCCCTTGCTTCGACAGTGCGGCAAGGAGCGCACATTTTTGGCGCCGCTGCCGGGGATAAGCCCTACACTAAGCTCGGTTAGCACTTTACGCTTCCTTGTGGTGCAATTTCTATCATAGGAAAGGCAGGGAAGGGGTGTGTGGAGATTTCTGTTTTTTGCGTTTTTTGCATTTGCTGTCAAGTTTCAATTTCTGCTATTGTCTGCATTTTTTCAATTTCTGCAATTTCTGCATTTTCAAGTTCGGCGTTTTCAATTTCTGCAATTTTCTGCATTTTCTGCAATTTCTGAATTTCTGCGTTTTTTCAATTTCTACGTTTTCTGAAAAAAAATCTGAAAAAAAAATAAAAAAAATTCGGAAATTAAAAACGTGACTCTTAAAACGGACGGGTTGGTTTGTATAAAAGATAGATCGAGATCGGGATCATTTTCCCAAGCCCAAGCCCAAGCCCAAGCCCAGGCCCAGGCCTCAGTCCTCAGTCTTATGATATATACTAGACTCACTCTTATATATATACCCTACTCCCTCAAGAGAGAATGAGAGCATGTGGGACAAGTCCTCCACTCTCCTCCTTTCTCTTCCCACTTGCACCCTTAGACTTTCTAGTTTGGGCCTAGTTCCCTACTGGAAATTGACAGTTTTAGGGATTTCGAGGGCATAGAGTGACCAAACGGAGGGCTGTAAAGCACGGCACGACCCTCTGACCGATACGCTCGTTTCGAGCTATCACACGGCCCATTCCATGACACGCTCTAAAAAATCTAGCAAAAAAACAAAAAACTAGTCACAAGGCCTCCTAGAGCAGCTTTTTGACACCTTAGGGTATCAAAAGCACATGCACTTACGCTCTGGGCGGGTGCTAGAACACGAGCATATTGAGAGTACCTCTGTTCATACGGACACCCATTACCCATCCACGATAAGCTCTAGACCCTCAGCGACGACACAAGGTAGCACCACCCAAGACCCTAAAATAGCCGCTAGTGATTCCTCCTCCGACTCAGAAATCATGGAAGCATACCCTACCCAAAACACTGAGAGAGAAGGCCATGCACCTCCCGAAGCTCCACAGCCTAGTACTAGTATGTTTAGCCGTTTCATGGAAACATTAGGTAGAGCTACTCGCTCGGAACCTGATGCAAATGAAGCACACGAAGGGGGTGGGGAAGTGGACTCTCCTTTCACATCGCACGTGGACCCCACACCCCCAAAGAGTGTCCATGTGGATATCCTACCAACTTCTTACCAAGAAGGCCCTGTTGAGCTGCCTCCTTCAGAAGTTCCCTCTAGAGTACCGTTGGTGACAAGTAAAACCACGGGGAGCAACATTGCTTCTACCTCACAAGAAACCGTTAACACGTCGACTCTAGAAGGATTGTTCATTAATGATCATTGGACATACGACCTCCACACTGAGGTGTTGACGGATCTACACTCTGGCCACGCCTACCATGTAGGATGGATAGAGATTGTACAATCCACCTCTAGTGCCATGAGCATCGAAGATCAACAGAAAATGATCTGTAATGTTATCCATGGCATTATTCAATCAGAAAGGCAAAACCGAGGGGTAAATATACTCTCAACTGGCCCCATGAGATTTTTGGATACGAGCAAGGCTCAACAGCCTACTCTATCACAAATGGAGACTCCTCTAATGAGCCCCATGGACCCATCTTACGTCATTTCACCTGGGGTCTCTATGCAATCTGAGCCTCCGAGCGAAAACTTTACCTTCCCTAACTTGGCTCAACCCTCTATTAAGGAAAACCCAGTGCTCACTCCAGGGATAAGCCTGACAGAGAATGTACCGATGATATCTGCGGTTAGCGCAGTGCCACTACCTAGTGTCGTAGTACCTAATATGGGGCCTCGACCATATGTGCCTCTAGTCCCTTATGCACACATGGCCCCCACACCTCCAATAGTACCACTTGCTTATGCTCCTCGAGTGCCGCTCCCTAGCTCTTATCCGAGTGGACCTATGCCCGGTTATGTTCCATATCCTGCATCATCTATACATATGCCAAGACCGGTACCCGTTCCTCTCCCACATATGATTCCAAGAGTACCTCCACCGGCCCTACCTCCTCACATAGGTGACTTGGCAGCGTTTTCTCAAACCATAGGTCGATCTATCGCGGAAAATATGCGTCATGCATCTCATAGAGAGCCTAGAAGTAAGGCTAACAAATTGCCAAACTCACGCAAAAATTCAATGGGGACGAAGATGCTAGGAAACACATTGAAGTGTTTGAACAAGTATGTGATTCCTTAGGGGAATGCAACGAACTACATAAGTGCAATGCCTTAAGCTTGACATTAAGTGGGAAGGCTGGAGATTGGTATAGAACCCTAAGGGTGGACGAGAAAACAATCTACCCTACCCTTCGAAGGTTGTTTCTAAAGGAGTACATACGAGAAGGTGTGCTTTGGGGTGTAGCATCTCAGCTACAGAAGGCCGAACGTAAGGAAGGAGAGTCAGTAAGGGACTTCATTAGTCGTGTAAAGCACTTAAACTCTCGTTGCCCTGTAAATGAGCGCTTCAACAATAACCAACTGCTTGATCGATTCATTCGAGGGTTGAGGAATGAAGGAATCTATAATGGACTAGTGATTAGAGGTATCACAACCTGGGAAGATGTCACTGCCAATGCAATCCAATTAGAGGACAACTTGATGATAGCAGGCATGAGGGTGTCTACTGACACGAGATCCACTAGCTCACAAGCCATTGAGTATGAACCCATGACTGCAAAGCCCATTGCCAATGAGCCAAAGGTATTTGAGACATTCTTGACAGACCTCACCAAGGCAATCCAAGAGTCTCTTAAGGATAATCGACCCCCTCAAAATAGTCACATGTATCCAAGAAGGGAGCAACAATGGTGTTCCATTTGCTTAGGTCCACATAGCACTAGTGAGTGCCCTACGTTTAGAGTAAAATTTAATGGAACTTGCAACGCATGTGGTAGGTATGGTCACCAAGCTAAGGATTGTTTAATGATCAAATGTATGATGGCAAATAGACCACTGTAGCCTAGACGGATGCACCTCGAGCTCCTGTATTGATGCCTACTCCACCCGTTGAGCAACTACCGCAACACATGGTCCCTAGATCTCAAAATGTTGTACAAGCTACACCGCTACCACCTCCTGTGCTAGGACCGCAACCCCCGCATCCAAGAGTCGCCCCTATGAACCAAGTGGGTTGCGAGCCATCTAATGCTTATGCAGATGGCTGTGAGGAGGAAATAGACACTAGTATTGCCTACGGACTTGATACATTGGAAGAATGTCCTATATACTACATGGAAGATTGTTGGGGACAAGTCAAGCCGGTTTATCAAGCTGCTGCTCTCGCATCCAGAGGTCAAAATATCAACACCCAGGCTAGGAGGCCACCTCTTCAATGCTACGAGTGTGGTGGACCACATCGAGCAGCGGAGTGCCCTATTAGGCTGCAAAAGAATGCTGCACAGATGCAAATGAATCAAGGGAGCACGTCTGCAATGCCAATACTCACATGTAATCGTTGTGGCATAGATCACTTGATTGCCCAATGCCCCTATAACCCAAATGCGCCTAAAATCACACCCCTAAATTTGGTCGAAATTGCTAGTGTGACATCGCCAATACCACCCGTCGCACCCGCTTATGCGATTACACGGTCCATGCTTCAAGGGCCAGGACATATCCTCAAAGAGAGAGATACCGCCTCAATTATCCAAGCAAAGAAAAAGAAGACACGAAGGAAGAAGTCGCAGAATACGGAAAATTCAAAGCCAAGTTCCAAAACAAACATAGGAACAGGAGATGACCCCGTGTATATGAATGACCTCGAGGATGATTCAGATTCAGTCGAGACAATGGAGACTAGAACCAATACCACAAAGGGAAAGACCGACAAAGAAAACCGTAACATGGAACCAAATGAAAACCGAATAAGAGAAAACCATAAAGAGCCTCTGAAAACACCACAAGTGTTTCCAAATCCAATCCAAGACCCCCAAGATAAATCGCAGGGGCAAAAAGGGAAAAATCGTAAAAAGAAGATTGGGACGTACCCAAACCCAGTAGACGAGATTGAGCAGGTGAAACATCTAAGAGGTTTAGTGGAGGAGACTCAAAGGAAACTAGAACCAGAACCCATGCAGGTCAAAATTCATGACACAATGTTTCCCACGCAAGTTCATCCACCCCACATGAACCATAGACCGTTAGCCATATCTAGTATCATCCAAGAAGGGAGTGAGGACGGGACATCAGAAAGTGAGCATACACCTTTCTTGTTGGAAAGGATGTTTAACGAAGGAATACCTGATCCCATTGAGGAATATGAGATTCCTTCCTCACCAGTTCCTAGTCAAGGATCTACACCCTGCAAAACGCCAATGAATGTTGCCAAACTAGTGGACTTCATGTCTTCTGAGGTTCGAACCACGATCATAGCAAAGCTGTATGGAGATCCTGAGTTATTCCTTGCACTTCGAGCATTCCTTAACGGAGAGCTACGAACGGGATTACCGCAGTTTGCGCAACCAAATAGGCCTGACTCGATTATGATTGATGAGGAAAATCATGTGCAATCACTTGACTTAGATGGACACGAGTCTGTGATCGAGGTACCCATTAACGAATTAGGGCAGTATTTTGAAGGCGACGAGTCTAATGCGACCCTACCCATCACTACCAAGGGATTAACTATAAAGGGAATTCTTGATGGTGGTGCGGGAGTTAGCATCGTTACAAAAGATTGTTGGGAATCCATGGGAAAACCCCGTCTCAGTGTTACTAACATCGTGGTAAAGATGGCAAATGGTACCATAGCCAAACCTATGGGGATGCTCAAGGATCTTAAGATCAAAGTTCTAGGACACAAGGTTCGACATACGTTCATTGTAATGGATTTCTCTAAACACCTTATGTCATATGAAATGATTTTAGGACGACCATTCATGAGGGAAGCACAAATGGTTCACGATTGGTCTAAAAATCATGTCTATTTGCAATTCCAAGACTCTGTCCTTAGAGTGGATTTGGTGACTGGTAAGGTACACCCCTTAGGGAGTAAAACCATTATTGATCATCGCTCTGACACCACAGTTCACTCGGCCCCACTACAATATTGTTACACTTGTAAGAAGGATACAGACATTGGCCAAGATTCTCCTTATATGGATATCCTACCTGGGATGACTGAGTCGGACAATGTGGATTGGGTACACCTAGCATCAACCATAGACACTTGGGGAAATAGGGGGACGACCTGGGTAACACCTGAGGGGGATGAAATGCCTATACCCTTAAATATGCTACAAGCAATGCATATCGCTTCCAACAAGACTCATCCTAATGTAACGAAGAAAACATACAAGTGGGTCCCTAAAGCTTCTTTAGTGACCATAAAACAGAAGCCTTGTAAGAAACGTACCACTCGCTCCAAGAAAAGTAAGAAAATGTTGCGATGGATCCCTAAACGACTATTGGAAGCCCAAGGCTACTATCAAGGAAATGATCAAATCTGGGTACCCAAACGTAGATTGTGCTCTTACCTGTCACCTGGCCCATGTAAACCCAATCCTGTGGCTCCAAAACAAATTGAAAATCGCGGAAAGGAAAAAATCATGGAATGTTACACACCCGTTCTAGAGCTAGTTTGGGTACCAAAGAAAGAACGATTTGTTCCACCTAGCTCAGGAAGGGGGGAGTCCCATGAAGATTCTAGCTCCTCATGTAATACATCCATAGAGGTAAAAGCTTCTGCACAACCATCCATAGTAGTGGACCTCCATGAAGCTACAAAAGAATCCACACCTCCCAGTGTTCAAGAATCACCTAATGAACCACTTCAAGTTCGATCCTGGGAGAGTACCTTACCACCCTTGCAACTAGATGAAACACCTAGGGTAATAGAAAACTACTGGCAAAAATCCTCACCTATTACCAACTGGAACAATTGGTTTCAAAGGGTGACAAGCTCATTTCAAACGGTATGATCTACCCAAGGAAGGGGGGAGTGTTTGCTGACAGTCATCATTCATTTGTTTCCCTCTCAACCTTTTTCCCTGACCTCTTAATCTCCGATCTTAGGGAATGTACATATAAAGCTTTATACTCACAAAAAAAAAAAAAAAAAAGAGCAAGAGCAATTAGCAAACGAGTATGCACCTTAAAAGTCAAAACATTGACTCAGACCTACACATGTCACATCTGGTACAGTGAAACAGAAACCTATGCCATAAAACACCTTTGATCCTCATCACTTGAATGATGGAGGGTAGGTAAGATTAGTACGATAGGAGTGTTTCTATTTTAGAGTTGAGTGATTAGCAAAGATCTCTTTTCCCACTGATGTTCCTCCTAGAGGTATTGTTTGTGTTTCATAGTGTGTACAGGAACCTGTTGCTATTGATAGGATTTGGACCTTCATGGAACCTTTCTCTCGTTCACACTTCAAATCAAGCACGACCAGGTGTTTCTTGTCCATTAGCATTGCCTTTATCTTTTTGCATCTATGATTGTCTGCTTTGATTGTGATTGGTAGCATAATATTCAGCGCATTGGCTTAGTATCCAACATTTAATTCAATGCAATGTTTTGTCATAATCACTTGTCTAGGTGTAAAAATCAAGCAGTCCGACTAAGCTAGTTTGACCAAGCTAGGTATTAGAAATCTTCTCTTAATACCATGGGGAATGCCTTCCTAATAAACAATGGTTACTTAGGTTCTTAATCCGATTTAGGCAGCATTGTATGAAATGTACTAGGGCTTTCTAGTGGGCTTAACCCTATTGACCTTTAGCTTAAGTATTATAAAGGGAGTTACTAATGTGATGAGCCTGGGGAGGGTAACAGTGTTATATGGCCCCCCAAAGTTACAAAATTAAAATGCTGAAAATGAACAAACAAAAAATCAAAGTGCCACAATGTAAAATTTTAAGCTGGAAGAGAAATCTCAGCTTGATTTGGTACTTCACTCACATGTATCGCCTATGGTACTAGAGCCCTAGAGGTTCCCAGCGTGGGCGCTTTTCCTTGAAAAGCAAAAAACCCAAGGCATACAAAATAAGCACACACATCATAATTGAATCAATGTGAAAAGACCTTGGGGGGTCAAAGAAAAAGTAATCAGTCAGGCGATGATTTCATGAGAAATTCCTTTTATGGTAGCTTAACTACAAGGTTTTTTAGATATAGCCTCTAGTCAGCCCTCGAAAATGAATACTTGGCTCTCGCGATTAAATAACTTAATTGACCACAGAAAATTAAGAAGCTTACCCATGGTATTAATATTCGATCTCTAGTGCTTTTCGACCGTCAAATTAGCGACCCCAGACTTGTTTAATTTTCTACCTTTACATCTGTTTATGCATTTGATTACATTGCAATTTAATGTTCATTGCTGACAAATTGTTTGAAATTCTTTGACCAATCAATGTGTCTACCTAAAACTGCATATGCTTTTTAAGAGAATGCAATTATTGTGCCAATGTTGTTTGATTTTGCTGTGACTGAAGAAGGCTAAGGACATTCATCTCAAATGCTCTTCCACCTCGACGACCCAGCTTCAACTCAATAGCTTCCGAGGACGGAATCTACATCAGGAAGGGGGGCATGTTAACCCTCACGGCACACGGACACCCCATCACCTACGACGGACGTGTATTATGTATTTGGTAGAGTCCGGTACCTGGCTTGTCGGACCAATAGGGAAAGGTAGAGTGATCGCCGATGAGAGGCGCACTTTAACTTGGACATTCAAGGGGTTAGTTGGTTAAGCATGGGCGCCCAAGTGTGAATGGGGTGAGCTCCTATAAAAGCCACCTAAACCTAATTTTTACTCATTCTCTCATTTGTGCAATTGAAGAGTGCTCTTGCTCCATCTCCATCTTCTTCTTCTTCACCTCCTTGTGTGTGTGTGTGAGAGAGAGAGAGAGAGGGAGAGTGTGTGTGCGATCGAGCATTACGAAGGCACGACGGCGGCAAAGCGGTTGAGCGCGGCACGACTGCAGCTTCTTCTTCATCGCGGGGAGGAATCCACCACGAAGGCGAGCGTAGAGCGGTGAGTGACACACCCTTTGTTCTCTTGAGCTTGCTAGTTTAGGCTTGTTGTGTGCTTGGAGCCGTTTGTGGCTCGCATACGGTGTATTGGCAAGTCCCTTGCTTCGACAGTGCGGCAAGGAGCGCACAATGAGAAAAGTTAGAGAAGGGATGAGCTTGTAAAGAGAGGTTGAAGCTTTGGAGAAGTTGACATTAACCTCTTTACAGCACCGAAAGACAAAGCGGTTAGCATGGCGAAGTAGCGCGTGTCGATGAAGCTATGTTATTTCAAACCTTGGAAAATTCATGATAAAAGCCTTCATTTGCAGAGGTTATATTTGGATTTTTGCTGATTTTTTGAAGTTCTTTACAAAGTTGAAGAGAGTATGGTAATATGGACATATATGTAGAGAGAAAGGGAGACACATAGGGAGTAGAAATGGAGGATGAAGGCTATGGAGGTGTGAGAGATGTGGCAATGGTGAAGAGGGTGAATTAGGACATGGGAGTTGCAGGTTTGGGAGTGGGAAGAAGAGGGAGGAGTGTGTGTGAAAGAGGAAAATGATAAAGTGGAAGAGGGAGTGTGGCTGCATAGCATGGGCAAACTGGGTTCCACCAATAAAATCATAGCTCATAGCTCGTAGCTCAAAAACATATGAAACGATTTGAGGTGAAATTTTAGCTGATGAGCTACAACTTTTGTTTGTATCACCTTTCCAAATTCGGGGAGCATGTGATCTTTAAAAATTCCGCAAAACCGACTGTTTTTTCCACTGCACAAGGTCCTTGTGAGGTCCTTCTTTGGATGATTCTTTTGAATACCTCCAAGAGTGAGCTCCCCATGGTGCATGCATGCATGCCACATATCCCTGACCTTATTTGGTAGGTCTATAATTGAAGATATTGTTGAGATCATGATATAAGTGAATAGTACAACTAAGAAAATCAAATATTCAGGGGTCTAAAAAAATATGTACATGTCAAATATAAATAATATATGTGGAAAAAATATAAAGGGGTCAAAATAAATCTCTCTCATTATAATTATACCATAAAAAGATGAATATTTTTGGTGTTCTAATTTATGAGAGTAAAAGAGAATAGATGTAGGAAGGAAAAATCACAATAGTGAAAAAATATACACATAAATAAAACTAGTTTTTTTGGATTTTTGTTGGGATGGAATTACACCAAAAATAAGAGAAGCTTACATGAAATTATTTTTATAAGGAATAAAGAGTATGCAAAATGGTAAGAAAAAATATGGTAATGGTGAGTCAATGTACATAGCATAAATAACACACCATAGGTAGAAATATTTAAATAAATACCAAAATAATTATGAAAAATCCTTTTGTTTAGGCCCTATATACAATGAAATATTTACACACAAATGGGCCATAATATACTTATATATATATATATTTTTGGCTCAACTAGCCCAGTGACTAGCTAATTAAGGGTTTTTAAGAAGATATGGGAAAAGTCCACTAACTCACACACACCTATATACAGTGAAATGGTAGGGATAGCCACAGTGTTTGGATGATTTTGGTAGGGTGGGTTAACTCACTATGGCAATTACGAAGAGCCAAAAAACGGCTATCATCAGCCCTCCCCTAGGATGACGGTATATTCATGTGCCATCATAGAGCATCTTTTCCAAAGAGAGTGCTTCAGAGTCCTTGACGAGGTCTTCATTGTTTGGCCTCTCAGAATTTTGGTTTGAGTTACACTCATGCTTCACGGAACATTACCTACATGAGATAGCTGCCTTTTGACATATCTTTGGTAGAAGACGACTCAAATAAGGCCTTAAGCGATACCCGTTTACCTTCGTGGAGTACTCTTTCCCATTCAAGTCCGTAAGCTGATAATAACTTGAGTTGAAAGCCTTTTTGACTATGTATGGCCCCTGCCATCTAGTTTCAAATTTGGCATCAAAACGATTATCGAGTCGATTGTCATACCTTAGCACAAGATCTCCTTCATTGATGCCTTTGTCCTTCAGTTTCTTGTCAAGATTTTCCTTCGTCTGTGTGGATTTCCTCTTGTAGCACTCGTATGCTGCTTCTCTTTTCCACTCAAGCTCAGCTAGGGTAAGAAGTCGATCCATCCATGCTTCTTGATCATCTTGTGTTGCTTTGCCATGAAGTCGCATTGTTGGAATGTTGAGCTCAATTGGTTCTAAAGCCTCTTGACCATAGACCAATTGAAATGGTGTGAACTCCGTGGCTTCCCTATATGTGGTTCGATACGCCCACAAGGCACCATCCAAGAAGTCATCCCACAACTTTGTCTTGTTTTTCACCATCTTTCTAATGATGCCTGCAATGACACCATTAGCTTTTTCTACCAAACCATTTGATTGGGGATAGTAGGGTGTACTATGACGATGTAGAATGTGAAGCTCTTCACAGACTTTTGTGAGCAAGCCCTTTCTAAACCCTGGACCATTATAAGAAGCAATCTCCAAAGGTGTGCCAAATCTGCAACAAATGTGAGTGTACACAAACTTGCTAACTGTCTTCTCATTCACTCTTGCCACACTTTGAGCTTCTACCCACCTAGTCATGTAGTCTATGGCCACCAAGATATACAATTTTCCATTTTTAGTCCTGGGCAATGGACTCATAGCATCAATGCCCCATTTTTCAAACAAACCATTTGCAAGGACTAGCTGACGTGGACCATGTAACAGATGCTTGTTTCCATTAATCTGACAATTGTGGCAGCTTTTACACCAATGTTGAACATCAATGTGCAAGCTTGGCCAAACATATCCAGCAAGCAAAATCTTTTTTGCAGTGAGTTCCTGTGCAAAATGACCACCACACGCTTCCTCATGCAAACCTTTTAGAATGGATGGGATTTCCTCAATAGTTGGTACTCTTCTGCACACTTGATCCTTCCCTCTTTGATAGATGGATCCTTCTAAGAAGAGATACGTGATTTCCTTTTTCATGAGTCTCCTCTTCTGAGCCTTCGTGAAGTCTTGTGGAAACTCACCCTCCAAAATGTAGCTAATAATGGGAGTCAATGACTCCAATCCCTGTTATCTCGGTTGCTTGACAGTTGCTGCCACCATGATGACTTGCACTTCTTTCTCAACACATGTAACTGCTTGTTGTGTAAGTAAATCGGCATCTTCATTTTGTTGCCTAGGAATATGATATAGTTGCACTTCTTCAAACTGATTAAACATCCTACGAATGACATGAACTTTTGTCCTTAGGCTTTCGTTCTTGCATGCCCAAATGCCTAAAATTTGCTTCACGATGAGAAGTGCATCCCCGTTTACCATGAGACGTTGCATACCTTGGCCAATGCATATCTTTAAACCATGAAGTAGTGTGTCATTATCTGATTCATTGTTTCTAGTTGAACTTGGTAGATTGACTTTCTCTTGCATGACCACCTCCCCACTTGGGTTGAGCAATACTAGCCCTCCCCCTGCTTTTCCTGTGGCTCGTCGAAAAACTCCATCAAAGAACAAGGTAAAAGCATTAGGAATACTTTTTGGTGGTGGCAATGGTAGGGTCTTTACTTCAGGCACCTTAACCTTCTTCTCATGTACCCTATAAGTAAGGATCCCTGCCAATTGTGCACGCACTCTATCTTCTACCTTGAAAGAGTATTGGAACTCTTGAAATTCCATAATCCACTTTGAGATCCTAGTGCTAAGATTCATTTGAGATGACACCCAAGGGAACAAATTTTTTGCAGTGAGAATTACAAAAGGTTTTGGTAGCAGGTAGGATCTAAACTTTCTCACCGCAAACATGAGAGAAAGAATCGTGAGTTCTGCCTTTGTGTAGCCTCTCTCTAAAGCAATCATGACCCTACTAGCAAAGTAGATGGGTCGCATTCTGGTAATGTGGGGATCTTGTTGTAGCAAAACCGCACCAATTGTTTCTTTCCCATTACTAGAGCTAACAAAGAATGTGTACTCCCAACAAGGAGGCATGAGTGTTGGTAGCTCTGACAAAATGACTTTAATGTTACAAAAATACTCTTCAAGCTCATCAGACCATGCAAATTCTACTTGTTGTGTCAACTTTTGCAAAGGATGAAGCAACTCCGAAGCTAAGTGAATAAAGTGTGACATATACTTCACCTTTTGAATGAATGATATTACCTCTTTGAGATTCTTGGGTAATGGGAGCTCAATAAGAGCCTTTGCCTTTGAAGGATCCACCTCAATGCCTTTATAGGAAACCTTGTGACCAAGCAAGATCACTTCATCCTCACCTATCTGACATTTGTCGGGGTTGAGTTGACCTCCCATGTCATAGAGATTCTTTAAACCTTCTTCTACCCTTTGTAGATGCAATGATTTTGAGCTATAAATGCAGAAATCATCAATGAACACCCTAATTGACTTTCCAAACAATGCTTGAAACACCATGTTCATGAAACGTTAGAATGTTGCAGGAGCATTTGTCAGACCAAATGGCATGACTCTAAAAGCATAACAACCCCAAGGAGTGATGAAGGTTGTTTTTAACTTATCTTCCAATGCGATACATATTTGAAAGTAACCCGAGTAGCCATCACACACAGTGTACTTCTCATGACTAGCTACCTCATTTAGTATCTCATCTTGAAATGGAAGGGGAAAGTGATCTCTTTTTGTTGCCTCATTGAGTGGACGGTAATCCACACACACCCTCCACTTGCCATTTTTCTTAGAAGTGACAACAACGGGAGAGACCCACTCTGAATTCTCCACTGGATAAATGAAACCTGCTGCTAGAAGCTTTCTTACCTCCTTGAGTAAAACGTGCTCCTTGATGACTCCTAGCCTTCGTAGCTTTTGACCTTAGGTGTGGCCTCTGGCTTCAACTCAATTTTGTGTTGAACAGCATCTACTCCACGTACATCGGTGTAGTCTTTAGCGAAAAGCCTAGGAAATTTCCTTAGCACAGATTTGAACTCCTCTCTTTCGTCCTTTGTAAGTGTTGTAGAAAACATACTTTCTAACATTCCTTTATCTTGCACATTTTGGTTCTCTTGGGAACCTACCTCTTCCAAACCTGGGCAAGATGTCTCTTGGTTTTTTGGATTAAACCTTACCCCCATGACTTCGATGGAAGACTCCTCTTCAGTAATGCTGCCGCTACTTTCTCCTTCTCAAGTGCTATCGGTCCGGCCTTCCTCCGTCTCACTTTGAGATGATTCTTCATGGAGCTCCTCTTGGCGTTGCTCCTTCATGTCAAAGACAACCTTCTTATGATTGTCATTCCTGCAAATTAGCTTTCCACTCTCCCAATCCTGCAAAGCTCGCATTTTCATTAGCCATGGTCTCCCTAGGATAAATGGGTAACCATTTCCTTTGGTAGACATGACATAGAAATCCACTGCCTTCTTAATGCCAAAGGCCTCCACAGAGACATTTTTACAAATGCCTACACACCTAGATTTGCTATTGTTTGCCATCTTGACTTTAATTTCAGGTGTCTCATGGATGTGCATGCCTAGTTTTTGCATGAGTCCTTTTGTCATGATGCAAATTTGTGCACCCCCATCCACTAGACCTTTCCTAACCAATCATCCTTTGATGTAACAATCTAGCAGAGGTGTGATATCCTCATTCATTTTAGCATGTGCAATTTTTACAACAGGAACACTCTCTTTTATCTTTCTCCTAGTGCTAACTACCTTCGTTAAATCCCTCCTAGCTTGTGGGCATAATGCAAGAAACTGAGGCCATGAGATATCAGGACCCTTACCTCTCATGTCTTCCAATAGGTTGTATGGAGCCATACCATGTCCAAGAGGGAAGTCTTGGAGATTGATACGATGTCGAGTCCTCTTAGCTTCCTTGGTCTCCTTTTCCTTCTTGCCTCGTCCATGGTCACTCTGTGATGTGACACATTCTTTCTCTTTACATTTTCCTGGGCCATGCTTAATGCCATTTGCTTCCATGTCAACCTCATTTGAGTTTGTCACCTCTACCACATGCACATTTGGGTATGGCAAAGGTGAAAATCCTTCCAATCCTTGTGGAGGTGGTCTTGGTCCATTTGGACTTTGTAGAAGCCGTGGTTGCTGACTAGTTCCTTCACCTGCATTCATCACTAGGTAATTCAAGTTAGGTCTCCCTGGCTCCCCACAGGGCCAAGGACAATTATACATGCCATGTCCAGACTCTCCGCAATTCCAACATTGCAAGACTCTCCTAGGTCGTGGATCTCGCTCTTAAGACTTCTTTGCTTGTCCCTTTGGACCTACAGCTTGCGCAAGGTGAATTGACAGGCTTCTTAAAGATTCATTTAACTTCTCAATCACTTCCACCGTTACGTCAAGAATCTCCTTAGATGTGGATGCTTGTGACTTAGCTTTGGGTCTAAGATCTTCTATTGGAACCTCTCCCCTTAGGCACTTGAGTTTCCTATATTTCTCAGCAGCCCTAGTTTCAGCTGCATCAAAGGTAGCAGGTGCACCCGCCTCAACTTTTACCTTAAGGTCAGGAAAGAGTCCGGCTATGAACCTCTCCTTCTTTAGGAACTCTGCACGATCACCAGGGTTAGCAACATTTCTCACCCATACAGCCCAAAGACGTAGAAACTCTTGCTTGTACAAGTAGTAGTCATCTTAGTCTTTTTGGTAATGAGAAACAATGTCTTGCCATAGCTTTTGAGTGTTTTGGGGATCAAAGAAGTATCTCTTGAAATGATTCACAACTTTCGTGTAATTCCCTTTAACTTCCTTAGGCAAAGAGTCAAACCAAGTGCTAACATCTTTCCTAAGGACCACCTCAAACATCTCTACACGTTCTTGATCAATTACTATCCTCTTGATATGACAAGACATCTTGAAATTTTCTAAAATTAATTATGCATCCTCTCGAGGCTCTCAAAAGAAAAGAGGATATCCGAACATTTGGCGTTGGGCCTCCATTGAATCGGTTTCAAAGTGACAACACGTTTTTGTTTTTCTTTCTTAAAAAAATTACACAATAATGTTTTCTAAATTGCAATCTATTCTACAATAAAATAAAAATATTCACATCAAATGACCTATGATAATCAATGGAGGCAGGATGACAGGGTTTGGTGATGCGAGAATTTCTCCTACTCTTTGGGCACCAAACATGAACACCATATGTTGTTGAAAATGGATTTTTCTACTAATTGCAATGTTTATTCTAATGTGTGGAGTGAAATGAAAGGGGAAAACCTCTATTCTTGGGCCATTATCCATGGTCTATGCATGACCTAATTCTTTAAAAATATATATATATATATAGACGTCCAAACTAAGATCGTACCTAATGAGAGGCAAAATAAAAGGATTTACTGATGCGTTTATCTCTGCCAACCTAAGAGGACCTAAAATTCTACAAATTACACGTTGATTTATGCAAGCTACTTGATTATGCTAAAGGTTGAGCCTTCACAAAAATACACAAGCCGTTCCTCTGTGGGGGCACGAATTTGAGGCAGTTTGGGGCAGGCAACAAGAAGAGTGGCCTCTAAACACCCTTCGAAGCTCCCGTGCTACTCAATTGGGGCAGGTGCAAGCACAATCAGAGACAACAAAAACCCACAGCCAGAAACCAAACAAGAAAAGGGGCACCACCTAGTTGTAGATGCGAACTAGGTCGCACGTGATATCTCCTTCTATTGAAATGCACAAAGAGAGGGGAATGCAAGATAGCCACACACACCAAACACAAACATTCACCATGAGAGAGAGAGGTAAAGCGCACAAATCAACCTGAGGAACTCATTCCTAGACTTAAAGACTAGATGCACACAAAGCTTGATGAGAAATAGAGAGACAACACAAAACTTGACCTTGTTGCCAATACACAAATTGTCTTAGGGTCACGGGAGCCCTCTCACCGAGCATGCTCTTACAATTGAGAGTTTTGGCAAACAATTTAACAAGCCCTCAAACCACCAAGCATGAAATGGCACAACAAACTTCAAGGAAAATATACCTTCAACCACCTGATGAGCCAACTTATCAAGTCAATTTGGAGAGAAGAATCGTAGTTGCAGCATACAATTGCACCCAAAACTATGAATCTTATTTATTGACAAGAGTAGGCTACAAGTGTGATTGCAGAGTATAATATCACTCCACTCCTCTAGATGGCATAACTAACTTGAAGCTTCTCTATGCACCTATGTGTAGTGATGGAATAGAGCACTCACAATGCACACACTCTACACAACTAGGCTTGAAGAGTGGTGTGTTATGTGTTGAGAATGGTGTGGTGTAGTGTGATCATGGGATGATTTACAAGGGAGAGAAGGGCTCTATTTATAGGTTTTAGAAGCCTCGATTAGGATTAGGCCTAATCAAGTTTATTTGAAGGAATAAAAGATTATGCATTTTTTATTTTTATTTTTATTTTTAATGCGGGTGGGTCTCTCTTGTCCTTTGAGTCACATGGATGTGGGCTCAAGGGAAGAGAATTATTGAGGATGATAGGAGAGAGGATTGAGTGAATAATTTGGGAGTGCCTACTCTAGTAGAGGGTGCATTTTACAATAAGGTTAGTGGTTAGTAGTTAGTAATTATTACTAAAAAATATTTACAAAATCATTCACCAAATGGTGAGATATATGATGAGAAAAGTTAGAGAAGGTATGAGCTTGTAAAGAGATTGAAGCTTTGGAGAAGTTGACATTAACCTCTTTACAACACCGGAAGAAGAAGGAGTCAGCATGGCGAAGTAGCGCGTGTCGATGAAGATATGTTATTTCAAACCCTTGAAACTTCATGATAAAAGCCTTCATTTGCAGACGTTATCTTTGGATTTTTGCTGATTTTTTGAAGTTCTTTACAAAGTTGAAGAGAGTATGGTAATATGGACATATATGTAGAGAGAAAGGGCGACACATAGGGTATAGAAATGGAGGATAAAGGCTATGGAGGTGTGAGAGATGTGGCAATGGTGAAGAGGGTGAATTAAGACATGGGAGTTGCAGGTTTGGGAGTGGGAAGGAGAGGGAAGAGTGTGTGTGAAAGAGGAAAATGATAAAGTGTAAGAGGGAGTGTGGCTGCATAGCATGGGCAAACTGGGGTCCACCAATAAAATCATAGCTCATAGCTCGTAGCTCAAAAACATATGAAAAAATTTGAGGTGAAATTTCAGCTGACGAGCTACAACTTTTGTTTGTATCACCTTTCCAAATTCGGGGAGCATGTGATCTTTAAAAATTCAGCAAAACCGACTATTTTTTCCACTGCACAAGGTCCTTGTGAGGTCCTTCTTTGGATGATTCTTTTGAATACCTCCAAGAGTGAGCTCCCCATGGTGCATGCATGCATGCCACATACCCTTGACCTTATTTGGTAGGTCTATAATTGAAGATATTGTTGAGATCATGATATAAGTGAATAGTACAACTAAGAAAATCAAATATTTAGGGGTCTAAAAAAATATGTACATGTCAAATATAAATAATATAGGTGGAAAAAATATAAAGGGGTCAAAATAAATCTCTCTCATTATAAGTCTACCATAAAAAGATGAATATTTTTGGTATTCTAATTTATGAGAGTAAAAGAGAATAGATGTAGGAAGGAAAAATCACAATAGTGAAAAAATATACACATAAATAAAACTAATTTTTTTGGATTTTTGTTGGGATGGAGTTACACCAAAAATAAGAGAAGCTTTCATGAAATTATTTTTATAAGGAATAAAGAGTATGCAAAATGGTAAGAAAAAATATGGTAATGGTGAGTCAATGTACATAGCATAAATAACACACCACAGGTAGAAATATTTAAATAAATACCAAAATAATTATGAAAAATCCTTTTGTTTAGACCCTATATACAATGAAACATTTACACACACATGGGCCATAATATACTTATATTTTTTTATTTTTTTGGCCCCACACACCTATATACAATGAAATGGTAGGGATAGCCACAGTGTTTGGATGATTTTGGTAGGGTGGGTTAACTCACTATGGCAGTTACGGAGAGCCGAAAAACGGCTATCATTACTTACAAGAAAATTATATAAACGGGTTTATGGTGGCAGAGGATGATGTCAGATGTTCAATCCTTTTATAAAACATGTGATCTTTGCCAAAGAATAGGCAGGCCAACTATAGGAGATATGACACCTCAAACCACCACTGTTAAACCCTTAGAAATATTTAGGGAGTGTAATGTGGATGTTATGGGGCCATTGTCATGCCTCTTTGTGGGCATGAGATGGAAGATAACAATCTTTATGCATTTTTGAGTTCCTACAATCTTATGATCTATGCTAGAATGCGTTATGATATCAAGTTGATTGAAATGTATGCTAATTTTGTGTTTTGGGGCCATTAAATTAGGTTTGAAGCTTGTAGAACAAGATGTAGATAATCGTTCAAGATGTGGGTTTATAAGCCAAAAGTGAAGTGGTTGACACATTGGTGCAACCAAATGGTGTCGATTTTAAAAAGCATGGAAACCAATATCAAAGGTGCTTACAGATATGTGCTCGGATGTCAAAGCATATGTGAAGATCTAGTGTCGGTGAAGGAATTCATGATGTGTATGACCTATGCGGATATGTGAATCAAGGTAGAGGTTCGATGCTTTAAAGAAGGTTATTCATATGGAAAACCTCTTAGGACATAAAGAGCAAGTGGAGGAGTGAAGGCCATGTGGTTTGTGATAAGAAAAGAAAGTGGATGTGTGGATCAACTTTCTTGCATAAGGACAACAAAAAATTCCTATGCTGTGAATTTTTGCAAAACGCATTTTTTCTAAAAACAACCCGTTAGAACTTAGGAAAAATGTCGTTTGGAACGTTTTGGGTCTCACGCACGTAGGCTAACTCAACACCGTTTGAAAGATATTTCAGTTTTTGTAAAAAGATTCTTTTTCAGGCTGCGAGAAGGATAGAGAAGGGAACATAGCTCTTAGAGAGCCTGTTGGTGTACGCTCCACCATAGCCAACCACTTGTTGGAAAATAAGCAAGCTTCGATTGCGTCGTCTCTAGTGTTGTATTCCCCATCCCTTCTTCTATTCTCTTCTCTTGTGCAAAGTGTCGGTGTGCGTTGGCTATGTCTGAGCCTCCCGAACTAATTGATGTGTGGGCAAAGAGTGAGGTTTTTTGTATGTGGTTGATAATTGGAAGGCGATTGTGATGGTTGAGATGCAAATTGCTTTGCTTTTGTGTGTGACTGTGGGCTGTGATGTGCACAGTTGAGTGTTTGTAGTAAAGTTTTGTCATTTGGTGTGTTTCTTTGAGTGGATTGAAGTGTTATGATTTATTCTTAGCTATAGAGAGGTGTGTGTGTGTTGTTGAGTGTGGTTCCTCTTTCCGCTTTCCATGTGTGTCTTTACGGCTCGTTAATTGGAGTCTGAACAAGGAAGTTATGGGCAATTCAAAAAATTTCAAGGGGCGGGTATAGTGTTTTTGGACCCATCTTCAGGGATTTAATATTTACGTAATCACGATAAATTTTGTGTGATCACAGGGTATTATTGACACATTTACATGACTACACTAAACATAATCACATAGAATCCGGTTAAGGGCAACCTGCAAACCCACTAATATCCCGCCAGGCTTTTCAGTTTTCCTTGCGGGCCCGCTGGGTGTTATTTCTTGCTTTCATCTTCTGAGAGAGAGAGAGAGAGAGAGAGAGAGAGAGAGAGAGAGAGAGAGAGAGAGAGAGAGAGAGAGAGAGATAGAGAATGAGAGAGAGAGAGAGAAATAGAGAGAGAGCGAGACACAGAGAGAGAGAGAGAGAGAGAGAGAGAGAGAGTTCATCGACCACCTTTGCAGGTACATCGAGAGGAGAGAGAAGACAGGGAGAGCGGGGGTCGTGTGGGAGCGGTGCATGCTCTACGTCCCACTGCGCGGCAGCGACAGAGTAGCCGACCACATGACCCGGGTATGTGTTGTGTGTGTATATGCATTTTGTGGTAGCGTGCCTTTTGTCATATTGCACGGTAGTAATAAGGTACCTTACCACACAATGGGAGTGTGTGTGTAAGCTGTTCTATGCAACAATGCTTATCACAGGGGCATCACCTCGGTGATGCGGGGAAGATGGTGTCCTTGTGGTAAGTACTGGCTTACTGTCTGGGTACTACGTCGGTAATGCGGCAAATATAGTATCCTTCACTCTTCTTTCCCTTTCCCAAGAAACATATGGGCATCGCTCGGTAACATGGCTATATGATGTTCGTATGCAAGTCATTGCTTTTCCTTAGATTCAGGCGGCACTCAATCGGTAACGCGGCTAATAGAGTGTCGCTTGTTGGAAGCATCTGTTTTTGCATAAATGTGGTGTTCAGGTCGTTAACTCAGCCGTACGAACGTCATATAATTTGTATGTGCATGTGCAATTTATTTTTTAAGTATTAAGTATATGAAATACTTGGTCGGTAATGGGGCTGTGAAGAGTATTTCATATAAAAATGTATGAATTGTTTGATTTTGTTGTTTTTAACTGTCGATTTGAAATTATATACTAGCTAATCATATTCAAAAGAATACTTTATTCATCAATCATCGCTATTTTTAAATGTTCCATTTATATAAATGATATGTAAAAAAGTATTTGCACACAAATTGTATGTTAAATAATTTTTTTAAAGAACTCTCAAGCATTATCGCTATTTTTAATGCTTCATTTACATAAATTCTCTGTAAAAAATCTAAATGCACACAATTTGCATGTTAAATATTCTTTTGTATCTTTTTAAAGAGCATCAATTATCATAGCTTTTTTTATTGCTACATTTACATAAATTCTATGTAAAAAAGTGTGTGAGCACAATTTGCTAGTCCAATTTGTATACTTCCAATATTTTAAATGTTTATGAAGTTTTTAAGTCAGTGTGTGCTTTGTTTGAATTAGTATGTGTGCACAGAGAAAAATATAAGTTAAAAGTTCAATATATGCTAAAATGTGCCAAACCGTTAACATGTATTGTTTGATGTGAATTAGATTCTTATAAACCACTTGTTTGATCTGCATTTTACATGTGTAACAGATTGCAATTTTAAGTCAAGATTATTTTCAATTTTTATCAATATTTCCTTGCACATTTCTTAAAGTCTTCATGTGGTGGTTAAGAGTTTACCTGAGATAGTGTGAGAGTGTTAGTGCCATTCGCAGCCATGAATTTGTATTTGACATGCTATTTTTTATTGTCAAGTGAAAATATGTTGCCGTATCAAAAGAAATGTATATTATGCATGCCATTCATAAAGAATGTATTTTGGAAATCTCATCTTGTGCAGCTGATCTCATACAGCAGATTAGTGAAAGTGATGGCTACATCAAAGACCTCACTAGCGCTATATGGGAGAACACGGAGCGCAGGTTGCAACTTGAAGATAAATACGTTGTGTTGCTTCCAGCAGGGATACGAGACATTGACCCCCACCACAAGGTTAGGACAATGTTGGGCAATATGAAAGTATGTTCCAGAGACTTAAAGGAAGATATCACTACAAGAGGTTGTGTGCTCTTGTGACGTTGTTAGCGACGGAAATACACTGGGTTTTTATAACCCCCGGCGTCGCTAAAACCGTCGCTACGAGCGTCGCTACGAGAGTGTCGCTATATAGAGACGCCCATAGAGACGCCCATAGCGACGCTTATAGCGACGCACATAGCGACGTTTACACAGAAGACTATAGCGACGCTCATAGCGACGCTCATAGCGACGCTACAGAGCCATAAATAGCGACGCTTATAGCGACGCCCGAGAGAATTTTTTTTTGGTGGCAAGACATTGAATGCCCTGCCACCCATCAACCATATTGTACTTGATTCACTTTTTAAAAAAAGTGCAAGGATAGATAATAGACCCAAAATAGTCACCCACAAGACGCATTGTTTGCAAAATTGACAATTGTACACATCATAGACAAAATGAATTGATAGGCAAATGTAATAATGACAATTGTACAACATCATAGGCATAAAGAATTGATTGGCAAAAGGAACTGCGGTGACAAATGTAATAATATACATGGTTCAAAAAGACGTATAAAATTCGTCTCATGATACATAAGCTATGAGAAACCCTAAATTAATGCTATCTAGCTACGGCTAAACTGACGTCGTCTAGTCAGACGTCTCATCGCGTGCAAGCGGCGTATCTGTCGGATTCTGGAAGAAAAGACAATAAGACAGCTTTCAGTAAGTATAAACATATAACGACATTTATAAAACAATACAAAAAATAAAAAAGAGTAAACCCTAATACTAACCATGCCACCCCGAGAACTGAGAATGTCCATCAGGGCGTTTAAGCCCTTCCTGCCTGCGTACTCGCGCTCGTACGGTGTGGGATCACGTCCTGTCATCGACCACTGTCAAAACATACAAAGATTTCATTATGTTAGAATTAAAAAACTCATAAACCCTAAACTATCGAACATAAAGAGCAATGCGAAAACACTTACAAAATCGGCCTCAAATGATGCCCATCCACCGCTCCCCAAGTAGTGCGAGCTCCCTACCTCTACTCGCGCTCTGGCTGCATCCTTTTGTTGCTTCCACTTGTCGGGATTCTCGCGCGCTGCTTTCTTCGCATTCTTCCAATCTTCTTTGGCCAGCCAATCTGGCCTGTTCCACCCATTCTTGATTGCTTTTTGCACTTTGGAACGCTTGTGTTTGCAGTATTCGTGCATTCGAATCTTCATCAGGTCTTCATTGAAGCGATGATCCCGTGTTGGAACGGGAAACTCATCATGAAGTATGCTGATGACTCTGTTTTTTAAATCACTTGGTACTTCACTCCATTTGTTTAGTATGTAGTGTCTAAACAGCTGAGAGCAAAGACCACGCATGCGCGAGATCACCTTCTTGCCGTCATCATCCATGATGATGCCGCCGCTGATGTCGACGGAGTAAGGCAAGCCCTCTGGACGGTGACGCGTGAACCTGGGTGTCCCGGCAGGGGTCTCTAGCGGCGTGTCGATGGGGGTACGGACGTCAGGTGTCTCCACCGGCGTCTGGGCCCCGAAGCGAGGAGTGTCGAGTGGGGTGGCTCCTGGCAGAGTAGGTAGAGGTGTGTAGCTTCTAGGAACAGTCAGCTGTGGCTGGTGTGGGGGCGGGCAAAGAAGGGGAGGGTAAAGAGCCTCGTCGAACACGAGGCGGTGTGGAGGCATCGGTGGCGGAATCCCCACAACAACCGCCACCGCCACCACTAGAGCGCCGGTGTCTAGACGAGTGTGAAGCTCGTCTCGTCGATGCCGAAGCTTCGGAGGACGCCGAATGCTCCGAAAGAGAGGGAGATGCGGATGGAGTAGGAACGCGCGATGATGCGCCAGAGCGATGATGCTCCACGTACCACTGTCTCTGCTGCGGTGACAAAGAAGAAAGAAACTCCTCATCATCCATACCTGCATTAAACACACGAATGTTTAAACTTAATATTGAATGAATAGAGTAGACAATGACGCAAAGACCATTAAATACAATGACGTAATGACGCATATAAATACAATGACGCAATGAATTGAGTGATAGAAGAGGCAAGTCGAAAACTCAGAATTTTCAATCAAAAGATGTGAGCGCGAGTAGAAAAGAGCATTATACACCATGGAAGGTACTTAGAGAGCCAGAGCTTTTACAACACGGAGCAAAATTGTTCAAATACAATATTTGTGGCTTTAAGAGATCTCTCTCTCATCCTCGCATAACTCAGCATAACTTCCTATATCTATATAGAGCTCTCCGTTTAAACACATATCCTCTGTTTCATTTTGTAGCTCCTCTGCATGCACCCCATATAGAGTAGTAGCATCTTGATGCTCGTCTGGCACCACCGCAGCGGCTTCTGATTGAGCATCTTCTCTGATCTCCTCCATTGATGTCGTTGTGATTGGCACATGGTAGCCTTCATACGTTCTTGCACTACGAGGGGCTACCTCTATGACGTACCACCAGTTTGATGTAGACTTTGTAGGATGAAATATTACCTGCCAGAGCCACATAACTTACATGAGAGCTTTCAAGCACATAACTTGTAAAAGGGGGATGTTAACTATTTACATACTTACTTGTTCACAATGCTCGGGTAGTACAAAAGTGTCTCTTAGGTCAGTCCATTTATTAGTAGAATCCACCTCAAGAAAACCAGACTCTCCTCTACGCACAATAGCGTTGCGACCCTCCATGATTATCTTGAACCATTGCACGTCGAACAAGTCGACAAAAAATCCTCTGTAATCGATCCTCAAAATCTCTTGCAGCGTGCCGAAGTAAGTGAGTTCCGCCACCACAGGATCTGCATCAGAGGAACGTCGTCGACTAGACTGTTCAAATTTTGCCATGATTCCACAATCTTGAGTAAAACGCTTTTTGTCGATTCGTTCCACCCTAAAATGTCGACCTTTACACCATGCTGCTGTGTATTACTTATACTACAACGAACAAAGATTATGAGTGGCCATTCAAACGTTTATAAATAAAGTCACTTGCTAGTCGTACATTGCAAACTTACTTTGGTCGCGCAACCCCGAGAGTACTCCCACTCTTCTTCAGTCACTTCGTCACCGCATTGTTGTGCGCTTTTCAATTGGTTGTGCAACCATCTTAAGCTCATGAAGGTTGGTAGGCTCTCCAGAACCGCTGGATAGTGCATTGGTGGTCGTCTTCCCCGTCTCCACTCGATTCGTGCCCTTTGTCGCTCTTGCTTTGCATCCTCATATTGTGAAATCCACTTTTGCATCACTGGATTGTGAAGCATGCAAAATCGGTTGATTTTAGCCTCTAGATCTTTCGTCATCTTCTTCTCAACACCGAGATTGCACATGACAATCCCAGATATGCGCTCATCATCTATGGTTCGCCATAGCGTGTCCCGCGATTTATCAAATCCGTCTAGCCACTCTCCAATGTACACTAGGGACTCTGATACCAACCAACCTTCTGCCATGCTACCCTCCGGACGTGCCTTTTGACGCACATATCCCTTAAGCGTTTTCATGAAACGCTCTAAGAAGAACATCCATCTGGAATGAACTGTGCAAGCTATTTCCACCTCATCAACTATGTGAACAAGAAGATGCACCTGAATGGTTAGCATTGTAGTAGGAAAATGTTTCTCAAACATGCACACAAGCTCCGCAGCATTTAGTTTGGCGAAAGGTATGGAGTCTACGTTGATCTCCTTTTGTGAGATCCATTGCACCAGCTTTGCCAGTTTGTAGATTGTGTTACGGATGTCGAGAGACAAACATCCCTCAATGGCAACCGGTAAAATAAACTGTAATGTATGTGCAGCAATGATATTAAGTCCACATTTTATGCAATGATATTAAAGTCCACTATGAACGTACCTGACACATTTTATGCCAATCGTGTGACTTCAAACCGGTAAGCTTTCCTTCTTTAGTAAAACACGTTCGGAGCGAGTGCATTACGCCAGTGGGGGTCTCTTTTACTTTGCGTTCTTGGGCTCCTGTGAAAATCCATGGTGCTTTAGGGAGTTTTATCGATCCATCAGACGCTATTTGCGGCCAATATTTCTCCATACGATCCACATTTCTAAGGTCAACTCTGGCTCCCAAAGTATCTTTCTTGCCGATCAGATGGTCCCATAGTAGATTATCCACATTCTTGAATATGTGCATTGGATCGAGCAAGTGATTGATCATGAGTCGGGGCCAGTATGGTAACTCGTACCATAGAGATAGTCTCTTCATCCCTGGAGGCAATCCGTCATCGCACATCTCCTTCTGCTCTAACCATGCTTGTGCAGACATCCTTGGTGGCTCTCTTCCCAAAAATCCGTCGCGTAACACATGATTCTCTGGAAGATACGCTTGATGACCTTCGTAGATTTGCTTCTTCAGTGAGGGTGCCCTACGTGCATTCAGTCTAGGTCCACATGTGACACATGCTCTGTATCCGCTTGTTTGAAGCCCTGCATGTATACACATGATAATAGATCAACTATGGGAAAAAACAAGATTTACAGCGTTTGAGTGAGGAGTGTCAATAGATCACCTGAGCATTCTGTTAGCCCGGGATAGTCATGCATGGTCCACATTAGAATGCCTCTGATCAAAGCATTCCGTCGTCCTGTGTGTCGGCTCATATCCACCACTTCTATGCCAATCCACAATTGTTGTAGCTCTTCCAATAGTGGACGAAGATACACATCCATATTCCCCACTTTATATCGCCCTGGCACAATCAAGCTTAGCCATAGGTGCCCCTTCTTTGTAGTCAACCATGGGGGAATGTTGTAGTTGACGATGACAACGGGCCATACAGTGTAAGATGTTGATCTTTGACCAAATGGATTTACGCCATCTATAGCCAGGCCTAAGCGCAAATTTCGAGCTTCCCTGGCAAAATCC